>NC_083315.2:110393102-111037268 GCF_963455315.2 Globicephala melas | reverse complement strand
CTTGTATGTTATTTGTCATTTTTCCCCTGCTGCTTTCAATAATTTTTCTTTGTCTTTAATTTTTTTCCAATTTGCTTACTATGTGTCTCGGCATGTTTCTACTTGGGTTTGTCCTGTATGGGACTCTCTGCACTTCCTGGACTTGGGTGGCTATTTCCTTTCCCATGTTAGAGAACTTTCGACTATAATCTCTTCAAATATTTTCTCAGGTCCTTTCTCTCTCTCTTCTCCTTCTGGGACCCCTATATTGTGAATGTTATTGCCTTTAATATTGTCCCAGAGGTCTCTTAGGCTGTCTTCATTTCTTTTCATTCTTTTTTCTTTATTCTGTTCTGCAGCAGTGAATTCCACCATTCTGACTTGCAGGTCACTTATCCATTCTTTTGCCTCAGTTATTCTGCTATTGATTCCTTCTACTGTACTTCTCAATTCAGTTATTATATTGTTCATCTCTGTTTGTTTGTTCTTTAATTCTTCTAGATCTTTGTTAAACATTTCTTGCATCTTCTCGATCTTTGCCTCCATTCTTTTCCGAGGTCCTGGATCATCTTCACTATCATTATTCTGAATTCTTTTTCTGGAAGGTCGCCTATCTCCATTTCATTTGGTTTTCTGGGATTTTTATCTTGTTCCTTCATCTGGTACATATCCCTCTGCCTTTTCATCTTGTCTATCTTTCTGTGAATGTGGTTTTTGTTCCACAGGCTGCAGGACTGTAGTTCTTCTTGCTTCTGCTGTCTGCTCCTGTGGATGAGGCTATCTAAGCGGCTTCTGCAAGTTTCCTGACGGGAGGGACTGGTGGTGGGTAGATCTGGCTGTTCCTCAGGTGGGCAGAGCTCAGTAAAACTTTAATCCACTTGTCTGCTGATGGGTAGGGCTGGGTCCCCTCCCTGTTGGTTGTTTGGCCTGAGGCGACCCCAACCCGGAGCCTACCCAGGCTCTTTGGTGGGGCTAATGGCAGACTCTGGGAGGGCTCACGCCAAGGAGTACTTCCCAGAACTTCTGCTGCCAGTGTCCTTGTCCTTACGGTGAGACAGAGCCAGCTCCCACCTCTGCAGGAGACCCTCCAACACTAGCAGGTAGCCGTGGTTCAGTCTCTATGGGGTCACTGCTCCTTCCTCTGGGTCCTGGTGCCCACACTACTTTGTGTGTGCCCTCCAAGAGTGCAGTCTGTTTCCCCCAGTCCTGTCAAAGTCCTGCAATCAAATCCCACCAGCCTTCAAAGTCTGATTCTCTAGGAATTCCTCCTCCTGTTGCCGGACCCCCAGGTTCGGAAGCCTGACGTGGGGCTCAGAACCTTCATTCCAGTTCTTGTACTTCTGTGGTATAAGTGTTCTCCAGTTTGTGAGTCACCCACCAGCAGTTATGGGATTTGATTTTATTGTGATTACACCCCTCCTACCATCTCATTGTGTCTTCGGATGTGGGGTATCTTTTTGGGTGAGTTCCAGTGTTTTCCTGTTTATGATTGTTCAGCAGTTAGTTGTGATTCCAGTGTTCTCACAAGAGGAAGTGAGAGCACATCCTTCTACTCTGCCAATTTGAACCAATCGCTATCATCTTTTTGAAGAAATATTTAATGTTAATGTCACTAGATGTGACATTTCCCTTTTACTGTACAGCTTGGTAAAGAAGAAATATTTAATGTTAATGTCACTAGATGTGACATTTCCCTTTTACTGTACAGCTTGGTAAAGAGAATAAATATCATCAAATAAGAAAAAAATATCTGGATGAAGACTAGCATGTCTGCTTTCATCTTTTCTGTTCAACACTGTACTGACAGTTCAATAAGAAGACAAGAAAACGAAATGAAAAGAATAGATTGGAAAGAAAGAAATGAAGCTGTTTTACTTGCAGACAATATAATCATGTGCATACAAGGTACCAAGAAAGCTACTAAATAACTACTTGAAAACAAATTTGGAAAAATTATGAATACAAGGTTAATATATAAAAATCAATAGTATATGTACTATGTGCTAACTGTAAACAATTTGAAATTAAACACCCCAAAAAAATTCCATTTACAATATCATCAAAGAACACTTAAGATAAATCTAACAAACGAATTACAAGACCTATACACTGAAAACTATATAATATTACTCCAAGAAATTAAAGAAAATCTAAATAAATGTAGAAACATACCATGCTCAGGGTTAGAAGACTCAATGTTGTCAGGATCTCGATTCACCCAAAACTGATCTATACTGATAGTTCGATACTATCCTAATGAAAATAACAACATGCTTTTCTACACAAATTGGTAAGTTGAATATAAAATTTATACAGAAATGTAAAAGAACCTAGAATAGTCAAAACAATCTTAAGAAAAAACAAAGTTGGAGGACTCTCACTTTCTGATATTAAGCCTTCTATACAGCTTCAATCATCAAGAGAGTATGGTTCTACTCTAAGGATTAAACTATTCATGGAACACAACACAGTGTCCAGAGATAGACCCATACACATATGCTTAATTGATTTTTGTCTAATGTATGAAGTCAATTCAATAGGGAAAGGGAAGTCTTTTAAACAAAGTGCTAGAACAATTAGATAAACTATTATAATGTGTGTTTTCCAACACCGCCAAGCAATTAAGTCAATTCTGACACTATCTACCTGGAGATAGCATCAGATCCCATACATTAAGGGCTTAGTCCCACAAGACTTCACCCAATTCAGATGCCAATCACAAGTCCAGGCTATTACACGTGCTTCTGGGCTGACTGGCTATAAATGGGAGGTTCGCATGACCCCCTCCTCAGGTTCAATTGAAAGCATACCTCATTGTATCACACTTCACAGATATTGCATCTTTTACAAATTGAAGGTTTGTGGCAACCCTGCATCAAGCAAGTCTATCAGGACCATTTTTCCAAGTGAGCATTTACTCACTGTGTCTCTGTGTCACATTTTGGTAATCCTTGCAATATTTCAAACTTTTTCATTATTATCATATTTGTTATTGTGATCTGTGATCACTGATCTTTCATGTTACTATTGCAAAAAGATTATGACTTGCTGGAGGCTCAGATGATGGTTAACACTTTTTAGCAAGAAAGTATATTTTAATTAAGGTATGTACCTTTTTTCTTTTTAGACATAATGCTATTGCACACTTTATAGACTACAGTATAATGGAAACGTAACTCTCATGTGCACTGGGAAACAAAAAAGTTTATGCAACTGCTTTACTGTGATATTCCCTTCACTGCGGTGGTCTGGAACCAAACCCACAATATCTGAGGTTGCCTGTATTTTACTAGAGCAGCTCACAGAACTCAGAAAAATGTTTACTTACATTTACCAGTTTATTATAAAGGGTATTATAAAGGATACAGATGAACAGCCAGATGAAGAGGTAAATACAAGGTTCAGAAGGGCCCTGAGCACAGGAGTTTCTGTCCCCATGGAACTAGAGTACACAACCCACCCAGCATGTGGATGTGTTTTACAACCCAGAAGCTCATCGAATCTTGTTGTTCAAGAATTTTCATAGAGTTTAATCTGCAGCCCACCCCCCTTCCCGTTCCCAGAGGTCAGTAGGAGAGGCTGAAAGTTCTAACCCTCTAAATACTTGGCCTTGCTGGTGACCAGTCCCATCCTGAGGCTACCTAGGGGTCCTACCCCAAGTCACCTCACTAGCATGAACTAGCAGGTGTGCTCAAAACCAGGCTCCTTACGAATGACAAAGGACAATCCTATCACTCAGGAAATTCCAAGGGTTTTAGGAGCTTTGTGTCAGGACCCAAGGACAAAGAATAAATATATTTCCTGTTATGACACAACTATGAAAAAATATAAACCTTGATCATTATCTCACTTCATACAAAAAAATTAATTCCAGATATACAAGCCAGACCTATAAATCTTAAAGGTAAAAATATACACAAGAATCTCAACCTTGGGGTAGACAGGCAAAGATTTCTTAGAGAGGGCAGAAAAAGTACTAAGCATTAAGAAAAAAAAAATTGGAGGGGGGGAATAGATTGGGTTTCACGAAAATTTAAAACTTCAGCTCATCACAAGGCAAGCCACAGACTGGGAGAAATATTCCCAATACATGTACCTGACAATGGACTCATAACCAGAATATATTAAAACTCTTGCAACTCAATTACAAGAAGAAAAATGAGCCAAAAAAAAAAAAAAAGAATGAAAACTTGAACATACACTTCATGAAAGAAGATACAGCAATATCTAACATGCACACGAAAAGGGGCTTAAAATCATTGACCATAAGGGAAGCACAAATTAAAACCATCAGAAGATACCATTTTATACCCACCAGTGAACAGAATGACCACACCAAACATTGACAAAGATGTGAAACAACTGGAACTCTTATGAACACTTGTACAATATTTATAGCAGCATTATTCATAATGGCCAAAAACTGGAGACTACCTAAATGTCTATCAACAGAAGAACAGCTAAAACAATATTAGGTTATATTCATGCAAAGGAATACTACTCAGCAATAAAAAGGACTCAGCTACTGATACATGCAACAAGGATGACTTCAAAAGCATTAGACTAAGAAAGAGAAACCAGATACAAAAGGCTCTATACTATAAGTTTCCCTTTATATGAAGTATAAGAACATGTAAAACTCATTTATGTAAAACTCATTTATGGTGTCAGAAATCACAACAATCATGGCCTATGGGTGTGGGACTGACTACAAGAGAGTCCAAGGAAACTTTCTAGGGGCATGGAAATGTCCTCTATCTTGATTGGGGTATGGTTACACAGTCATATATGTTTATCAAAAATCACTGAACTCCATATATAAGATCTGTGAATCCTATTATATGTATAAGTTTAACTCAATAAATTAAAAGAAGGAGGGAAAAAAACTTTAAAAAAGATTCCAGTTCAAGATGGCAGACCTACCACAAGTATTTATCATCTCCCCACAAGATAGTAACTGGGAAGGGACAGGAGAAGAGCTTCTGGAACATTGGTATTCTATTTATCTTGTCCTGAATGATGAGTATAAAGGTGTTTTCACTTTGGGATAATCCATCTATCTGGACACTTATGATCTGTACCTTCTTCTACATATGTGTTATATTCAATTTTTTTAATCAGCCAATGAACCAGGTACCCTCCACAATCCACTGCTATATAGAGCATCTATCCAGCTACTATATTTTCACAAAGGATGTTAAATTTACCAAATGCTGGTCTGCTTTCTAAAGCAAAACAAAACACTCCTTAATTAATAGCTCAGATGATTAGCACTGATCACGGTATGATCCAAAAATATCAGCTTTCAGCTCCTATTAAAATGTGCAGATGACAGAAGCAACTTTACAAAAGACTGTATGGCAAACATGCAGGCCAATATCCTAATATCCTAGAGGATACTCTAGGTATCCTCTAAGTATCCCAATAAAATAAGTAATGGATTCATTTTCTCGCCCCTGATATTCATTCTGATATTTTGTAGTATGTTTGCTAAAAATGTATCTTCAGCACTTGTCAGAATAAACTGTAACTTTTCTATGATTTATGTGCCAGCAAGTCAAATCGCCACATCTCCAATAGGTCCTCTGCCAAACTACCAAATTCCCTAAATATATATATATATATATATATTTTTTTTTTTTTTGCGGTACGCGGGCCTCTCACTGTTGTGGCCTCTCCCGTTGCGGAGCACAGGCTCCGGACGCGCAGGCTCAGCGGCCATGGCTCACGGGCCCAGCCGCTCCGCGGCATGTGGGATCTTCCCGGACCAGGGCACGAACCCATGTCCCCTGCATCGGCAGGCGGACTCTCAACCACTGCACCACCAGGGAAGCCCTCTAAATATTTTTTAAGCTGAGCATTTAATAAATGTTAAAAGAATAATGAATTAAATCAGATGATTGAAGTGCTGAGAGCCTGGCTAAACTCAGAAATCAAAAATGTATGATGCCAGCAATTAACACAAGTATTCTACATTCTCCAACAGTATTCAGCAGTAGATACAAAAGGCTGGGTTATGGTGGGACACTGAGAATACAGAATTGGCATCCTGCCTCCTCTCCCCTTCCCCAACACCCCACAAAATAAAAAAATAATATACTTCTGGTTCCTTCAGACTTTTGATCTTCTCACCTCTGGTCTCAAAAAGTTTTCTTTGTTTATAAAAGCAGGTACTAAATCTAAGTGTGACCTTCAGGTGCAGTCTTTCTGCAGCCTAATTATTCAAACTGTCAGGTTTAATCTCATTCTGTGGGAAACTCCCTTTGCCCCTCTCCTGAGGGCAGTTACACACTTGCTCTCTCTCTTCCAGGCTCAGGGGCTCATTTGCAGATGCTTTTGTCACCTGTTGGAATCTGAGATTTAAAAGGATCCCTGAGATTTAAAAAGGACAGAAAAGAGAGAACTTGCTCACCCCTTGCTGGGCACGGGCTATGGGGATTCTACATCTCTGAGCTAGGAACACCAACCCTTGGCCTGGACTTCTGTGTCTCTTCTCACTGACTTGGATCTCTAAGTGTCTGATCACTGTGGAAAGCGGAAGTACTTCCATCTTCTTGTGGCTATCCATAAAGACTTAGGAGGAATTCTGAATCATTTCCTGTTGAGAATTCTAACACTAACATAGGAGGCGGGAAATATTGTCAATGAGAAAATGTTGCCTGCCATATCAGTAAACAAGGAAGTTGCAGCCATCAAGCCATCACATTACCGCCTCCCTGAGAGTTAGCCCTGAGGGAACTCAGGATAGAAACAGAATGCCCCCCATCTAGCAGTCAGCTGCTGCAGCCACCCCTGATGGTGCACCCTGAGGAAACTCAGAATGAGAAAGCACAGGATACTGGCCCCAGATAACTGAGGGCCCCAGATATCAAAGGAATGATTTCAATGAGCCCAAACTCTTGTATCCTCCCATACATAGAGAAGCGCTAAAGTCCTTAACTTGAGATATGTGATTTTCTTAAATTGACAGTAATCTTTTGATGTTCTGACTACCTGTCTTTGCTTCAAAAACTCTTATATATCCTGGCCCCTCCCTTACCTCTTCGAAGCAGTCCCTTAGAGTTACCTGAGAGACTGCATCCTGGGATGAAGTCCTCAGTTTTGTCCGCCAAATAAAACATAATTCTCAACTTACAGGTTGCACAATTTTTTCAGTTGACAATATTAAAATCAAAATTCTCCTTCTAGTGTTTCCAGATTTCCATTGACTCTAACTTTAATTATAAACTGAAAAAATATTGTTTTAGAATTTCCTTAAAGAAAAAAAAAATCCTGGCTTAATCCACAGAAATAAAGGTCAAGATCACAAAGGAACTGGAATGGATGGGGTCAGGAGTATAACTGAAATAACCAACTATGGGATCTGAGTGTGAAAGAGGAAGAAATGCAGCCAAGAGACTTAAATGTGCTGAGAAGACAGGAGGATTCTGGGACCAAAGATCAAAGAGCACGTTTATCAGAACTCAAGCAGCAGAAAAAAGACAAGATGTTACAATGAAAAAAGAAGAGTTTCAGAGTTCAAGACATATTATATCTACTTACTTTCACAACTGGAAATGAATATAGGAATATGTATGATTAGAACTGCCAGCCTATGGCATGGTGCCTGACCCAAAGTAAAACATGAATAAATAAGGCGTAATTGTTATAAGTCAGTGGAGAAAATCCAAAGTACTTATAATATTTACCTAGAACATAATTAACTATAAATTCACAGTTACTAAGAAAAAATAAAATTTATTCCTATAAATAACATAGAGCTCATCTGATATTTTTAGATTATCCAATCAACTGCTCTTTTCCTTAAGGACAAATTCAAGTTGATTGGACAGATACTATATAAATAAATATGTAGCCATATGTACTCAGAGTAAAATAAAATTTCATTTTGTTCTGAAGCAATTTTAATCATAAGCACTGTGGTTTATAGAATTTTTTCTACATCTAAGGAATTTCTACACTGCTGTTATAACTCAATATTGGCCACTACGAAATTAACCATAAATCTAAAGAAGGCAAATTACTTATAAAATAAATTTCCTTGCCTTGATGTAGACTCAACAGAGTCTGAATAGAGAAACAGAATAATATAAAATAAGACATTAGATTTTAGTACTAATAAGCAACGAGAAAGATTCAATCATGTGACAGTGAAAGTTGGTCTTGGCGCCACACACCTCATTATAAATTCAGTATATTGACTGGGTTCTTTTGCAAAACATCTCAAACCTGACTGCAAATTTTAATGACTCTCCAATCAGAAAATATTAACCACAGTGTGCCGATAATAAAATGATGCTTAATGCAATTTTCTTACCTGCCTCAACAGTTTCTCAATGGCTGACATTACCATAAGGCCTCTCCAAACAATGGGTGCAGTCTCTTCAATCAGGAAGCCCATGGACATACTGCAATGGGAAACCAAAAATACAACTAATTTATATAAGTTAATATTATTCTGAAAAGTAACATAAAGTAAAAAAGATATGCTTACCAAGCAATACCATAATTCAAAAGAGGCCGCATTAAGTTACCTGAAATAAGAAAAAAAACATCTTTTAGAAGAGTAAGTCATTATACATAAACATATTGCATTTTCTTATCAAAGAGTGTCAAATTAAAAATATAAATAAGCTACTCATATTGCTAGTCTTTCACTTCCAACTAATTCACCTCAATTTGTAACAGTTTAAACATTATACCAAAGCATACAACTAATACACCCAATGGGTGCAACATCTAAAAATAGATGGGATATAGTTTTATTAAGAAACACTTCATCTACTATTTTCAAATGTTCTAAAAAATAACCTCAATAAGTAATTTTGTCCACCAGGTTTATTCATATATATCGATAAATAAATTATATACATATGCTTATCTAGTATGTGTATACATGTATATTTGCAAACACACACACACACAGTTATTTCTTTTCTTTACTTGAAATTTTTGAAAAGTATAAGAATCCAAAAAAAGTAACAAACTCTATTTTGTATTTCAACATAATAAAAGCCAAATGTGAAAAACCCACAGCAAGCATCATACTCAATAGTAAAAGACTGAAAGTTTTTCCTCTAGGATCAGGAACAAGATAAGGATGCCCACTTTTGCCACTTTTATTCAACATAATACTGAAAGTTATAGCCAGAGCAATGAGGCAAGAAAAAGAAATAAACAGCATCCAAATTGGAAAGGAAGAAGTAAAATTTTCTCTTTTCACAGATGTTATGATCTTATATATAAAACCCTGAAGGTTCCACAAAAAACTATTAGAGCTAATAAATAAATCTGGTAAAGCAGAGGATACAAAGTCAAAATACAAAAATCAGTTCATTTCTATATACTAACAATGAACAATCTGAAAAGGAAATTATGAAAATCCCATTTATAACAGCATCAAAAAGAATAAATACTTTGGAATTTACTTAATCAAGGAGGTAAAAGACTTGCAAAATGCAAACTACAAAACATTGCTGAAAGAAATTAAAGAAGACATAAACAAACAAAAACGTATGCCATGTTCATTAACTGGAAGACTTAATATTAAGATGTCAATACTACCCAAAGCCACCTACAGATTCAGTGCAATCCCTATCAAAATCCCTATCAAGGTAATATTTCTTGCAGAAATAAAAAATCCATCCGAAAATTCATATGGTATCTCAAAGGATCCCAAATATGCAAATCAATCTTGAAAGAGAAGAACACAGCTTGAGGACTCATACTTCCTTATTTCAAAGCTTACTACAAAGCTACAGCAATCAAAACAATGTGGTACTGGCATAAAGGCAGACATATAGACCAATGAAGCAGAATAGAGAGACCAGAAATAAACCCTCACATACACAGTCAAACGATTTTTTCACAGAGAGGCCAAGATCATTCACTGGGGGAAAAGCTGGGAAAACTGTATATACACATGCAAAAGAATGAAGTTGGACCCTTACTTAACACCACAGACAAAAAATTAACTCAAAATGGATCAAAGGCCTAAATGTAACAGCTAAAACTATAAAGCTCTTAGAAGAAAACATAGGGCAAGAGCTTCATGTCATTGGATTTGGCAAGGATTTCTTGCATACACACCAAAGACATAGGCAACAAAAGCAACAATAGACAAATTGGAGTTCATGAAAGGTTTTAAACATTGTGCATCAGGAGGTAATATCAACAGAGTGAAAAGGCAACCCAAAGAATGGGAGAAAATATTTGTAAATCATATATCTTATAGAGATTAATACCCAGAATAGAATATAGAGAGAACTCTTAAAACTCAACAACAAAATTCAAAACTGGGCAAAGGAAGTGAATAGACATTTCTCCAAGGAAGATATACAAATGGCCAATAAGCACATGAAAAAATGTTCAACATCAATGATCATTAAGGAAATGTGAATCAAAATTACAATGAGAGGCCACCTCACACTATTAGGATGGCTGCCATAAAAAAAAAAAAAAACACAGGAAATAACAACAGTTGGCAAGAATAGAGACAAATGGCAACCCTTGTGCACTGTTCATGGGAATGTAAAATGGAAATGTTATGGAAAATAATATGAGTTCCTCAAAAAATTAAAAATAGAATTACCATACAATCCAGCAATTCCACTTCTTGGTGGAATTGAAAGCAGGGATGAAAAAAGGATTGAAGGGTATCAGTGTCTTGAAGAGATATTCGTACACTCATGTTCACAGCAGCATTACTCACTATACCTAAAATGTGGAAACAACCCAAGGGTCCTTTAATGAATGAATGGATAAGCTAAACGTGGTATAGATATGCAATGGAATATCATTCAGCCTTAAAAAGGAAGAAAATTCTGACATATGCTACAACATGGATGAACTACGAGAACACTGCTAAGTAAAATAAGTCAGACACAAAAAGAGAAATACTGTATGGTTCCCTTATATGAGATACTGAAAGTAGTCGAAATGATAGAGACAGAAAGTAGAATGGTGGTTGCCAGAGGGAGGAGAAAGTAGCAATGGAGAGCTATTGTTTAATGGATAGGGTGTTTTGGTTTTACAAGATGAAAAGAAGTATGGAGGTAGATACGTTTTATCATATGTTCTTTAGGTTCTTTCTCCGCTTTAAAGAGACTGAAATTTAAAATTATGATAAAGCATACAGGCATGGTTTATATAAGAAATCCATTACTGAACTCTATTCACTGGATTCCCTACACACACAAAAAGCTATGGCCCTTCATTAAAAGATTGGTGAATAAGTATGCATTTTTATGTTCCAAGCTAAAATAAAATGTTTTAGTATATACTTTTTAATGGTTTCCCTCTTTAACTTCTGACTAAACTAACAAGCTCAATCTCCCTCACAGATAATTTGATAGCAATATTCTTTTCCATGTAACTAACTTTGTCAATTCTTTCCAAAGCATCCAAGTTAAATTTACAGAGAAATAACTTTCCTCCATTGGGCTCTGCACAATTTTCTACTTTCCATTTTCTCCAATAACAAATGCATACCAATTAAAAAGTCAAGTAGTACTATAAAAATTATTACCAAATGTCAATAATCCCCCAGCACTGTCACATTTCTTACTCCCCAGAGCCAACAACTATTAGTTGATTTCTTTAACTTCTTATGATGAATTAATCTTAGGCTTACAGAAAGTTGCAAGTATAGCCAGAGTCCTCATATACCCTTCACCTAGCTTTCCCTAATGTTAATATTTTATATAACCATAGTACAATTATCACAACCAGGAAATTAATGTTGATACAATTAGCTAATCTGCCAAACCAAAAGTTTGACAATTTTTAGTTATCTCATGACATATTAAAGTATTTAGCTCTTTTTCACAAACACAGGCATACGTTTCATGCACCCATCTTCCCAATGCAATTATATCACCATTTTTATTAGACATCATGTAAATGTTACTAATAGGTGAGCAATATAGCACACAATACTATTTTTCCTTTCTCTCCCTGAATTGATAAGATCTTTGCGCAGCATGTATGTGTTTCCTTCATTTTCTATGTATTTATTAGCAAATTCTTCCTATTTTCCAGTTGTGCAAATATCAAATACATTAATCAAATGCACTAGGCATTTGAGTTCATCATCTTGAACAAGGCTCTGCTGTTCTGTCCCTTTATAATGTCTTTTGAATAACAGAAGTTTTTACTTTTTATGTAATCAAATTAATCAGTTTTTTCCTTTATGGTCTATCCTTATTGGGTCTTGTTTAAGAAAGCCTTTACTAATACAGTCATTGAGATCATATCTTATATTGTCTTCTAAACCTTCATAGTTTTGCATTTTACATCTAAGTCCTTAAACCATCTGAAATTAATTTGTGTGTGTAGTGTGAGGATCCACTACTTTATTTGCACGTGGATAATAAACTGTCCTACCATCAATAGTCTGCAATGCTAGCCTTGTCATAAATCAGGTTTCCATATATATATATATATATATAAGTCTGTTTCTGGACTATCTATTCGATTCTACTAGTTTATCTGTCTATCCTTGAGCCAATACCAAACAGGAGGCATATACTGCAGTTTTATAATAAGTACCCGTATCTGGCAGCACAAGTCTCCTGTGTTTTCTCTCTCTTCAAGAGTGTCTTACCTATTCACAGGCCCTTTGCTCACCTTTATAATTTGTATATTCAACTTGGTCATCAATTTCGACAAGTGGACTTCTGACTGGATTTGCAAGACTATTAGAAGGAACTGAGATTTTTATAAAATTTAGTTTTCCTATCCATGAACATCATTTGTTTTCCAATTATTGACATTTTGAAAATCTTTCAATAAAATTTTAGAATTCTTTTCCTCTTGAAAATTGTACATTTTCTTTGTTAGGTTTTTTTCCCAGGTACCCTGTATTTCTGAAGCTATTTGTATCTTTTTTTATGATCTATATGAAGTTTATTATAAAATTATCATAAACGTCAATCTATATTAAAATCTATAGTTGATATAAAATGTGATATCATCCAGTATACATTCACCAAGGATTTGGCGAAAAAATTATCAATGTTGATAAATAATAATAATAGCAACAATCAAGTCTGTCCTGATAGATTCTAAATTCTTCTTCAACTTTTTATTTTTTATTTATTTATTTTTTTGCGGTACGTGGGCCTCTTACTGCTGTGGCCTCTCCCGTTGCGGAGCACAGGCTCCGGACGCGCAGGCTCAGTGGCCATGGCTCACGGGCCCAGGCGCTCCGCGGCATGTGGGATCCTCCCGGACCGGGGCACGAACCCGCGTCCCCTGCATCGGCAGGCGGACTCTCAACCACTGCGCCACCAGGAAAGCCCTTCTTCCACTTTTAAAACCCAAGGATATTCTTCAAAGTTTACACCATATTACTCTTGCCCCATATTGGTATACACCAAAATTCCAATTCATGAGAGTATTCATTCACACACTCATTAGACAAAAATTTACTTTATAACCCCTAGTTGCTAGAGACTGGGATAGGCCCTGGTAAAACATCAGTGAACATCAGAGATATGGTCTAATGGAGCTTAAACTCCAGCAGACAGGAGAGATAGTGGTCTTAAAAAAGCTTATTCTGTCTGCATAGCCTATGTATGAAAATTTTTAACACCTTTATTGGAGTATAATTGCTTTACATTGTTGTGTTAGTCTCTGCTGTATAACAAAGGGAATCACCTATACATATACATATATCCCCATATCCAATCCCTCGTGCATCTCCCTCCCACACTCCCTATCCTACCTCTCTAGGTGGTCAGAAAGCCCTGAGCTGATCTCCCTGTGCTATGCAGATCCTTCCCACTAGCTATCTACTTTACATTTGGTAGTATATGTATATCAATGATACTCTGTCACTTTGTCCTAGCTTACCATTCCCCAATCCCATGTCCTCAAGTCCATACTCTACATCTGCGTCTTTATTACTGTCCTGCCCCTGGGTTCATCAGAACCACGTTTTTTTTTTTTTTTAGATTCCATATATATGTGTTAGCATACGGTATTCGTTGTTCTGACTTGCTTCACTCTGTACAACAAACTCTAGGTCCATCCACCTAACTATAAATAACAATTTCATTTCCTTTTATGGCTGAGTAATATTCCATTGTGCATATGTGCCACATCTTCTTTATCCATTCATTTGTCAATGGACACTTAGGTTGCCTCCATGTCCTGGCTATTGTAAATTGTGCTGCAATGAACATGGTGGTACATGACTCTTTTTGAATTCTGGTCTTCTCAGGGTATATGCCCAGTACTGGGATTGCTGGGTCATTGGGTAGTTCTATTTTTAGTTTTTTAAGGCACCTCCATACTGTTCTCAATAATGGCTATATCAACTTACATTCCACCAACAGTGCAAGAGGGTTCCCTTTTCTCCACACCCTCTCCAGCATTTATTGTTTGTATATTTTTGATGATTGCCATTCTGACTGGTGTGAGATAATACCTCATTGTTGTTTTGGTTTGCATTTCTCTAATGATTAGTGATGTTGAGCATCCTTTCATGTGTTTGTTGGTAATGTGTATATCTTCTTTGGAGAAATGTCTATTTAGGTCTTCTGCCCATTATTTGATTGGGTTGTTTGTTTTTTTCATATTCAGATGCACGACCTGCTTGAATATTTTGGAGATTAATCCTCTGTCAGTTGCTTAGTTTGCAAATATTTTCTCCCATTCTGACGGCTGTCTTTTTATCTTGTTTGTGGTCTCCTTTGCTGTGCAAAAGCTTTAAAGTTTCATTAGGTCCCATTTGTTTATTTCTGATTTTATTTCCATTTCTCTAGGAGATGGGTCAAAAAGGATCTTGCTGTGATGTATGTCATAGAGTGTTCTGCCAATGCTTTCCTCTAGGACTTGTATAGTATATGGCCTTACATTTAGGCCTTTAATCCATTTTGAGTTTATTTTTGTGTATGGTGTTACGGAGTGTTCTAATTTCATTCTTTTACATGTAGCTGTCCAGTTTTCCTGGGACCACTTATAGACAAGGCTGTCTTTACTCCATTGTATATTCTTGCCTCCTTTATCAAAGATAAGGTAACCATAGATGTGTGGGTTTATCTCTGGGCTTTCTATCCTCTTCCATTGATCTATATTTCTGTTTCGGGGCCAGTACCATACAGTCTTGATTACTGTAACTTTATAGTATAGTCTGAAGTCCAGGAGCCTGATTCCTCCAGCTCTGTTTTTCGTTCTCAAGATTGCTTTGGCTATTCGGAGTCTTTTGTGTTTCCATACAAATTGTGATATTTTTTGTTCTAGTTCTGTGAAAAATGGCATTGGTAGTTTGATAGGGATTGCACTGAATCTGTAGATTGCTTTGGGTAGAAGAGTCATTTATACAATATTGACTCTGCCAATCTAAGAACATGGTATATCTCCCCATCTATTAGTATCATCTTTAATTTCTTTCATCAGTGTCTTACAATTTTCTCCATACATCTCTTTTGTCTCCTTAGGTAGGTTTAGTCCTAGGTATTTTATTCTTTTTGTTGCAATGGTAAATGGGAGTGTTTCTTTAATTTCTCTTTCAGATTTTTCATCATTAGTGTATAGGAAGGCAAGAGATTTCTGTGCATTAATTTTGTATCATGCTATTTTACCAAATTCATTGATTACCTCTAATAGTTTTCTGGTGGCATCTTTAGGATTCTCTATGTATACTATCACGTCACCTGAAGACAGTGACAGCTTTACTTCTTCTTTTCCGATTTGGATTCCTTTTATTTCTTTTTCATCTCTGATTGCTGTGGCTAAAACTTCCAAAACTAGGTTGAATAATAGTGGTGAGAGTGGGCACTCTTGTCTTGTTCCTGATCTTAGTGGAAATTATTTCATTTTTCACCACTAACAATGATGTTGGCTGTGGGTTTGTCATATATGGCCTTTATTATGTTGAGGTAAGTTCCCTCTATGCCTACTTTCTGCAGGGTTTTTGTCATAAATGGGTGTTGAATTTTCTCACAAGCTTTTTCTGCATCTATTGAGATGATCATATAGTTTTTATCCTTCAATTTGTTAATATGGTATATCACATTGATTGATTTCCATATATTGAAGAATTCTTGCACTCCTGGGATAAACCCCACTTGATCATGGTGTATGATTCTTTTAATGTGTTGTTGGATTCTGTTTGCTACTATTTTGTTGAGGATTTTTCCATCTATGTTCATCATGATAATGGCCTGTAGTTTTCTTTCTTTGTGACATCTTTGTCTGGTTTTGGTATCAGGGTGGTGGTGGCCTCATAGGATGACTTTAGGAGTGTTCCTCCATCTGCTATATTTTGGAGGAGTTTGAGAAGGATTGGTGTTAGCTCTTCTCTAAATGTTTGATAGAATTCGCCTGTGAAGCCATCTGATCCTGGGCTTTTGTTTGTTGAAGATTTTTAATCAGAGTTTCAGTTTCAGAGCTTGTGATTGGTCTGTTCATAATTTGTATTTCTTCCTAGTTCAGTCTTGGAATGTTGTGCTTTTCTAAGAATTTGTCCATTTTATCCAGGTTGACCACTTTATTGGCATATACTCTCCTGTAGTAATCTCTCATGATCCTTTGTATTTCTGAAATGTCACTTGTTACTTCTCCTTTTTCATTTCTAATCCTGTTAATTTAAGTCTTCTCCCTTTTTTTCTTGATGAGTCTGGCTAACGGTTTATCAATTTTGTTTATCTTCTCAAAGAAGCAGCTTTTAGGGGGATTTGAGAAGATGGTGGAAGAGTAAGATGAGGAGATCACCTTCCTCCCCACAAATACATCAGAAATACATCTACACGTGGAACTGCTCCTATACAACACCCACTGAACACTGGCAGAAGACCTAAAACATCCCAAAAGGCAAGAAACTCCCCACATAGCTGGGTAGGGCAAAAGAAAAAAGAAAATACAGAGACAAAAGAATAGTGACGGGATCTGCACCAGTGGAAGGGAGCTGTGAAGGAGGAAAGGTTTCCACACACTAGGAAGCCCCTTCGCGGGCAGAGACTGAGGGAGGCGGAGGGGGGAGCTTCGGGGCCACAGAGGAGAGCGCAGCAACAGGGGTGCGGAGGGCAAAGTGGAGAGATCCCCGCACAGAGGAGCGGTGCTGGGCAGCACTCACCAGCCCAAGAGGCTTGTCTGCTCACCCGCCGGGACAGGTGGGCGCTGGGAGCTGAGGCTCGGGCTTCAGTCAAATCGCAGGGAGAGGACTGAGATTGGCAGCGTGAACACAGCCTGAAGGGGCTAGTGCACCACGGCTAGCCGGGAGGGAGTCCAGGAAAAAGTCAGGACCTGCCGAAGAGGCAAGAGACTTTTTCTTCCCTTTTTGTTTCCTGGTGCGTAAGGAGAGGTGATTAAGAGTACTGCTTAAAGAAGTTCCAGAGACTGGCGCGAGCCACAGTTATCAGCGCGGATCCCAGAGATGGGCAGGAGCCGCTAAAGCTGCGGCTGCAGCCACCAAGAAGCCTGTGTGCGAGCACAGGTCACTATCCACACCTCCCCTCCTGGGAGCCTATGCATCCCACCTCTGCCAGGGTCCTGTGATCCAGGGACAACTTCCCCGGTAGAACGCACAGCGTGCCTCAGGCTGGTACAACATCACGCCAGCCTCTGCCGCTGCAGGCTCGCCCCGCATCTGCACCCCTCCCTCCCCCCGCCTGAGTGAGCCAGAGCCCCAGAATCAGCTGTTCCTTGAACCCCGTCCTGTCTACGTGAAGAACAGATGCCCTAAGCTGACCTACACACAGAGGTGGGTCCAAATCCAAAGCTGAACCCCAGGAGCTGTGTGAAAATAGAAGAGAAAGGGAAATTTCTCCCAGCAGCCTCAGAAGCAGCAGATTAAAGCTACACCATCAACTTGATGTACCTGCATGTGTGGAATACCTGAATAGAAAACGTATCATCCCACACTGAGGAGGTGGACTTTGGGGTCAAGATATATTATTTTTCCCCCTTTTCCTCTTTTTGTAAGTGTGTATGTGTATGCTTCTGTGTGAGGTTTTGTCTATATAGCTTTGATTTCACCATTTGTCCTACGGTTCTGTTTGTCCATTTTTTTTCTTTTTTTTTTCTTTTACTTTTGAAACATTTTTTTCTTCATAAGTATTTTTTATTTTAATAACTTTATTTTATTTTATCTTACTTTATTTTATTTTATGCTCTTTCTATTTTTTCTCCCTTTTATTCTGAGCCGGTGGATGAAAGGCTCTTGGTGCTCCAGCCAGGCATCAGGGCCGTGCCACTGAGGTGAGAGAGCCAAGTTCAGGACACTGGTCCACAAGAGACCTCTGAGCTCCACATAATATAAAACGGCAAAAATCTCCCAGAGATCACCATCTCAACACCAAGACCCACCTACACTCGATGACCAGCAAGCTACAGTGCTGGACACCCTATGCCAAACAACTAGCAAGACAGAGCACAGACAAATCGATTAGCAGAGAGGCTGCCTAAAATCATAATAAGGCCACAGACACCCCAAAACACACCACCAGACATGGACCTGCCCACCAGAAAGATCAAGCCTCATCCACCAGAACACAGGCACTAGTACCCTCCACCAGGAAGCCTACACAACCCACTGAACCAACCTTAACCACTGGGGAGAGACACCAAAAACAACAGAAACTAAAAACCTGCGGTCTGCGAAAAGGAGACCTCAACACACTATGATAAACAAAATCAGAATACAGAAAAACACACAGCAGATGGAGCAAGGTAAACACCCACCAGACCTAACAAATGAAGAGGAAATAGGCAGCCTACCTGAAAAAGAATTCAGAATAATGATAGTAAAGATGATACAAAATCTTAGATATAAAATAGAGAAAATGCAAGAAACATCTAACAAGGACCTAGAAGAACTAAAGAGGAAACAAGTAATGATGAACAGCACAATAAATGAAATTAAAAATACTCTAGAAGGGATCAATAGTAGAATAACTGAGGAAGAAGAACGGATAAGTGACCTGGAAGATAAAATTGTGGAAATAACTACTGCAGAGCAGAATAAAGAAAAAAGAATGAAAAGAACTGAGGACAGTCTCAGATACCTCTGGGACAACATTAAACACACCAACAATCAAATTATAGGGGTCCCAGAAGAAGGAGAGAAAAAGAAAGGGACTGAGAAAATATTTGAACAGATAATAGTTGAAAACTTCCCTAATATGGGAAAGGAAATAGTTAATCAACTCCTGGAAGCACAAACAGTCCCATACAGCATAAATCCCAGGAGAAACATGCCAAGACATATTAATCAAACTATCAAAAATTAAACATAAAGAAAACATATTAAAAGCAGCAAGAGAAAAACAACAAATAACACACAGGGAATCCCCATAACAGCTGATCTTTCAGCAGAAACTCTGCAAGCCAGAAGGGAGTGGCAGGACATATTTAAAGTAATGAAGGAGAAAAACTTACAACAAAGATTACTCTACCCAGCAAGGATCTCATTCAGATTCAACAGAGAAATTAAAACCTTTACAGACAAGCAAAAGCTGAGAGAGTTCAGCACCACCAAACCAGCTTTACAACAAATGCTAAAGGAACTTCTCTAGGCAAGAAACACAAGAGAAGGAAAACATCTACAATAACAAACCCAAAACAATTAAGAAAATGGGAATAGGAACATACATATCAATAATTACCTTAAACGTAAATGGATTAAAGGATCCCACCAAAAGACACAGACTGGCTGAATGGATACAAAAACAAGACCCACATATATGCTGTCTACAAGAGACCCACTGCAGACCTAGGGACACATACAGACTGAAAGTGAGGGGATGGAAAAACATATTCCATGCAAATGGAAATCAAAAAAAAGCTGGAGTAGCAATTCTCATATCAGACAAAATAGACTTTAAAATAAAGACTATTAGAAGAGACAAAGAAGGACACTACATAATGATCAAGGGATTGATCCAAGAAAAAGATATAACAATTGTAATTATTTATGCACCCAACATAGGAGCACCTCAATACATAAGGCAAATACTAACAGCCATAAACCGGGAAATCGACAGTAACACATTCATAGTAGGGGACTTTAACCCCCCACTTTCACCAATGGACAGATCATCCAAAATGAAAATAAATAAGGAAACACAAGCTTTAAATAATACATTAAACAAGATGGACTTAATTGATATTTATAGGACATTCCACCCAAAAACAACAGAATACACATATTTCTCAAATGCTCATGGAACATTCTCCAGGATAGATCATATCTTGGGTCACAAAGCAAGGCTTGGTAAATTAAAAAAAACTGAAATCGAATCAAGTATCTTTTCCTATCACAATGCTATGAGACTAGATATCAATTACAGGAAAGTATCTGTAAAAAATACAAACACATGGAGGCTAAACAATACACTACTTAATAACCAAATGATCACTGAAGAAATCACAGGGGAAATTAAAAAATACCTAGACACAAATGACAATGGAAACACAACGACCCAAAACCTATGGGATGCAGCAAAAGCAGTTCTAAGAGGGAACTTTATAGCAATACAATCCTACCTTAAGAAACAGGACACATCTCAAATAAACAACCTAACCTTGCACCTAAACCAAGTAGAGAAAGAAGAACAAAAAAAACCCCAAAGTTAGCAGATGGAAAGAAATCATAAAGATCAGATCAGAAATAAATGAAAAAGAAGTGAAGGAAATGACAGCATGAATAAAATTGAAAGCTGGTTCTTTTAGAAGATAAATAAAATTAATAAACCATTAGCCAGACTCGTCAAGAAAAAAAGGGAGAAGACTCAAATCAATAGAATTAGAAAGGAAAAAGGAGAAGTAACAACTGACACTGCAGAAATACGAAGGATCACGAGAGATTACTACAAGCAACTCTATGACAATAAAATGGACAATCTGGAAGAAATGGACAAATTCGTAGAAATGCACAACCTGCCAAGACTGAACCAGGAAGAAACAGAAAATACGAACACACCAATAACAAGCACTGAAATTGAAACTGTAATTAAAAATCTTCCAACAAACAAAAGCCCAGGACCAGATGGCTTCACAGGCCAATTCTATCAAACATTTAGAGAAGAGCTAACATCTATCCTTCTCAAACTCTTCCAAAATACAGCAGAGGGAGGAACACTGCCCAACTCATTCTACAAGGCAACCATCACCCTGATAGCAAAACCAAAGATGTCACAAAGAAAGAAAACTACAGGCCAATAACACTGATGAACATAAATGCAAAAATCCTCAACAAAATACTAGCAAACAGAATCCAACAGCACATTAAAATGATCATACACCATGATCAAGTGGGGTTTATTCAAGGAATGCAAGGATTCTTCAATATATGCAAATCAGTCAACATGATACACCATATTAACAAACTGAAGGAGAAAAACCATATGATTATCTCAATAGATGCAGAGAAAGGTTTCAACAAAATTCAACACTCATGTATGATAAAAACCCTCTAGACGGTAGGCATAGAGGTAGCTTAGCTCAACTTAATAATAAAGGCTGTAAATGACAAACCCACAGCCAACATCGTCCTCAATGGTGAAAAACTGAAACCATTTCCACTAAGATCAGGAACAAGACAAGGTTGCCCATTCTCACCACTATTATTCAACATAGTTTTGGAAGTTTTAGCCACAGCAATCAGAGAAGAAAAATAAATAAAAGGAATCCAAATTGGAAAAGAAGAAGTAAAGCTTTCACTGTTTGCAGATGACATGATACTATACATAGAGAATCCTAAAGATGCTACCTTAAACCTACTAGAGCTAATCAATGAATTTGGTAAAGTAGCAGGATACAAAATTAATGCAAAGAAATCTGTTGCCTTCCTATACACTAATGATGAAAAATCTGAAAGTGAAATTAAGAAAATACTCCCATTTACCACTGTAACAAAAAGAATTAAATATCTAGGAATAAACCTACCTAAGGAGACAAAAGACCTGTATGCAGAAAATTATAAGACATTGATGAAAGAAATTAATGATACAAATAGATGGAGAGATATACCATGTTCTTGGATTGGAAGAATCAACATTGTGAAAAGGACTCTACTTCCCAAAGCAATCTACAGATTCAATGCAATCCCTATCAAACTACCACTGGCATTTTTCACAAAACTAGAACAAAAATTTCACAATTTGTATGGAAACACAAAGACCCTGGATAGCCAAAGCAATCTTGAGAACGAAAAATGGAGCTGGAGGAATCAGGCTCCCTGACTTCAGATTATACTACAAAATTACAGTAATCAAGACAGCATGGTACTGGCACAAAAACAGTAATATAGATCAATAGAACAGGATAGAAAGCCCAGAGATAAACCCACGCACATACGATCACCTTATCTTTGATAAAGGAGGCAAGAATATACAGTGGAGAAAAGACAGCTTCTTCAATAAGTGGTGCTGGGACAGCTGGACAGCTACATGTAAAAGTATGAAATTAGAACACTCCCTAACACCGTACACAAAAATAAACTCAAAATGGATTAAAGACCTAAATGTAAGGCCAGACACTATCAAACTCTTAGAGGAAAACATAGGCAGAGCACTCTATGACATAAGTCACAACAAGATCCTTTTTGACTAACCTCCTAGAGAAATGGAAATAAAAACAAAAATAAACAAATGGAAGCTAATGAAACTTAAAAGCTTTTGCACAGCAAAGGAAATCATAAATAAGACCAAAAGACAACCCTCAGAATGGGAGAAAATATTTGCAAATGAAGCAACTGACAAAGGACTAATCTCCAAAATTTACAAGCAGCTCAATAACAAAAAAATCAAACAACCCAATCCAAAAATGGGCAGAAGACCTAAATAAACATTTCTCCAAAGAAGATATACAGATGGCCAACAAACACATGAAAGAATGTTCAACATCAGTAATCATTAGAGAAATGCAAATCAAAACTACAATGAGATATCATCTCACACTGGTCAGAATGGCCATCTTCAAAAAATCTGATATAATAAATGCTGGAGAGGGTGTGGAGAAAAAGGAACACTCTTGCACTGTTGGTGGGAATGTAAATTGATACAGTCACTATGGAGAACAGTATGGAGGTTCTTAAAAGACTAAACATAGAACTACCATAAACCCAGCAATCCCACTACTGGGCATATACCCTGAGAAAACCATAATTCAAAAAGAGTCATGTACCAAAATATTCTTTGCAGCTCTATTTACGATAGCCAGGACATGGAAGCAACCTAAGTTTCCACTGACAGATGAATGGATAAAGAAGATGTTGCACACATATACAATGGAATATTACTCAGCCATAAAAAGAAATGAAATTGAGTTATTTGTAGTGAGGTGGATAGACCTAGAGTCTGTCATACAGAGTGAAGTAAGTCAGAAAGAGAAAAACAAATACCGTAAGCCAACACATATATATGGAATCTAAGAAAAAAAAAAAAGGTCATGAAGAACCTAGGGGTCAGACGGGAATAAAGACACAGACCTACTACAGAATGGACTTGAGGATATGGGGGGGGGGAAGGGTAAGCTGTGACAAAGTGAGAGAGTGGCATGGACATATATACACTACCAAACGTAATATAGGTAACTAGGGCTTCCCTGGTGGCGCAGTGGTTGAGAGTCCACCTGCCGATGCAGGGGACACGGGTTCGTGCCCCAGTCCAGGAAGATCCCACATGCCGTGGAGTGCCTGGGTTTGTGAGCCATGGCCACTGAGCCTGCGCGTCCAGAGCCTGTGCTCCGCAACGGGAGAGGCCACAGCAGTGAGAGGCCTGCGTACCGCAAAAAAAGAAAAGAAAAAAAAAGATAGCTAGTCGGAAGCAGCCGCATAGCACAGGGAGATCAGCTCGGTGCTTTGTGACCACCTAGAGGGTTGGGATAGGGAGGGTGGGAGTGAGGGAGATGCAAGAGGGAAGAGATATGGGAACATATGTATATGTATAACTGATTCACTTTGTTATAAAGCAGAAACTAACACACCATTGTAAAGCAATTATACTCCAATAAAGATGTTAAAAAAAAAAAGCAGCTTATAGTTTTATTGACCTTTGCTATAATTTCCTTCATTTCTTTTTCATTTATTTCTGATCTGATCTTTATGATTTCTTTCCTTCTGCTAACTTTGGGTTTTTTTTGTTGTTGTTCTTTCTCTAACTGCTTTAGGTGTAATGTTGGGTTGTTTATTTGAGATTTTTCTTGTTTCTGGAGGCAGGATTGTATTGCTATAAACTTCTCTCTTAGAACTGCTTTTACTGCATCCCATAGGTTTTGGGCCATGGTGTTTTCATTGTCATTTGTTCTATGAATGACATTTAAAGTCAAGTGGGCGGAGACAAATAAACAGTCAATTATGAGATAAATGTTGTAAGATATAATCTTACAAATATGTAAACAAACTACTCTTGGCCAATAAAATGAGGAATGCTTAATTTCAATTAAAGAGAATGGGACAAACTTATGAAAGAGGTGACACTTTAAGGAATAGGCTGAATCTTTTTTTTTCCATTTCTGTACAATTTTTTTAAATTAATTTTTTTGGAATATAGTTGCTTTACAATATTGTGTTACTTTTTGCTGTACAGCAAAGTGAATCTGCTATACATATACATATATCTCCACTTTTTTGGATTTCCTTCCCATTTAGGTCACCACAGAGCATTGAGTAGAGTTCCCTGTTGTATCTTTTTTGAAACTGCATTTTCTCTTTACTGCTAGTATATAGAAATTTAATTTTCTTGTATATTAATCTTATATCTAGCCACCCTGCTAAATTCCTGTGTTCATTTTAATAACTGTTCTATAGTTTTTTTTTAATTTATATGTAATTATATTTTCTTCAAATAATGACAGTTTGCTTCTTTTATTTAATTTCTTATTCATGTATGTTATGTGTTTGAACTTATTTTGCAGATTAGGAGTGCCTGTATAATGTTAAATAAAAGCTGTGAAACCAGCCTCCTTCTCTTAGTCATAATTTTAAATGGAATGTTTTTAATAGTTCACCAGTGAGTATGATTCTTGCTATATAGTTTTTAGAGATACACTGTATCAGGTTAAATAAAATTCCCTTCTGTTCCTAGTTGGAGAAGAGTTTTAATCCTAAGTGGTTGTTGGGTTTTGTAGGATGTTTTTTTGGCATCTTTCTGAATTATAATATACTTTTTCTCCTTTAAGCTGCTAAAATGGTGAGTTACATTAACACATTTTTTCTAATGTTGAACCAAACTTGCTTCCCTGTATTAAATCCAGTTTAATCACAGTATAGTTGTTTAATACAATGCTGAATTTGGCTTCCTAATATTTACTTAAGTCTTTTTACATACATTAATTAGGGAGACTGTCCTGTAATTTTCCCTTTTCATTCTAGCCTTATAAGGTTTAACTAGTCTCATAAACTAAGTTGTAAAGTATTATATATTTTTCTATTCTATGAGTGAGTTTGTTTAAGACTGGAATTACTAGTTTGTGTTGGCTTGCTATCTTCATGGTAATAAAATTTTTAACTACTGATTCCATTTTTAATAAATATGGAATAATCTAGATTTTCTATTTATTTCTGAATCTGTTTTGGTGATATACATTTTTCCAGGAATTACCTATTTCAAGAAAATGTTCAAATGTATAGTCACAGAGCGGTCCAAACATTTTCTCATATTTGAAACCAATGGTTGCATTTGTCAAGTCCCATCTTTAGTTCCAATTTACTTATAGGTTGTCTCTCCTTTTTTTTTTTTAAGTCTACCTTGCCAGGCATTTGTCTAATTTATTAGGATTTTTTTTTTTTTTTTTGGTTCTGTTGGTCCTCTCTACTGTATCTTTGTTTTCAAATTCATTTATTTCTGCTCTTAATCATGTCTTTCCTTCTACTTTCTTTGGGTTTATTGCATTATTCTAACTTCTTAAGTTAAATAGTTACCTTACTTATTTTCAGCCTTTCTTCTTTTTAAATATAAACACTTAATGACCATTTATCTCTAAATATTATTTTAGCTTTATCTCACGTTTTCATTTTCACTATTTCCTCTTTCAACCATGAGTTATTTAGAAATTGTTTTTAATTTCCAAATGTGTAGATGTTTTTAGTTACTATTTTGTTATAAACCTCAAAATTAATTGTGTGATATTAGAGAACGTGATCTGAATGATACCAATCTTTGAAATTTACTGAAACCTGTTTCATGGGCTAGCACATGGTCAATTTTTACCAATGTTCCAGGTATATTTGAAAGGATGAGTCTATATATAGCCATTGAAGCAAGCTTATTTATAGGTAGTAATTCCTTACTTTCAGTAATACTTTTGCTTTAAAAGTCTTTAAAGTCTATTTTGTCTATTAACATTACACCCACTTTCATTTTGCCTGATTTATCATTTCCAATCCTTTAACTTTTAACCTATGTATATTTTTATGTTTTAGGCATATCTCTTCTAAATAGCTTTAACCTATCTGGATTTTGTTTTTGTTTTATTTTGGTTTTCTTTTCTCCGGTCTTACAATATTATTCTTTTAACTGAAGAGTTGTAAAATATTAATATTTATGTTGCTGATACATTTGAATTCATATCTACTATTTTGTTTTGTACTTTCTCTTTGCTTAACTTTTTTGGGGGGCAGCCTTATTTTTTTTATTGTGATTCTTTCCCTCATTACATTTTTCCCATTTTTAAAATAGAAATCATACACTCCATTTCTATTCTTAAAATGATTACCCAGTTATTTAAACATATTTAAAGCATAAAGGTAATCAATACCCCTAACTTTTCTTCTTTGAATGCTTAAAATCTAATCACTCTCCCTTCCAGGCCAATTTATATGCTATTGTTTTCCTAAATTTTAGTTCTGTCTTGGAAAACTCTCATTCTCTCTTTAAATATTGCCTCTGTCACATTTTCTCCATTATCTCCTTCTAGAAGTCTGATTAGACCTGTGAGGGACCTTCCATGCTGTCCTCCATGTCCCTCAAACTTTCATTTTTTGTTCCCCAATCCTCTCTATATGTTATATTCTGGGTATTTTCTTTTCATCTACATTCTAGTTAACTAATGTCCTCTTTAGTTGTGTCTAATCTTCTGCTTTATCTGTCCTTTTTTTCTTTTCTTTGCATTCTAACCAGAGCCGAGGACAAGTCCAGCATATATCCCAGTAGCCACCAATGTAAGGAAGAGTTATTTCAATGGTCATTTATTAAGGATGTCATCCTTTGGGCATCCCAGCTTTTATATGGTGATTCTCCATTGAAACTTACTCCCTTCTTAGGTGCCAAACTTTATCTCCATTCCTTCATAAACAGACCTAGAAAATATAGGCCCTAAGCCACCAAGGATCAGCAGGTAATACCTAGGTAAACATCAATTCCAATGCTCACCTATACCAATTAGCTCACACTTTCTTATTATTTCTAAGTTCTGAGAAATTCTCTTCCTTTCCTACTACCTCAGTCATGTATTGAAAAGTACTTTTTGTTAATATTCCATGTAATATTTTAAGGTATATTGTTACAAGAAGCATTTTTCTAAACATTGTCTGCCACACTGCCAGAACTAGAAGTGGAAAGCTGCTGACTTTTATTCAGTGATCTTATATCCCCCAAGATATCTTACAGAATTCTCATTATTTTTCAAGACATTTTCTGATCATATCTTTGAATTTTCTAGGTAGACAAACATATTACGAAGAATTCACGACAACTCTCTTTTCCTTTCCACCATTAATAACCCTTACTTCCTTTTCTTGTTTTAGTGCATTGGCTAAAACCTGCAGTAGCAATAGCAGCCTCATCTTGTTTTTAATGTAACATGGAAAAGATTATACCAAAATAAATTAAGAGAATCTGAGTATCATCTATTGACTTTCTCCTCCATTGAAACAGATGGTCTAAGTAGTTTGACTCTATTCAAAACAAGAGCTTAAAGTTCAAACTGGAATTAGAAATTGAAACTAGGTGATATGCACTAAATGTTTGTGGCCCCCCAAAATTCTTATGTTGCAATCCTAACCCCCAATGTGATGGTACTAGGAGGTAGGGCCTGTGGGGTGATTAGGTCATGACAGTGGAGCTCTCATGAATGGGGTGAGTGCCCTTATAAGAGAGACCCCAGAGAGTTCTCTTGCCCTTTCCACCACGAGTGGACACAATGAGAAGATGGTCATCTGTGATCCAGGAGGCAGGACCTCACTAGACCAGAATCTGCTGGCACTTTGCTCTTGGGCTATCCAGTCTCAAGAACTGTGAGAAATGAATGTCTGTAATTTAAGCCACCCAATGTATGGTATTTTTGTTACAGTAGCCTGAATAGACTAAGACACTGGGTCAGTCAAAAGCCTTTTCACGGGACTTCCCTGGTGGCACAGTGGTTAAGAATCCACCTGCCAGTGCAGGGGACACAGGTTCGATCCCTGGTCCAGGAAGATCCCACATGCTGCAGAGCAACTAAGCCAGTGAGCCACAATTACTGAAGCCCGCATGCCCTAGAGCCCATGCGTCGCAACTACTGAGCCCACGCACTGCAACTACTGAAGCCCACGTGCTCTAGGGCCTGCGTGCTGCAACTACCGAGCCCGTGTACTGTAACTACTGAAGCCCAAACGCCTAGAGCCCATGCTCCGCAACAAGAGAAGCCACCGCAATGAGGAGGCCATGCACCACAACAAAGAGTAGCCCCCATTTGCCGCTACTAGAGAAAGCCCGGGCACAGCAACAAAGACCCAACATAGCCAAAAAAAAAAAAAAAAAGGTCTTTTCACAAGATTGAAAATCAAAACCTCTAACACTGTAAAGGAACAATCTTTAATCTACTTTATTAGTATGTTAAATCCTAATCTAGAGAAAATATGTACTTTAAATATTTCTTGTACTTTAGTGAATAAGCAATTGTAAACCAAAAGCTCAGCACTGTGAGCAGATTCATCACCATGTAACTTCAGTAACATGGTGAATAATGTATACTGAATTATTCAGTGAATAATGTATACTGAAACTCCTAAACACGTAGGGCATATACATTAAAGAGAAAGTTAAAGGCACATTCTTCACTATCTTCTCCTATGTATCAGTAAACAAAATTGATACTGCCGGAAAGCATTTTACTCTAATTAATAAAATTACCAGAATGGAATGTTGGCATAGGCTGAAGCCATACTTTTAAATTAACAGAGAAAGACTCTGAACAACAACTCATGATTACAAGTACAAATTAGTTTATTTGCCCTAGACTTTAAATTAAAGAAAATGTGTACAGCCATTCCTCCACATAAACTTAATAGAAAAACTAACAAAGTACTACTGAAAGTTTACATAGATTCTTTGGAATCCATTGCCCCATGAGTAACAGCATTTTGAAGAGACCATCATTAGCAGAACTTACCATGACACAGATCATTATTTCCCACTTCCTCATATCTTCACAGTAGCTCATGCATTGAAGCACAAAAGATTCTTACTATAAGTCAAACTATTTCAATTGCCACAATGCCACTCACAGAATGAATGACACACTGCCACATCCTCCTCATTCTACTACAACGAAGTTCTATCATTTCTAACAGGTGCAAATTTAATTAATGGATTATATGTCACCAGTGGATTTCAAATGGATTTAGAGATTACTTTTATATTATAAATTAATTGTCAAGCTAGAATAGACACTGTGACCATGTCAAAATGAAAAGCTAGGTAAAAAAGAAATAGGCATAAGAAAGGCTGTTTTAAACTTTTCTATTAAAGTTGACATCATTAAATGTTCCAAGGATAATTCTGATCTAGAATCAGGTCTTCTTTCTGCAGCAATCCCATTGTTCATGAATCAGCTAAATAGTAGACATTCCCATTTACTTGGTATTAGCAATAAGCCTGAAAAAATCTCTGTACCTTCTACTCTGCTTCCTAGCTCCAAAAATAAAGGAAGCATTTTAAATACAGTTGAACACCAATGTCAGGAATATATGTCTTTAAAAAATTATAACTTGGCATCATAACTAAAGGCATTAAATCCATTTTTTAAATGCAGACAGTACAGCCAAGAATATACAACCTCATTTCATGAGTTTTAAGAAATATTTAAACATAGAGTCAAGTAAATAATAAAAGTTTTATAAAAACAAGCCTTTATCCACATATTAATGAGAAGACACTCAAAGGTACAAGAACCTTCAGAAAGTAAGAAAGGACATCCAGTGCAAACTTTACAATTTCACTTTCTCACATCTACTTTCCTATTCCTTCTTTTCTTTCTGAAACCAAGATCCTTTCTTAGGAGCAATCAGATGTAAGAAAGGAGTTGCAATCACTATTTTTCTTTCAGGAGGACATCAAGTGGCTGGGTGAGACAAAGTAGTTCTACCAATTAATAGTACCCAGGAAAGGTTTAGAATACCCTACTTGTTTACCTCGAAGAAAAGAAGGATTTAGAGAGAAAGTGAGTAAAGATGAGAATGAAATGGGTCAAAATTCAAGTGCCAACCTGGAGGGCCCATAGACAATAATACTGCAAATAGAAGTGGAAAGGAGGGGGATCTAGAATATTAGAGAAGGGAGCAGAAAGTACGACTACAAAGAAAATTATTCAGTGTTTTTACAATTGCATACCTATCACTCAATATTAAAATTTTGTTTGTCTTCAGCATACTTTCCATTTTTGTACCACCCTGCAACCCTACTACATCATCCCAGAAACCCACTCATCTCAGAGCTGAAAGCCATTCAGGCACATCTTTCTTAAAATCTAACCTTTTTCCCAATTAGAAAACTGCCCCTTTCTTTTCCAACCCATCCCTTCCCCCAAGTAACACTCTCGGTTTCTCATGTGGGTGGTTTCCATTAGGAAAAGAACCGGATATGAGTAAACGACGTTGAGAACTTAAGCTTTGTTGAGGATATAAGTATTTTTTAAATGGAAGCTGCTTCGTAGAATATAATGGAATAATGTATAAAGAGATTTTTTGAGCAATGGTTATTACCTCAAATTCTTGTCTAATCTGGGGCTAGGAGTTTCTTCATTTAGTTAACCATTCAGCAAATATTTACTGAGTATCTAGAAATATAGGGATAAACTTGGCATCCTACTTCTGAACCTTGTCAGTTTATACTGCAGAGTTTAATAGGAAGAAGTGAACGGAGGGGCTAGAAAAAAAAAATAGGTGATAACAGGACTATAGGTAAGGATGATAAATCCTTGCTTTACATACTCCAACAACCCATACACCACCATCCTGGCCTCCATCCTGCTTTACACCTGCCCTCGGCATCACTAATTGAGCACTAACTGATCACATTCTTTCCTGCTGAAACCAGGTGTGGATCAGAATTTTTTCAACATTATGTTCCAGATAACCAGTTGGTATTTAAAATGAAAACTATGTGTTATCTCCATGTTAAAGGAGTAGTCAGGCATCTGTGAAAGAAAATTTAAGACGACAGAAGGAACCACTTATATTCAGTCTAGAAGAGTAACAAAAATAGCAGTTATGTGTCATACAGCACTGCATAGATACTTTTAAGATACTGTATTTCACTGAATCCTAATAACAATCCTATGAGGCAGTACTATTTCCATTTCACACTTGAGGAAAGTGGAAGGCTATCCCCAGCCTCTGCTTATCTAATATCTAAATCCCTTTCTTCCATGGTAGCCTCCAAACCAGCTCTCCATAGCCATCCCCTCTTCTAATCTCCTCCAGCATCTGACACTTAACAAATGTTACACTGTATGATTATCTATCTTTTTCATGCCTCTATCCTGCCTCCCCCACTAAATACCATATTCCCCTTCCTTACTACTTCCTTATATGGTGCTCAAAAATACATGTTTACATAATGGCCAAAACAATTTTGTAAATAGCCAAACAGTCGAAAGTAAATAGATATTGAAAGAAAACTGCACACTCTATATTTGGTCACCCAGGCATTTTTAGTACAGTAAAATATTATTATAAGAAATTACCCACTTCTAGCTGTGGCCTTGGAAAGTTGTCTTCACATGACATATGACATGTTTGTATGTCATACTTCATATAAAGTAGTTAAAGATCAGAAAACTAGACTGCCCAAAGTTATACAGCTAGCAACGAAATCAGTAAGGATCTTAGTCTAGGCCTGTTTCATCCTAAGCCCCATATTCTTACCACACACATCTCCAAAGAAGCAGGTTTAAGGTCATGCCAACATACATGAGATCAAAAGATAACACACAGTTGGAAGGTTAGCTAATATAGGAGCAGATTTTTCTTCTATTGCTTGATGATGCCCAGACAAGTTCCCTGAAATAATTTAACAAGCTCTGATACACCAAGTTATTCTGTAATGAATGTGTATCATCTTTTAAGCCAACAAAAAGGTCATAGCTAGGGTTACAGCTGTAAAATTGCAGTGGACTATGTTTGGTTATTTTGATATATCTTTTAACTAAATTTCTGTAATCCCTATCTTTTTTTTTATATGGTGACATTTCCAGCCTTCTTATCAAATTTACATGACATACAACACCGGTTTTATTAGCCCACCTAGTTTCTAAAAATCTCAAATTCATTTTTAAGCAGAAACAGTGAGCTCCAAGTACAAGGGATTCAGGAGCTGTAATTTGAAACATACTAGCAATACATGCCCACAAGGCAAAACAAGAGCACTTTAGCAGCAAATTAGCAAAACAGGAGTGACCTACCGGAACAAGAAAAAGTTATCTTAGCCATGTGACAAGGGCTTAGCACAAAACTGTACTTCTTACAGTAACTAAAATACCTATTAATGTGTATACTGTGATGCAACAAAAAAGTCTAAACATTAAAAAATTAGACAAAATTATGACAGCCAGCATTAAAAAAAATAATAAGAATACAGAATACAACAGAGAAAATAAAGAGATGTACAGCAAAAGAGAAAACTCTGGCTTCAGTGCAGTCTTTACACAAAAGAATAACATTAAACTCAATTTGTTTTAAGAGTAAAGGAAAAGATACAAAGCATAAAAATGAAAAACCATTTTAAGAAGACTACCAAAAAAATTAGTATTTTTAAATAAAAGATAATACATCTACAAATACTGAGGGGCCAACTCCTTTCTATAAACATTTTGTATATATAATAAAAGCCTTACTGCATTACCCATTTAAGTTATGCTAGAGATCTGGGGACTTATATGAATGACCCATGTATCAGAGTATCTAGATAAGAAACCAGAAAAAAAGAATTAATAGGAAGCAGTCACTGATGTCTGTGACCCCACAGTAAATTGAAGACTACTCAGAAGGGTAATAAACCTTTGCAATGTTAGCTAGTATTTTATTTTGGTTACGGGATACCATTAAAGCATTTATAGAATAGTAACTGATTTAAAAATTCCATTCTCTGCCATTTAAAATTATAGGCAATTAACTTATGTAATAGCTATAACCCTAAGAAAGATTAAATATAAATTACATTTCTGTAAAAATGAGTTTTATTTTAAGGTATCAATGAACACTCACCACATAAGAGATTTCTCTCCATTCACTCTCTCATTCAACATATTACTGAGCACCTACTATGTACCAAGCATGAGGTTTCAAACTAGGGATACAATGGTGAAGAAAAATAGACACAGTATCTTCCCCCATGAAACATGAAGTCTATGGGACAGACACTAATCACACAATCACTAGACAAATGTAAACTTTTAACCAAAACAATTCTTACAAAGGAGAGCACAGAATTCCCTAGTTGCAGAGATCTTTGGTATAAAGGAAAACTTCTTCATTATTCAAAGAAGCACACCACAAACTTGATAGTTTTATAAAGTTTAGTTTTTATATATTGGTATCTTTTAAATCAGGGCACAGATATTGAAAATATTATTATTGGACAGGAAAAATGCCATCAGTTATCTAAAGAGAAAGGAAACTTTAAATGTGTATTACTCAATACCTGAGATAGCCCCTTTCTCAAAAATGTCACTCATGCTAAAAAAAAAAAGCTAAGTTAAAATTTGAGAAATAATTTAGTTTTCAAACAAATATACAAAAATCTGGAATAGTATTAAATTTCAAAAGTTTTTAGACATAGGCATTTTTATGATATCTAGCCTTCAAAGAAATAGCCAATGGATAGGAAGTATGAAGACAGCATTCTGCATAAAAAGCTTTGTTAGGTTTTCTCTTTACACACATTTGCAGTTACTTGGACTGACCCCAATGACAACTAGTTCATGTCTTAAAGACTTCCTCTGTATACATGGCTAATATTTTTGACAACACTATCACTACTGAAAAAGTGAAGCTTTAATTTGAATCTCCTAACAGCAAAGAGCTAAACTTGTCAAAGTCTCCTGAAAGATATGCAAATGTTAAAGAGATTATTTACTCCCCCTTGACCACATAAAATGTATACTTAAAAGCATTTAAAAAAAAAAAGATGTCAGCTGTCTCAACTCCGGGTGCATAGTGTTTGATCTCCTCAATAACTCCAATTATACAGTTAGGTAAATTAAGTTGCCTAAAACATTTAAAACTACATTTACAAATCAAATAAATCGGATACTCTCAAACCTTACAAATGCCTGACGGGGTAGCCTTACCACCTACCAAAATCATTCTAAATACCTAAGCAACAATTGTAAATTTAATAAACAGAACTAATAAATGAAATAAATCCAATTATCTTGAATGCTCTAACACTATTTAGAAACTTACCAAACGATTTTACATCTTTTAAATTAAAATCCTCCTAGGTATGGTGTAGCAGCAAACTGGGAAAAAACTCTGGTTCCTGAAGACCTTGTGGAATAAAACTGTCTTATCAGTCCTGTATGGATTGTGTCATCTTATGTGAAAGAGAAATAAACCTTGTTTAAGCTAACACTGCATTGGGTTTTCTTTTACTCACATCTAAAAATAATACTAATTAATACATAATATGTTTAATATCAAAGAAACATTTCAAATTAAAATTACAAAGCTAACATGACATTCTCTAATAGGTTTAATTCTCTTAAATGCTTCTAACACCTTTAAAAACAAATACACACATATAATATCACAATGATTATAAAATTTCTTCCTAAACTTAATACAAAAATGTTAATACTAATGGATTTGATTTGTTTCATAAAGTAGCACGTTTACCAAGATATGGTGAGGGATACAGATTATCAGTCAGGGTCAAACAGGGTCACAGAACCTAGGGGCTTCTTCCAGGAGAGTTCTACCTGGCTAGCATGCTAAGTTTTGTTGTGTTGTTGTTGTTTTAATGGTACTAGGACTTTTCAAGCCAATGGCTTTGCTTACAACTCTATATCATACGTTCCTTCAATTTTTTTAAGCAACCTCCCAACATGTCATTTAATTGCCTATTTCAAATTGGTGATATTCTGTACACTATACTCAGATTCAACTAATCTCTTTTCTGACTGATTGGATTCTGCTTTCTTTTCTTATCTTTCTCATCTGGCTCAATGCCACAATGCTACATTCCCTTTATTGGCAGGAAAGATGGAACAGAGAAATTAGTTTATTGCTGTTGTTTTTACAAATGATAACCAACAATTAGGTATGACAGAAATCAACTCTGTAAAACAGAACCTTACATGTCTACCATTATTGATTACGTGACTTCCACAGCTGGCTACTTATACAGCCTTATTTATTACCATAAAAGGTTAAAGGTAATCTTTTCAAAGGGTAACCTTTGTAAGGCCAAGAAACATTCCACACTTTCAATGGGTTTTTGAAAATGAGTATGTCTAAGTGAAGGTACAGTATGTAAATTCAACTATCTCACAGTGACTGCAGTTTGTCTATTCCTTGGAGCTGAGGAACTTAGATTTTAGGGAAAAAATCACAGACATGCAACAGGGAAAGAGATTAAGAGAATCTGATGAACACGGCTGTTTTCTTTCCATACCATGAGAATTAGGTAAGCATAAGCATAAAGAAGTAAGGAAGTGTAAAGAACTGATTACACTGCTTTTCCTCTTCCACTGTATTGCTCACTGTTTTGTACCAGATGATTAAAAATCCATTCACTAATATCACTTCAGAATATGCCTAGAAATAATGTTCAAATTCTGCAACCTTATTTAAGCGGGATACTGACAAAGTGACCCATGGCCAGGAAGACAGTAAGAATGATAAGCATACTCAAAACTGCCTCATATGAGAAAAAGCTGAAGGCCGGAAGTTGTTTAGCTGGGAAAAAACTGATTATGGTGTACTAATATTTCACAGGTTATGAAAGGAAAAAGAATTAGATTAGTTGGTTCTCATGAGGGAACCTCGTAAAAGCACGTGAAAGTTATAAGAAGGCAGATTTGTGGGATGAATTGGGATATTGGGACTGACATATATACATTATTGATACTATGTATAAAATAGATAACTAATGAGAACCTACTGTTTAGCACAGGGAACTCTACTCAGTGCTCTGTGGTGACCTAAATGGGAAGAAAATCCAAAAAAACGGGGATATATGTATACAAACAGCTGATTCACTTCACTGTACAGCAGAAACTAACACAACATTGTAAAGCAACTATATTCCAATAAAAATTAATTTAAAAAAATAATAAGTCAGATTTTTGTTCAAAATTATAATAAATAGAGCTATCGTGAAACAGCAAAATCTACCTCACTGGAGGTGTTTGACAGAAGCTAGGTCATCACTTATCACACATTTGTGGATTCCGTTATTTTCAAATTCACAAACTGAGAGTTTCACACATAGCCAAAGATGCAAGGCAGCAGCCGCTTTCCCCAATGTTCCAAATTCACCGATAATTACCAAATATCATCCAATAAATGTTCTCTTTCTGTGTAACAAGGAATGACTCACACTTCCAAGATTTTCTTAATGATTTATAGAAAGACTGAATTAAACCTAAAATATCCATCCATGTATATTAATGAGTTAAAAGTGAAAGAGGCATGTAACATACAGCTTACATATAAATACAGCTTACATAAATAATTGTCACTATTATGCTTCAAAGTCAAACACTGATATACATCAATATTTTCTTCTTTCTCTGGATAATTTTCTTATGCACAAATACATTATGGGTTATGGAGTATCTAGATTCTGGCCTATTACCCTGGGCAAACTTTATTAATTTTTTTTTTTTTTTTTTTTTTTTGCGGTACACAGACCTCTCACTGTTGTGGCCTCTCTCGTTGAGGAGCACAGGCTCCAGACACGCAGGCTCAATGGCCATGGCTCACAGGCCCAGCCGTTCCGCGGCATGTGGGATCTTCCCGGACCAGGGCACGAACCCGTGTCCCCTGCATCGGCAGGCGGACTCTCAACCACTGCGCCACCAGGGAAGCCCAAACTTTATTAATTTTTTATATCACCCTCCTTATCTGTAAAATAACAGAGACCTTCTGATGTCCTTAATCAAATTAGGTAATCTAACATTATTTCTCCTTCCCTGCTTTCATCAATTCTCCAGTGCACACAGAGGAAATAACTTGGGAGTGACTATATATACAGAAAGGCAGAAAGATGACAATCTGTAAGTTGGATTTCCTCTCATTTCAAATCGTAGGTTTGCATCTTGAAACACTTCTGTTTCTGAGGGAGAGGGGCCAGGCGGTTACTATAACCCAGCTCCCCTGACTTTGCTGATTATCTGTCATTTGCCCCTCCAGTTCACCCTCTCTCTGACCCAGGGGTTCTTCTATGGACTGCATCAAAAGCAGATCAGAAAGAGGAAGTGTGGGCGGGGGGGTGTTGGTTTGGGTATTTCATTTCCTGGTTTTCTCTCTGTGGGGTGATCTTGGGCTGGCTGGGTGCCTCTACCGAGTATCACTGCTCCTCCCAAGACAGCCATCTCTACAAGGACTGTCTCCTTCCAGGTTTGATATGCTCCCTCCCCTCCCCTCTTCAGGCCTAGAGGTAACTGCTCAACTGTTATCAACAGGTATTATCCTACCTCTTGGGGTTTTCCCACATTTCTTCCACATATTTATAAACAGTCCCTCTCAAATAATTTGAAAAGTGCTTCTGCATTTTTGTTGGAAAGTGACCCCAGGAAATAGATCTTTGAAATGAGATTGAGATTACTCTAGAAACTCAGGAATAATCTCCATAGCAGGAGAAAATGGGACCAAAGGGAATGCATTTAGTGTTATCAAGATTCATGATTATACAAATCAGATGAAGGGCAAAACTGGGAGATCCTGTGGTGTGATGGTTAATTTTAGGGCAATTTGACTGAGTCACAGGGTACCCAGATATTTGGTTTAACATTATTCTGGGTGTGCCTGTGAGGGTGTTTCTGGATGAGATTAACATTTGAATCAATAGACTGAGTAAAGCAGATTACCCTCCCCAGTGTAGGTGGGCCTCATCCAATCCATTGAAGGCCTGAACAGAACAAAAAGGCAGAGTAAGGGAGAATATACCCTCCCTGCCAGGCTTCAAGCTGGAACATCAGTCTTCTCCTGCCTCCAGACTCAGACTGGAATTTACACCACCAGCTCTCCTGGTTCTCACACCTTTCGACTTGGACAAGAATATACCATCAGCTCTGCCGGGTCTCCAGCGTGCTGACTGCAGATCCTGGGACTTCTCAGCCTCCTTAACCACATAAACTAACTCCTTATTATCCATCTATCTATCTGTACCTCCTATTGGTTCTGCTTCTCTGAAGAGCCCAGACTAATACAAATGGCCACGTCACTTAATTGCTATGAAAAAAAGGTGACTGTAAAGATTGTGGACTCATCTGACTTCCTAGGGAGTATACAGGAAGAAAAAAGAAAAAAGAAAAGCTATGAACATAACTTTGCTTCTGGCCATGAAAAAGTAAAAAGCAGGATTTACCCTGTAACTACCTCCCGTAGCACTCCACCCCCCTGCCCCACCAACACCAGCACACTTTGAAAAACTAGAAAATTGGACCGAAACATATAAAACTACGTGTTCAGACACAGGACCACAGGCAGGAAGACCACAATCCTTGAAAGAAGGGAAACAAGAAGATGAGTCCTACGACTGCCCCAGTTTACTGCCCTAGAGGCAGTTTCCAGGTTGCAGCACAGTAAGGGGGAATCCAAACAAAGCCCAGTAACATTGCTGAACTATTCAGAGTCAGGTGAAGCCAAGGCAGCGAGAATTTACAGGGCAGTGTATCCGAGAGGAGAGAGCAACACAGAGAACTGCACAGGGGACCTGAGGAGTCTCTAGCTGGGTATTCATCTGTGAGTGAGAGGAAATTCCCTGGGACTGAGGAAAGAATCAGCAGAGAGCTGCAATTCCCGAAGATCACATGCAGCCTGGAAACAGTTTCTATGCTCCCACCAACCAGAGAGGAAAGATCTCCTGATACATGGTAAGAGTCCTCTGAAAGGAATCATAGCAGTTCTGGAGTAAGCTAGCCCTAGACTAAAGCCTGCTCTGGACCCACTCGAAGTTTAAAAGCTGTCCTCAAAAGAATCAAACTGATTCCAAGTAACTTAATTGCATATAACAGGAACTGGCAAACTCTTTCTGTAAAGAACCAGACAATAAATATTTTAGTCTTTTTTCTGTGGATGGACCTCCTGAACTGGGCAGAGTGTGTCAAGATATTCATGACAATTGAGGCTGAATAAAATCACTTTCAATTAAAGAAGACACAAATACTTAGGTGGGCTTTGCTGACTATCTTCCTAAAGCCAATCCCATTTATTGTATAAATAAACTAAGTCTTGGTGAGTTTAAGTCAACTTGCTCAAAGTAAACAAAGGTAATAACATAGCTTGCAGTCAGGAGTTGACTCCAAGTCTCTCAGACGCTAAAATCTATGGTAACAACTATATCTTACTGCCTCCCCTGTAATAATTCTTTTGCTATCCCCATCTAACTGAAAATTTCATCAGAGCATGCTATCATCTTAATTGAAGCATCCTCTGTTGCTACTGACTACTTGCAATAATGGTGAAAGGGGGTGAGCATTTACTGAGAACCTTTAAATTTATTATCTCACTTATTTTTCATACAGCCTTCAAAGTTGTAGACCTTGCCCATGCACACACAGCAGTAAGTGGTGCCATCAGAAATGGCGGTTGGGTCAGTGAGACTCCAAAGCCCAAGATCTTCCCACCACAGCACACTGTCTTAATAGCAGGTTCTCCAGAAAACCCCCAAGTCCCCACAGCCCTCTGTTACAGCTACCATTTACTATCTCTGCCTGGAATTACAAAGAAACAGAAGTGGGTAGACAGGAAGGAGGAAGGTTACAGAAATGAGACAAGCCTCAGGCACATTTGAAACATAAAGGGCTATTTTGGGGTAGAGGTAGTAGAAGGTGGTAGATTATGTTGTGATTTATAAATGAAACATCCCATACGTATTTTGCTTATGACAGATAGAAGATATCACCCATGGTCTCAATGTCCATTTTTTAACACGAAAATAAAAAAGATAGGGGCTTCCCTGGTGGCGCAGTGGTTGAGAGTTTGCCTGCCGATGCAGGGGACACGGGTTCGTGCCCTGGTCCGGGAAGATCCCACATGCCATGGAGCGGCTAGGCCCGTGAGCCATGGCTGCTGAGCCTGCGCGTCCGGAGCCTGTGCTCCACAATGGGAGAGGCCCGCATACCACAAAAAAAAAAAAAAAAAAAAAAGATAAACATAATCTTTTCATTAATTTTTTTAATATGCCCAAGTCTTTTGCTCTTTTAAGCCTTATCAGGATCCAGGGTTGTCTGGACTACATCACAGAAATATTAGAAGGTCCTCTCTGTTTGTATGGTTCTCTGTTCATAGCTTCATACGGTACTTAGTGTGCTGACATTTCCCATCACTCCCACTGTGAGCGCCTCAAGAATAGTTTACGTCTTACTCATCCTTTTTTCCCTGGAGCACAGCACAGTACCATTATAGACATACTCAATAAATGATTCCCAAATGACTGATTTCCCAAAGGCCAAATATAAATACTTTATAAAATATATTTCTTCAAGAAGCACAACACAAGTTGTACATGGACGTCTTCAAAATAGTAGTTTAGTAAATTGAAAACCTGGATATACTGTCAAATTTAAAACATAATTTTTAATTCTTATTTAGCCTCTCTGAAAATGTTGACCACTTCACCCTAAAACTCCCCCTTGGTTTCCGGGGTGCAGTTTTTTCCTTGTCTTCTTCCTACTTCTCTGGCCACTCCTTCTCAGTTTTTCTCTGATCACCTTAGGTTATCTCCCCCAAATTCTATCCTCAGTCCTATACCGTACTTGACTCTCTCTAAAACTCTTTTGCGTTACCTTATCTAAATCAGGATTTCTCAACCCCAGCAGAACTGACATTTTGGACCAGATAATAATTCGTTGTGAGGGGATGTCTTGTACATTACAGGATATTTAGCAGTATCTCTGGTGTCTACCTACTAGATCCCCCAGTTGTGACAATCAAAAATGTCTCTAGTCATTGCCAAATGCCTCTGGGGAGTGGGGGGGGGGGCGGGTGGAGAGGCAAAATCACTCCTGGTTGAGAATCACTGATCTAAACTAACAACTTCAACTATCACCTATATATATACACCACCAACTCCCAGATCTGTATCTCTAGCCCAAACCTCTCTCCTTAACTCTCAACACATTCCAATCACCTGATGACTAACTCTTTGGACATCAAATTCAACATAAACCTTAACTCATCACTGTTTTCCTTAAATTTATTCCTTTTTCCTATCTGTTCCATCTTGATGAGTGACACAACTATCTATCCAGTCACTCAACCCAGAAATCCTGAAGCCATCCTAAAGGCCTTTTTCTCATTCATATTCAATGAATTACCAAACCCTATTCATTCAATCTCTTTAATACCTTAGTTGGGTCCCCCTCTCTCCATTTCTAACACAGACTTAAATCAGGCCTCATTACATCTCACCTGGATCAATATAATAACATCTTAATTGGCTCTACCTCTCATCTAGTCCTATTACTGTTCCTCCACAATCCTGCCAAAGTGATCATCCTAGAATTCAAAACTGACAGTGTCACTCCCCTAAAATTCATGATAGCTTCTCATAGCCTTAGAATTGCGCTTCAGCTCCTCAAACAAGCACAAGAAGGAATTTATGATAGTACCCTGACTTACCTTTTTGGCTTATTCTTGCAACCCACCCACGGACACTCTTCACTTCTGCCATGCCAAACAACTTGCATTCTGTTAACACATTATAGTCCCTCTGCCTGGACTGTCCTTCTCACCTTCAATCCTCAACCCCTTCTTACAACGAACTCCTGGTTCATCCATTTTTCAAAAGTTAGCTCAAAATCACCTCCTCCAAGAAGTTTTCCCTAAATTCCCACTTTAGAGTCACCATCTCTGGGTTCACAAAAAAAGGGCTTATACTTCTATAACAGCATTTACTTATGCTTATGATGCTTACGATCACTAGCTAATGTGTTACTCTAAGCTCCTGAGAGCAAGGATCAAATCTTATCTGAGCCGATAGCCAAAGAACCAAGTATTTCTCATGTCTACTAACTACATAGAAGATACCCAATAAATGTTTGCTAAATGAACGGAAATAATGTCTCCTTCAACATTTCACTTTTGATACAATTGCAAATTTTAAAAGTAGGTCTAAAATAAGCATAGTTTAAGAGCAAACATTTTTATTTTAAGCCAGTGCTAGTTAAGCTACAAGTAACAAAAATTTTAGGGATGCTTTACTTAAATATATATATGTATATAGATATGTGCGTGCGTATGCTTTTTTAGCCACAGGATCTGTGATAAGAAAAAAAACCCAACTGTTCCTCTAATGACGATGGTGCCCACTAAAATATTCAAACGGAGCCATCTGAACTCACATCCTCCTGATGACTAAGACTGGTATCTCAATTTTTAGTTTCTGTTCTTGTCCAGTCTGACAGAACATTCTTGCTTATGTGAGGCTTCTGGATCAAGTGTACAACACACAGTATCAAATTGTGCAACTGTTTGTTTGAAAGAAGAAAGTGGCTTACAGTTGAATCTATCTTTATCTTATAACCAAGAGTTAAAACTTAGCCCTATTAGCCCTTCTAATAGAATACCAATCCCCGTAATGCTACTATGCTTAAAACAAACCAGCATTACATGTCCCCCATAAACCCTAAGCATAAAGAAGCCAAATTTTCAGATCTAGACTTTGATACTCAGCTTTCCGCCTCCATCCCCAATTTTTAGAAGCCCCACATGCATCACCCCAGGTCCTCTTAGCCTCACTCATCTCTCATTCCAGCCAGCACTATGGCAACCAGCTCTGCTTGGACTCTGACCAGTGTCACAGAGGAACTATCTGACAGTACCTTGCTTCAGGCCTATACACTGTGTGCCTCTCACCTGCCACCCCAAAACTTTTGTGTTGAAGGACAAGACATCGCCAGACACCATAGGTCTCTGCCAGGACTTACTCATATAGAGCTCAGAAATGCAGGTGAATTAATACCTCCTGAGGTGAGCCTTTGGTCACTGGAAGATGGATAACATTAGATAAATTGTTCCCCTCTTCTCCCAGATAGACTGTCTTGAGATGGAGTCTACACAATCCCATGCAATCAAGCAAGCTGTCACGGTTAGCGACAGCCAGCTAGATGGCGCATTTTCATATTGGCTCTCCCTCCCTTTCTCCTTCCTCAGTCCGGTTTGGTACTCCCTAATAAATTATTACTCTACAGGGCTCTGCTTTCTGGGGAACCCCGTTTAAGACATTCCACCACTTCAAGAAAAGTTTGTGGTTTTTACACTGCAAGGGAGATCCCAAAGCCCATTAAACCGCAAGCTGCTATTTCTGCTTTCTTTTCCTTAACTGAAAGACCTCAGAGACAGCAGAGTAGAATCAAAACCTACCATCACTGCTTCCTCACTCACCATTTCTCCACACCTATTACAAATACCAATCTCCAGAATAAACAGTCTCAAATAAGATCTTTACATTAATACACTCAAATAATAATCTCTGTCCATGCATTATTTTAGCCTGGCAATGTGGATGGTCTGAGGAAAAGAATGATGGTGTACGCTGAGACACTAGTTCCTTCTCTTTTTTCAGGTTGTTCTTAGTCTTAGAGCTGGCATTCTGGACACTGTCCTTTCCATCATGGCCCAAATTCAGGCCCCACAAGACTCTAAAATCTACCCCTTATGCGTAAGCAGATCTGTACTCAACATATCAAAACTAAAATGTGAGGCAAGACTGGCACTGTCCTACCACACTGAAACAATGTGAGCAACCATTTCACTCCACGTAACATAATTCTCAAAAGTCAAATGCCTTAACCATATAGGTTCTTTCTCTTTTCCTAAAAATGGAAAAAAGTAGTATAAGACAGCCACTCATATATCACAACGATTAACTGCTAAGATAATATCTTAAAACTGTCCATATTGTTCATTAAAAAATATATATTATGATTGCAAATTAAGTTACTAATATACCCAAAGCAGAAACTAAAATATGCAGCTAATGTACAATAAATTTAGCAGGAAACTTCTTCATCTAAACAAGTAAGATTTACTGAGCATCTACTATATAACCAAGCATAAGTGAAACAAACCAAGCCAGAAAGCCTCTGCTCTGTGCATGTTGTATTGCCTAGTAGAAGAGATTTAAAAAATTAAACAGGGGACTTCCCTGGTGGCGCAGTGGTTAAGAATCCGCCTGCCAACGCAGGGGATACAGGTTCGAGCCCTGGTCTGGGAAGATCCCACATGCTGCCGAGCAATGAAGCCCGTGCACCACAACTACTGAGCCTGCGCTCTAGAGCCTGTGAGCCACAACTACTGAGCCCACATGCCAAAAGTACTGAAGCCCGCACACCGAGAGCCCGTGCTCCACAATAAGAGAAGCCACCGCAATAAGAAGCCCGCACACCGCAATGAAGAGTAGTCCCTGCTCGCAGCAGCTAGAGAAAGCCCGCGCACAGCAACGAAGACCCAACCCAGCCCTAAATAAATAAATAATAAATTTCTAAAAATAAATAAATTAAAAATTAAGCCAGATAATTCAAAAACTACCCTTGCAATTGCAATAAGGAGAGTGATGAGTCAGAGAAGGAGTCATGGAAGAAGAAACATTAAAACTGAGACCTGATAGTAGAAACTTGTTGTGGGCCAGGGGTGGAAGACAACAGAGATGGAAGGTGTTTCAGGCAGAGAAAATAAAACACACGAGGGTCCTCAGCACGGAGCGTGGCATTTTTGAGCAACAGAGGCCACTGTGACTGGTGTTCAGTAAACAACAAGGCAACTTATTGGAATTGAGCCTGTAGAAGTAGAGAGAAGGCAGAAACCAGATCACAGAGAGCTTTATAACATTGGTAATGTTACAAATGGTAATATAGGTAACAATAACATTAAGAATTTTGAAAAAAGAAAAAAAAAAAGAATTTTGAATATAATAAGCTCTATCACTTTTCGTGACATGAAAATGTAACTTTGGGCTACAATTCCTAACAACTTGTAGGCTAGTGAAGTTTCCAAACTGAAAATCAGAGGTTTATAGCTAAGCTTGTTAAGTCTCCCAATGAAACATCACTATTGTATTTTCTCCCAGTTCTGTAATGATTGCTCTTTTAAAGAACAGATTGATTCACTGGGTCAATACCACAGACACTTATTGAAGAAACCCTGTATTGTTATGTCCAGTACTGATAATATTGCCAGAACAAATCTTCCCAATTATTTTCCCATTTTTAAAAATTGTGGTAAAACATACATAACATAAAATTTACCATCTTATTAAGTGTACAGTTCAGTGGTATTAAATATAATGTTGCCCAACCATCACCACCATCCCTCTCCATAACTCTTTTCATCTTATAAAACTGAAATTCTATACCTATCAAACAATAACTCCCCATTTCCCCCTCCCCCAAGCTCCTGGCAACTACCATTCTACTTTCTGTCTTTATGAAGTTGACTACTCTAAGTACCTCATATAAGGGAAATCATACAGTATTTCTCTTTTTGTGACTGGCTTTATTTCACTTAGCATAACATCCTCATGGTTCATCCATGTTGCAGCCTATGTCAGAATTACCTTTTTAAGACTGAATAATACTACATTGTATGTATATACCACATTTTGTTTAACTATTCATCCACTGATAGACACGTGGGTAGCTTCCACATTTTAGCTACTGTGAAGAATGCTGCTATAAACATGGGTGTACAAAATCTATCCAATCTTGATGAACAAGATGTCATTTCAATACATTACCCTGTATAAATGCATACCACATAGACAAAATCTAGAATAGAAGTCCAAAAGGAAAGTGAAAAAGATGCCTTATTTCATCTCTTTTTTCTTTTGGTAGTGTGTCTAATTTCTCTTCTCTCTTGCTAGCCTCACCAAATCTAGACCATCAAAACTTTTCATGCCTCTTAGTATAATTTCATTATTAATGACCTCTTGCCTTTTCCCATGGAGTTCCCAATTCACGGATGAATATTCCCCAAATCTTCCACCTTCAAAAGTCATTTTACATCCTGCTTTCACCGAACTACTTTCCTTTTTAAATGCTTTACTTTCCTGTTAACCCAAAAAGAAAAAAAAAGGGGGGGGGAGGAAGCAGCATATGTTTTATTAAAATATTCCTGTAACTATGAATCAGCAATGATGGGTTCTATTTTAAAATGCAAAAATTTCAGAGACTACATAAGTAAAAATAGAATATTATAAATAAAATTGCAAGCTATCTCCCCTCACAATACCTAACAGTAGTAAGCTTCTTTTAATTTTTCTCATCTGAGAGAAGATATTGAAAATGTGCTGATAATGTTGAGAAACATTAAAAATGATCAAAAGATTAGGAAATAAGAAAAAAAACAAACATTTTTTCCAGTCTGGGACTAGACTGGAAAAGATAATATGAAGTACAAATAGCCTTAAAAGATATAGCCACATTACAAATGTACCGTCCTATTAATCTACACATCTTAAGGGCAGCCCTCTGATATAACTCAAAAAGTGAAGGAGGCATAAAAGGACACCAGTCTTGTCGTGGGGCAGGTGCTAATCAGAAACTCAAAGATATAAGGACTATTTGACATATACACAGATACATCCGGTCAACATCATTTGCTGCCATCCTGTGAAAGAAAACAAAAATTAACAGGCAATAGCTACTAAAATACACTTAGTTGTTCTGTAGATAAATAAAGCATTCTTCAATGACTTCATCTGCTGCAGCCCCTGGCTAAGACGGTTTGCAGCAGAGCAAGTAGAACTCCAAAAAGAGGCTGCCTATTCTTCAGCTCAGGACTGTCAAAGAAAAAAGGAAAAGGGTTTTACCATACTAAAAAGGTATTTAGTTCAGCCTATTCAGTGACCTGTGCAAGAAACAATAAGCCAAGCAAAGGATGGACTTCTGTCTTGATAAAGTAGGGTGATAGGATTCTTCAAAGAACATAGATCTCATCTCTGAGATATTTTAAAGATAAAAGTGCCTAAAGCCAGAACAAACCAAAACAACTTTTTAAGGATCCTTCAACCCTGATTTACACTTTGCCTTAATATTCTAGGTATAAAAGAGGTTGTAAACAAAATCCAGGAAGCCAGCAAGAAAAAAGTCATTTCTATAACACTGTGATTATGGAACACATCCCAGAATCTTTCCCAAAGATAATCAGAGGAACTGTAGCGTCAGATGAAACCCAAGGGTCCACAAGACAATGACCAGAAGAAGCAAATTATAAATGAGAAGCTTTGGGAGCTCCAACCACTGGATCAGAATTTAATCATCTATGTCAATAACTTCAGTAAACCCCTAACTCTCTGCCTTGGAAGGAAACAAGGTAATTTCAGGAATGAGTAGAATTCACTCTCATTCTTTATGCGCTTAAATTATCTTAAAGAAATCTTAGTCACTTCCTGGTAGTTCTTACCGGAGACAAGTGCTATTATTAAAGGTCATTTGCCCAAGCTGATTTTCCACATTTTCTCTGTCTCATAAGCCCATACACACATTCAATCCTAAACTTGGAAAATGCTTAATACCTTAGGACAGAGAGAGCAGAATACTGTGACATGAGTGCAAAATTTCTAGCCCACAACAAAAGAAAAGTGAATCCTACTCAAAAAAAAGTCTCATAGTCAATCATTAATGATCACTGTGTCATCCTCAATAAAATTACTTGACATTTCAATTTTAGTAACCTCTCTCCACAGGCCTTAACATTTTCCTACTTTATTAGCTAAGTACACTAAAAGACATTCTTTAGTAAAACTAAGTAGTAAAAAATTCACAAGAATTCTGAAGGTGATTTATCATCACAAAACTGTGAAAGAAAGCAGATTCCTACCAGTAAAAGTCACTTGAGAAAACTTAGTGAAAAATCCTCAACAAAAAAGAATATTACATTAATGAATTAACAATACATTTCTGTGTGCAACCACCATTTAATATTCACTCGCAATTTCAGTTTAAAATCTTTCTAGTCAATAATTTCTAGGACTGTACTTTGGCTATACTGTAATATGAAATCTGCATATTATGTTATTTAGAAAGTTAAAAAAGAGAAAAATGACTGGTATTTGTTCTTTAAAAAAAAAAAGTTAATCCACACTTAGATGATAATTTCTCAAACTACACATGGATTTTATTCTAAATTCCATTAGGTTCCCAAAGCAACTGTTCACTTGCAGCCACTATAATGTCAACCTGTTGAGGTTTCTGTACAATACTCTTTCTACAAACTGGCTAGACTTTCCATTACCATAATTTTGCATACTAACATAGACAAAACACTATTGTCATTTTAAGCTGATAGAAATATTCCCAACCTAAGAAATCCAAAACTATTACAAACTTAAATTTTTCTTCAATTACTGAATTCACTTCTCTAGAATCATATGTAAAATTTCACTTGGTAATCAGGCTAAAATATCGTAAGTACAAGAAGTGTGGTTTCTCTATAGTCTCCTCAAAAAGAAAAAATATATAAGAGAATGAATCTGTCAACCTTAACATGGAGTTTTAAAATGAACAAGTTGACCAAAACTACATTACCATATGTCTGCTTAAATAATGAAGACAAAAAGACAATCCTGAAGTCCCACTGCCCCTATGGTTGTCTAGCTAAGTCCAGGAACAGAGGAACATTTATAAAGCTAAGATTCTGCTCACCCATTCTATCTCTGCAAAATCTGAACTGCTGAAAACAAATCTTTTTTCTTATTGTTAATTAGATAATTCCACGGTGCATTGTGTTTTCTATAATAGAGAGTAATACAGGATAAATTAACTTGACAAAAATGTAAAAATGTCAAAATGATGCCAATTAGTATAATGGTGGCTGGTTTATCTAAGATTCAAAAACCAATTTAAAAGATGGGCTTTCAAGAATCCACATTCTTTTAAGTGAATGCCTTAATCGTTCAGTTTATTTCTTGGGGGACTTAAGATCAGCTTGTCAACACACAAAAAAGTATTATTTTCAGGCTTTCCAAGATTTCCAGTAGCTCATTTTTACCAGAAAGCCTATTTAATGGCAGCCAATTTACAAACATCAAATTTAAGATTACAGTTTCTGTAAAACAAGAAGAAAGACATCAAAGTTCACTTCAAGTATTTACATTGGCATAGACTGAACAGACTACTTAAGAAAAAACTGACACCAAGGGCTCCATTTTGCTATCACTCATGTGCTACATGCACTAGTTTTCACATTACTTTAATCAAGAGATAGATATAACAAGTCTATCATTTAAAGTACACAAATTCATTACTCCTTTATGTAAGTTTGACATTTTGGCTCACGGCACATATTTGCAAACTAAGTATACACTCCACTAAAAGGGCAAAGAACAAAGAAACTAGAATAACTTAGCTTCCTTAAGTTTATATTATAACGAAACAAGAAAACAACTAAGTGGGTGCTTGTAATGTAGGACTGCTAGGGTCAATTTTATCATCACTAGAGCCTCAAGTTTCCTTCAAAGTGATAGGGAGAATCCTTATTATCTGATAAATGGTTATTCAGAACTTAACATAACTGATTTCAACAACTACAGCACAAACAAAAGCACCTTAAATAGCAGACAATGTCTAATTACCTAACTTTTAATGACAATGATAAAAAAAAAAAAAACTTCTATTAGGTACACAGAAAATCCAATAAATACCCTGCATTAAATACAGGCATTTCGTCCTAGATTCATGGACAATAAAAGGTCTAATAAGAAACAAAAGAAATTATTCAATTTTATACTCTTACTATAATTAGAAATAAATTTTAATAAACTAATTTCACTGAAAACTATTTTTCAAGAAGAGTTACCAGTTGTTCCAATTTTTCATTTTTTGATCATAGAATTTCCTTGTTCTTAAAGCTTTATATTTAATAGCTTTCTAAGAAAATATAACAAGATTATTAAATAATCTTGTAATATTAAAGATTTACTCAAAATATTAAAGATTTAGTATATTAATATTAAATAATATAAATATTAATTTATATTAATATTAAATATATATATAATTATATATATTTAGTTTTTATATATTTTATATAATATATATAATATATTTATATATTAAATATACATAAAATATTAAATTATATAAAATATATACATATATATTAAATATATAAATAAATATAAAATAATATATTATTTACTATGTTAATTATAAATAATATTAATATTAAATAAATATTAAAGATTTACTCAAAAAATTACTCTGTCCTATTGATGGCAGTGAAGACTGGGGAGAGAAATTAAAGTTCTATGGTTTTTTCAAAAACACTTTAAGACAAATATAACAAATATCTGATTAGAGAAAATAATTTTCAGCTCTTCTAACACAAATATATTAGATACTTTCTATTCAAATACCCCCATACATTCACACATTTTTATATACAGAGAGGATGATGAGCTGACTCTGACCACTTGTGGGGTGCCAAGCACTGTGCTTTGAATGCACTACACTTACGGCAACTCTGTAATTGAGCGATTATGTACAGCAATTCTGTCTGGTAAGTACAATTGTTAACGCTATGTACACATGGGGGTGTTGAGGCACGAAGAGGTTGAACAATTCATTCAAAGCGACACAGTTAATCAGTGACAGAGTTAGAATTTAAACCCAGACAGTCTGGCCCCGCATCTGATTTCATAATTATATTATAGTGTGTATAAGGTACACATGGTGCATGACACAATGCCTGACACTCCGCAGGCACTAAACAGAAGTGTAACTGTTGTCATACTGCTTCTCTCTTCTTCACTTACTCTGTGATAATTCTGGATCTCCTTTCAGATTCATCATCTTCGGAATAGAAGGGCCATACACATCCACATCTAGCAAACCAACGGCCTTTGACTGTAAGAAAACAGAATTTACCGTCAGACGTTTCCCCACCCTTCATCAAAGATAAAGTGCATAGAAACAGCAGGTCTGACTACAGAAAAGACAATTTGCAAAATACTCCAAAATCATAACATAAACTTTCAAAGCAACAGTAAGGTAAAAGAACATAAACTGCTCAGGGTAAATATCGTTTGTTGGTTTACTAATCTCTTCTAGATAACTGACTAAAGAAATCCACTGCATCCACTTTAAACATTGTGGTTCAGATCTCCCATACACTCACAAACAGACTAAAACCTTTTGATCTGAAAACTAACAAACTACTTGCACACAATGTTAAAATAATGGTTTACAACAGCAAACATAACCCCAGCAAGAAGGAGCACTAACTTTTGGAAAGACCATCTAACACACCAAAGAATACAAAATGAAGGGAAAAAGCATAGAAACAAGACCATAATTAAAGCAAGTGAGAAATGCTGATGCAAATCTGGCATGGAAATGCTAACGAGGATGGCAGCAGACATAGTACAGAGACAACCTCTTACGTGCCAGTCACTGTTAAAAACCCGAAGTCTTCCAGAGAATTCATAAACAACTAAAACTGTTTTCCTTGATGATCCACCCAGCTGCCCAAGGGCAGAATATCCCAACTGGTCTCTTCACTAGCTGACAGTTCATCAGCAGGTTAACCAAGAAAGACAAACAAAATTCACTATTTCCAAATATGTCTTTTTTCTTCTCCCCCCACCACCCCCTGCTCTTTCTTCTTTCACAGATTAAATCAATGCTATTGGTTTTTCTCATATACAAGCAAACAGAATGCTAATACTAACTATATGCCTTTGAGTTATGTTTCCCCAAGACATACAACTCTCCGCCCTCTCTCCCTGTATCCTGGCAAGATAAAACTCTTAATCTCTCAAAAAAAATTTTTTTTAACTAAACAATCTCTCATCTTCCACGTTATCTACCTATTTCCAGACACAAAATCACTTGTTAAACCCCACTGTCTGGTTCCTATAAATAGACAAAACAAGGTACATTCAAATTTATGTCCCTAACTTTACAGTGACTCAAACTGCAATTCTAAGAAAATCATTTAATGTCCCTGTGTGACTCACAGAGGATTGGGATTAATATCTCCCTCTACCAAAAATCTCAGCTTACTGTAAAATAAATGAGAAAGGAGGAAGGACACATTACCTTTAATGGAATGGTGATATATAAAATTTGGGTTTAATACTTAAAAAAAAATCATTTGTAGTGTTAGTTTCTAGCTTTCTCATCAAAAGTAGGTATAATACCACCTTACAGGGTTGCTATGAGGAGTCAATGAGAAATGTAAATAAAATCCTTACCAGAGTGCCTGGCACCCCAGAGGAATTCAAGTGGTGGGGAGATATAATCAGGGAAAGTCTAGGTGTCTATTTGGGTGATTTAGGATGGCATGTTTTTAGAGATTCTGATTTGTCCACAGAGCTGGCTGTGGAAGCCTAGTGTTTCCAGTTTCTTAATATAACATTGCTGATTAATTTCCCTCCATCCTTTTCTTCCTCCCTCCTTTCCTGTGTCCCTCTTTCCCTTTCTCTTTCCTCTCTTCCTACTGATCTTCATACCCTTCTCTCCTCTGTTTCCTTTCTGATGTATCTAAGCACTGGAACTAAATTTAGGTCAGTCAGTAGCTTTAAAAAGGTAGGAACATTCATTGAGAAATTCTCACTGATTTTAACTCCTTTTTAAACCACAAACAAAAAATTAAGTTGAATTAAAAATAGAATTAAATTCACTACAGATAAAAACATTTTCAAATGAGGGGGCCTAAAACCTTAAGAAATGTGGATAATTGTTAACTATTATCTATGGGTCTGCTAATGCTATAACTAACACCTCTTTTCCATATGTTTTCTTGTGACACCTACAAAATTAATGCAACCATAAAATAATAATAATGCAAACAAAAAATATTCTAAGATTCTTTTTCCTTGCTCTCATTTATATTAATGTTGTTTTAGAATAACTTGAAAGGGTTAGGTCTCAGTTTTCAAATTAATCTTCTAAAAATACCTGTCAAGTAAATTTAAATTTATGTTTTCATGAAACAAGAAAACAACTAAGTGAGTGCTTGCAGTGTAAGACTGCTAGGGTCAATTTTATCATCACTAGATCTTCAAGTTTCCTTCAAAATGTTAGGGAGAATTTAGCTATCATCTACCTGTCCTGTCTTCTAGAAGAAAACCATGCTTGTTTAAAAGTGAGTCCTTGGCATCATGGGGTAAGACAAAACTGAAGATCTGCCCTAAAATTTGCTGTGGTAGGAATGGATTTTACATATACCTACATAGCTGCTAATACACATTATCACATAAGAATAAAGAGGGCAGGGAGGGAGATCACCACATGATAGAGTTCCTCTTTTTTCCTGGAGAATGGAACTAAGAATAATGGAAAATCCTCTATGTGTTAGGTTCTCTGCATACTCTCTACAAGTCTCTACTGACCAACTAAATTTAGTACCAATGCTTACATATACCAAAAAGGAAACAGAGGAGAGAAAGGTATTGAGACAGGAAGGAAAGGGGGCAGGGCACAACCATTAAAAGAATTACACAACCATTAAGAAGAAAAGGATATGACCAAAACTGACTAGAACCTACTAGGCCCAAGATAGCAGAAGATTTGACTTCCAGTATATCTTGAGCCTCATTATGTACTCATTGTAATATATTAGCATATGCTAAATGACACACCCACAGGTGCCATGAGAGTTCCCAGGCCAATTGTAAAAGGTCAAAAAGTAGGTGGTGTCCCAATTCCTGGAAATTAGAATATTCCTCCCACTCATTAGCATACAAAATTACCCAGCCCATAAAAACTAACCACCCACCACAGCCCAGCACCACTCACTTTTCAAGAGGACTCCATGTCCTGCAGCCATCTTTCACCTTCTAAGATGGAGTGTGTCTCTCTCTAAATAAACCTGCTTTCATTTTACTATGGCTCGTTTGCTCTTGAACTTTTTCCTGCACAAAGTCAAGGACTCTCACTTGGTGGCCCAGCCCAGGTACCCACCCAAGAGCTGGGACATGACCAAGCTCTCACACCCCATTTTTCCTGCAACATACAAAGGTCAGCAGGAGGAGGGGAAAGAGAAAGGGAAAGAGGGACACAGGAAAGGAGGGAGGAAGAAAAGGATGGAGGGAAGTTAATCAGCAATGTTATATTAAGAACCTGGATACACTAGGCTTCCACAGCCAGCTCTGTGGACAAATCAGAATCTCTAAAAACATGCCATCCTGAATCACCCAAATAGACACCTAGACTTTCCCTGATTATATCTCCCCACCACTTAAATTCCTCCGGGATGCCAGGCACTCTGGTAAGGATTTTATTTACATTTCTCATTGACTCCTCATAGCAACCCTGTAAGGTGGTATTATACCTACTTTTGATGAGAAAGCTGGAAACTAACACTCAAAATGATTTCAAGTTTTCTTTCTTAGAATGAAGCAGAATGGAAAATTAAACACAAAAATACCAAGCACATAAACCTCCACCATAACTTGAACATGATCTGTCTACAAAAGACTTAGATAAAAAGCAAGAGTCAGCATGATTCTCCCTAAAGGGCCAAATAATAGGAAATATTTTGAGAGGACCTTCAAAATGGCAGAGGAGTAAGACGTGGAGATCACCTATCTCCTCAAAAATACATCAGAAATACATCTACATGTGGAACAACTCCTACAGAACACCTACTGAACACTGGCAGAAGACCTCAGACCTCCCAAAAGGCAAGAAACTCCCCCACGTACCTGGGTAGAGCAAAAGTAAAAAGAAAAAACAGACAAAAGAATAGGGACGGGACCTGCACCAGTGGGAGGGAGCCGTGAAGGAGGAAACGTTTCCACGCACTAGGAAGCCCCTTCGCAGGCGGAGACTGAGGGTGGCGGAGGGGGGGAGCTTCGAGGCTGCGGAGGAGAGCACAGCAACAGGGTTGTGGAGGGCAAAGCGGAGAGATTCCCGCACAGAGGAGTGGTGCCGACCAGCACTCACCAGCCCAAGAGGCTTGTCTGCTCACCCGCCAGGGCGGGCAGGGGCTGGGAGCTGAGACTCCGGCTTTGGAGGTTGGATCACAGGGAGAGGACTGGGGTTGGCTGCGTGAAAACAGCCTGAAGGGGGCTAGTGAGCCACAGCTAGCCGGGAGGGAGTCTGGGAAAAAGTCTGGAGCTGCCAGCGATGCAAGAGACCATTGTTTCGGGGTGCCGAAGAGAGGGGAATCAGAGCACCGCCTAAACGAGCTCCAGAGACAGGCGCAAGCCGCAGCTATCAGCGCGTACCCCAGAGACGGGCATGAGACACTAAAGCAGCTGCTGCCGCCACCAAGAAGCCTGTGTGCAAGCACAGGTCACTATCCACACCTCCCCTCCCAGGAGCCCATGCAGCCCGCCACTGCCAGGGTCCCGTGATCCAGGGACAACTTCCCCGGTAGAATACATGGCGCACCTCAGGCTGGCGCAATGTCACACCAGCTTCTGCCGGCGCGGCAGGCTCGCCCCACATTCTGTACCCCTTCCTCCCCTAGACCTGAGTGAGCCAGAGCCCTCTAATAAGCTGCTACTTTAACCCGGTCCTATCTGGGCGGGAACAGATGTCCCTCAGGTGACCTACATGCAGAGGCGGGTCCAAATCCAAACCTGAACCCCAGGAGCTGTGCAAACAAAGAAGAGAAAGGGAAATCTCTCCCAGCAGCCTCAGAAGCAACGGATTAAATCTCCACAATCAACTTTATGTACCCTGCATCTGTGGAATACCTGAATAGACGACGAATCATCCCAGAATTGAGGCAGTGGACTTTGGGAGCAACTGTAGACTTGGGGTTTGCTGTATGTGACTGCCTAGTTTCTGATTTATATGGTTATCCTAGTTTAGTTTTTAGCACTTGTTATCACTCATGGATTTCTTTATTGGTTTGGTTGCTCTCTTCTTTTTTTAACTACTTTTTTTAATTGTTTTATTTTAATAATTTTTTTTATATTTTTATTTTAATAACTTTATTTTATTTTATTTTATTTTTCTTTCTTTCTTTTATTTCTCCCTTTTCTTCTGAGCTGTGTGGCTGACAGGGTCTTGGTGCTCCGGCCAGGTGTCAGGCCTGAGCCTTGCAGGTGAGAGAGCCGAGTTCAGGACACCGGACCACCACAGACTTCCTGGCCCCATGTAATTATCAATCGGTGAAAGCTCTCCCAGAGATCTCTGTCTCAACACTAAGACCCAGCTCCACGCAATGACCAGCAAGCTCCAGTGCTGGACACCCCATGCCAAACAACTAGCAAGATAGGAACACAACCCCACCCATTAGCAGAGAGGCTGCCTAAAATCATAATAAGGTCACAGACACCCCAAAACACACCACCAGATGTGGTCCTGCCCACCAGAAAGACAAGATCCAGCCTCATCCACCAGAACACAGGCACCAGTCCCCTCTACCAGGAAGTCTACACAACCCACTGAACCAACCTTACCCACTGGGGGCACACACCAAAAACAACGGGAACTGCGAACCTGCAGCCTGCGAAAAGGAGACCCCAAACACAGTAAGTTAAGCAAAATGAGAAGACAGAGAAATATGCAGCAGCTGAAGGAGCATGATAAAAACCCACCAGACCAAACAAATGAAGAGGAAATAGGCAGTCTACCTGAAAAAGAATTCAGAGTAATGATAGTAAAGATGATCCAAAATCTTGGAAAACAAGACAAAAAGACAACCCTCAGAATGGGAGAAAATATTTTCAAATGAAGCAACTGACAGAGGATTAATCTCCAAAATATACAAGCAGCTCATGTGCTGAATATCAAAAAAACAAACAACCCAATCCAAAAATGGGCAGAAGACCTAAATAGACATTTCTCCAAAGAAGACATACAGATGGCCAACAAACACATGAAAGGATGCTCAACATCACTAATCATTAGAGAAATGCAAATCAAAACTACAATGAGGTATCACCTCACACCAGTCAGAATGGCCAGCATCAAAAAATCTACAAACAGTAAATGCTGGAGAGGGTGTGGAGAAAAGGGAACCCGCTTGCACTGTTGGTGGGAATGTAAATTGATACAGCCACTATGGAGACCAGTATGGAGGTTCCTTAAAAACTAAAAATAGAACTACCAAATGATCCAGCAATCCCACTACTGGGCATATACCCTGAGGAAAACATAATGTAAAAAGAGTCATGTACCACAATGTTCACTGCAGCTCTATTTACAATAGCCAGGACGTGGAAACAACTTAACTGTCCACTGACAGATGAATGGATAAAGAAGATGTGGCACATATATACAATGAAATATTACTCAGCCATAAAAAGAAACAAAATTGAGTTATTTGTAGTGAGGTGGATGGACCTAGAGTCTGTCATACAGAGTGAGGTAAGTCAGAAAGAGAAAAACAAATACCATATGTTAACACATATATATGGAATCTAAAAAAAAAAAAAAAAAAAGTGGTTCTGATGAACCTGGGGGCAGGACAGAAATAAAGACACAGACGTAAAGACAGACTTCAGGATACACGGAGTGGGAAGGGTAAGCTAGGACAGAGTGAGAGAGTGGCATTGACATATACACACTACTAAATGTAAAACAGATAGCTAGTGGGAAGCAGCCACATAGCACAGGGAGATCAGCTCAGTGTTCTGTGAGCACCTAGAGGGGTGGGATAGGGAGGGAGGGAGGAAGATGCAAGAGGGAGGGGATATGGGGATATATGTATACATATAGCTGATTCACTTTGTTATACAGCAGCAACTAACACAACAATGTAAAGCACTTATACTCCAATAAAGATGTCAAATAAAAAGAAAAAGGAAATATTTTAAGCCTTGTGGATCATTTGATCTGCAACTATTCAACACTGCCGTTGTATCACCAAAGCAGCCATAGACAACATGTAGATGAATGACCACGGCTACGTTCCAATAAAACTTTATTTACAAATACAGGCAGGATTTAGTCCACAGGTCATAGTTTGCCAACGCTGATTTAGAAAATAAGCTTTTCCATGACAAAGTTATTCAATCACCCAACAATGTAATTTTTGTAAAGCCAAGAGCAGACTGGACACAATCATCTCTTTTAGTGTCAGAGGAGCTACCTCAGTAAAGATCTACTTCCTCATCCTTAATTGGCTAGTTTTCAAAAATAATAAAGAGCACTCTTTTCAGGCTGTTTCACTGGAACTAAGTTAGCATGCCTTGCTTTAATTTTATATATTGTGAATAAAATCAGTGTCCATTAAGTAGAAACACCAAACCCTGTATTAATTAAAGAATACTGTACTTTGATTTGGCACAGCTACTGACTGATAAAATTACCACAATTACAAAAGCAGCCTACACATATTTTCAAGTCTAGAATTCAGTAATGTTCAAAAGATGCCAAATAAACCTCATTTGTTTTTCATAATTTACTCCATTGTTTTTAAATCAGCTCCTTTTTTTTTTTTTTTTTTTGCGGTATGCGGACCTCTCACTGTTGTGGCCTCTACCGCTGCGGAGCACAGGCTCTGGACACGCAGGCCCAGCAGCCATGGCTCACGGGCCCAGCCGCTCTGCGGCATGTGGGATCCTCCTGGACTGGGGCACGAACCCGCGTCCCCTGCATCGGCAGACGGACTCCCAACCACTGCACCACCAGAGAAGCCCATAGGCTCCTATTTTAAGTGTATAAACAGTTTCTCAATTTAAATTTTCAAACACTTTTATACTGTAGGAAAATAAATGAGCAAGGTAGAGGCTATAAATAAACATATGCAGCTGGGTGTCCAACTAACTAAGTTTTGTGAATCCTTTCCAATTTATTTCACCTAAAATAATTATATTTAGTCAAGAAAACTCCAATCAGGGTTTTCCTTATCATTAATTTCAGCCAGGCCCAAAAGAATAATCACCACAAAAGCCTCACCAAATACACAACAGATAAAGAAAATGATTATTAGCAAATATAACTATACATGTACTATTGTAAAGTAGGATTGCCATCTTTAATGTCACCATAAACTTAACCTAATGTGTTGGTATGCTTTTTTCTGACTCTCCTGCAGTATGCAAAGTCTAACAGATGACAAAAACAAGACAGATCAAACCCCAACACACTAGATTTCGGGATTTGTTTCTTTATAATTCATAATACCCTGTGAGACCTGTAAAAGGTGGCAGAATTATTCAGAGTGATTATACTGTTTCATTACCACTGCATGAAAGCTGCAATTTGAGAGCCTACAAGTCCTATTTTTTGTGTGTTGGATTTCAAAGGCACTGACAAGAGTTTTGATACTGCTTTGTTCTTCCAACAGAATATACACTAAAGAAGATTGTAAAGCTTCATGATGTTCTTTTTATCCATGTCATGTGCTAATAGAACCCATCAAAACAACGTCTTAGAGTGGCCCACCCCAACGTTTGTAAGTAAACATTCATTTAAGATTAAGACCTGGATCTGGGGGTAAGATGTCGGAAGAGTAAGAGGCGGAGATCACCTTCCTCCCCACAGATACATCAGAAATACATCTACATGTGGAACAACTACAGAACACCTACTGAACGCTGGCAGAAGACCTCAGACCTCACAAAAGGCAAGAAACTCCCCACATACCTGGGTAAGGCAAAAGAAAAAAGAATAAACAGAGACAAAAGAATAGGGACGGGACCTGCACCAGTGGGAGGGAGCTGTGAAGGAGGAAAGGTTTCCACACACTAGAAGCCCTTTCGCGGGCGAAGACTGTGGGTGGCGGAGAGGGGGAGCTTCAGCGCCGCGGACGAGAGCACAGCAACAGGGAGGCGGAGGGCAAAGCGGAGAGATTTCTGCACAGAGGAGCAGTGCCGACCAGCACTCACCAGCCCGAAGGGCTTGTCTGCTCACCCGCAGGGGAGGGCGGGGGCTGGGAGCTGAGGCTCGGGCTTCAGTCGGAGCGCAGGGAGAGGACTGGCGGCTGGCGGCGTGAACACAGCCTGAAGGGGTTAGTGCACCACGGCTAGCTGGGAGGGAATCCGGGGAAAAGTCTGGACCTGCCGAAGAGGCAAGAGACTTTTTCTTCCCTCTGTTTCCGGGTGCTCGAGGAGAGGAGATTAAGAGCACTGCTTAAACGAGCTCCAAAGACCGGCGCGAGCTGCGGCTATCAACACGGAACCCAGAGACAGGCATGGGGCGCTAATAAGGCTGCTGCTGCCGCCACCAAGAAGCCTGTGTGCGAGCACAGGTCACTATCCACACCTCCCTCCAGGGAGCCTGTGCAGCCTGCCACTGCCAGGGTCCCGAGATCCAAGGACAACTTCCCCGGGAGAACGCACGGCGCGCCTCAGGCTGGTGCAACGTCACTCCGGCCTCTGCCACTGCAGGCTCACCCCGCACAACGTGCCCTTCCCTCCCCCCGGCCTGAGTGAGCCGGAGCCCCCAAATCAGTAGCTCCTTTAACCCCGTCCTGTCTGAGCAAAGAACAGACGCCTTCCAGCGACCTACACATGGAGGCGGGGCCAAATCCAAAGCTGAAACCCGGGAGCTGTGCGAACAAAGAAGAGAAAGGGAAATCTCTCCCAGCAGCCTCAGGAGCAGCGGATTAAATCTCCACAATCAACTTGATGTACCCTGCATCTGTGGAAAACCTGAATAGACAATGAATCATCCCAAATTGAGGAGGTGGACTTTGAGAGCAAGATTTATTATTTTTTCCCCTTTTCCTCTTTTTGTGAGTATGTATGTGTATGCTTCTGTGTGAGATTTTGTCTGTATAGCTTTGCTTTCACCATTTGTCCTTGGGTTCTATCCGTCCGTTTTTTTTGTTTTTTTTACTTTTTAAAAAAATGTTTTTCTTAATAATTATTTTTTTATTTTAATAACTTTATTTTACTTTGCCTTACTTTATTTTCTTTTATCCTATTTCATTATTTCTTTCTACATTTTCTCCCTTTTATTCTGAGCTGTGTGGATGAAAGGCTCTTGGTGCTGCAGTCAGGAGTCAGTGCTGTGCCTCTGAGGTGGGAGAGCCAAGTTCAGGACACTGGTCCACAAGAGGCCTCCCAACTCCACATAATATCAAACGGTGAAAATCTCGCAGAGATCTCCATCTCAACACCAACACCCAGCTTATCTCGACGACTAGCAAGCTACAGTGCTGGCCACCCTATGCCAAACAACTAGCAAGACAGGAACACAACCCCACCCATTAGCAGAGAGGTTGCCTAAAATCATTAGTCCACAGACACCCCAAAACACACCACCAGACATGGACCTGCCCACCAGAAAGACAAGATCCAGCCTCATCCACCACAACACAGGCACTAGTCCCCTCCACCAGGAAGCCTACACAACCCACTGAACCAACTTTAGCCACTGGGGACAGACACCAAAAACAACGGAAACTACAAACCTGCAGCCTGCAAAAAAGAGACCCCAAACACAGCAAGATAAGCAAAATGAGAAGACAGAAAAACACACAGCAGATGAAGGAGCAAGATAAAAACCCACCAGACCTAACAAATGAAGAGGAAATAGGCAGTCTACCTGAAAAAGAATTCAGAATAATGATACTAAAGATGATCCAAAATCTTGGAAATAGAATAGACAAAATGCAAGAAACATTTAACAAGGACCTAGAAGAAATAGAGATGAAACAAGCAACGATGAACAACACAATAAATGAAATTAAAAATACTCTAGAAGGGATCAATAGCAGAATAACTGAGGCAGAAGAATGAACAAGTGACCTGGAAGATAAAATAGTGGAAATAACTACTGCAAAGCAGAATAAAGAAAATAGAAGGAAAAGAACTGAGGACAGTCTCAGTGACCTCTGGGAAACATTAAATGCACCAACATTTGAATTATAGGGGCCCCAGAAGAAGAAGAGAAAAAGAAAGGGACTGAGAAAATATTTGAAGAGATTATAGTTGAAAAATTCCCTAATATGGGAAAGGAAATAGTTAATCAAGTCCAGGAAGCACAGAGAGTCCCATGGAGGATAAATCCATGGAGAAACATGCCAAGACATGTATTAATCAAATTATCAAAAATTAAATACAAAGAAAAAATATTAAAAGTAACAAGGGAAAAACAACAAACCACCTACAAGGGCATCCCCATAAGGTTAACAGCTGATCTTTCAACAGAAACTCTGCAAGCCAGAAGGGAGTGGCAGGACATATTTAAAGTGATGAAAGGGAAAAACCTACAACCAAGACTACTCTACCCAGCAAGTATCTCATTCAGATTCAACAGAGAAATTAAAGCTTTATAGACAAGCAAAAGCTAAAAGAATGCAGCACCACCAAATAAGCTGTACAACAAATGCTAAAGGAACTTCTCTAGGCAGGAAACACAAGAGAAGGAAAATACCTACTATAACAAACCCTAAACAATTAAGAAAATGGTCATAGGAACATACATATTGATAATTACCTTAAATGTAAATGGATTAAATGCTCCCACCAAAAGACACAGACTGGCTGAATGGATACAAAAACAAGGCCTGTATATATGCTGTCTACAAGAGACCAACTTCAGACCTAGGGACACCTACAAACTGAAAGTGAGGGGATGCAAAAAGATATTCCATGCAAATGGAAATCAAAAGAAAGCTGGAGGAGCTATTCTCATATCAGACAAAATAGACCTCAAATAAAGACTACTACAAGAGACAAAGAAGGACACTATGTAATGATCAAGGGACAATCCAAGAAGAAGATATAAGAATTGGAAATATTTATGCACCCAACATAGGAGAACCTCTATACATAAGGCAAATGCTAACCACCATAAAAGGGGAAATTGACAGTAACACAAACACCACTTTCACCAATGGAAAGATCATCCAAAATGAAAATAAATAAGGAAACACAAGCCTTAAATGATACATTAAACAAGATGGACTTAATTGACATTTATAGGACATTCCATCCAAAAACAACAGAATACACATTCTTCTCAAGTGCTCATGGAACACTCTCCAGGATAGATCATATCTTGGGTCACAAATCAAGCCTTGGTAAATTTAAGAAAATTGAAATCGTATCAAGCATCTTTTCCAACCACAACGCTATGAGACTAGATATCAGTCACAGGAAAAAACACAAACACATGGAGGCTAAACAATACACTACTTAATAACCAAGAAATCGCTAAAGAAATCATAGAGGAAATCAAAAAATACCTAGAAACACATGAAAATGGAGACAGGACAACCCAAAACCTATGGGATGCAGCGAAAGCAGTTCTAAGAGGGAAGTTTATAGCAATACAATCCTATCTTAAGAAACAGGAAACATCTCAAATAAACAACCTAACCTTGCACCTAAAGCAATTAGAGAAAGAAGAACAAAAAAAAAACCAAAGTTAGCAGAAGGAAAGAAATCAAAAAGATGAGATCAGAAATAAATGAAAAAGAAATGAAGGAAACGATAGCAAAGATCAATAAAACTAAAAGCTGGTTCTTTGAGAAGATAAACAAAATGAATAAACCATTAGCCAGACTCATCAAGAAAAAAAGGGAGAAGACTCAACTCAATAGAATTAGAAATGAAAAAGGAGAAGTAACAACTCACACAGCAGAAATACAAAAGATCATGAGAGATTACTGCAAGCAACTCTATGCTAATAAAATGGACAACCTGGAAGAAATGGACCAATTCTTAGAAATGCACAAACTGCCAAGAGTGAATCAGGAAGAAATAGGAAATATAAACAGACCAATCACAAGCACTGAAATTGAAACTGTGATTAAAAATCTGCCAATAGGGCTTCCCTGGTGGCGCAGTGGTTGAGAGTCCGCCTGCCAATGTAGGGGACACGGGTTCATGCCCCGGTCCAGGAGGATCCCACATGCCACGGAGCGCCTGGGCCTGTGAGCCATGGCCGCTGAGCCTGCGCGTCCGGAGCCTGAGCTCCGCAACGGGAGAGGCCACAACAGTGAGAGGCCTGCGTACCGCAAAAAAAAATAAGTAAGAAATAAAAAGTTCTTAAAATCTTCCAACAAACAAAAGCCCAGGACCAGATGGCTTCATACGCGAATTCTATAAAACATTTAGAGAACAGCTAACACCTGTCCTTCTCAAACTCTTCCAAAATATAGCAGAGGGAGGAAAACTCATTCTACGAGGCCACCATCACCCTGATACCAAAACCAGACAAGGATGTCACAAGGAAAGAGAGCTACAGGCCAATATCACTGATGAACATAGATGCAAAAATCCTCAGCAAAATACTAGCAAACAGAATCCAACAGCACATTAAATCGATCATACACCATGATCAAGTGGGGTTTATTCCAGGAATGCAAGGATTCTTCAATATACGCAAATCAATCAATGTGATACACCGTATTAACAAATTGACGGAGAAGAACCATATGGTCATCTCAATAGATGCAGAAAAAGCTTTTGACAAAATTCAACACCATTTATAATAAAAACCCTCCAAAAAGTAGGCATAGAGGGAACTTTCCTCAACATAATAAAGGCCATATATGACAAACCCGCAGACAACATCGTCCTCAATGGCAAAAAACTGAAAGCACTTCTATTAAGATCAGGAACAAGACAAGGTTGCCCACTCTCACGACTGTTATGCAACATAGTTTTGGAAGTCTTAGCCACAGCAATCAGAGAAGAAAAGGAAATAAAAGGAATCCAGGGCTTCCCTGGCGGCACAGTGTTTGAGAGTCCGCCTGCCGATGCAGGGGACATGGGTTCATGCCCTGGTCCGGGAAGACCCCACATGCCACGGAGCGGCTGGGCCCATGAGCCATGGCCGCTGAGCTTGCGCATCCGGTACCTGTGCTCCGCGACAGGAGAGGCCACAACAGTGAGAGGCCCGCGTACCACAAAAAAAAAAAAAAAAAAGGAATCCAAATCGGAAAAGAAGAAGTAAAGCTTTCACTGTTTGCAGATGACATGATACTATACATAGAGAATCCTAAAGATGCTACCAGAAAACTACTAATCAATGAATTTGGTAAAGTAGCAGGATACAAACAATGCACAGAAATCTCTGGCATTCCTACACACTAATGATGAAAAATCTGAAAGTGAAATCAAGAAAACACTCTCATTTACCATTGCAATAAAAAGAACAAAATATCTATGAATAAACCTACCTACGGAGACAAAAGACCTGTATGCAGAAAACTATAAGACACTGATGAAAGAAATTACAGATGATACAAATAGATGGAGAGATATACCACGTTCTTGGATTGGAAGAATCAACATTGTGAAAATGACTCTATTACCCAAAGCAATCTACAGATTCAATGCAATCCCTATCAAACTACCACTGGCATTTTTCACAGAACTAGAACAAAGAATTTCGCAATTTGTATGGAAACACAAAAGACCCCGAATAGCCAAAGCAATCTTGAGAACGAAAAACGGAGCTGGAGGAATCAGGCTCCCTGACTTCAGACTATACTACAAAGCTACAGTAATCAAGACAGTATGGTACTGGCACAAAAACAGAAATATAGATCAATGGAACAGGATAGAAAGCCCAGAGATAAACCCACACACATATGGTTACCTTATCTTTGATAAAGGAGGCAGGAATGTACAGTGGAGAACGGACAGCCTCTTCAATAAGTGGGGCTAGGAAAATTGGACAGGTACATGTAAAAGTATGAGATTAGATCACTCCCTAACACCATACACAAAAATAAGCTCAAAATGGATTAAAGACCTAAATGTAAGGTCAGAAACTATCAAAGTCTTAGAGGAAAACATAGGCAGAACACTCTTATGACATAAATCACAGCAAGATCCTTTTTGACCCACCTCCTAGAGAAATGGAAATAAAAACAAAAATAAACAAATGGGTGGCTTCCCTGGTGGCACAGTGGTTGAGAGTTCGCCTGCCGATGCAGGGGACACAGGTTTGTGCCCCGGTCTGCGGGGATCCCACATGCCATGGAGCGGCTGGGCCCATGTGGCTGGGCCCGTACGGCTGGGCCCGTGAGCCATGGCTGCTGAGCCTGTGAGTCCGGAACCTGTGCTCCGCAGTAGGAGAGGCCACAGCAGTGAGAGGCCCAAGTACTGCAAAAAAAATAAAAAATAAAAAAAAAAACAAATGGGACCTAATGAAATTTCAAAGCTTTTGTACAGCAAAAGAAACCATAAACAAGACTAAAAGACAACCCTCAGAATAGGAGAAAATATTTGCAAATGAAGCAACTGACAAAGGATTAATCTCCAAAATTTACAAGCCGCTCATGCAGCTCAATAACAAAAAAACAAACAACCCAATCCAAAAATGGGCAGAAGACCTAAATAGACATTTCTCCAAAGAAGATATACAGATTGCCAACAAACACATGAAAGAATGCTCAACATCATTAATCATTAGAGAAATGCAATTCAAAACTACAATGAGATATCATCTCATACCAGTCAGAATGGCCATCATCAAAAATCTAGAAACAATAAATGCTGGAGAGGCTGTGGAGAAAAGGGAACACTCTTGTACTGCTGGTGGGAATGTGAATTGGTACAGCCACTATGGAGAACAGTATGGAGGTTCCTTAAAAAACTACAAATAGAACTACCATATGACCCAGCAATCCCACTACTGGGCATATACCCTGAGAAAACCATAATTCAAAAAGAGTCATGTACCACAGTGTTCACTGCAGCTCTATTTACAGTAGCCAGGATATGGAAGCAATCTAAGTGTCTATCAACAGATGAATGGATAAAGAAGATGTGAGACATATATACAATGGAATAGTACTCACCCATAAAAAGAAACGAAATTGAGTTATTTGTAGTGAGGTGGATGGACCTAGAGACTGCCATACAGAGTGAAGTGAGTCAGAAAGAGAAAACTAAATAGCATATGCTAACACATATATATGGAATCTAAGGGAAAAAAATGGTTCTGAAGAACCTAGGGGCAGGACAGGAATAAAGTCACAGACATAGAGAATTGACTTGAAGACACGGGGAGGGGGAACGGTAAGCTGGGACAAAGTGAGAGAGTGGCATGGACTTATATATACGATCAAATGTAAAACAGATAGCTAGTGGGAAGCAGCCACATAGCACAGGGAGATCAGCTCGTTGCTTTGGGACCACCTAGAGGGGTGGGATAGGGAGGGTAGGAGGGAGGGAGACGCAAGAGGGAAGAGATACGGGAACATATGTATATGTATAACTGATTCACTTTCCTATAAAGCAGAAACTAACACACCATTGTAAAGCAATTATACTCCAATAAAGATGTAAAAAAAAAACTCAGTAATCAAAAAATATATATATTAAGACCTACTCAAATGTGTCCTTTCCATAGATGTACACAGTTAAGAATCACATGAGTCTCTACACATTACATTACACTTAAACTTGGACTGGCAACTAGGATTTATTCAATTTAAAGTTGAATCAAGCCTCTACTTTCTTTTCTCTCTACCTAGCTTTAAATCAAGCTGCCGTTCACAAGAATTTTAATCTCTCAGTAGAGAAAAATATGTTTCTTAATTCTATTAACTAACGTTTAATAAGAATCTGAATGTCAGAAGAAGTAATGGTTGTACAGTGATGAGAGAACAATTTCCTACTACTTATCAAAGGACTGTCTAAATCTTCAATTTCAGTCAAGAAAGAAAGAGGAACAAGGGCAACATAAAGGAAAAAGTTCACATGGCTGGACAGAGGGCAGAGATGAGCTCATGAAAAGTACAGAAGAATCCCAAATGATAAACTGTTTGTAAACAAGCTGGAAAAGTAGAAATGGAAGAGTATCGAATTAAAGACTATTTTAGAACAACAAAAACAAACAAACAAAAAAACACCTAAGAGATCATCACAGTCTTCTGACCACTTTTTAGTGAAGAAGAAACAGGCCCAGAGATAAATGTCATAGCTGGATCTAGCTTCCAAATCTCTTTCCAACATACCATAAAGCTTAACTGCTAACAATCACTAACCATTCCCCTTTGTCTCTCTCATCTCATCCCCTACTATTTTTCCCCTTTTCACTCCACTCCAGACACACTGCTCCCTGCAGTGTATTTAACACACCAGGTATGCACCTGCTTTAGGTGCACGTGGTTCTCTCCATCACTTCTTTCAAGTCTTGATTCAAACATCACCATGTAGTGAGGCCTTCACTCGTCACTCTATCTAAAACTCCAACTCCCTCATCATAACCGTGCATATTTCCTACTCCCCTTCCTGCTTTTTCTTTCTTCTTAGCACCTATATCAATATTTAACATACTATATATTTACTTATTTATCTTGTTTATTGTGTCTCCCCACTAGAAGGTTAATTTCACTAGGGTAAGGAATTTTGTATGTTTTATTCACTGCTGTACCTAGAATCTAGAACAATAGGCAGTTGTGGAGAGACTCTGTTCTATCTCAAGAAATTCTGGTTCAGTAGGTCTGGGCTGGGGTCCAATAAACTGCATTGTAACACTCTGGGGTATAAGATGACCACAATGTGAAAAACAGTAATATAGATAGTAATGGAAAGGCAAAGATGAAAATTTGCTATAAGGCCCTACATCTTGGGACCAGCAGGATCAGAGTAACAGTGATCTACAGTAATCAACAGTAACAATGAAGAGGGTTTTTTTTTTTAACTATAAAAAAGTAGTTCACATTCTGCCATATGGGTAAATAGTCAGTCACATATTGCATGGGACATATGCATATAAAAAATTATTCGTTGTTTATCTAAAATTCAAATTTAATTGAGTGGGTGTCCTATATTTTTATTTGCTAAATCTAGCAACCCTACCCTGGCATCTCTTCTCAACAGTGCAGTGAGAATGATTCAGAGTTGAAACATAAGTCAGATCGTATCTGCTCAAAACCCTTCACTGACACCCCCTCCTGCATTTCACTCATGAAAAACCAAAGTCCTTACGACAATTCACCAGACCCCACAAAATCTATACAGCTCCCCATACCCCTGCCTCCCAGCCCTGTTCACTTTCCTCACCTGTTATTACTCCAGTCCACTTCTTACTCCAAGGGCCACAGTGGGCTTTTCACTATTCCTTGAATAATAAGCTAGACATGCTCCCACATAGTAGCCTTGGAACTGGCTGTTCCTTTTGCCTGACACAATCTTCCCACAGATAGTCACACAGACTACACTCTTACCTTCTTCACGTTTCTGCTCAGATGTCGTATTTTCAGTGGAGCTTACCCTATGTTAAAGTGCGAACCCCCCCTCACACACAAGCATTTTCCCTCCCCCTTATTTCAGACTACTTTTATCACTTTCTAACATAATATTTAACTTACTTATGATGTCTAACATCTATTTATTGTAAACTCCATAAGGGTAAGGATATCTCCAAGCACCTTAAACAGTAATCATAAGATAAATATCCATTTAATGAATAGATGGATGAATGGATGAACTAATGAATGAATAAACAAACCTCCATTTGTTCCTCTGTAGAGTATCAGGGTTGATTACTATATGATCCCTACGGCCCCTCTTAAGCTCTAACATTCTACGAGTTCATGAAATTCCCTCTCCTAATACCTCTATACTAATGTTTTAAGTTATAGGATTCAAAATTAACTAATGTAGGTAAAGTTTAAAATATTCTGGTGTTAAAGAAAGGGTCATAAATTTCCTTGCGGTCTATTCCTAACCACCATTTTTCCCCCAAGAAAATCCAGCGTCATCTTCATTTTTCTATTGATCTCAACTCCAGAAAAATGGAACTTCATGGAATAAAATCTAGTGCAAAGACTGTCTATAGTGGGCTGCTGTAAAAAAAAAAAATGGTAAGAGTACAGTACCTTAAAAAAAAAGTACACTACCTAAATCTTTGAAAACTAAAGACACAATCCAGTATGAAAGGGCTCATTAAAAAGAGGGCAATTTTTAAACCCGCTCACTACCAAGTTTAGGTTCAATCCAGGGTTTTAAACATAAAATGGCTGCATAGGAGTTTTGGGGTGTGTGTGTGTGTGTGTGTTTATTTTCCTTTCCAGAGCAGACAAGCAACATCTTCTTTAACAAGAAGCAACTACCTTAAGTCCCATATTTTCATCTAGTAGGTAACAGAGAAAGTAAATGAGGAGTAAAACAACTAAGATTAAGAAAAGAAAAACCTTGAATCCTTGGCCTTCTAATTAAAGGGGAAAAAAAAGTATTGATGCTCTTAGTAAGCAGTCTTCAAAATCAGAGAAAAATTAGGAAGCCTTCTATGACCATGGTAATACAAATGCAGAAAAAGATACTTCTAGATACTAACCCCTAAAAATAATAGTCATCTTATCTGCAACATCAACCAGCCACTTTTTTGACAGAATCTAAGCCTTAAGACCTAGAAACCTAACCAAACAAGAACCTTTCCCAAATCAGATAAGGTACTGCAGCAAAAGCACTGAAAACCAACATCGATTCCTTCAGAATATCCTTAACTAAACTGCAGTGCAGGGAACAGCATTCACAATTCTGATAGCAGCTCTTGCAAATAAAAGCAATGCAGCAACCACAGGAATCAGATATAAACAGAGCACATGATATACCCTCCAGACTCAAAATCACAGGAGCCAAGCAGCTGGTTTTAAAACCCATGTCTTCATGTGCCCTCTGCTCTCTTCTCAGCTACCCTTCTAACACTGCCCTACTGAGGATTTAGGGGCCTCCTTATTCCTCAAGGAGATGTGATGGGGGAAATAAATTACTGAGAAAAAAAAATTGAGAAAGGAAAAATGAATTGGTGAGAGCCAAGTTAGGGAGGAAGGGGAGAATAATTAAGAAAAAAGGACAGACTGTTCTGTAAGAAAGATCTGGGTAACTTCTTATTGTACAGAATCAGGTCATGAAATTCAAAGGATGTATACCAGTTTTGCCACCAATATGTTACAAACTAAAGGAAACTAAGGAAGAATATACTAAATGTAAAATTTGGGTAACTGTTCTCTTTCTAACTCACAACAAATTCAGCAACTTCCATTCCATCCCAAAGTGAGAGAACGAATTACTGGCAGCAAGTTGCACTTTACCAAAAGAAATTTAAAAGGTAGGCCAAAGGGTGCTGAGAAGGAAACACACAGCCAACAGCTTCTTAAGAGCTATTCAAAACAAAACTGCTACTGCTTCTAATGGGAAATGTCAAAGCACATCGTGCATAATGCTTTCTACCTAAAACCATACAGAAAATAGAGGGGAAAAGCAGTTTGGGGCTTCTACCTTCTGAAAATTACCTTATAAAACCGTACTGTTATTTTATTGTGCTTGGTAAGTGCGGTGCGTGTGTCTGTGTGCTTATGGAGGAGGAGGAAGAGTAAGTAAGGAAAAATTCTGAACACAAGATGGGCTTTAGAGTCTAGTTACACACTCCCAACACTCTGTTGCACAATTAATTTAAAAAAAAAACACACGGCCTTATCTTTCACTTTAATATTTGACATTAAGTTTCTTACTCAGTACACTGAATTATTCTTATAAAAGATACCAGAGAAGTAGACACACACTTCTCAAGTCAATTAATACTATTTATATACATCAGTGGTGATCTGTTAGCAAGCAAAACTGTTTATATATTCCATAAAATGTATGAACCTTGAGGATTTAGATAATTCAGTTAATCACAGATGCATCCATATCATGACTGAAATAAACAATTGTACTGTATTCAAATATTTATATTACTACACAACAAATAAAAATGAAGTTCAAAAACTATGGAAAACCCTCAAGGTACCATTATGATCACCAAGTATAAAATGATGTATTACCTAAACCCAAGTAAGTTATATTTATATGATTAATTACAATTAAATACCTACTGTAATGTACAGTATACTTTATATGTTTTTTACAGTATATATTTTTTTTCATTATTTTTTTGTGGCTGAGTAGTATTCCATTGGATATATATTTTCTTTATCTATTCATCTATTGATATTAATGGATACTTAGGTTGCTTCCATATCTTGGCTTTTGTAAATAACGCTGCTATGAACACTGGGGTGTGCACATTTTTTCAAATTAGTGTTTTTGTTTTCTTGGAATATATGCCCAGCAGTGAAATTGCTGGATCATATGATAGTTCTATTTTTAATTTTTTGAGGAAACTTCATACTGTTTTCCACAGTGGCTGCACCAATTTACATTCCCACCAACAATGTGCAAGGGTTCCCTTTTCTCCACAACCCTTGATGCAAATATTTTTTTTTTTTGCGGTACGCGGGCCTCTCACTGTTGTGGTCTCTCCCGTTGCGGAGCACAGGCTCCAGACGCGCAGGCTCAGTGGCCATGGCTCACAGGCCTAGCCGCTCCACAGCATGTGGGATCTTCCCGGACCAGGGCACGAACCCGCATCCTCTGCATCAGCAGGCGGACTCTCAACCACTGCGCCACCAGGGAAGCCTGATGCAATATTTTTAAGCGAGGATCAATGAAAAATGTTTTTCAAAATATTAACACCTAACTTGAAGTTCAAAAATGGTTAATCTATTAATTCTATTCCCAAGTAGCAAAAATTTTTTTTCATAAATGAAAAACAATGTTACTTAATACCATATGGGGACTTCCCTGATGGTCCAGTGGCTAAGACTCCACGCTCCCAATGCAGGGGGCCTGGGTTCAATCCCTAGTCAGGGAACTAGATCCCATATGCCACAACTGAAGATCCCACATGCCTCAGCCAGATAAATAAACATTTTTGTTTAAATACCATATGACTCACATAAGTAATTATTATTTTTAGGATTTTTAAAAAATAACTAATTTATTAAAGGCATAGTAGAATGCACAAAAAAGCTATCTGGGATTTGCATCACTAAATAGATGGGCAATTTAGCTAAGTTACTAACCTCACCAAACCTCAGTTTTCTTACCTACAAAATAAAGATTAAGAAGATACATACCTTACAGGATTTTTGTGAGACTGCAGAACAGTGTGAATTTGTGAAACTTAAAGAACAGTTAACAGTTATATAGAACTATAAGCCACATACTTCCTAAATACTGTAGGTATGTTAGCTTATGTAATCCTCACAACTACTTCATGAGGCAGGTGTACACTATAATGTCAAGGCACAGCAAAGATTAGTAATTTACCTAAAGTCACACAGCTGTAGTGCAGGAGCTGTGATAGGAACCCAAGCAGTATGCCTTCAGAGTCCACAGGTACCTCTACAGCATGGTGCCCCTCTCCTACAAGACATATTAAGTCAACTTCCTAGCACAAAGTAAATACCCAATGTTAGTGTCTCTTCTCCCTTTCACCAAGACCTCTTTATGCACTGAAACAGGAAAAATGAGCATTCATTCTCAGTGAGTAGTAATTTATCACACAAGACAATCATCCACAATAACATTCTAATTATTAACCCAGGCAACAAGCTTTGAGAGTAACAAAATGATCCTTAATGTGCACTTACTGCTTTTATCCGAATTGTCTGTTTTTTGTTTTATAAGAGAAAGAATCCTGCCTAGTTTAAGGTTTTATATGAGATTACTGTGAAAAACAGGCTCTACTAAATATTAAGTAATGTATTTCACAGAAATTGGATTAGAGATTTTGGTATACTCACTGATTTTCAAATTATATACTTATATAGATTACACAGAACAGACACAGCCAAAAATGCAGTTAAGAAAATAAACAAAGTTTATATGCTCAAGCTTAGAAGATGTTTGGCTGGGCCAAAAAAAATCAGCTATTGATTACAATGGATACTAAGCAACAAGAAAAGCAATTTATTATATTTGCTTCTTATTTTCTTTTTGTTGTAGCTTTACAGAAATTTGTTTCTTTGCTAAATCAAATACCCAGTACTTACTACAGGCTAAGACATATAAAAATAGCCAGTTACTGAATCCTTACTATATGCCAGCATTTATGCTAGACACATTACATATATACTGTATATTTCACAAAAGCTATGTAAAGTAGCCATTATCGTTGTTGTTACACATTTCACAGATGAGGGACCTGAGCTCTGTGAGGTCAAGTGCCTTGCCCAAGTTCACACAGTTAGTAAGCGAAGAGTTGGGATTTAAATTCAGGTTTGCCTAAAACCAAAGTCCACATTTTTCCTACCAAATATACCTAAACCTAGCTGTGCATCAGAATTACCTGGGGAGCTTGTTAACAAAATTGATGGTCAAATCCCAGACCTAAAATAATCAAATTCTCAGATTCTGATTTATTTAACAAGCTCCCCAGGTGATTCTTATGCAGCAAGCTGGCACTGGTCCAAGGAGTAGCCCTTAAAAACCACTGAACTGGGTCGTATGGTAGTTCTATTTGTAGTTTTTTAAGGAACCTCCATACTGTTCTCCATAGTGGCTGTACCAATTCACATTCCCACCAACAGTGCAAGAGTGTTCCCTTTTCTCCACACCCTCTCAAGCATTTATTGTTTCTAGATTTTTTCCAGCAATCCCACTACTGGGCATATACCCGGAGAAAACCATAATTCAAAAAGAGTCATGTACCAAAATGTTCATAGCAGCTCTATTTACAATAGCCAGGACATGGAAGCAACCTAAGTGTCCATCATCAGATGAATGGATAAAGAAGATGTGGCACATATATACAATGGAATATTACTCAGCCATAAAAAGAAACGAAATTGAGTTATTTGTAGTGAGGTGGATGGACCTAGAGTCTGTCATACAGAGTGAAGTAAGTCAGAAAGAGAAACACAAATACCGTATGCTAACACATATATATGGAACCTAAGGAAAAAAAAAATGTCATGAAGAACCTAGGGGTAAGACGGGAATAAAGACACAGACCTACTAGAGAATGGACTTGAGGACATGGGGAGGGGGAAGGGTAAGCTGTGAGAGAGTGGCATGGACACATATACACTACCAAACGTAAAATAGATAGCTAGTGGGAAGCAGCCACATAGCACAGGGAGATCAGCTCGGTGCTTTGTGACCGCCTAGAGGGGTGGGATAGGGAGGGTGGGAGGGAGGGAGACGCAAGAGGTAAGAGATATGGGAACATATGTATATGTATAACTGATTCACTTTGTTATAAAGCAGAAACTAACACATCATTGTAAAGCAATTATACTCCAAAAAAGATGTTAAAAAAGAAAAAAAAAACACCGAACTACTCCTCCCCAGCCCATTAGGTTGGTGATTAGAAGGTAAGATATCAGGATACTAGGCCTAGGTATTAATAGATTAAGGAGTCAACTCAATTTTAGATAGGGAAATACATTTTGGTAAATGGCATTTCAATCTCTTCATTCACCACCAAACCTACAGCCAATCTTTAATTCTTCCTTCCCTTCTAATCTGTCTCTTAAATCTGTCTGTTCCTTTGCCTTTTTACTACTAAATGGAGGATATTAACATCTCCAAACACTACTCATTGCTAACCCCTGAGAACTCCTACTCCCACCTGCTGTTTTCATAGGCAGAGCTCACCTCCCACTGTAAAGGTGGAAAATATCAGACTCCCCACTTTCCCAGTCTCCTTTGCAGCTAAGTCACAGTCATGAGATCCAATCCTGATCGGTGAAGCTAGGAGTGCCTGGTCAAAGTTTTCTTCTCTAACAACAACAAAAAACAATAAGAGAACCCACCCTTTTTCTTCCTGTTTGTGAATGAATAAGACCATTTTGTGACCATAAAGATTAAACCAAGAGAAATGCAGAAATGCCACCCCAGAGCCCTGATATAGTTGGGCAGCTTTCTAACCAACTCTTTAACTTCCAGATTTCTTTTATGTGAAATAATAAACCCCTATTTTTAAGCCAATTTAAGTTGATAAGTCTGTTCTCACCCTTGCTATTGCAAATGCCTCCCTTACCTCCAATATGTCTCTAATTTGTTCTTCACCATCACTATAAATCTTACAGCGCAGATTTTATCATGAACTGTACACTAGCAGATAACTTTCTAAAGTATCCCACTGACTACAGGACAAAATCCAAAATCCTTTACATATCATATGCATCCAGTCTATCTTCAGCTGGATCCCCCATGAGCCCTCTCGTCCCAATATACCCTAAACTATAACCATACAGACTACTTCTCATACCAAACTGTAATTCCTGCTTCCATGACTTTGCTCACATAGTTCCTTCTATCTAAAATTTTCTTCTTTTCTGCTATTTTTCTACCTGCCAAAATTCTACCTAGCCTTCAAATTACTGCCTCTGCTTAAAACGGGAATTAATTTCTCTCCACTCTGGTATTAACGTACTCTGTTTATACTCACCAACTGCTACACTTGCCACATTCTTCCTTATATGTAAATAAATATGTGTATCTGTCTCCCCCACAAGGCTACAAGCCTTTGTGAAGGTAGCCCCCATGTAAACACAGTAAACACAGTGTCTGGTACAAGATGGTCCTTGGATTGTTCAGTTTTGAATTTGTCCAAAATCAGTCAGACGTTCTCAACTACGCTGCTTAGGAGCCAAAAGGGATGAAGACTGTATTTTAAAGAGAAAGAAAAACTATCACAAAAATATTTAGGGTATTTGTGAAAATTATTTTTGTGTAACCTGAAAACTGTTTTGAACCTAAGGTACAAAATAAAATGTTTTAACTGTTAACTGCTAAATGAGAACCAGAAAGACAATGCAAAGCCTTAGAAAATGCTTAAAATAATTACTTGTATATGCCAATTCATCTCTACTCTCTTAAATTCTATGCCAGCCAGTAAATTGCCCTGCTTCTATCTCATTATCATTTTAGTCCAATAGAAACACTGTTGGGAAACGCAATTCAAAATCACAATGAGAAACCACTTCACACCCGAGGATGACAGAAAATAAGTAAGTATTGGTGAGGATGTAGAAAAACTGGAACCTTTGTACACTGCTGGTAAGAATGTAAAATGGTATACCACTCTGGAAAACAGTCTGGCAGTTCCTCAAATGGTTAAACAGAGTTGTCACATGACCCAGCAATTCCACTGCTGGGAATATCCCCAAGAGAACTGAAAATATATGTCCACATAAAAAACTTACATACACACACACACACAAAAAAAACTTATACACAAATATTCACAGCAGCATTATTCATAATAGCCAAAAAGTGGAAACAACCCAAATGTCCATCAACTGATGAAACAGATAAATAAAACGTGTTATATGCATACAATGGACAATTACTCAGCAATAAAAAGAAATGAGGAAATGAAACATGCTATGACATGGATGAACCTTGAACACATTATGCTAAGTAAAAGAAGTCAGTCACAAAAGACCATATATTGTATGATTCTATTTATATGCAATGTCCAAAATAGGCAAACCTATATAGACAGAAAGTAAATTAGTGGTTGCCTAAGGCTGGGGTACATGGGGAGACTGAATAATGGCTAAGCAGTATAGGGTTTCTTTTTGGGGTCATGAAAATTTTCTAAAATTGATGGTGATGGATGCACAATTCTGTGAATATATTAAGAGCCACTGAAAAGTAAACTTCAAATAGATGAATTGTATGGTATGTGAATCATACTTCAATAAAACCATTAAAAAATCCTAGGACTCCTGTCAGTTATAACAATTAGCAAGCCTGAAACAAAGACATAGGTTACTCCTTAGTAGGTAAAACAGTAAAGACTAAAAAAAAAGTATGTGCATTTCTATCTTGACCAAAAGTTGACTGGAAAAGTTCAATATATTTGCTGAATTTTCACAATCGGGGCAATTCTACTGTATATCAAACTTGAAAATGCGCACGTTGTTTTTCAAATGCATTGGGAAAATGTATCTGACATCAATTCAGTTGTACAATCAAGAAACCTGGAATGGAGGTCATCCGACTTCTTCCTCTCCTCTCTCATATCCAATCCATTGTCAAGACCTACCAATTTTACCTTCTCCTCCATTTCCACCACCAAAACACTAGTCCAAGACATCACCATGCTCTCCTACTTAGGTTACCATAATAGCCTAAATTGTTCTCTTGTGCCCGTTCTAACATCTCCTCCATTCTCCATGCAACACTGAAGTAATTTTTAAGCAAATCTGATCATGTCCATCCCCTGCTTAAAATTGCTTCCCATTGTCCTTAGGATAAATTCTAAAATTCCTGACATGATCTCCAAGGCTGCTACTCTCCTTCTCATACTAAGCACCACCTCACTGGCCTTCTTTCGGTTCCTCCAGCTCCCCATGCTCCTTTCCATTCAGAGTTTTCTGGCACAAAAGTCCTTGCTCTCCAGGAGTTTCCATTCTAATGTGGGGGTCAGGGGCGCATAGGGGAGTCAGAGGAGGAGACAAGAAGGAATAAGATAAATTAGAATTTGTGGCAATAACAATTATTGCCATGAAAAAAATAAAACAGTAATGGGACAGAGAGTAATGGTGGTTGTTGGAAAGCAGATACGACTGATGTTACTCCCTCAGGGAAGTCTTCCCTCAACCCTCAGATTAGAATCAGTATCCTGTTGTATGCTTTCCTGAAAACAGAATTTCTCCTTTGCAGTACTTATCACAGATGTAAATAAACAAGGTGGACTGTCTTATTCACCACTCTATCCAAAATACCTACCACAGTGTCTGACATATAGCAGATAGTTAGTAAACACACTTTAAAGGAATGCCTTGGGCTCTCCAGTTTCACAAACTGAATCATAAAACCACAGACCATGTGATGTAATCAGTTAACCTAGCCAACTCTGGCAGAACCAAAACAAAGAGTTACCAAGAAAATCGAGAGGTTATCTGCCCCACCTCTGCTCCAGGAGCCTCAGCAATACCCTCTCTGCAACCTTTGATTTACTATTGCCTGTGTTATAGTCCCTGCAGTGATTCATAAGACACACACTTAAAGAACATCTGGCTTCCATCTTCCCTATCTAATCAGGTATAAAAATAAAACATTTATATTATCACAGTCATTTCCACGGGAAATATGAAAATGTCAGAGCCCTAATTCAACGACTACAAGCAGAGGTAGCAGCTTTGCAGGGGATTTTGTCAAAGGCAGATGTTAGCTACTCAAGTTCCAATTATAGGACTTGTTTCCAAGCAAGTCTATTCTTTCCTGACTTAAATTTCCTCCTTTAAAAATGACATTTCATAGACTCCCAAATTTCCCTTTTTCTTTTGATTACTTATAACATCCTTTAGTAACATGAAATCAAACCCCTTTCTCTCCATTATGAAAACAATTTCTACTACCAAACTACTTTTGCAAAAATCTGATGCTCAAAACATATATTACTTATAATGGGGAAAATTTTTTTTAAAAGATTGGTATTCACAGCTCTCTGGTGTGACCACTGTAAAGACAAAATTGGGAGCTAATTAAGCTCAGTGGTTCTCATTAAATGGAGAAAAACAAGTAATATTAAGATTTGGCCCTTGAGTGCTTGGTCAAATGCCTATGAACCACGGTGTTTAGGGAAAGTTCTAGCCACGTACTGTTGCAAACATTCCTCTTATTCCAAATACGTCCTCCACCCCAACCTCACCCCACCAGAGTGGGCTGATCCTTCCTTTGAAACTTAATCCTTTTAAAAGAAAAGAGATCAGTAGTCTAACTAAAAAGCCTCTCTGCTGTTTAAAAAAAAAAAAACTACACAAATTTTCCCCCAAATGTCCTTCCCCTGGATGAGTGCCACCCTTAGTCATGCACAGCTGGTGTTTGCTCATTAAAATACTCCATTCAGAAACAAGCCCCCTCTATCCTATTATCACTAGCAACTATTAATTTTCAAATTGTCTCTACCATGATAAAATTTCTATGCTATGTAGCTTTTGGAAATAACCAGTACCCAATTCATCCTGACACATTTTTTTTTAATTCCTCAGAGAAATCCTTAAAGAATGAAGCTTACCACTATTTTAAGCCAAACAGAGTACGGGAATTGGCTAATAAAATAACAAGTAGACAACTGTTTAAAAGCAATGTGCAATACCAATTAGGACATTTAAAACCAAAGTCAATTTTTTAAACTTTCTAGAGGTTTAGCAACTTAGATAAGTCTTAAAATACATGCATTCCACTATCACAACCTTAAAACGTACTACTTGTTAAAAGGCCATTTTCCCAAATCTACTCTTACTTCCCAGATGATCTTATTCAGTTTCATAGCCTTAACTACCACCTATCAACTACTCTGAGCACTGTATTCCTCAGTGTATCCTTTCAGGTGTCTACAAAGCATTTTAAATTTAACATATGTAGAGAGAACTGATTTTAACCCCTAATCTCTCCTTCAGAAGTCTCCAACTCAGGCTTTGCTCCTGGCCATACTTGAGGATAAGTAGGTAGTCTGTAACCTGAAGAGAGTTCTCAGCAGAACTGATCATGCTTGGCACCTTGATTTCAGACTTCCAGCCTCCAGAACTAAAAAAAGAAATTCCTTTAGTATTTGACAGCTTCCGCAAGAAGTAAATATGACTGGCCGCCCATAGAGGATGTAAAATCTACTAAAAGTGCTTTGTATGGGAGATCTTCAAGATGGCGGAGGAGTAAGACATGGAGATCACCTTTCTCCCCACAAATACATCAGAAATACATCTACATGTGGAACAACTCCTACAGAACACCTACTGAACGCTGGCAGAAGACCTAATCCCAAAAGGCAAGAAACTCCCCATGTACCTGGGAAGGGCAAAAGAAACAAGAAAAAACAGAGACAAAAGAATAGGGACAGGACCTGCACCAGTGGGAGAGAGCTGAGAAGGAGGAAAGGTTTCCACACACTAGAAGCCCCTTCATGGGCGGAGACTGCGGGTGGCCGAGGGGGGAAGCTTCGGAGCCACGGAGGAGAGCACAGCAACAGGGGTGCAGAGGGCAAAGCAGAGAGATTCCAAACAGAGGATCAGTGCCGACCAGCATTCACCAGCCCAAGACGCTTGTCTGCTCATCCACCAGGATGGGTGGGGCCTGGGAGCTGAGGCTCAGGCTTCAGAGGTCAGATCTCAGGGAGAGGACTGGGGTTGGCGGCATGAACACAGCCTGAAGCAGGCTAGTGTGCCACAACTAGCCGGGAGGGAGTCTGGGATCCCAAAGTCTAGACCTGCCTAAGAGGCAAGAGACCATTGTCTCGGGGTGTGCAAGGAGAGGGGATTCAGAGCACCACCTAAACGAGCTCCAGAGACGGATGCGAGCCGTGGCTATCAGCGCAGACACCAGAGACATGAAATGCTAAGGCTGCTGCTGCAGCCGCCACCAACAATCCCTTGTGCAAGCACAGGTCACTATCCACACCTCCCCTCCTGGGAGCCTGTGCAACCTGCCACTGCCAGGGTCCCGTGACCCAGGGACAAATTCCCCAGGAGAACACATGGCGCGCCTCAGGCTATTGCAGCATAACGACAGCCTCTGCCGCTGCAGGCTCGCCCCACATTCCGTAACCCCTCTCTCCCCCCGGCCTGAGTGAGCCAGAGCCCCCTAAACAGCTGCTACTTTAACCCCGTCCTGTCTGAGCAGAGAACAGATGCCTTCAGGCAACCTACATGCACAGGCGAGGGCAAATTCAAAGCTGAACCCCAGGATCTGTACCAACAAGAGAAAGGGAAATCTCTCCCAGCAGCCTCAGAAGCAGTGGATTAAATCCCCACAGTCAACTTGATCTACGCTGCATCTGTGGAATACCTGAATTGACAACAAATCATCCCAAAATAGAGGCAGTGGACTTTGGGAGCAACTATAGACTTGGGGTTTGCTTTCTGCATCTCATTTGTTTTTGGTTTTATGTTTATCTTAACTTAGGATTTAGAGTTGATTATCATTGGTAGATTTTTTTATTGATTTCGTTGCTCTCTTCCTTTTGTTTTTTATATATAGATTTTTTTTTCATTTTTCTCTTTTTCTGAGTATGTATGTGCATGCTTCTTTGGGTGATTTTGTCTGTACAGTTTCCCCTTCACAATTTGTCCTAGGCTTCTGTATGTATGTTTTGCTTTTGTTTTGTTTTGTTTTCTTTTAGTATAGTTTTTAGAGCTGGTTATCATTGCTGCATTTCTTTTCCGGTTTGGTTGCTCTCTTCTTCCTTTCTTTTTCTCTTTTCTCTATTGCTTTATTTTTTTATTTTAATAACTTAATTTTACTATTTTATTTCTTTCCCTCTTTCTTTTTTTCTCCCTTTTCTTCTGAGCTGTGTGGCTGACAGGGTCTCGGTGCTCTCGCCAGGTATCAAGGCTGAGCCTCAGAAGTGGGAGAGCCGAGTTCAGGACACTAGACCAACACAGACTTCCTGGCCCCATGTAATACCACTCGGCAAGACCACTCCCAGAGATCTCCATCTCAACAATAAGACCCAGCTCCACTCAACTACCAGCAAGCTACAGTGCTGGACACCCTATGCCAAACAACTAGCAAGACAGGAACATAACCCCACCCATTAGCAGAGAGGCTGCCTAAAATCATAGTAAGGTCACAGACACCCCAAAACACACCACTGGACACAGTCCAACCCACCAGAAAGACAAGATCCAGCCTCATCCAACAGAACACAGGCACCAGTCCCCTCCACCAGGAAGCATACACAACACAATGAACCAACTTTAGCCACTGGGGACAGACACCAAAAACAACAGGAACTACAAATCTGCAGCCTGCGAAAAGGAGCCCCAAACACAGTAAGATAAGCAAAATGAGGAGACAGAGAAACACACAGCACATGAAGGAGCAAGATAAAAACCCACCAGACCTAACAAATGAAGAGGAAATAGGCAGTCTACCTGAAAAAGAATTCAGAGTAATGATAGTAAAGATGATCCAAAATCTTGGCAATACAATGGAGGAAATACAAGAAACGTTTAACAAGGACCTAGAAGAACTAAAGAGCAAACAAACAATGATGAACAACATAAATGAAATTAAAAACTCTTTAGAAGGAATTAATAGCAGAATAACTGAGGCAGAAGAATGGATAAGTGACCTGGAAGATAAAATAGTGGAAATAACTATTGCAGAACAAAATAAAGAAAAAAGAATGAAAAGAATTGAGGACAGTCTCAGAGACCTCTGGGACAACATTAAACGCACCAACATACGAATTATAGGGATCCCAGAAGAAGACGAAAAAAAGAAAGGGACTGAGAAAATATTTGAAGAGATTATAGTAGAAAACTTCCCTAATATGGAAAGGAAATAGTCAATCAAGTCCAGTAAGAGCAGAGAGTCCCATACAGGATAATCCAAGGAGAAACATGCCAAGACACATATTAATCGAACTATCAAAATTAAATACAAAGAAAAAATATTAAAAGAGGCAAGGGAAAAACAACAAATAACATACAAGGGAAGCTCCATAAGGTTAACAGCTGATCTTTCAGCAGAAACTCTGCAAGCCAGAAGGGAGTGGCAGGACATATTTAAAGTGATGAAAGGGAAAAACCTACAAGCAACACTACTCTACCCAGCAAGGATCTCATTCAGTCGACAGAGAAATTAAAAGCTTTACAGACAAGCAAAAGCTGAGAGAGTTCAGCACCACAAAACCAGCTTTACAACAACTGCTAAAGGAACTTCTCTATGCAGGAAACACAAGAGAGGGAAAAGACGTACAGAAACAAACCCAAAACAATTAATAAAATGGTAATAAGAACATACATATTGATAACTACCTTAAATGTAATTGGTTTAAATGCTCCAACCAAAACACACAGACTGGCTGAATGGATACAAAAACAAGACCTGTATATATGCTGTCTACAAGAGACCCACTTTATACCTAGGGACACATCCAGACTGAAAATGAGGGAATGGAAAAAGATATTCCATGCAAATGGAAATCAAAAGAAAGCTGGGGTAGCAATTCTCTTATCAGACAAAATAGACTTTAAAATAAAGACTATTACAAGAGACAAAGAAGGACACTACCTAATGATCAAGGGATCAATCCAAGAAGAAGATATAACAATTGTAAATATTTATGCACCCAACATAGGAGAACCTCTATACATAAGGCAAATGCTAACAGCCATAAAAGGGGAAATCGACAGTAACACAATCATAGTAGGGGATGTTAACCCCCCACTTTCACCAATGGACAGATCATCCAAAATGAAAATAAATAAGGAAACACAAGTTTTAAATGATACATTAAACAAGATGGACTTAATTGATATTTATAGGACATTCCATCTAAAAACAACAGAATACACTTTCTTCTCAAGTGCTCATGGAACATTCTCCAGGACATATCATATCTTGGGTCACAAATCAAGTCTTGGTAAATTTAAGAAAATTGAAATCATATTAAGTATCTTTTCCAACCACACTATGAGACTAGATATCAATTACAGGAAAAAATCCGGAAAAAATGCAAACACATGGGGGCTAAATAATACACTACTAAATAACCAAGAGATCACTGAAGAAATGAAAGAGGAGATCAAAAAATACCTAGAAACAAACGACAATGAAAACTTGATGACTCAAAACCTATGGGATGCAGCAAAAGCAGTTCTAAAGGGAAGTCTATAGCAATACAATCCTACCTCAAGAAACAAGAAACATCTCAAATAAACAACTTAACCTTACACCTAAAGTAATTAAGAGAAGGAAGAAACAAAAAAACCTCAAAGTTAGCAGAAGGAAAGAAATCTTAAAGATCAGATCAGAAATAAATGAAAAAAAAATAAAGGAAACAATAGCAAAGATCAATAAAACTAAAAGCTGGTTCTTTAAGAATATAAACAAAATTGATAAACCATTACCCAGACTCATCAAGAAAAAAAGGGAGAAGACCCAAATCAACAGAATTAGAAATGAATAAAGAGAAGCAACAACCGATACTGCAGAAATACAAAGATCATGAGAGACTACTAGAAGCAACTGTATGCCAATAAAATGGACAACCTGGAAGAAATGGACAAATTCTTAGAAAAGCACAACCTTCCGAGACTGAACCAGGAAGTAACAGAAAATATAAACAGACCAATCACAAGCATGACATTGAGACTGTGATTAAAAATCTTCCAACACATAAAAGCCCAGGACCAGATGGCTTCACAGGCGAATTCTATCAAACATTTACAGAACAGCTAACACCTATCCTTCTCGAACTCTTCTAAAATATAGCAGAGGGAGGAACACTCTCAAACTCATTCTACGAGGCCACCATCACCATGATACCAAAACCAGACAAAGATGTCACAAAAAAAGAGAACTGCAGGCCAATATCACTTATGAACATAGATGCAAAAATACTCAACAAAATATCAGCAAACAGAATCCAACAGCACATTAAAAGGATCATACAGCATGATCAAGTGGGGTTTATTCCAGGAATGCAAGGATTCTTCAATATATGCAAAACAATCAATGTGATACACCATATCAACAAATTGAAGGAAAAAAACCAATGATCATCTCAATAGATGCAGAAACAGCTTTCGACAAAATTCAACACCGATTTATGATAAAAACCCTCCAGAAAGTAGGCATAAAGGGAACTTACCTCAACATAATAAAGGCCATATATGACAAAGCCACAGCCAACATCTTCCTCAATGGTGAAAAAATGAAACCATTTCCACTAAGATCAAGAACAAGAAAAGGCTGTCCACTCGCACCACTATTATTCAACATAGTTTTGGAAGTTTTAACCACAGCATTCAGAGAAGGAAAAGAAATAAAAGGAATCAAAATCGGGAAAGAAGTAAAGCTGTCACTGTTTGCAGATGACATGATACTATACATAGAGAATCCTAAAGATGCTACCAGAAAACTGCTAGAGCTTATCAATGAACTTGGTAAAGTAGCAGGATACAAAATTAATGCACAGAAATCTCTTGCATTCCTATACACTAATGATGAAAAACCTAAAAGAGAAATTAAGAAAACACTCCCATTTACCACTGCAACAAATAGAATAAAATACCTAGGAATAAACCTACCTAAGGAGACAAAAGACTTGTATGCAGAAAACTATAAGACACTGATGAAAGAAATTAAAGATGATACAAACAGATGGAGAGATATACCATGTTCTTGGATTGGAAGAATCAAACTGTGAAAATGACTATACTACCCAAAGCAATCTACACATTCAGTGCAATCCCTTATCAAACTATCAATGGCATTTTTCACAGAACTAGAACAAAAAATTTCACAATACATATGGAAACACAAAAGACCCCAAATAGGCAAAGCAATCTTGAGAAAGAAAAACGGAGCTAGAAGAATCAGGCTCCCTGACTTCAGACTATACTGCAAAGCTACAGTAATCAAGACAGTATGGTACTGGCACAAAAACAGTAATATAGATCAATGGAACAGGATAGAAAGCCCAGAGATAAATCCATGCATCTATGGTCACCTTATCTTTGATAAAGGAGGCAAGAATATACAATGGAGAAAAGAGAGCCTGTTTAATAAGTGGTGCTGGGAAAACTGGACAGGTACATGTAAAACAATGAAATTAGAACACTCCCTAACACCATACATAAAGATAAACTGAAAATGGATTAAAGACCTAAATGTAAGGCCATACACTATAAAACTCTTAGAGGAAAACATAGGCAGAATACTCTATGACATAAATCACAGCAAGATCCTTTTTGACCCACCTCCTAGAGAAACGGAAATAAAAACAAAAATAAACAAAGGGGACCTAATGAAATTTAAACGTTTCAAGACAAAAAGACAATGCTCAGAATGGGAGAAAATATCTGCAAATGAAGCAACTGACAAAGGACTAATCTCCAAAATTTACAAGCAGTTCATGCAGCTCAATATCAAAAAAACTACCAACCTAATCCAAAAATGGGCAGAAGACCTAAATAGACATTTCTCCAGAGAAGATATACAGATTGCCAACAAACACATGAAAGGATGCTCAGCATCACTAATCATTAGAGAAATGCAAATCAAAACTACAATGAGGTGTCACCTCACACCAGTCAGAATGGCCACCATCTACAAACAATAAATGCTGGAGAGCATGTGGAGAATAGGGAACCCTCTTGTGTTGTTAGTGGGAATGTAAATTGATACAGCCACTATGGAGAACAGTATGGAGGTTCCTTAAAAAACTAAAAATAGGACTACCATACTACTCAGCAATCCTACTACTGGGCATATACCCTGAGAAAACCATAATTCAAAAAAAGTCATGTACCACAATGTTCATTGCAGCTCTATTTACAATAGCCAGGATGTGGAAGCAACCTAAGTGTCCATCATCAGATGAATGGATAAAGAAGATGTGGCACATATATACAATGGAATATTACACAACCACTGAAGGAAACGAAATTGAGTTATTAGTGAGTTGGATGGACATAGAGTCTGTCATACAGAGTGAAGTATGTCAGAAAGAGAAAAACAAATACTTTATGCTAACACATATATATGGAATCTAAAAAAACAAAATGGTTCTGAAAAACCTAGGGGCAGGACAGGAATAAAGATGCAGACATAGAGAATGGACTTGAGGACACGCAGAGTGGGAAGGGTAAGCTGGGACAAAGTGAGAGAGTGGCATGGACATATATACACTACCAAATGTAAAATAGATAGCTAGTGGGAAGCAGCCATATAGCACATGGAGATCAGCTCGGTGCTTTGTGACCACCTAAAGGGGTGGTATAGGGAGGGTGGGAGGGAGATGCAAAAGGGAGGAGATATGGGGATATACGTATATGTATAGCTGATTCACTTTGTTATACAGCAGAAACTAATACCCCATTGTAAAGCAATTATACTGCAATAAAGATGTTAAAAAAAAAAAGTCTCCAACTCAGGAAATATCACTACCATCCACACAGTTGCTAAACCAAAACCAAGGAACCTAAAAAGAAATATAATTCTGGGACTTCCCTGGCGGTCCAGTGGTTAAGACTCCATGCCTCCACTGCAGGGGGTGTGGGTTCGATCCCTGGTCAGGAAACTAATAAGATCCCACATGCTGCACGGTGCAGCTTAAGAAAAAAAAGCACATAAATAAAGGTTTCTATATTTAAAAAATAAAAAAAGAAATAAAATTCTGATACATGCTATAATATGGATTAACCTTGAAAATATTATGCTAAGTGAAATAAGTCAGAGATAAGAGGACAAATATTGTAGGACTCTACCTATATGAGATACCTAGAATAGTCAAACAGAAAACCAAAGTAGAATGGTATGGGCTTCCCTGGTGCCTCAGTAGTTAACAATCCGCCTGCCAATGCAGGGGACACAGGTTCGAGCCCTGGTCCGGGAAGATCCCACATGCCGCGGAGCAACTAAACCTGTGTGCCACAACTACTGAGTCTGTACTCTAGAGCCCGCGAGCCACAACTACTGAAGCCCATGTGCCACAACTACTGAAGTCCGCGTGCCTAGAGCCCGTGCTGCGCAACAAGAGAAGCCCCCACAATGAGAACCCCACGCACCGCAACTAAGAGTAGCCCTCACTCGCCACAACTAGAGAAAGCCCGCACAGCAATAAAGACCCAACACAGCCAAAAATAAATTAATTTTTTTTTTTTTAAGTAGAATGGTAGTTGCCATGCACTAGCGATTGTGGGGGGAGGGGGCGTGGCGGGGAACGGGGAGTTATTGTTTAATGGATGCAGTTTTGGTTTGGGATGATGAAATAGTTCTGGGGATCGGTTTGGAACCTTTTTTTTTTTTTTTTTTTTTTTTGCGGTATGCGGGCCTCTCACTGTTGTGGCCTCTCCCGTTGCGGAGCACAGGCTCTGGACACGCAGGCTCAGCGGCCATGGCTCACGGGCCCAGCCGCTCCGCGGCATGTGGGATCTTCCTGGACCAGGGCACGAACCTGTGTCCTCTACATCGGCAGGCGGACTCTCAACCACTACGCCACCAGGGAAGCCCTGGAACCTAAGTATTTATATCACTACCTCCACCACCAACGTAGATGCCAGTCCAAGTTACTGTCTTTAGCCTAAACTCCTGCATTAGCTACTAGCAAGTCTCCCTGCTTCCACTGTTATTCCCCTACAGTCTAGGCTCTACAGTGCAGCCATATCCTTCTAAAAATTAAGTAAGATCACATAACTACCCTGGTTTAAAAATCCACATCATACCCAGAAAAAAGGTCCAAATTTCCACCATGGCTTATAAGGCTGCATGGCATGCCCCTGCCTACCTCTCCCCTGGTCCACTCTAGTCACACTGACCTTCCTCCTATTCTTTAAACAATCCAAGTTGAATCCACCTCAGGGTTTTTGATCTTCCCCTGGCCCAATTTCTCAATTCATTGTGGTCTCTGCTCTAACATCTTCAGAAAGCCTCTTCCTGACAACCCTATCTAAAACAGCACCTCCCATCACTTTCTATTTCCTTACACTGCTGTGTAGTGTTTCATAACTCTTACTACTACCTAAAAGTATATGTTTATTTATTATACCTCTTCCACCAGACTGTAAACTCCTTAAACTCAGAAACTTGGACTTTTTTACCATTATATCTCCAGGACCCAGAAAAGTACCTAGTACATGATAAGTACTTAGTAAATACTTGAGCAAATGAATGAAAGTATCTCTATTTGTAGAAGCACCGAGTATTATATCCCTCATTTTCCTTTTTTTTAAAAAATATTTATTTATTTGGCTGCACCAGGTCTTAGTTGCAGCACACAAGATCTTCGTTGCCACATGTAGGATCTTCGTTGCACCATGTGGGATCTTTAGTTGCAGCATGCAGGATCTTTTAGTTGCAGCATGCAGGATCTTAGTTGCAGCATGTAGAATCTCGTTTCCCCACCAGGGATCAAACCCGGGCCCCCTGCACTGGGAGCTCGGAGTCCTAGCCACGGGACCACCAGAGAAGTCCCTACCCCTCATTTTCATATCATACAGATAGACTTTATTGAACATTAAAGGAAATCATGTTATTTGAAACAATCAAGAGGAGCCTCAACCATCCAAGTTCCCATTTTACATTTTTGATCGGAATCAGACCTTGAAAATGGAACAATGCAGTCAGTGTGGCTCACAACACAAAACTCTTCTATCAATGTGAATTTCACCTCAGTTTCTAAAATTAACTGATTTTTTTTTAAAGGCTCTTCTATTAGCATTAGGTAAGTCCCCAGACAGTTTCTGCTCAGATCTTCCTCCTCTGTTCATCAGTCCCCCACTGAGGAAATATGACTGTCAAAGCTCAGACTTCTAAAGATTATCCTAAATATAAAGCTCTCCCTAAATTTAGCTACATATTGATCATTTCAGATGATGTATTACATGTCTATAATATCTGAATACTTACTTACCTTAATTGCTCACAGATGCTTTTAACTTTTATGTCTCTGACACCGTAACTTAAACCACATTTCACTTGGCAATGGTATGATATAATAATACTCATACAAGTCCCTCTCCATCACTAAGCAGGTAAATGGAAATTTAGCATTTGTTGTTCTATTGCATATATAAGCATAGAGGCCAAAAGACAAAATCACAAACCAATGGAATTATGCCCATCCAAAATGAGAATTTTCATTAATGTTTCTTGGCCAGAATACTCTTCAGCTACATAGAATGTTTTAAATAGCCTAATAGAAATAGGATACAGATACCCTATTCTCCCTTTAGTAAGCTGTATTTTTAATCATTTTTAAAGAAAATACATATGTGGAGAATAGGATTATATTTGTTGGTTATCTTTTATTTAAGCCACCCCAAATAGCCCAAAGGATAGGACTAGATAGAGCTTTGGTCAGTTTCCATGGTGACTGGCAAAGAGCCCATCACATTCCAGATAACATTCCAGCACAAATTTGAGAGCAAGACTGTTCCAGTGTTTGGAGAAACCTTATGTGTCTTATTCTACTCAGGAAAAATCTAAACAGAAAGCAACCCTATCTCCATGCAGGGCATCTAGGCTGCCTTCCAAGACTGAGTACTTTCCTACCTTAATTTCAGAATGTTACATTGTTTAAGAGCCACAGGCAGTAAACCAACTAGTCATTTATTGCTCTTACAAAATCCCAGCTTGTTATCTGTCCTGACAATAATAAAATCATCTTTTAAAGGAACAGTAGGATAGAGTTCTTCCTTCCAGCTCAGTTGAAAAACAGGTGGTTGTACTTTATTACTCAAGTAGAAAATGCTGCCTGCTCTCTTTAAGCAGCCATTTCAGACGTTTATAGACGTACAAAAGAGACTTATGTCCTTTTGGAAGACAAGAGAGGAGAGAGACTTTCTGAAGAAGCTTCTTAAGGATAACAGCTAAAGAACTATTTAAAACAGCAATCCATTTTCTGTAAAATTGATTGATGTGGTTAATTTGGCAAGGCATTTGAGAGATGAAGGAGGAAGCAAGAACACAGTGAGAGGTTCAAGCTTGTAATTATTTTGTCTTATTACACCAACAATAAATAAAGACTCTTTAAAAGTTTTTCCCTTTCATCTGAATGCTCATTGACCCATTTCTGCACAGCAGTGCTAACCCCAGCCCTTTCACACAGTGCAACTGCCAAAAGTGAACTATCACACGTTCCTGACCAAAAAGAAATAGGCTGGAAAAAATCTGTAATGTGAAATATTGCAAGGCCAAAACTGAAGCTGAATGCCACAATCGAAAACAATACTGCTCTGATTTCAACTTTGTTCTCATAGTTTTTAACCTCATCAAAGCTTCTTTTAAATCTAATCCTTGCTCACTTCCCTAAATTTTCTGGCACACAATAATAATATTTCAAGTATAAGTTTTTTGGTTTTGTTGTATATGTTTTAACTGAAATAAAATATCGATACACAGAATGTAAACTCTCTCACTTCAAAGCTTCTCTAAGCATAACTCTCCCAAGGCAAAAATGTCTCCCTGGTAATTTTATAAACATTTTAGAAAGCCCAGTACTCATTCAAACCTTTAGAGAATTCCACCAAAGTGTAATCTGTTTTCAATCACCTAGCAAGCATTTACTGAGTATATGATAGGTCAAGCAATAGTGGCAGATGATTTAAGACATAGTCCCTGACCTTGTGGAAGCTATGGTCATTCTAATGGCAGGAGATAAACATATGAACTAATGAGGAAGAAGTGACATTATTTGAAGCCACTAAGAAGGCTTCAGAGAGGAAGTGATTGCCAACATGAGACCTGAAGAATGAAAGGAACTGGGCAAAGAAAGCAAGGAAGACAGTTAATGCAAAGGAGCAGCTGAAGCAAAGCCAACTGCAGAGTGGAAATTTAGGTAGATCCAACCTTTAAGAAATAAATTAAGCAATTTGGACATAGACCTGTATGCATTAAAAACTATCCTACAATCAATGTAAGGAATCATTATTTAATTCAAGGTGGGAGAGATTATATAGACCAATTAAGAGGTTACAGAAAACTCCTCTAAGTGAAAGGTAATAAAATTCTTACCTAAGTTCATGATAATGGAGAAAAGGAGACATTTCTCAAATTTAAAAAGGCCAGCACTTAGTAACTGATATATAAAAGTGAGTGGGGTGTGGAGAAATGAAAGAAAAGGATAATATCAAGGTTTTTAAGTAGGACACCAACAGATCTGGTGTGATGTTTTTAAAACACAGCCACATATTAACTAATACCCCTCCCATTATGAAGTGAGGTCTATGTCTCCTCCCCCTTGAATCTGGGAAGGCACGTGAGTCCTTCAATCCAGAACCCAGCCTGACTACCAAGGCTAGGTCACAAAAGGCCATACAGCTTCCTCCTTATTCAATGGGACATTAACTCTCGAAGCCCTGAGCCACCATGTAAGAAGTCCAACTGCACTGAGGTGAGGAACGCTGTGAAGAAGCCCTTGCAATATGGAGAGGCCACGTAAAGGCACTCCAATTAACAATCCCAGCTAAGCTCAGCCTTCAAATCATCCCAGTCCAAGTACCAAGCATGTGAGTGAGGAGCCCCAGATAATTCCAGTTCTCAGCCATTTCTATCTTTCCTGGTAAAGCCCCAAACATCATAGAACAAAGACAAGCCATCCCAGCTGTGCTCTGTCCAGAATCTTGTCCCACAGAATCTGTGACCAAAATAAAATGGTTGTTGCTTTATATGACTAAGTTTAGGGTAGTTTGCTACACATCAATAGATAACTGAAATGGGTAATGGTAACGTATGAGTGAATTATCAAAGAATACAGGAACAGGAGGTTTAGAAGAGGAAGAAAATTATGTGGTTCCATTTCGATGATTTAAATCTGACATATCTGTAGAACACCAAATGGAGATGTTGAGCAAACTACTGAAAATAAGGGTCTGGATCTTTAAAAAGAGATAGATGATGAAGCAGTATATGAAGACAAAGGGAAGACATGTAAGTATGAGGGAAAAAAATTTTAAATATAGGAATGGAGCAATATGCAAAGTTCGAGAGGAAACTGAAAGGGTCAGAGAAAGAGAGAAGAATCAAGAGAATGATGTAAAAGCCAGACAAAGATTCTCTAAGATGTCAGCCTCTTTGGTCAGCAGTATCAAATGTGGGAGGAAATCAAGTAGAATCAAGCAATTTGGACAGAGAATATATATTTGGTGGATAGCTGGTAACTACAAGAGGAAATTCAACAGCATGGTAATAAGAAGTCAAATTACAGAAGTCTAGAAATAAATGAGAATTGGGTAAACTGACACAGCCAGTGTAGGCTACCCTCTCAAATATGGCTGTAATGGGAAAGTCAGAGGGGGCAGAAGCTTGAGGGGACCCAGGGGCTAAAGAAGATCTGCTGATTCATTCACTCACCCAACAAAGACACATTTATATTTCTCAGTGTGTATGAGTAAGATGAGTAGACCTCTAGACCAAGGGGAAGGAATTAGTAATGATAAACTGAAGATAACCAAAAGGAATGAATCAGTCAAATCCTAGGATCAAGAGTTCAGGTAGAAGTTTCGGGTCTGAAATCTCTTTCTCTGATGCAGGAGGGGAAGGAGGTCATGATCACCATAGAAAGATACACCTGATAGAGGGAGAGAATAGTAAATAAGTTACCAATGAAAAGTCCATTTTTCACCTTGAATAGGAGGCAAGACCATGTGCTGGGAGTGAAGAAACTGGAATGTGGTAGACAGCTTGAAAATGGGAAAGATTTGGACGAGCATCTGTGGTAAATGAGAAGAGAAGCAGACTGGAGACAAGTCAAGGCATACAGAGAACCTGCCTCCAACTGAAATGACAGTCTCCCAAACAAGCACTCAGGCTGTAAATTAACTAAGATGAGGACAGGGGCAGGGCTTTTTCAGCTCTGTATCCCCATGTCAAGCAAAGCACCTAGGAGATGACAGGCCCTCAACAAATGTTTGATGAATGAATGAATGAACAAACCTGTATATGAAGGAATAAGATAAAAGTACTTCATTGGAAATCTATTCATTCTTTTCATTGATTACAAACTGATAATCCCCCACGAATGTATGTATGAATATGTGTAGCTATTACAATTATCAAATATTTGCAAGAAAAGTCATTATACATAAATTTATTTATAACTGTTATAAATAAATCCATTTCTTATCCTAAAAGAAATTCTTAGTTTTAATAAAGACTTTTGCTCTAGTTACAAATGTATCTTCTGAGTCTCTCTCCTCAGTAAATGTCAAAATTTGTGAATTCAAATTCACTTATAAAACACACTTCTTACCAAGAATTACATTTGAACTGAAGAACAAAAAGGAGCAAAAATAATGATTTTGCAATTGTTCCTTCTGGATCTCTCGCCCTAGTTTCCCCTCTAGCTTTAAAATAGCTATACTTTAAACACTAATGGTGTACCCTTCCTCCAAAATGGCTAACCATAATAACAAAATATTTTTTCATAAGAAATGTATAATACTATCAAGCTATGATAAAAACATTAAGAACAGGTTGCTTTAATATAGAGTAATTCCTCTACAACACTGGCATTAAAGAAATATGAGCCCAATCTTACAAACTCGAGCTAAATAGTATTCATCAGGATTTCCCATTAATTGTGAGAAACAGTTTCATCCATATTTAACCCAAATTCACATCATAACTAATATTCCAGATTATAATAATGTGTCCAGGCTGGCATTTGGAGTACTAGAACAGCTTAATAAGAGGAGCTCTTATTGGCACTTACTATGTGCCAGACACTGTGCTAAGTGCTTTATATGCACTATCTCCTTTAATACTCACAGCCTTAAGAGGTAGGTACAGGCAAAAGTTATACGGTTTGCAAAAGGCAGAGCCAGAATCAAGCCCAGGTCTGTTTGATATCAAAAAGCTAGAATGTTAACTGCTGTACACATAACTATTAATGAAGAAAATCACAGTGTTTTTTGGGGGGGCTTTTTGTTTGTTTGTTTGTTTTTTTAATCACAGTGTTTTAAGTGGCGGTACATAACATGTTCTGTTCCCAAGATCATTGAACTTTTCAAAAACCAAAACCTAAATCTTGAACTAAAACTTCCCAGTTTTTCCTAACACGATAACAGAACTTCAAAGGCTTAAGATAATCTTAAATTATGTTTAAAGAGCCATTCATAATAATTTGTGAAAAAGAGCAGTACATCTGCAAAGAATAAGTATAAAGACATTATGTGATCATGGGGAAAAAATAAATGTTTTGAGACAAACATCAATGGAAAAAACTAACCAAAGAAACACAAACTCTTTAAAGATAATACTACTTTCTTTTCCATCTTTCAGTCCAATTAAAATTCTACTTAATGATGCATTCTAGCAAAGGAAAGTAAGTAAAAACTTAAAATAAGTTTTTGTTAAAATAGTCAAGTAAGTAAAATGCCTATCAACTTTTGAGATATTACTTACAAAAAGATTTTATTTAGCTACAACACTAAAAGTGACTTAGAACTTACTATGTATCAGCCATTGTGCTAAGTACTTCACATTATCCCACTTAGATTTTAATTTCACTTGCTCAGGGGAAAAAAAGACATAATTTAGCACTGAACAAACGATAGATAGCTTATCCAACACTTAGAATCTACCACATATATGAAATATATAAGTATATATATTCACAACCACTCTTCACTTAACACATTCCACTCTCATTACCAACATTTACCAAGAGCCTACTATATACCATCACTGGACTAGGCACTGAGGATAAAAAAAGGAAACGAGACCAACAGCATTGGCCCTAAAAGGTTCACAGACTAGCACAGGAGTTAAACAAGTAAACAAACCTCTGAAATAATGTGGGAAGTACCAGCCCTTTCCTCAAAGCATCATAGCAGAGAAAAGGGAGAGCAGGAATCACCTCATAGAAGATCCATAATAAGGGTCTGAATAAAACAGTGGCATTAAGGAATTAAACGAGAAGACATATTCTAGAAAGCTTTGAGTGGTAGAAGCAGCAGTAACAGGTGACTGATTTGGAGGTGGGAGGGAACCACATGACCCTCATAGGACAAAGACAGTTATAGGAAAGAAGAGATTGGTTTTACACAGGCTGAGTTTGAATGTTTATAAAGCATTCAAGTGTACATCTACAGTAGATGAGAGAGCCAGGTCTGGCACCCAGGAAAGATATCCAGGCTGCTGATGCATTTGGAATCCAGGGCACATGGGTAGTAACTGGGGCAGTGGGAAAAGATGAGATTACTGGATAGAGTTTAAAATGAGAAAAGGTCCAAGTAGAATCATGGAGCACCCCATCTTTTAAGAAACAGGAAAAGAACAGTGTGCAGGCCACCAAGCCACAAGAAGCCCTCGCATCCCACAGCACTCCTCAAAAACCAAAGCAAAACAAAACAAAACTTTGCACTCACATACTATTAAACCCATCTATGCACGCAAATCATCCATGTAGCAAACATTTGTTGTCTGTTTCCTAAGTCATAAATCACTGTGCTAGCTGCTAAGGATAGCCAAGAATAAAGACGACACAGCTCTGAATCATAAGAATCTAGACAACATAGGAGCGGTATAACAAGTAGGTTAATAGCACAGGATCTAGGCTGCATTCAAACCTGGCTCTGCCATTTACTTCCTGGGTAAGCTTGGGCAAAATACTTAGCCTCCAGGTGCTTCTGCTTCTTATCTACGACAGGGATCATAATAGTATCTATTCCTATATGGTTGCTATGAAGAATAAATGAATTAAGAACCATGTCATGAGGAACAGTGCTTGACATATTATAAATGTTCAATAAATGTTAGTTTTATTATTTATTATTATCAAAATGGCCAGAATGGCTACATGGGTACATAATAATAGTAACAATAAATAGTGCTATTGGATTTCACAAGATGGAAAAAGACCCTCACTTGAAGGGAATTCAGGGGAGCACTTCACTAAGCTGCCTCTCAGGGTAAGGCTAGCTCAGACAGTGCCTCTGTGTGAATTAGAAAGCAGTCTGTGGGTGCACATGAAGAGGAGGGTAGCCCGGATTTCTGTCATCACTCGATTCCCTTGACAAGTACTCTTGGGCAGGATATAACCAGCATAGCCATACATGGCAGCCTGGAGGATAGAACGTGTAAAGCTGAAGAAGAAGTAGAGAACGCTACAGTAGAAACATAGAAGAAAGGCTGTGAGCTACCAAGAACATAATATATCCAAGCCCAAACTGGCAACAGCAAGTAACCCTGACTTGCTAGAGCACAGGGACCATTTAGAAGAGCTGAAGATAAACCCAGAAAGGTGGATGGGAGCCAGATCATAGAGGATCTTGAATCCCAGCAAAGGCATTCAGCAGTGACTCTGAGTGGGGAGAAAATGAGGTTCCAGTGGTGCTTAAGTAAGAGTAATCTGGCATTATGTACTGAATGGATTTGAGCTTGGGCAGGTAAGAGGTCATTGCAGTGGTCTGCTGGTCTGTGAGTCCCTCAAAGGGGCTTATTCATTTCTATGTCTTATTCATTTCTAAATCCTCCAAAGTAGCAAAGTGCTTGGGAAGGAGCAGGCACTCAATAACTGTCTGAGGTATAATTCAATGAATGAGCCAAAAAGAAGTAATGTGACCCTTAATTAGAGTGGGAACAGTGAAAATAGAAAGATACATATTGGAAAAATATTGCAGAGACTAAAAAAGTTTATTTGCTGGCTGATGAAATGTGACAAGGATTAGGGCAGAATCAATAAGACTGTAAAACTGATAAATACTAAGTGCACTGCATTACAGCGTTCTGTGAGAGGCAAATACAATTATGTTCACGAACATGCTCTATGAAAAAAGACTGCTTTTCTCTGGAATAAAAGTTAGTCACCTTAGACAGAAACACTATTACATTTGACCTTGAACACAGCTCATCATTTTAAGACATTTATCTTCCCCTTGTCTTTACTAGATTATAAAAACTTTAAGAGTACACAGTGTGTCTACTTTGTTATAAAGCACAATAAAACCTTATTAAGTGTTACTTTAATTTACACTTACCCACAGGAAAAACTATTATTAAACCTAATTCAGCTATAAACCACCAAAATACACAAACACAGACATACACAGAGATATATACACATATAATTATATGTACACACACAAAACACTGTTTTGTGAATGTAGTCTTAGTAGGCATGTTTACTTTTCTTTATACCCAGGGTGTCTGGCAATGAGTGTTACAGGCACTCAATAACTGTCTGTTGAACTAAAACGAACAGAAATAAATTGACTTAGGAATCTCACAGAACTTATCAGTAGTTTCTGGTGACCTTTACCTTTCCCTCTCCAGCTTCAGCGCACTTCTCACTGTTTATTAAATCTATACTGTAGAAAAATGAGATCCATAATAAAGGTGGTTAAGAAGACAGAAAAAAGAAAAACTAAAATATATGACTGTCAATATGTATGACCAGTGGGTATGCCAGTAAATGTTTAACAATGGCCCAAGGTGAGGAGGGGAGTCTAATTTTCAGTATTTTCCGATTTCTATGGTTTAAATACTCCCACCATGGCCTATTTCAAGCTAACAACATGATATCAACTGGTTTGCAAAATTCTTGGAAATTTAACAATCAGCTCTCAGAACAAGCATGAGCCAGCTCCAACATACCATGGGATATAATATTTAGATGCATGGCACACATGACATAATCCCAAATTCTTCTCTGCAATACTACCTTCTACATCCTCAAAGGAAAGTGCAAAGGGCAAGGAAAAGGCAAGGAAAACCCACACTCTATTCCTATAAGGCCTTTACCTCCATCTACAAAGTAGTCTTCTTTTCACTGGTGTATGATCCAGCACAGAAATTCCTTTAGCCTAGGCCAGTGACACCCAAACTTTTTTGATCATGCACCCCAATCAGTAAAAAATGTTTAGGTATACAACCTCAATATATGATAAGATATCTGTTGATATTTTTATTAGAGCTACTATACTAATTTAGTATAATGAGTATATACAAAAACATAAATTTTAAAAGATAAAAATTAATAAAAAGAAAAATTTCCACGTGTGCTCACTCCCTCTTGCGAGAGCACCAGAATCACAACTAACTGCTAAACAATCATCGACAGGAAGACACTTGAACTCACCAAAAAAGATACCCCACATCCAAAGACAAAGGAGAAGCCACAATGAGATGGTAGGAGGGGCGCAATCACAATAAAATCAAATGCCATAATCACTGGGTGGGTGACTCACAAACTGGAGGACACATATTACAGAAGTCCACCCACTAGAGTGAAGGTTCTGAGCCCCACGTATGGCTTCCCAAGCTGGGGGTCTGGCAATGGGAGGTGGAATTCCTAGAGAATCAGACTTGGAAGGCTAGGGGGATTTGATTGCAGGACTTCTACAGGACTGGGGGAAACAGAGACTCCACTCTTGGAGGGCACGCCCAAAGCAGTGTGCACATCGGGACCCAGGGGAAGGAGCAGTGACCCCACAGGAGACAGAACCAGACCTGGCTGCTAGTGTTGGAGGGTCTCCTGCAGAGGCGCGGGGAGGCTGTGGCTCACCTCAGAGACAAGGACACTGGCAGCAGAAATTCTGGGAAGTAGCCCTTGCGTGGGCCCTCCTGGAGTCCACCATTAGCCCCACAAAAGAGCCAGGTAGGCTCCAGTGCTGGGTCGCCTCAGGCCAAACAACCAACAGGGAGCAAACCCAGCTCCACCCATCAGCACACAAGGGGACTCAAGTTTTACTGAGCTCTGCCAACCAGATCGACACCCAGCTCTACCCACCACCAGTCCCTCCCATCAGGAAACTTGCTTCTTAGATAGCCTCATCCACCAGAGGGCAGACAGCAGAAGCAAGAAGAACTACAGTTCTGCATCCTGTGGAATGAAAACCACATTCACAGAAAGATAAACAAAATGAAAAGGCAGAGGACTATGTACCAGATGAAGAAACAAGATAAAACCCCAGAAAAACAACTAAATGAAGTAGAGATAGGCAACCTTCCAGAAAAAGAATTCAGAACAATGATAGTGAAGATGATAGAGGACCTCAGAAAAAGAACGGAGGCAAAGATCAAGAAGATGCAAGAAATGTTTAACAAAGACCCAGAAGAATTAAAGAACAAACAGAGATAAGCATTACAATAACTGAAATGAAAAATACACTAGAAAGAATCAATAGCAGAATAACTGGGGCAAAAGAACGAGTAAGTGACCAGGAAGACAGAATGGTGGAATTTACTGTCATGGAACAAAATAAAGAAAAAAGAATGAAAAGAAATGAAGACAGCCTAAGAGACCTCTGAGACAACATTAAAGGCAATAACATTCACAATATAGGGGTTCCAGAAGGAGGAGAGAGAGAGAAAGGACCTGAGAAAATATTTGAAGAGATTATACTCGAAAAATTCCCTAACACGGGAAATAGCCACCCAAGTCCAGGAAGTGCAGAGAGTCCCAGGCAGGATAAACCGAAGGAGAAACATGCCGAAACACATAGTAATCAAATTGACAAAAATTAAAGACAAAGAAAAATTATTGAAAGCAACAAGGGGAAAATGACAACATACAAGGGAACTCCCATAAGGTTAACAGCAAATTTCTCAGCAGAAACTCTACAAGCCAGAAGGGAATGGTAGGACATATTTAAAGTGATGTAAGGGAAAAACCTACAACCAGAATTACTCTACCCAGCAAGGATCTCATTCAGATTTTGCTGGGTAGAGTAAAATTTCTCGATGCAGAAATCAAAAGCTTTACAGACAAGCAAAAGCTAAGAGAATTGAGCACCACCAAACCAGCTCTACAACAAATGCTAAAGGAACCTCTCCAAGTGGGAAACAGAAGAGAAGAAAAGGACCTATAAAAACAAACCCATAACAATTAAGAAAATGGTAATAGAAACATACATATCGATAATTACCTTAAATGTGAATGGATTAAATGCTCCAACCAAAAGACACAGACCTCGCTGAATGGATAAAAAGACAAGACCCATATATATGCTGTATACAAAAGACCCACTTCAGACCTAGGGACACATACAGACTGAAAGTGAGGGGATGGAAAAAAGATATTCCATGAAAATGCAAATCAAAAGAAAGCTGGAGTAGCAATACTCATATCAGATAAAATAGACTTTAAAATAAAATACGTTACAAGAGACAAAGAAGGACACTACATAATGATCAAGGGATCAATCCAAGAAGAAGATATAACAAATAAAAATACATATGCACCCAACATAGGAGCACCTCAATACATAAGGAAACTGCTAACAGCTATAAAAGAGGAAATTGACAGTAACACAACAATAGTGAGGGACTTTAACTCCTCACTTGCACCAATGGACAGATCACCCAGACAGAAAATTAATAAGGAAACACAAGCTTTAAATGACACAACAGACCAGATAGAGTTAATTGATATTTATAGGACATTCCATCCAAAAACAGATTACACTCTCTTCTCAAGTGCACACGGAACATTCTCCAGGATAGATCACATCTTGGGTCACAAATCAAGCCTCGGTAAATTTAAGAAAATTGAAATCATATCAAGCACCTTTCCAACCACAACGCTATGAGATTAGAAATAAATTACAGGCAGAAAATACGTAAAAACCACAATCACATGGAGGCTAAACAATACATTACTAAATAACCAAGAGATCACTATAGATATCAAAGAGGAAATCAAAAAATACCTAGAGACAAATGACAATGAAAACACCATGAAACACCATGATCCAAAACCTATGGGATGCAGCAAAACCAGTTCTAAGAGGGAAGTTTATAGCAATACAATCCTACCTCAAGAAACAATAAAAATCTCAAATAAACAATCAAACCTTACACCTAAACAAACTAGAGAAAGAAAAATAAACAAAACCCGAAGTTAGTAGAAGGAAAGAAGTCATAAAGATCAGAGCAGAAATAAATGAAATAGAAACAAAGAAAAGTATAGCAAAGATCAATTAAACTAAAACCTGCTTCTTTGAGAAGATAAAATTGATAAACCTTTAGCCAGACTCATCAAGAAAAAGAAGGAGAGGACTCAAATCAATAAAATTAGAAATGAAAAAGGAGAAGTTACAACAGACACCCCAGATATACAAAGGATCCTAAGACACTACTAAAAGCAACTCTATGCCAATGAAATGGACAACCTGGAAGAAACGGACAAATTCTTAGAAAGGTATAACCTTCCAAGACTGAACCAGGAAGAAACAGAAAATATAAACAGACCAATCACAAGCACTGAAATTGAAATTATGATTAAAAATCTTCCAACAAACAAAAGTCCAGGACCAGGTGGCTTCACAGGTGAATTCTATCAAACATTTAGAAAAGAACTAACACCAATCCTCTTCAAACTCTTCCAAAAAATTGCAGAGGAAGGAACACTCCCAAACTCATTCTATGAGGCCACCATCACCCTGACACCAAAACCAGACAGAGATACTACAAAAAGAGAAAATTACGGACCAACATCACTGATGAATAGAGATGCAAAAATCCTCAACAAAATACTAGCAAACAGAATCCAATAACACATTAAAAGGATCATACACCATGATCAAGCAGGATTTATGCTGGGATGCAAGGATTCTTCAATATATGCAAATCAATCAATGTGATACACCATATTAACAAATCAAAGAATAAAAACCATATGATCATCTCAATAGATGCAGAAAAAGCTTTTGACAAAATTCAACACCCATCTATGATAAAAACTCTCCAGAAAGTGGGCAGAGAGGGAACCTACTACACCATAATAAAGGCCATAAATGAAAAATCCACAGCAAACATCATTCTCAATGGTGAAAAACTGAAAGCATTTCCTCTAAGATCAGAAACAAGACAAGGATGTCCACTCGTGCCACTATTACTCAACATAGTTTTGGAAGTCCTAGCCACAGAAATCAGAGAAGAAAAAGAAATAAAAGGAATACAAATTGGAAAAGAAGAAGTAAAACTGTCACTGTTTGCAGCTGACATGATACTATACATAGAGAATCCTAAAGATGCTACCAGAAAACTACTAGAGCTAATCAGTGAATTTGGTAAATTTGCAGGATACAAAATTAATGCACAGAAATCTCTTGCATTGCTATACACTAACAACAAAAGATCAGAAGGAGAAATTAAGGAAACAATCCCATTCACCATTGCAACAAAAAGAATAAAATACCTAGGAATAAACCTACCTAAGGAGGTAAAAGAATTGTACTCAGAAAACTGTAAGACACTGATGAAAGAAATCAAAGATGACACAAACAGATGGACAGATATACCATGGTCTTGGATTGGAAGAATCAACATTGTGAAAATGACTATACTACCCAAAGCAATCTACAGATTCAATACTATCCCTATCAAATTACCAATGGCATTTTTTACATAACTAGAACAAAATATCTTAAAATTTGTATGGAGACACAAAAGACCCCAAATAGACAAAGCAGTCTTGAGGGAAAAAAATGGAGTTGGAGGCATCAGACTCCCTGACTTCAGACTATACTACAAAGCTACAGTAATTAAGACAATATGGCACAAAAAAAACAGAAATATAGATCAATGGAACAGGCTAGAAAGCCCAGAGATAAACACACGCACATATGGTCAACTAATCTATAACAAAGGAGGCAAGGATATACAATGGAGAAAAGACAGTCTCTTCAATAAGTGGTGCTGGGAAAACTGGACAGCTACATGTAAAAGAATGAAATTAGAACACTCCCTAACACCATACACAGAAATAAACTCAAAATGGATTAAAACCTACATGTAAGACGGGACACTATAAAACTCTTAGAGGAAAACATGAAAGAACATCCTTTCACATAAATCACAGCAATATCTTTTTTGATCCAACTCCTAGAGTCACGGAAGTAAAAACAAAACTAAACAAATGGGACCTAATGAAACTTAAAAGCTTTTGCACAGCAAAGGAAAGCATAAACAAGATGAAAAGACAACCTTCAAAATGGGAGAAAATATTTGCAAATGAATCAACTGACAAAGGATTAATCTCCAAAATATATAAACAGCTCATGCAGCTCAATATTAAAAAAACAAACAACCCAATCCAAAAATGGGCAGAAGACCTAAATAGACATTTCTCCAAAGAAGACATACAGATGGCCAAGAAGCACATGAAAAGCTGCTCAACATCACTAATTATTAGAGAAATGCAAATCGAAACTACAGTAAGGTATCACCTCACACCAGTTAGAATGGGCATCATCAGAAAATCTCCAAACAACAAATGCTGGAGAGGGTGTGGAGAAAAGGGAACCCTCTTGCACTGTTGGTGGGAATGTAAATTGATACAGCCACTATGGAGAACAGTATCGAGTTCCTTAAAAAACTAAAAATAGAATTACCATATGAGCCAGCAATCCCACTACTGGGCATATACCTAGAGAGAAAACCATAATTCAAAAGGCACATGCACCCCAGTGTTCATTGCAGCACTATGTACAATAGCCAGGACATGGAAGCAACCCATCGATAGACAAATGGATAAAGAAGATGTGGTACATATATAATAGAATATTATTCAGCTATTAAATGGAAAGAAAGTGGGTCAGTTGTAGAGACATGGATGGATCTAGAGACTGTCAAACAGAGTGAAGTTAAGTCACAAAGAGAAAAACAAATATCGTATATTAATGCATATGTGTGGAACCTAGAAAAATGGTACAGATGAACCGGTTTGAAGGCAGAAATAGAGACACAGATGTAGAGAACAAACGTATGGACACCAAAGGGGGAAAGTGGCAGGGGGTGGGAGTGGTGGTGGGATGAATGGGGAGATTGGGATTGACATGTATACACTAATATGTATAAAATGGATAACTAATAAGAACCTGCTGTATAAAAGCAAATAAATAAAATAAAATTTAAAAATTTAAAAAAAAAAGAAAAGATAAATTTCCCTTCTACATTCCAATGGCCTATCTTGCATACCCCTTGGGGTTTACATAACACAGTTTAGAGATCATAAGGCCAACTTTAAAAGTAAAATGAATAACTTCCTAGACCTGTTTCCCCTAGACCAACAAATTAATCTTATTAGATCTTCCCACTCCAATGCTGAAAAGGGGCAAGTACCAACCCAAGGAAAATAGGAGAAAAGGGTTAGCAAGGTCTTTGGCAAAGTTGGCCTAAGCACATGGAAGCAACCTAACTGTCCATCAACCAGTGAATGGATAAAGAAGAAGTGGCACATATATACAATGGAATATTAATCAGCCGTAAAAAGAAACGAAATTGAGTTATTTGTAGTGAGGTGGATGGACCTAGAGTCTGTCATACAGAGTGAAGTAAGTCAGAAAGAGAGAAACAGATACCATATGCTAACACATATATATGGAATTTTTTTTAAAAAACTGGTTCTGATGAACCTAGGAGCAGGACAGGAATAAAGACACAGATGTAGAGAGTGGACTTGAGGACGGGGCCGGGGGGGGGGGGTTGGGGGGGAGGCGAAGCTGGGATGAAATGAGAGTGTAGCACTGACATATATACACTACCAAATGTACAATAGATAGCTAGTGCGAGATCAACTCGTTCCTTTGTGACCACCTAGAGGGATGGTATAGGGAGGGTAGGAGGGAGGCTCAAGAAGGAGGGGATATGCGGATATATGTATACATGTAGCTGATTCACTTTGTTATACAGCAGAAACTAACACGACATTGTAAAACAATTATACTCCAATAAAGATGTAAAAAAACAAAAGTTGGCCTAAGGGTAAGCAGGTCAGAGACCCCTCTTACAATATAAGCTCCATGCAATTAAGACTCCATGGGAATGAATCACTAGATCAGCTCCAAAGACACCATCCTAACTGGAGGTTTTCAGCCCATAAAGCAACATACCCTAGTACCATGTCCCAATAAATGTCCTTGGACATAAGCCATCTATATATATCAGCTCAGGCAATAAGAAGGGCTTGGAGGAACCTTGAGTTTTCCCTAAAGACCAAACATGTCCTCTAAATAAGTGTAATATTAATAACATCTTAAGTTAGGCAATACAGATTATAAGACTGCCAGATACATATAAATCATATATTTATATATGATTTATCTTCTTTTCTATACACAGGCAGTCCTCTGGCAGATCACAGTTTAAGCCAAACATGCTGCTCCCAAATAAAAACACTATTAATCAAGTATACATGCTGTATAAAAGTGATCTTTCCTAAGTATATATAAAGAGGACAAGACAGTAGCCAATTGTAAAACACTGTATTATGTCAGATTATCTTTGAGTTCCATAGCATGCTGCTCAAATTTCCTGGCTATCTTCTTTTTAATTTCTAAACTAACTTTGCTACAAAATATCAAGAAATGAAAAAAAAAAAACCTTCATCTGGATAACAGAATACTTAAGCCCTTCCTAAAGTAGATTTTACAAACATATTTAAAAACACTTAAGGACACTAAAATGCTTTCTGAAAAACTGGCCCAGGGAAAAACATTGCTTTTCCTTCCTTGTTGCTTATTTCCCTGTCATACATCTAAAGCATTAAATATGAAGCTGACCATCCCTGCTCCCTGAAAGGGAAAAAAAAAGAAAAAAGAAAAAAAAAAATCTGAGCTACCATCTCATCAAAACTAGCAACATCTAACATGGAGGAATAAACCCCTTTTTAACTATTCTTTTCATCCTTCGATTGCTTCTTATATAATTACTTCGCATTGTCTTAAGAATCAAAGCTTTGGCTGAAATGATAACCAAATTAAAAGATCCCCACACCTATGAATTTATTTACCTTCTCATCCATTGAATTTTCCTTGTTTCCTCCCTTCTTTAAGGAAGATGGGGTCCCTTCTCCAAGATAACTAAGTACTCTAATAAAAACTATTTTTTAAAAAGTATTACTGGCGGGACTTCCCTTGCAGTCCAGTGGTTAGGACTCTGAGTTTCCACTCCAGGGGTCAATGGTTCGATCCCTGGTTGGGGAACTAAGATCCCGCATGCTGCAGGGCGCAGCCAAGAAAAAAATATATTACTGGCTTTTATTTCAGTAAGGTTGCCTAATCGTACATGAATATCTCTCTTCCAAATTCCCATTGAAACAAGAGGAAAAAATAGCTTAAAACTAAATTAAAAATATAATCACAGTGGAAAACGAAACAGGGTCCCATCAGCAATTTAGAGTTTTAAAAAACAATACATCCATGGTTCTGAAACTTTAGCATGCATCAAAATCATCTAGAGGGCTGATTAAAACAAGACTGTAGGACTCCACCTTCAGGGTTTCTGATTCAGTAGGGCTGGGGCTCAAGATTTTGTATGTTTAACAAGTTCCCAGGTGATGCTGATTCTGCTGGTCTGAGGACCACATTATAAGAACCACCATGCTAAGTAAATAGAGATCATTAAAAGGAACATTTTTTATTAATTCTAATTAGCATCCTCAGAGAGACTCAAACGAATGATGCAACCTTTTTTTTTTTTTAAGTGGATAGAAATTGGAAAATAAAACAGTTCTGGAAAACTGGAAAAAATATCATTTCCAAATTAAAAATAAAAATTGGAAGGGCTAAATAACAACTACAACCCAATATAGCAGTGTGGAAAATGGTCTAAGACACTTCCAAAACACAGAGCAAAAGACAAGGAGATGGAAAACATGAGAGAAAAATTAACAAGCATGAAGGGTCAATATCTACCTAATAGGTTTCTGGAGAAAGAACAAACACATCACAAAAAGTAATCAATGAAGAAATTTTCCCTGAGCTGAAAAAGACTCAAGCCCTGTACTGCTTGGCCAATTTCCAAACAGGTAAAAAAAATGTAAAGCCAACAACCAGACACGTATTTGTGACATTTCTAAACTTAAAAGACATAAAGAACACTCTTGAAAGCTTTAAAGGGAAAAACACAGGTTATTACAAAGCAATATAAATCAGACTAGCATCAGACATCTCATTAGCATGCTAGAAGAAAATGGAATATTGTTTTCAAGGTTCAGAGAGGAAATTATTGTAAACCTGGAATTCTACATCTAGTCAAACTACGATATATTAAGGCAAAATAAAGACATCTTCAGAAATTTAAGAACTAAGAAAATTGACTTCCTTTATCAGTTTCCCACTCCTACTGTAAGAAATTATCACAGAAGTTCAAAATAGGTTTCAATGAGCTAGAATTAAGGTGCTGAGAGGATTACATACCTTTTGGAGGCTCTAAGGAAAAAGCCATTCCCTTGGCTTCTAGAGGCTGCCTGAATTCCTTGACTAGTGGTCCCTTCCATGTTCATCATCATTATTAAATATAACCAGTACTTACGGCAGATTTTTGAGTTCCTTAAAGACATGCAAATGACTAGAGCTACACTATATGCCCAACAGAGTAAATGAAAAACATCAGTATGCTCTTAATCATTGCCTTAAGAAACATTTTAATAAATTAGTATTTCTATTAATAAACACCTACCGAATCATTCGCTGATAAAGCAAGTGCAAGGTTCACTGTAAGAAACAAAAAAGTAATTAAATTTAGTAACTTTCCTTCTACTAAAATTCATTGTCTTTTAATATGTTGAATGTAACAACCAAGGCAAACAAAGTTTTAATATATCTCCATTATAAAAAACAAGGACATGGAGAGAATATAGAAAGTAAAAAACACAAAAAAGAAAGTAACATTTCAACATAAACAGTAGATGTCTGCCCCCAAATTATCATTTTAATTAATCCATTTATCATCTGTTACAATTGTATTTAAATAATCCAAGTTTTTTTTAAATGATGTTAATGGTATATATCATTCAATTATTTTCAAAAATATATTTTGAGGAAAAATTACCTACTTTTTAATAAATAAAAATGGATGTGATCCTATTGCTTTTTAAAAATAAATGCTGGTAATGCAGGAATTCCAAATATCTAACTCACAAATACCCACGTAAATGAAAGCTTGGACCAGTGAGCAGAGGGAAGAGAGGAAGGTAAAAGGCAAGGCAGTGAAACATTTTCCCAAAAGTGCCTATTGTTAGTGAATCTCAAAGACATAAAGGGGGAAAGCAGTAGTCCCCAAAACCACCTTTAGCCCAGCAATAAGGATATGCTACATCTGAGATGAAAAAGAGGTTCAAAAGTAACACATTCCCAAAACTGATAAATAAATAGACCCTCATACTGTGGATCACAATTCCTTACAGAACAGTGTTATAAATGATGCCGATATTGTTTCCTTTAAAGTATTTAAGAGCATAAACTTTCAAGGATGACCTGGTTCAAACCCCAGTTTCACCACTCTCTGTTTTATAATCTTGAGTAGAATATTTTACTCCAAGCCTGTTTCTTCCTCTATAAAATGAGGTCCTATTTCATAACTGTTGTGAGAATTAAATCAAATACTGTATGTATTATAGTATTATGCCTAAGGCATGGCACTTGACAAATTAATTTTTATAAATTATAAAATAATTCTGAATTTCAGGTTAAACATAATCCAACTTTTGGGCAGAAACTTTTAGAGAGTAATTCATTTTAATGTAAGGGTCTTTCTGCATTTACACAATAGAATCACAGAGCATGTCTGTATTAATCAAATGTCATCATTTTAATCCAAAATATCTCCAGCATACATATTCAAATAGGAAGTATTTTGAGATAGTTTGGAACAGGAATAAATACATATAATGGAAAGAAATAGAATACCAACAGAGTTACATAGAAATAATCTATTTCTAAGGCTTATGTATGCAGATAGAGCTGTTATGAAACAATATAGGCCAATTATTTGGGACAAGTGGTATGATGCTAACAAAGAAAAAAACGCAAGGAAGGGACACTTACTGAAGCACTTATGTGTCAAACACTGTACATTTTCTCATATATTTTCCTGTCTAACTGCTGTCACATTCCATGGTAACAGACGATCTTACAACCAAAAACAATAAACAATTTGTTTTACACAAGTGCTAGCCTACAGACCCAACAAATTATATTGCACAAAACCCAAAGAACTTATAGCTATTATCACGAAAACACTTTCCATCTTTAACCAGTCCAAGTAAACACAGAGCTTGCAAAAGGAGTCACACCACTGAATACAGGTAAATGTACTCTGAATTTTCAAAACACAAGTAGAGGTGGATTCTAGAACCAAAAACTAAGAGCTTCCAAATTTGAAAAACAAAATACCAAATAGGTGGATTGTAGATCCTTAAGAAAGAAAGCCAAAATGTGTAGGATATAGCATAAATTCATTAAGAACAATCACTAACTATTTTTAATAATAATATAGTATCTATCAAATAGTATATCAGGGGTCTATCATAACTACAATACTTAGTAAATCTTAATTTCTTCAAAACATCTGAAAAACTCTTCCACAATTACATTCAGGTCAAAATGGGAAAAAACTGAGCTAATAACACTATACAGTTGGATTTGTAGCTGGTTGTACAACTATAAAACTGCTGCATCTAGGAATTACCAAATATGGCTTTGAGTCAAGACACAAGATCTCTAGTGAAAGTCACAGAACTCTGTACCTGGCCCTTTTTATTTGAAAATGTCATTGGTTTCAATGGAACTAAGGAATTTTAAGGTACATATATGCCCCAACTTTAGGTTACTATCTGAGAAAAAAAGAAAAAAAATTTAGAGATCTTAGGGGGGCGGGGCAAGATGGAGTAGGTAATTAAGAGGTCCAAACTACTAAGTATAAAATAAATAAGCTACAAGGAAATATTGTACAACACAGGGAATATATCCAATATTTTATAATAACTATAAATGGGATATAACCTTTAAAAATTGTACACTATGTTGTACACCTGAAACTTATATAATATTGTACATCAGCTACACTTCAATTTTAAAAAAATGCAGAAATTTGAGTCAAAAGCTAAAAAAAATACATACATAAATACATAAACGATCTTTAACAGTGTAGAACTGTGCCAAAATTAACAAAATAAAATAAGGATGGTTACTTTTTTTAAATCAACTGCAAAAAAGATAGGTTGGATAAGACCTGAATTAAGCCATTCCTATTAAAATGATTGAAAATTTTAAATGAGGCAACAATAAGACTTGAGAGCTTTATGACTCCAAATTAATAATACAAGTTGCCTCTGTTGAGTTGAATTGGGAGGAGGGGAGTTACCTTTTTACATTATTACACTGAAAATTTTTGTTAGAAATAAAAAGTTTCTTTTGAAGACATCTGGGAATACCTGGTCATTAGTCTTGGATGGTAACTCTTCTATTTCTGGGGGCACTTCTTTTATGGGTTCTGAAAGCAGCATTTCAGTCACAATGAAATCTATAATCAATTTTAAAAAGCCACCAAAAAACAAATTCTCTGCTCCAGTATATTAATATAAAAGATACAAAGCTTAAAAGATATTTTAAATAATTAAAACATTTTCAAATATTAGATCTATGTTGACTTTATAAATGCTGAAAATTATATTATGGTTAAATGAAAATAAGCCACGGTAATGTAAACAATCTCATTGCAACTACTTAGCTATGTGTACACTGAAAAAGACTAGAAAATAATGTCAAAGAACAGAAATAAATTTAGTGTTAAACTTACTAAATGTTTAATAATAATAATAACAGCAACCAAATATAGAGTACTTACTATGTATGAGACAGTGGGCTAAGTAGTCAGCTTGTTTAATTAATTTGCATAACCATCCTATGAAAAAGATTATAATCATTGCCATTTTACAGTTAAGTAAACTGAAGATGTAATTGGCAACCTGACCACCTTTTCCTCAGTTAAGGAGTCAAAGACCTGGCTACATATCTAGTTTTGTCTAACTCCAAAAATCTAAGCTCCCAATCACTACCAACTCCTCATCCTAAGGAAGCAGCTGTTAGGAACTTCACAAATACTTTTTTAAGAACAAAACTATAATTTTAATATTGTGCACTTGCCAGTTGGCATAAAGTCCTATTCAAGATGAGAATTAATATCCTATAATACCTGCTGTAGTAGACTTTCCAACTCCACCCTTTCCAGAAGCCACAACTATAACTTGTTTAACACCGTCTATTGGTTTCTGCTTTGGAAGTCCTCGAGACATGATTTGTGTTCTTCTTTGTTTTAGGGTCTCACTCTCAGCACCAGAGAACTTAAGAAGAAGAAAAAAAACAGTTTTAAATCAAGCCATCTCCATTATCACGCTGTAAAAGCAAAAACAATTCGGTATTTGCAATTAACAGGGCTTTCTTTTCTACTCTAATTCTCCTCATCTCCACTATTTAGGCCTTTAGTGTTATTTACCTATTGCTATTGATCACAATTGCACAGACACATTGTTTAAACTGAAATTTATTTGCCAGGATACGCAGACGTTAAAAATGTAAAGTAAGCTGCCTCTTTCCGGAGTTAAATCCTCCACGTGTTTTCCTTCTCTTTAACCTATTTTCTAAATAAACCAACACTAAGAAAACAAGTGCAAGTCACACATCCATGTTCTAACCATCTATTTTACGCCCCTCTAAGCCTCGACCTGGTCCCACTGGGGGCCCGCCTGGAAAATGAGGACGTCCAGAACTGGGGTCTCACTGAGCCGCCAAGTGGGCGGGTGCCCACGAGGCAGTGAAGTGAGTCCTCGGCAAGAGGCAATTGCAGAGCACCCGCAGCCCTGGCGCCCCAGCGTCTCGGACCCGCCCGCCTCCACCTGCTCTGCAGCACCACGGACCTGGCGCCCCCAAACCAACACTCGGCCTCCCCCAAGCGGGACACAGGCCCCGCCGCAGGCCCGAAGCGACGCCCCCCCAAAAAGCAGCAAACGCCGCCAAGTCCCCATGACGCAGAATGCTGCCTTGAGCCCAACCCGGAAACCGTCGCGGCAAGCGCTGGGTGATGACGTCACATGGCAACGCTCGGCTTCCTCTCCTTAACGACTAGCCTCCTTTGAGTTTCTTCAACACAGGAATACAACTTGTTGTCGTGATCTCGTCTGTAGCCAGGTACAAACATTTTACAGCGTTTTACCAAATGTTTGGGAAGCATTTTCACGTACCTCCTCTAATTTGGCCCTCACAGGAGTTCTGGAGTAGGTAGGTAGGAGACTTTTACTAGGATCCTCTTTTCATAGGTAAGAAAACTGAGACTTAGAAAGTTTAGAAAACTGACCCAATTGAGACGTAGGAAATGGTGGAAGTTAAAAATGACTCCAGGCGTTCTCACACGGCAGAATATAGTCACTTAAACACTGCCACTGTTAAGGATTTTATCTTTTTTTTTTCCCCCTGAGTGATCTACAGTAATAGTCGGCTTTGTGTTGACATTTACTGCTGTGTTGCTGATAATCCTCGGAGAGAGAAGTCGGGGTGCTTTGCTAGGGTCGAAAAAGTTTAATTAAATCAGAAAGCGGGTCTAATGAAGCAAATTTCACTCAAGAAGCAACTTAAAGTGAGACAAAGCTTGAGGAAGGAGATGGAATTCAACCAGGTAAAAGGAAGGACATATCCCTACATTCAAAGAAGGTGAAAGTGAAGGAAATCGCTTTAGGAGAGAAAGCTGGAAAGCTGATACAGGAGCCCAGACCCAGGAAAAGAATCATTTAGGGTGTAGGGTGGTTTACCTTCGCATATTCTCCACAATATTTTCTAAGGCTGATTTTCATTTCTTTTATGTGCTTATCTGTAGAGAGTTTCTTGTGTAATCATTCAGTTTATTTTGCTCTAATCTGATCTTTAATTTCCTTAGTTTTAATATAGGCGTAACATATCAACCTCGAAGAATTATTGTAAGAATTAAATGAAATATTACCAGCAATATACATTCAATTTAGTAAGCAGTGAAAAGAATTTTCAGTTCCTTGCTTTTTCTCCCCCAATCTCACAACTTTGTCACTGCATTCAGCATTCTTACATTAGGTTTAACACCATTACTTATTGTTTTATATCACTTTCTTATTTTATTACTTTGTGATGTGTTTTCACAGTTAATTTTATCAATTTTTAAGTTTGCATCTGCTCAATTTTTATAAATTATAAGCCAAAAAAAAAGGGCTAAGGGGAAATAGCTGTCAGAATAATCCATTTACTAAACAAGAAATATTGAATATCTCTTTCTCTCCAGGTAGCTTTTCGAGTTCTTCCAGAATTCTACCAAAGATTCATTCATTTAACAAATATTTATTGAGCAACTATTATGCACCAAGCACTACCCTAATCTTAGGGTTTTCAATAAACCTGACATAAACCTAAACCTAAACCTGACATTATCTTTCCACTCAATGACTTTACAATCCAGTGCAAGAGACAGAATAAGTTTACAAACAATTACAGTATGGTGTGATAAGTATAGGAGAAAATCACTGAGTGATACAAAAGTATAAAGGAGGGGCACTGAATTCAATCAGAGAAGGCTTCTGAATAGGGTAACATCTAAGCTTAATCCTGCGTGTGGGTAATGTGTAGGAGTCAGCAGGGAGAATGGCTACAGGGTTGTTGTGCAGAAGTAAGATATGAATTGTTAAGAACTGCAAATAATCTGTGTGGCTTAAGGATAGACTGTGAGGTGCAAGACTGAAAGAGATAAGGATAGAGATTGGTAGGGTGATAGCTACCCAGATCATGAAAGGCTTTATACATCATGCAAAGGAATTTGGACTTTATCCTGAGGGAACCATAGAAGGGTTTTAAGCAGGAAAGCAGCAAGATCAGATTTGTGTTTTAGAAATACCACTATGATTGACAGGCAGAAAAAGGATAGGAGGGGTCAGATCAGAGGCAGGGAGACAGGAGGTTACTGCAGTAATCCGAAAGAGATGTTGAAAGCTTGACTTAACATCTCTAAATTTCACTTTGCTTATCTATAAAATAGATAATACCTATTTGTAGAGTTGTTATGCGGTGGAATTTAAAATAATGCACATAGAATGCCTATCACATAGTACACATAATAAATATTAGCTGTTGTGTTGCTTATTGGGTTGTACAGAGTTTATAATATAGGCAACTAGATGAGCGGTACTGACACTGTGAGAGAGAGCATAAGGGGAAGAACAAGTGAGACCAATGTCTGTAGAATGAATGAATGGTTAATTTGATTTATCCTTCAGCAGATTAGGGTATCGAGAGTAGTAGAGCTGTCCATTGTTTCTTCTCCAACAACCACTGCCCCACACACACACACACACACACACACACACACACACACACACATGGTCCCTTCTCAAGAGTATTCTCCCTTAGTTCCTAAGAACTGCTAAGTCATTTGACCCCATCCCCATTGTCACTGATTGGATTAAAGATTGACATACCACCAAAATTGGACCAATCATATTCTTTCCCCAGAGAATTTAAAGCAAAAGAGATGCTACTCAATCTTAGTTTGCCTTTGAACTGATAAGGCTAAAGTGACCATTTTCTACTTTGTACGCAGAGAAGTAGAAAAAGCCAATGCCAAGAAAGAAAAATAAAGCAGACCATAAGAGATCATGTGCCCAGAAAAGGAAGGGATAACAGCTGTACTGATCCATAACAGCTTTCCAGTTCCTGCTTCTAGTCCACAGTGAAGTTCAGCTATACTTCCTATCCTTAGGTCCATGAGATATACTTACATCCAACCAACAAATTCTCTTTCTACCTTGGCCTAATTTGGGTGGGTTTCTGTGTACTTGTAACCATGGTGAGATATATTTTGTAACATTTATAGAGGATTTTCCCCTTATAATTCCTTGTACCTCATATAGCCCTTCCCCATTCGGACATGACAAGCACAGTGGTGACAAACACAATGACAAAAGCCAATAGCTGAGGGTAACAAAGTGGAAGTATGGCAGGAAGATGAATTCCTGGTTATATAGTGAAGCTGCTATGCCAGTCCTGGCCTGTGTCTCCAGACCTCTTGTTGTGTGAGATAATTAATTGTTTAAACCATTGTTGGTTAGGATTTCTTTCATTTGAAGTGAGAATAATCTGTGCCTATTACAGCTCCTAAGAAAGAACCCCATACACTTTTACTGCCTCTCCCCCAAGATTCAGCCCCAGTGAGGAAGGGGAACAAGAAAACCCCAAATCAGTTTGGGGGATGTAAGAACAACAAAATCAATGCCCCCATTCCCAGACAGAACTCAGTGTAGTGGCAGGACCACAGAATGAAAATGGTTGAGTGTTGTGTTTAGGCAGACAGCCTGAGGCAGCTTCATAGGGTTTGCCCCCTACAAAGAGCCACAGGACTGGCTGAGAGAAAGCTGATCCTTAAAGAGAGCTTAATGTCAAGAAAATGGTCAAGACTTGGCAACAGTCTTCATGGTTAAGCGTGTGGCATCACAATGGATGCTGGTGTGGATAGATAACGACCTTGAGGATTAAATTCACATCACCATGTGGACATCTGGACACTACATAGACACAACCCTGGTATCTATGGTGGAATCTGTACTTATCAAGATTAAGTTTCTACCACCCTGAGAGAATTTTACAAATACTGATCAAAACAAAGAGGATTGTTTTGTATGTCTCCTATGTGTGGGGTAATATCTTATACTGTTTTCTAGAAAGGAAGTATTTGTATCTGCTAGATTACTCTCCCTAAAATACATATATATCCATATATATATATATACATATATGTATGTATATATTTATATTCTCAGGTGACCAAGGACTCATTGAAAGTTCAGATACCCACAAATGAGGAGCCTGCCTTATTCCCTGCCCATAAGCCTCAGGACTGCCTCAGTGTTTCATTCCTTTGCTCAACTCACTAAGGAAGAATAAGGTATTGTGGACAGTTTCCAGTCTCTGTTGAATATTCTAAGTAAAGCTCGAAAACTAGTGCTAGTTCCTTCAGTTTAAGGTGACTGTCCCCAACTGAACCTCTCATCCTGTTCAAAGGGCTCCCTGAAAAGAAAACCCCACCCCATCTATGGACTTGTCTAAATGACAACCCCATTCATTGACCCTACTTTGCCCCATGGTGTGATTTGTTTCCAAATCTCTCTATTCATGACTAAGCATGAAACTGGCTTTATCTTCATCTAATACAAATTTCACATTAAAATATAGAGTAATTCTGCTTAGGAGAATAGCTTTCCAATGAGCCAGTCTCTCTGTAGGAAACCTGGTCTAGAAAGTTTGTGGATTTTCCCATATTGAAGGCTTTGCTGGCCTTTCAGTACCTCAGCTCACATAAAGTAGTCCCGTCAAAGAAGCTCTTTGGGCTTCCCTGGTGGTGCAGTGGTTGACGGACCACCTGCCGATACAGTGGACACAGGTTCGTGCCCCGGTCCGGGAAGTTCCCACATGCCGCGGAGCGGCTGGGCCCGTGAGCCATGGCCGCTGAGCCTGCGCGTCCGGAGCCTGTGCTCCGCAATGGGAGAAGCCACGACAGTGAGAGGCCCGTGTACCGCAAAAAAAAAAAAAAAAAAAGAAGCTCCTCATTCTTATTTTTTTTAATTACACAAAGCAAATGTATGTACAGAGAGTTCCTATGAAACCTTTTGTAAGCTGAAATGGTGTAAGGCAAAGAAGCAATCATCTTAGGACACATCTTACTAACAGATGCACAAAATAAATCAAGATAAAGCACAGATGTTCACAGACACAGTTCAAAGCTATGGTAGCCTGATGCTGAGATGCTGAGTGTAGTTCCCGAAGAAGGAGCTTGGGATGCCACTCTCGCTGCTCAGGGAGGCACTGCCTCCATATCCACTCACTGTAAAATAAATGCTGAATGCTATTTTCACTTTTCACCTTTTTTCATAAAAGCAAAAATCCTCTTCAGATTTCTTTCATTTAGTGAAAATAGGTACTTACATAGGTCCTTCATAAAACCAAAGTGGCATAAAGTGAACTTTGTAAAAGAGGGGGAGATATCTGTATGTTCTTATACTGAATGAGCATCTGGGAATACGCCTCCAAATGACTAAAAATCCACTTCTAGAATGAGACAGGATGGGTTTCTAAATGCCAGTATCCAAAGCAGGATAAATCATGGGTGATTTGACATTTGAATTTCTGATTTATAAGATTGAACTGAATCCTTGGACAAAGGTCAAGGACTCATGTTATAACTGAATATAGTCTCTTTTTAATGCTTAAAGCTTCAAAGAAGATCCTATCCTGAAATGGAAGCCACACTATCAGAATTTAGGAAAAGTATTTGTCACCTCAGGCAAATACGTGTTATACCCAGGGCCTTAGTATTCCCAGGCTTTTGCTTTTTTATTTCATTTTCTCCAAGTACCAAACCTATATTTTTTCAGCCGTGTCCTTCCTACCCTTCAATTGCATACTAGAGATGAGAAGACATAAGTTTCTACAAGACTTTGCTAAAACATTACTTCATTCTGTACTCAGAAGAGAATTTTCCTGTGTACTTTAGAGAACATTCCAAGGACAATGACAACGCAGAGCCCCATCAAGATACCAAACCTACACTTCAGCGAATGTGAAGTTCTATTTTCCTCAGGAAAAAGGAGGTAATGTAGATTTTTGTCTGTTTTAAGCTGCGACCACAATGTGAGAATGTCCTCTATAATCATGTGGCTTACATAATATCTTAGTCTACTTGGCATTGTAGTACCAAATCTCGTCAATTCATTTATTGACCTTTTCTATTTAGGATTTATTAACCATAGATATTATACATGATATGTCATAATAAATTTTTGCAGGCACAAAATTTATTCAATCCTTTTATGTAAGTGAAGAACTCCTACCAAATCACTCTAATGTCTCAAAATATAGTCTGATTTAGAGCAATAGAGCAGAAATTCCGACATTAAGGGTTACAATATCAATGTGCTCTAAGACAGACTGGCAAACTTAAAACTATGAAGTGTATCTTTGTCTTCCAAAGCTTTCCACACAACTCTTAAGCTGTTGGAAATGCTCCAGTTCATACCAACCAACCTTACGGGCAGTATTTGGGTCCATTTTCCATGGCATCTTCTTCTGCAGCTTAAAAGTAAAAACAAAATAGGATTTTCCTGACCACCCATTCAGGCTAAGGAACTTATTCTCAGTCATAGAGGCCATCCACTAACTATAACTCAACAATCCAAACACTGAAGTGATAATTACTAATCTCTCCCATCTTAGGCTTTCCAGTCTTTGCTAGCCTTCAAAACAGATAAAAATGTTTTTACACAGAAAATGTTCATTTTGTGCATAATTGTTCTAAATTGTTTAATAGCTGCTGTTTTGACTTGTTAAGAATACAAAGAGCTCTTTTAATTACCTGGTGAAGTTTTGTCAAATACTCAAAGTCAACAACCTTATTACATTAATGCCACACTGAATCTCTTTTGTGAATTTCTAATCATATCCAAGAATTACTATTTTATTTAACTCGAGCTATTTTTGTGAGGCAACGTGCTGGCATGTGCTGTTGGAAATGACATTTTTAATAGATATCATTTATCAATATAACAAAATCAACACCATTTGCTGCTGAAATATACCATTTACTGCTAAAACATATATATATATGTGTGTATATATATATATATATATATATGTACATATATATATGATTGTATTTTCCTCTAACATTTTTCTGAAGTACAACTCTTTAGCACTTTTCCAGGGTCTGATGTAGGCTATCTCATTTCACAGCTGACAGCACTGGAGAAAGAGCAGAATAGTAAAGAAAAAGTAATGTGCTTAGTAGTTTACCTTTATTTGTTTGTGATGCTGTATTGCTAACTGGAAAATTCTATTAAGCCATTCCCACCAATTCCTTCTGGATTATAGAATTAATTGAGTACAATTTCTTAGTGGACGTCTCTCTTTGTAGCTTATGTCATATGTCAAATTAATCAGTTCTTTTCCAACAGACTCTAAGATAGCCAAAATGATCCTTGTCTCTTGGCATTCACACCCTTGTGTAATCCCCTCCCCTTGAGTGTGAGCAGGACATGTAACTTGTTCTAACCAATAGAATACAACAAAGGTGATAGGATGTCACTTCTGTGATTACATTACATAAGACTGTAACTTCTAGTTTTCTAGGAGACCTCCTGGCTGGCTCTGACAAAGCAAGGTACCATGTTGTAAACTGCCTATGGAGAAGGCCACGTGGAAAGGAACAGCTGACAGCCAGCAAAGAACTGAGGTCCTCAGGAAAACAGCCTGCAAGGACCTGAATTCTGCCAGCAACCACGTGAGACTGGAAATTGATCCTTACCAGTTGAGCTTTCAAATGAGACTCAAGCCCTGGCTGACCCCTTGATTGCAGTCTTGTGAGAGATCACGAAGCAATGGATTCTGTTACATTCTGACCCACAGAAACTGTGAGATAATAAATGTGTTGTTTTAAGGCACCAAGTTCGTGGTAACTGGTTACACAGCAATAGATAACTAATAATACTCAGTAACCCAGACTTCAATAAGAATATAGTCAAGGGGTCTTCCCTGGTAGTCCAGTGGTAAAGAACCCGCCTCCCAGTGCAGGGGACGCAGGTTTGATCCCTGGTTGGGGAACTAAGATCCCACATGCCTTGGGGCAGCTAAGCCCACCCGCCACAACTACTGAGCTCACACGCCTCAATGAGAGAGCCCACATGCCGCAAACTACAGAGTCCATGCACTCGGGAGCCCGCACGCCACAACTAGAGAGAGGAAAAACACGCATACCACAACTAGAGAGAAGCCTGTGCATCAACGAAAGATCCCGGACACCTCAACAAAGACCCCTCATGCTGCAACTAAAGACCCGACACAGCCAAATAAATAAGCAAAATAAATTTTTTAAAAATGCGTAATCCACAAAGAAAAGATTGAAATATTTTTTTAAAAAATAAGAATATAGTCAATATATGATTTCTTATAGGTGATTCTCTTTTTATTTATTTTTTTGTCTGCGTTGGGCCTTCGTTGCTGCATGCGGGCTTTCTCTAGTTGCATCAAGGTGGGGGGCACTCTTCATTGTGGTGCACGGGCTTCTCATTGCAGTGGCTTCTCTTGTTGCAGAGCTCGGGCTTTAGGTGTGCAGGCTTTAGTAGTTGTGGCTTGCGGGCTCTAGAGCGCAGGCTCAGTACTTGTGGCGCAGGGGCTTAGTTGCTCCGTGGCATGTGGGATCTTCCCAGACCAGGGCTCAAACCCGTGTCCCCTGCATTGGCAGGCAGATTCTTAACCACTGTGCCACCAGGGAAGTCCCTCTCTTTTTTTTTTTTTAATTGAAATATAATTGACATAAAAGGGCAATTCTTTTTTGCCATATGAAAAAATATGCATATTTTGTTAAGAAATCAAGTCCTTTGTGTATTTTGAACATTTGTCAAGAGTTAAATGTTATTTGATCACTGATAATTTATTAATTTTTATAATATTAATTATCAAACCCCATAAAATAAGATTATAGTATCAGATGCTAGAGAATAGGGACATGGAGGCAGTGAACTGAAGACTCTTTACATCACAAACCAAGATCTGTTTTTGTTAGTAACAACTGAACTTACTTCTTTTTGTATGTGTGTGGATTTTTTATTTTTTTTAATTAATTTCTATTGGAGTATAGTTCATTTATAATGTTGTGTTAGTGTCTGCTGTTTAGCAAAGTGAATCAGTTATACATATACATATATCCACTCTTTTTCAGATTATTTTCTTATATAGGTCATTACAGAGTGGATACAGATATGAAGAAAGCAATTTTTTGTATATAATGTATAAATAAAAAGTAACACAAACAATTTTCCAATGACACTCTAAATAACAGCTAACTGCATAGTTGTAAATCAGCCCAGTTTATGAAAGATGATTCAGTACATATGAAGCATTCAATTAATCATACTGCACACATATATAGTTATCTACACCCCAGGAAAAATATAATACATAGTGCTTATTAGAATCTTTGAAAACAATCCAAGTCAATGCTGCAGAGAATTCTGCAGTATTTATCTCTAAAAATATCTTCATAGAATCTCCATTGGACCATAATCCGTAAAATCCTTACGACTTACTGAATCTTATATTGAAAGATTCCAAAGCATTTTTACACACATTATCTTGCTCAGGTTTCACAACTGCCATGAGGTTGGCAGTGAAGTTATTATTAATCCCATTTCTAGATAAGGAAATATGGAGTCAGAGATGTTAGTTTATTTTTTTTTTAGGGCAAATTGTTGAAAGCAAGATGGAAATACAGGTCTCTCATTACCTTTAAGGAATATTGTTGAAAAAACAATATTCCATTTGGACCAGCTGTCATAGAAGAAGCACCTAGGCAAAATAGCACCACCTCTGCAGGAAAAAACCTAAATTTCTACTCAACTGCTTAATTCAGTAGGCATTTTCCACCTTTAACCTTCTCATATAAATTTAGGCTTCATTAGCTTTAGTTAAAAGTAACGGGCTTCCCTGGTGGCTCAGTGGTTGAGAGTCCACCTGCCAATGCAGGGTACATGGGTTCGTGCCCCGGTCCGGGAAGATCCCACATGCCGCAGAGTGGCTGGGCCCGTGAGCCATGGCCACTGAGCCTGCGTGTCTGGAGGCTGTGCTCCGCAGCGGGAGAGGCCGCAACAGTGAGAGGCCCGCGTACCACAAAAAAAAAAAAAAAAAAAAGTAACTTATTTCAGAAACCCATAAAGATATTTAATGGCCTTCTCTTGAACTGCATTAAAATTACATTTTAATTTATAATGTATTCAAATTTTCATTAAAATAGTGTTTGTATCCCAAATATAATAGTTTATAATCCCCTTCGCCCTTTATAATTCCATCAATCCTTGAAATTATGTCTCAAACCCTACTTCTTCCATAAATCCTTCTCTAATAATTTCATCAAGCATTAATCTTCACCTTCTTAACAACTGTTAACATTTTATTTAACAGAGCATGAATTTAAGGTGCAATTTGACTTCATTCATTTTATACAGCTAGCCTGTTTCAGATCTCTCTTGTACAACCTGCTTTCAATTACAGTTCTATATTGCTCTAACACAGCCAGATTTATTTAAAATGAGTCACAGTATTACTTCTATATGCATTTATAGCATTTTATCCAAAATTTGATCCAACTTGGAACATTATTATACATTGCCTTTTACTGTTTTCTAATTGTTTCTTGTCTTACACAGGACTCTATGGTATTTGAGGATCAGAGCTATATCATAATGATAATTTATATCATCTATAAATAGTCCAATGCTAGGCACATTATAGGGGCTCAGGAATTACTCACTGGTTAGCTATTATGACAGCAAAGCATAGTGGAAATATCAGTGGAGTAGAGAGGTTGGAAAGCCTGGAATATTGTCAGAACTCTCCTACTAACTAGCTCAGTGATCTTGAACAAATCATTTAACTATTACTTCGTATACAACATGAAGAGATTTAACTAAATAATCTGTAGATTTATCTTCCAAGCTCATATTGAATTAAAATAAGAATTGAAGAGAACAAAGTTGTGAAGCTTCACTTTTCCTAAAATAATGTTGAGAAAAACCAAGGCAAAATCGTTTAGAGATGGGGCTTCCCTGGTGGCGCACTGGTTGAGAGTCCACCTGCCAATGCAAGGGACACGGATTCGTGCCCCAGTCCAGGAAGATCCCACATGCCGCGGAGCCTGTGCATCCGGAGCCTGTGATCCGCAACGGGAGAGGCCACAACAGTGAGAGGCTCACGTACCGCAAAAAAAAAAAAAGAAAGAAAAAAATAGTTTAGAGATGCTACAGAGAAGAAATAATCACACAGTTTATTGCCTTCCTTAAATAGGACATAAGTCACCGAATAATACATGGATTTTTCACATTTAGCATCAGTAGTTCACCTTGGAAATGGTTTCTGTTCTGTCTTTTGGAATCCAGATTCTTGACTTTTCATGGTCCATAGAGTCTGCAACTCTATCCCCAGGTACTGCCTAGGAAATTATTGTTCAAAGTCCCTCTGAATAAACAATACAAAATGGAAGAAACAAAGACTATTATAGGATCTCTTCTGGCCTGGATCATAGAAGATCCTGTTTTCCTTCTTGACAAAGTATTAAAATCCATCAACCTATAGAGACATCCATTCCTAAAAATCTCAAGATTAAAAATATAAAACATTTCTTTCATCATATCTAAGATCTATAGATTTAACAAAAATCCCAGTCATAATCCCAACAATTACCAAGCTGACTCTAAAATTTATATGGAAATTCAAAGGACCTAAAATACTCAAGACAATCTTGAAAAAGAACAAAATTGAAGGACGTCTGACTTTAAGACTTAAAACTATAGTAATCGAAACAGTGTAGTAAGGGCATGACGCTCAGTAAATAAATCAATGAAAGAGAGAACAGAAATAGATCCACACTTATCGTTTTCTGTTTTTCAGAAAGGTGCCAAAGCATCCAATCAGGAAAGTCTTTTTAACAATGGTACTCAAACAACCCTGACTCCCACCAAACACCATCAAGGTGGATCATAAACCCAAACATAAAAGTCGTGTCTTAGGAGTAGTCAACAGTTTCTTAGATGGGTCATAGACCACAATAACCATTAAAGAAAAAATTGAAAAATTAAGCTTGATCAAAATTTAAAACTTCTCCTCATCAAAAGATACCATTAAGAAAATGAATAGGGACTTCCCTGGTGGTGCAATGGTTAAGAATCCGCCTGCCAACACAGGGGACACGGGTTCGAGCCCTGGTCCGGGAAGATCCCACATGCCGCAGAGCAACTAAGCCTGTGCACCACAACTACTGAGCCTGCGCTCTGGAGCCCGTGAGCCACAACTACTGAGCCCACGCGCCTAGAGCCCGTGCTCTGCAGCGGGAGAAGCCACCGTGGTGAGAGGCCTGCACACCGCAACGAAGAGTGGCCCCCGCTCGCCACAACTAGAGAAAGCCCGCGCGCAGCAACAGAGACCCAACGCAGACAAAAAAAAAAAAAAAAAAAGAAAATGAATAGGCAAGCCACAGATTGGGAGAAGATAATCACAAAGCATGTATCTGATAAGGACTAGTTTTTAGAACAGCACTGTCCAATATGCTAGTCATTAGCCAATGTAACTATTTCAATCTAAACTAATTAAAATTAAATACAATTAAAAATACACTTCCTCGGGCTTCCCTGGTGGCGCAGTGGTTGAGAGTCAACCTGCCGATGCAAGGGACACGGGTTTGTGCCCCGGTCCGGGAGGATCCCACATGCCGCGGAGCGGCTGGGCCCGTGAGCCATGGCTGCTGGGCCTGCGCCTCCGGAGCCTGTGCTCCGCAACGGGAGAGGCCAAAACAGTGAGAGGTCCGCATACTGCAAAAAAAAAAAAATACACTTCCTCATTTGCAGTAGCCACATTTCACAATAAATATATTGGACTATGCAGAAAATTCTATGCGACAGAACTGATCTATAATGTAAAAAAAAAAAATACCCACGATTCACAATAAAAAGACAACTCAACTGAAAAATAGATAAAATGTTTGAAAATATGTTTCATAAAACTGAAGATAGGGACTTCCCTGGTGGCGCAGTGGTTAGGAATCCGCCTACCAATGCAGGGGACACAGGTTCGATCCCTGCTCCAGGAAGATCCCACATGCCACGGAGCAACTAAGCCCGTGTGCCACAACTACTGAAGCTTGCGTGCCTAGAGCCTATGCTCCGCCACAAGAGAAGCCACCACAATGGGAAGCCCATGCACTGCAACGAAAAGTAGCCCCTGCTTGCTGCAACTAGAGAAAGCCTGTGCGCAGCAACAAAGACCCAACACAGCCAAAAAATAAAAAAAATTTTAAATTAAAAAAAAATGTGAAGATACATTAATAGCCAGCAAGTACGTGAAAAAAGTACTCAACATTATTAGTCAACAGGGAAATTAAAATTACAATGGTATATCAGTTACAACACACCACTAGAATGGTTAAAATTTAAAGGAATGACAAAACCAAATATTGACAAGGTTGTGGGGTAACTGAAACTTTCTTATGTTATTGGTGGGAATTTAAAATGGCATAACCACTTTGGAAAATAGTCTGGCATTAGAAGACCTAATTATACAACTATCCTATGACCCAGCAGTTCCACTCCTAGACATAAAATGAAAACATATTTCCCTCAAAGACTTGAATGCAAGTGTTCATAACAGCTTTATTCATAATAGCTCCAAATTGAAAATAGCCCAGATGTACATAAATAGAAGAATGGATTTTTAAATTGTATATTTATAAATAACAAGCAATGAAAAGGAACAGACATGAAACAACATAAATAAATCTAAAAAACATTATGCTAATGAAAGAAATCTTACACATGAGAGCACATACTGTATGATTCCATTTATATCAAATTCTAGAAGAGGCAAAAATAATCCATGGTGGAGAAAAAATTAGACCAGTGATTTCAGAGGAGGTGAGGGCAGAGATTATTTGGAAAGGGGCATGAGGGAAATTTTCTGGAGGGATGGTAATGTCCCATATGTCATAGTGCTTTGGACTACCCATACCTATGTGTAAAAGTCAGTGAATATACACTTAAGATTTGCACATTTCATTACATGTAAATTTCACATTTTAAAAACTGTACTGAACTCTAGTTATTGGTTCACATACTGAATGAAGTATTTAGGGAGAAGAATACTGTTACCTGCTATTAACTTTAAAATGCATCAAAAAAATTAGATGGGTTAATAGATGGATAGACAGATGAACAGATGGCTATGTGACAGAACAAGTAGAATAAAAAGTTAATAGTAAACCTAGGTGGTATGAATAGGTTTCACTGTAGAATTATTTCACTCTAAAATTCTTTCAACTTTGCTATATGTTTGAAATTTTTATAATAAAATGTGGGTGAGAAAAAAAAGCTACCCCAGGCCTTCCAAAGACATAATTCCAGTATTAAATCTCCAAAATAAAAATTAAGACAAAAATATAATGTCAAAATCATATTTTCTCTTGCTCTTTTCCACAGCTTCATCGTACAGGTCTCTGAGCTGCACTTCTCTATCTCATATGAGATAATTCCATCCCTTCAAGGATTCTGAGTGTTATCAAAAAAGAAACACTCAGGATCTTTGCAACTGCAATTTTTACTTAAAGCTCTGTTTTTATCTTCTGTGCTTTTATCTTCTGTGCATGTTCTGATTTAGAGTTTCTAGATTTTGGTAATCCCACCCAACTCAAAATGGGGGGACTTCCCTGGCGGTCCAGTGGTTAAGACTCCATGCTTCCATTTCAGGGGACAGGAGTTCCATCCCTGGTCAGGGAACTAAGACCCCACAGTGCGGCCAAAAAAAAAAAATCAAATCAAAATGGGGATGAGCACTGACTAGTAATATTATTTCCAAAAATAAAGTACAAACAAGGAGTCAGGAATAAAAGGAAATGATTTAAAAAGAATGTAAATAATGCTATTCTCCAGTAAAAGAGTACAGTATAAAAAAGGTGGAGGGAGAGAAAATTTACAGTAACGAAACCTGACGAACACTACCTCAGCCAGGTGATCAAGTCAACATCAACAGAGAAAGGTCATGTTGATCGTATGTACCTGTTATATAATAAAGAACTTGATGGCCCTTTATCCCTAGTTCCTGGGAAGGAGACTCTAAATCCTTGGAATTTCCCATGTGATAGGGGTATCTTTGTTATTCATGAGTCCCTTGGACCATATCTGAGTTTATGCTAATAACTTAGGATGGAAGCTGGTCAGGCCAGAGAGACCAACTATGTGATTAGAGGGTTGGGTCTTTGAGCCAGGTGATATCAGCCCAGCCTGACCCCATCCATGGAGGGGAGGTATACTGGAGACTGAGTTCAATCACATGGTCAATGATTCAGTCACTCATGCCTATGTAATGAAATCTCAATATAAATGCAGGACACCAAAGCTCAGAAGAGCTTCCTGGTTGGTGAGCACATTGATGTGCCAGGTGGGTGATGCACCCTGATTCCATGGGGAGAGAGCATGGAAACTCTGTGTTGGAGATCCTCCCAAACTGCTCCCTATGTGTCTCTTCACTTGGCTAGTTCTGATTTGTATCCTTTATAATAAAGCTGTAATCATAAACATACCTCTTTCCTGAGTTATGTGAGTTGTTTAAGTGAATTAGCAAAACTGCTAATTCAGGGGTTTGTGGGAACACCTGAATTTGTAGCCGTTTGATCAGAAGTGCAGGTGGGCAGGGAAACCCCAAACTGGCATCTGAAGCATGGACAGTCTTGTTGACTGTGCCCTTAATCTGGAGTCTGTGCTAACTCCAGGTGGTTGGCATCAGAATTATGTTGCAATATTGCAGTACCCTTGATATGATGCGATGAAAATGGCATTGTATCTCTGTGGTCTTCCTCCCCAAAACCCACAACCCCAGTCTAATCATGAGCAAAACAGAGAAATCCCAGTTGAGGGACATTCTATAAAATACCTAATCAGCACTCCTCAAAATTGTCAAGGTCATCAAAAGCAAGGAAAGTGTGAGAAACTGTCACAGCCAAGAGGACCCTAAGGAGACATGATGATTAAATTTAATGTAGTAGCCTAGATAGGATCCTGGAACAGAAAAAGGACAGTAGGTAAAATACTTAAGAGACCTGAATAAAGTATGGACGTTAATTAATAATGATGTATCAATATTGGTTCATTAATTGTGACCAGTGTAACACATTAAGGTAAGATATTTATAATAAGGAAAAGTGAATGTGGGGTATGTGAAAACATTCTGTACAATCTTCACAACTTTCTGTAAACCTAAAATTATTCTAAAATAAAAATTTCATTTAAAAAAAGCATGTGGAGGAAAAATTAAAATGGATATCTAAGGGCCTAGAACACAATACTACACTAAATAAATCAGTGGTTAGTGATAAGTTGCTGTTAACTGACAGAGTTTAGTTGCTACTACAAGCATCCAGGAATCTTAAGTCAGTTCAACAATTTTTAAATGCAGTACTTATTGAGCTATCTTTCCAGTTAAGCATATGTAGCTGAACACATTTATTTGCTCTCACTAATGGTAAAAGGAAATATAAAATTTATAAACCCACAAGAGCAAAGAAAATGGGAGAGAAGATAATAACCAACAAGTGAGGTCAAAGTCTTGGAAGACAGAAAGCAGATGGAACAGAAGCAATGGACCCAGGAGGGCAGAGGCACTGCTGTTAAGTGCCTGCAGAGAAGCTTATTGTACTGGCAGTGCCAAAGAGAGCTTAAGACTTTGTGGCATCAGTTCCCATGGAAAGCAAGAGTTAGGTATGAAAATGAAAATATAGGAATTTGTTGAAAGTCTGCACAACAAGCTGAAGATCCCTAGGTTTACTCGCTTAGGCCATCACTCTTTATCCTCCACCACCCCCTTACAGAATACCAGAACTATTTTGTCAGAAGAAAATCAACAATAGACTCCAGAGTCAGAAAGACCAGACACAGTGAAGGGTGATGGACTGGGGCTGGAAACAGCAGCAATGCTCCAGAGTTAATTTGTACAAGAGTTAATTTGTACTAGCTCATAGGAACTGCTAAATTTTCAGGAATTTTGTAAGCCAATTGTTAAACACAGCCATGAAAAAAAATTAAATTATATAAGCTTACAACTAAATAAATTGTATCAAAAATAGACATAATATATACTCAAAGGCTCTAACTTCCTAATTATTTTCCCTACATTTTACTATTTATACTCTTGAGATTATTTATATCTATTGTATCTGCATGACAGAAATACTATATAATGATGAACTACTGTGCATGTCTTCCCAACTCTGCATTCAGTGACATCATGTTAATAGCCTGAAATTGGACATGGTAGGAATATTTATACCACAGATGTTGGGTTGTTACAAATCAGGGCTTTTTCTTCTTTCAGAGAGCTAGTTGCTATTATTTGCCAGAACATCACTGAGAAGGATTAAGCAAAAGTCTAACTGTGGGACCCATAATCACTTTTACCATCACTATTCCTGCTTCTAGAATGCTTGCACGTATCCGTATACCTCTTTGAGGATTATTTTTTGGAGAATTAAAATCCTAAAAGAAAATATCTACAGATGCTGCTCTTTTGGAGTTTCAAAAAAAAAAAAAAAGAGCTTACTTGCTACCTAACCACCCTACAAAGTAGTCCACTCACATACATAAAGCTTCCAATCAACTTTCTAGGACCTTTGGCAAAAATAAAAAGACATCTTTATATCACCTGACAATTGAAGAAAGCCTCCAACCTTAAAAAAAAAACAAAAACAGAAAAGAGTAACTCAGAAGAAATAGAGACAATGCAGGTAGCAGAAGAAAACTTTTCAAAACAATAATTAACAGTCTCAGATTTAAAATAGAATGTTACATCCATGAAAACAAGATGTATTTCTTAAGAACTATCAAAGAAGAGATCTCGGAAATTAGAAATTGGAGAGCCGAAATAAACAATTCAGTAGAACAGTTGAAAGCTAAAACTGAGGAAATTTCCCAGAATATTAGAACAGTGAGAAAAGGATGGAGGGAAAAAGGGGAGAAAGAGGCAAGAAAATTAATCTAAGAGCCCCAACTAATAGGAGTTCCAAAAGGGGAATAGAGAAAATTAAGGGGAAAATTTTATCAACAAACTATGCTTCAGTTAGAAGACATTTGGTTGCAGTTGACAAAATAGCCAAGCAAAAACAGCAAAAATAATAAAAGTGTTTAATTATCTCATATAACATGAGGTCCGGAGGTAGGCTGTTCCACGTTTGGGGCGTTGACTCAATCAACTCTGCCGTATCTCAGTATTTTGGCATTTTGGCCTTAAGTTTGTCTCCTCTACATAGCAAGATGGCTATCACAATTTTAAAGTGACAACATGCCCTTTCACAAGTACATCCAAAGCAGGGAAAAAGAGACAACACAATGAACTCTTTCCATGCATCTGACTCATATCAGAAAATAAAACCATCCCCTGAAACCATCCTTCCCCCAGCAAACTTCTTTTATTTCACTAACCAGAAAAGCATTACATGGCCACCATTAGTTACAAAGTTAAACTGGAAAAACAAATATCTGGCAAATGGGAATGGGATTACCATGTCTAGCTTTATCATTCATTATGTATTTGTGCTCTGGGACTGGGCACATTGCTGTTTGGATAAAATCAGAATTCCGTTAGCAAGGAATATCAGGAGAATGTCTGTTGACCAGGAAACTAAGAGTGTCTTCTATAATAATGCAAGGAAAATGTCAAGAACTGAAGGATACAGATTTCCAGACTGAAAGGATATATCAAAGGCCAACCACAGTGAAAACATCAAAAGGCCAATACAATGACACATCTTCTAAACACTTCTGTTTGTTTTTTTTTTGCGGTGCACGGACCTCTCACTGTTGTGGCCTCTCCCGTTGAGGAGCACAGGCTCCAGACGCGCAGGCTCAGCGGCCATGGCTCACGGACCCAGCCGCTCCGCGGCATGTGGTATCTTCCCGGACCAGGGCACAAACCCGTGTCCCCTGCAACGGCAGGTGGACTCTCAACCACTGCACCACCAGGGAAGCCCTTCTAAACACTTCTTAAAGGTACATTCAGAAGTTAGGAAATTAGAAGGACACTACACTTCTCAACAGAAACTAAAGAAATTAGAAGAAAATAAAGCAATTCAAAACTGAGATAAAAGCCATTTTCAAGCTAGTATTCTGTACCCAACTAAATTATCGAAGACTCTTTTTAGATATTCAAGGCTTCAAGAAGTTCACTTCCCATCTATCATTTCTTAGGACACTACTAGAGTATGTGCGTCAGCAAAACAAAGAAGTAAACCAAGAAAGTAATAGGATTCTAGAGGTATTGATAGCCAGCCTGGACAATTCCTAAACATGATTAAACAGAAAGAGGGTAGGGTCCAAGAAGGAGGTTTCCAGGAAGAAATAGAATTTATAGAGTGCCTAATGTGTTCAACCATCTTCCTAGAAAGAACTAGCAAAAATTTTTTAAAAACCTAAGAAATAAAAAAATGAAATATTAACCAACTTGTGGAAAAATAAAAGACTGTGCCAGAAAGAAAATATACTTAGGAAACACTATGATATTTGTAATATATTATTTTAAACAAATTTTGAATTAACCAAAAATTTTAATATAACTAAATTGGGAGGATAGAAGGAGAGTATAGCTGTCAGTCAGATCCCAACAGGAAGTAGATGGTACCCTCAAATTAGGATGAACCAAAAGAGTGTGTTTACAAAGGGATTATTTACAAAGATTGGGTAGTACGTAAGAGAATCACAGTATTGGACCCCCTAGGTCCAAAGGAGGAAGGAAGGGAGTAGTGGCCAAAACCCAAAAGAAGAAAGCTGTAAGGCCCCTTTGTATGAAACAATGACCTTTGTCACTGGGAGGGAGTTAGGGTAAAGTTAGGTTTAGCCTCTCTCACTTCCCTTCCTCAGACTTCCTATCTGCTCCCCACTGACCAAACCCAACAAGAAGCCAGACAGTATGGGAGCCACAGATGTGATCCATACAGGTGAGATTCTTGGGACAGAGAGTGGGTGGATGGTGGAACTGAAGGGACAAACAGGAGACATCTGGCACAGAGGTGAAATGTGATTGTGTGAAAGAGCTAAATCCTCATCTACCATAATAAGTCAGTTTTCAAAACTGATGAATCAAGAGATTGTAGTATATGGATATTATTTATCTGCACAAAGGCAAATACCACAAGAAATACTTGGTAATGAACATTCCTGAAGAAGGTACTATATGGAGAAAGGTACAGAAGTAGGAAAGTTCAAGGAGTAGTCAAAGAACAAGTGGCCTAGTGTGTTTACACCATAAGGAATCTGTAAAGGAAAAGTGGGAGATAAACTGAAGTGAAAGGTTGGGGTCATATCACAGCACTTCCAAATGCCAGACTGAGTATTCTGTATTTAAACAGTATTGAGCCCTAAGTAAGGGAGTGACATAATGAGAGCTGAGCTCCAAGTAAGATTGATCTGGCAGTGATAGGTAGGATTAATTAAAGTAACAAAAACCTAGAGAACATGATACTTAGTAGCTTCTATTTCATAGACCCAGTTAGAGTTTTCAAGTACCTAATTTATAACAGTGGTAATGAGAATAGAAAGGATGACATTACCCTAAAAGATATTTGGAAACAACATTGTAAGCAGTTGTTTATTAAAGTGGGTATAGGAGGAGGATAGGGAAGAGTTAAAAACGAGCTACAAGGATTTGAGCCTGGATAAACTGGAAAATCAGAGTGCTATGAAAACCAGTGATGGCATTAGTCCAGGACAGGAGCAAGTCTGGGTAAATATTGATTTAACAAATATCCATTGAATACCCACCACACACCAAGCACTATTGTAGGCAATGGGGAAACAGCAGTGAGCAAAATTTACAGAAGTTCTTACCCTCATGGAGCTAACATTCTGGTAGAGGAAGACAGACAGTGGATAAAACAAGTAAGCGCTATGGAGGCTAGAGGTCCTAGGAAGAAATCCAAAGCAGAAATGTGGAACTGGGAGTTTGAGATGATTAATTTGCATTTAGTGATGAGTTTGAGATGGACCTGCGATATCCAGATGGAGATGCCCAGATAACTAAAACTCAAGAGAAGTTAGAGCTAGAGAAGTGAAATAGAGATTTTGGAGTTAGAAACAGAGAGCCAGAACATGATCTAAGGGGTCAGCTTACTGTTCACAGGGTAATATCTTTTTGATTTAGCTACTGCATTCCCCAGTGTGAGCTCTAGTTTTGCAGATAGAAAGAAATTCTATTTTGTCAGTGTCTCCAAAGCTGACTGGGTTTGGGACAACTAACGCATGCTAAAAAGCAGACTGATGTAAGGTCAGAATTTTAATTTTAAAATGACAAACCACTTTCAGCTCAACTGTAGGGCTCACTTTATTTAGAAAAGTGTACGTAGGTAGCTAGAATATCTGACTTCTTTTGCTTATCACAGAATCAGAGCTAGGAGAACTAGCTGAACAATGTCAAAGCTGTGATAGCCTCATGCACTCCTTAACCCCATAGAGGGACATCTGAATGGAACAGTAATTCTTCTGCCTGGTGATCTGTCCACCATCTTCTCAGACAGAAGTAGAAACAGGATTTCAATCTTCTCCCCTTTGACTCTCTTCCTTCTAGGCACCTTACAGACTCTTCACTGCATTCCTTTTTACTTAGAATAATACATAGTTCTTTTGGAACCAGGATACACTTAGATACTATTGTTATGATTTATGGAATCTTGAAGTTTGACAGGAATTAGAATGGCAATAGCTTCATCTCTAAAGTATTTAGAACCATCCAGGAACTTTTCCAGGGCTCACGGGTGGAAGCTATATGTCATAATATCCTGAGAGGACTCAAGAAAACACTTAGGAAAAACATCTTAACCTACAATCATGTTCTTCCCACCCCCTTCTACTCATTTTGGCATGTGACTTATGTCTTATGACTTATGATGTGAGAGGCTGAACTGAGAAGTGAATGAAAATGTGTTGATGTTTAAGATGTGTTACTCAGGGGGCTTCCCTGGTGGTGCAGTCCCCCTGGTGGCGCAGTGGTTGAGAGTCTGCCTGCCGATGCAGGTGACATGGGTTCGTGCCCCGGTCCGGGAAGATCCCACGTGCCGCGGAGTGGCTGGGCCCCTGAGCCATGGACGCTGCGCGTCCGGAGCCTGTGCTCCGCAACGGGAGAGGCCACAACAGTGAGAGGCCCGCGTACCGCAAAAAAAAAAAAAAAAAAAAAATGTGTTACTCTACTTTTTAGCACCTACTATGTTCCAGGCACTTTGCTAAATGCTAAGGATATAATAGTACCTCATGGGGTTTGCAGTTTATTGAGGCAGGAAATACAAACCTTTGTCAAAGTTAATTCCTGTGAATCTGTCTTAGATGTCACATCACACCCCTGGCCCCCACAATGTCAGGACTCATCATGAAAACAATGAAGTTTTCTAAGATTCTACAAGCCAGATCCATCTCTACTGTTACCTCAACAAGGCCATGGGTATTGAGGGGGAATGGGTGGCCCGGTCATAATAACAGCTACTGACAACAAAGAATATATGCAGAAAAGAACAGGTGGAATCATGAGCATGTATAGGCAAGACAAGAGAGCCAAAAACAGAACCATGAAAAATGGTTCTAGGAGACGAACAAGAAGAAATGAAGCCAGCAAAGGAAATGGGAATAGTTTGAAGAGAGATAGGAAAAGCAGATGACACTATGCCACAGAAAGCAAGGAAGAAGGGAGGAATGAGCATTGGATTCAGAGACAAAGAAGTCATTGGTCATCTTTAAGAGGGTAATTTCAATGAGATGGTGGGGTTTGAAGCCAGAAAAGAAGATGATAATGAGTGAGTGTGTGGTAGAGAAGTAGCAACAACACGTGTCTCCTAGAACAGCAAGAAACTAGCCCTTCTACGTCTCTCCTCAAATAACCTGAGCTAAGGAGGGGAAGAGGTCCTCCTCATCCAGGAAGGCCATCTCTTCCATATTATAGAGTGACCAGCTCTTCCAGTGTGCTCAGATTCTCCCAGGTTTAGTGGTGGGGCCAGTCCTTGGTAAACTGGTACTGTTGGCACCTGATACTCATATGGGTATGACACTTTATTTCGGTGAAGTTTTAGATACCTGCTGGTAATCACCATTTTAAACAATTTTATTGCGGTATAATTTACATACCATAAAATTCACCAGTTTGGGTGATCATTTAAAGCAAGGCTCAACCCAGGCTGTACATTAAAATCACTGGGGAGCTTTTAATGAATACCAGTGACAAACCCTCACTCCCAGGGATGTCCAGGTGTTGTTACTTTTTGAAAGCAAACCCAGTTAGGGTCTTCCCTGGTGGCACAGTGGTTAAGAATCCACCTGCCAATGCTGGGGACACGGGTTCAAGCCCTGGTCCAGGAAGATCTCACATGCCACGGAGCAACTAAGCTCATGCACCACAATTACTGAGCCTGTGCTCTAGAGCCCGCGAGCCACAACTACTGAGCCCGCATGACACAACTACTGAAACCTGCACACCTAGAGCCCATGCTCCACAATAAGAGAAGCCACAGCAATGAGAAGCCCGTGCACCATAACTAAGAGTAGCCCCTGCTCACTGCAACTAGAGAAAGCCCATGTGCAGCAACGAAGACCCAACACAGCCAAAAACAAATAAAATAAAATAAAATAAAAGCAAACTCAGTTAATTCTAATGTGCATCCAGGATAAAGAACAACACACAATATCAATGCTCTTCTAACTTTTCAAGAAGGAGAAATGAAGTAAGCACTCAAATGGATATGATAATGTAGGCTTCTTAAATTGAGAAAATATTTGAAAAGAGTGGGAAAAAAAGAGTATTTCAAGTATTTTTTATTTTGAATTCTAGTGCCAAATTCTAGAACTTAGATGAATTTTTCCTTTCATTAAAATGCAGTATAGTAATTATCTTGCTAGGAAAATTATAATGTATGTCCACATTTTGCATGAAATACTGCTTCTGATTACACAACAGTCCTACAAATAAGAAAGTATAATTTTTAATTTTATACAGATGAATACATGTTTCCTTTGAATGTGTAAAAGAGAATGTTTCAAAATTCAAATCTTCAGTCAGCATTCCAACAGCTTTTACATGCTAAAACGTCATTGATTTCTGTGTAAAAGGGGATTGTCTTTTCTATAACAGTATTATTCTCTGACTCCAAATCAATTAAAGATACCCTGCTATATCCACAAGAGACTCCCTAACAAATCAATGCTAATTCCTGAAAATGTTCCAGCTTTTTAAAACTTTATTCACTAAGACACTGGACTGATTCATATTGAACAGGACTGGCATAAAAAAAAAGTACATTACTTGAAATTATTTATTGTATATGCTCATTACTAGTTATGAGTGAAAAAGATCCTATATAAAGGCTACTTTTTGATTAATAATAATACAGTGATTATGAGTCAGTTCACAATTTCACTGAGCAAGAAATATAACTTTATTTTCCTACAACTTAAATTAGTTTCTATCTCAAACCCTAATTCTGCCTGTATGGAGCATGGCATAGGCTCTATTCTTGTCTGTCTCAAATAGTCATGGGGGGGGCTTCCCTGGTGGCGCAGTGGTTGAGAGTCAGCCTGCTGATGCAGGGAACATGGGTTCGTGCCCCGGTCCGGGAAGATCCCACATGCCGCGGAGCGGCTAGGTCCGTGAGCCATGGCTGCTGAGCCTGCGCGTCCGGAGCCTGTGCTCTGCAATGGGAGAGGCCACAACAGTGCGAGGCCCGCATAACGCAAAAAAAAAAAAAAAAATAGTCATGGGGTATACCCTTTCCTTGGGGCTTTGTCCAAAAGGCAAGGCCCAAGACCTTCAATGTGAGACCCACCAACATCTATCTTTCCATTTCTTCCTTTCTGTCACTACTCTTCCACTCTTCCAAGGCATCCTGATGAAGGGCATCTATGAAAAACCCAGAGCTAGCATCTTACCTAATAGTGAAAGACAGAACGCTTTTTCCCTAAGACCAAGAGAAAGACAAAGATGTCCACTCCCACCAGTTCTACTCAACATTGTCCTGGAGGTTCTAGCCAGGGCAAGTAGCCAAGTAAATGAAAAATCATCTAGATTGGAAAGTAAAAAGCAAAACTATCTCTATTTGCAGATGATATGATCTCATACATAGGAAATCCTAATGAATCTACTAAGAACTGCTAGAGCTGGTAAAACAATTCATAAGATTGCAGGATACAAAAATCAGTTGTATTCCTCCACACTAGCAATAAACAACCCCAAAATGATAATCATCAGACAAATGCGAATCAAAACCACAATGTGATATCACCTCACACCTCTCAGAATGGTTATCATCAAAAAGACCACAAATATTCAATAATAAAAGTTGGTAAAGATGTGGAGAAAAGGGAACCCTTGTACACTGCTGCTGGGAATGTAAATTGGTGCAGCCACTGTGGAAAACAGCATGGCGGTTCCTCAAAAAACTAAAAATAGAACTACCATATGACCCAGCAAGTCCACTCCTGGGTATACATCTGAAGAAAACAAAAGCACTAATTCAAAAAGATGCATACACCCCAATGTTCATAGCAGCATTATTTACAATAGGCAAGATATGGAAGCAACCTAAATGTCCATCAACAGATGAATGGGTAAAGAAGATGTGGTACACACACACACACACACACACATATATACATACATACATATAATGAATTACTACTCAGCCAGAAAAAAGAACGAAATTTTGAATAAACTCATAGAAATGGAAAGTAAGTTAGTGGTTGCCTAAGTTTGGGAGGTTTGGATAGAAATGGGAATGACTGCTAATGGTTATGAGGTTTCTTCTGGGGTAATGAAAATGTTCTAAAATTGACTGTGGTGATGGACACGTTACCCTGTGAATATACTAAAAACCATTGAATTCTATAGTTTAAATTGGTAAACTGTACAGTATGTGAATTATGTCTCAATAAAGCTATTTAAAAAGTAAGCAGTTGATTGAGGCTATTTCTGGAAATAAGAATAAAAAGTGATAGATTTAAAGTAAGCAACACTATATATATTTCTTACCTCTAAAATTTTTCAGTATATTTGAATACACTGGACAAAAGTCTAAAACTCTAGACTGTAATCACCAGATAACAACAACTTCACATGAGACAAAAAAGAAGTCATTTCACACCTATGCTTAAGATTCTGCCATAGATTGAGTCTCATTGATTCTAAGGAGAAAATGTGTTTATATTTTGATAGCTAGCTTGTAAGATGGTTACCACAATTCCAAACCTTCCAACCCGACATGGCAATGTGCAGCAGAAAAAGAGCGTGCTTCATCCTGTGTGCCTCTTTTTAAGACTAAGGAAACCTTTCCCAGGTTGCAGATTTCCCCTCATTCCTCATTAGTCAGAATTATGTCTCATGCTCCTTCCTAAGTCAGACTTTGTGTGGGTGTGGGAGGGGATTGTTATAATTGACTCAGACCAGTCAGGATTTACCTGTGTCAAGAGGATGAGGAGTAGATACCAAAACAAAATCAGGATTCTGCTGGCAAGGAAGAAGGGGGAAGGGATGTTGGGTGGGCACCAGTAGACCCTCCTACACACCAAAGACAAAAGAGAAACATGAAGTAAAAACTTCACTGCACCTTCTTCAGCTCAGAACAAGGTATGTGCCCTTCATTCTGTGCCAAGTCAAAATAAAGCAAGAATTTTATGGCCTCCTGGAGCTATTGGATTTCTCCAGGGATATTTTTCCCCCTCAAAAAGCAACCTTTACTTACTGGAAAAGGAGTTCCACGGCACACATTTTAGGAAGTCATCAGAAACTTATTTCCAAGTCTTTGCTAGCACATTATTAGCAAAAGCCACTGTTCCCTACCAGTGGTCCTTCACCACACAATTTTGGATGAATGCATAGTTATAGAACACTATCAGTTTCTTACTACCTGGGATTAGTGTCACTCAGTTACTTAACAAATGTTTATTAAGCACAGCTAACCCGGTGCCATACTAATGATGATTAACATCTACTGAACGCCTAATACATGCCAGGTACTGTAGCTATTACTACAGCTTTTATTCCACAGATGAGTGAGTTGTCAAATGGTTAAGTATCTTGCCAGAGAACACAAAAATAAGTAAGGCATGAATCACTATTTTACAGACAACAAAGGAAACTGAGACTTCCAACAAGCCATTTGCCTGAGGATAAGTAACATAGGAGAGGAGCTGGCAGAATCAGGACTCGAACCAGGAGAGTCTAATTGCAAAGCTGGTGCTAATAAACTGCTGCACTGTATATTCATGGAGGATATTTTGTCTTAAAAGATGTAAATAGGCTTTCCCTGGTGGCACAGTGGTTGAGAGTCCGCCTGCCGATGCAGGGGACGTGGGTTCGTGCCCCGGTCCGGGAGGATCTCACATGCCACAGAGCGGCTGGGCCCGTGAGCCATGGCCGCTGAGCCTGCACGTCCGGAGCCTGTGCTCTGCAACGGGAGAGGCCACAACAGTGAGAGGCCCGCGTACCGCAAAAAAAAAAAAAAAAGTCTGAATTCTAATAAATGATCATTTTCTTTTTGATGAGTAAGAAATAAATAAAATCCAGACATGAAAAGAATAAATAAGTAAACTTTTCATTTATAAATATGTATAAATCTGAAAATGCTTAGTAAACATCTATGCACAATACTTAAAGATAAATCTGAAAGCTGAGTACAAAGCCTGACTCCTAATAGAAAAACAAACTAATTAAAGCCAAGGATTTAGAATTTGAAACAACTCCTGTTGTTGAATCTCAATATCTATCTCAGACATAAGTAGAAAACTTTCACAGCATTAATTCCTTCTTAATTCTCTATACAAAAGATTATTCTTATTATCCAATATACATTATCTCTCTATAAATTATCTATATATTTAATATATCAACTGTATGTAATATATAACTATCATATAATAAATTATCTAATATATTTATATATAAAATCTAATATATATTATCTATGTAGAGAGAAAATGTAAATGTGGCAAATATATTGAAATTAAATACTTTTTATCTTACCTAATTCCACTGCCATGGAGATATGCAATCAATCCAAGAAAGTCATGACTGGACAGCTTTTATTAACCTGAGTTGAAGAGGAAAGATGAGCCATGGTCTATGAAGAGCTGCTGTATTTGGCCAGTATACCTGTGCAGACTCCTGGGCATTGATAGAAAAGAACACAACCTGAGAAAGAACTCTCTGATGTGGGAAATGTAGGCCACCCTATATAAAGTGTGATCTGAGACGCAATGAAATGCTCACCTACCATGGTGTCCCAAGTTCCATCCGTGGGAGCATTCTTTTGAGTTAAGAATATTATCTCTGGGAGACTTCTGTTAAAATGCACATATTCAGTAAAAGTGATAAAATATTGACTTGCTGATACCTATAAATTCATTGTCATGATTCGTTTGTTTTAATAACTCCCTATCACCTAACAGAGAACCATGTTTTGTTTGGTCCTTCAGCCTCTACCTACCTCTCTCAACCTCATTTCTTGCCATTCTACTCTTCCCAACAAACCCTTCCCTCTACCTCCATGGCTGGTGCGTTTTCAGTCCTTCAGGTTTTCAAATTAAATGTGATCTCTAAGAAAAGCCTTCCCTCACCACTCAAATCAAAGCAGGGTGCCACTCTATCAGAGCTCTCCTCAGAGCACTACTAACAGTATGTTATTCTTTTATCTTTTTTCATTTATTTGTTGGTTACCTGTCTCTCCCTAGGAGCTTCAGGTCAACGACCTTGAGTACATTTTTCTCCATTATAATCCTAGCCCTACATAGTGCCAAGCACATAGTAAATGCTTGATAAATATTTGTTAAGTAAGCAAATAAATGATAAAGTGATATAACACTTCTAGAAGTTTGTATCAAAAGACCTTAAAATGTTGACACAGAGTGATCAAATAATTCTTCTAGGAATTTATCTTAAGGAAATGATTGGAAATGTAAAGATTTATACACAGATATTTCATCACAGACTTGTTTATACAAGGAAAAACTGGATCTGAATGTCCAGAAATAAGAAAAGCATTAAATAAATGACATTTTAAAAGAATACTTAATGCCATGATAAAATGCTTATGATATAACAGTAAACGGAAAAATCAGGATAAAAAGAGTTTATACAGTGTGATCTCAATTTTGCAAACAGTAAAAGAGTATAAATGCATAGGAAAGAATTGCTATATGTAGCAATGTACCAAAATATTAATGGCACTTATCTATAGGTGATGGGTAAGTGGCTTTTATTATTAATGATATTCTATATTTTTAAAAATTCTCTACAATAAATATGTATTGCTTTTATAAGTGGATGAAAGCAATACATTTTAAAATATAAGCTTAAACACCTAATGTGTGAAAAACTAATTACTGTGCTAATTATTGAAGGATTCAACACTTTTGAATGAATGATCAACACTTTTCCCACTCTCCAGCGGTTTGTAATTTATGACATAAGTAAACTTATTTCCAAAACCAAATGGGATCTGGCAACTGGAGCCATTAGCAGGTCATGAAGAGGATGGATGAAGATGAAAAAATGGTGAGATTGGGTGAGGCAGGGTGTGGCAGCACAAAAGAGAAGAAGGGAAACAAGAAGGGAGATGAGGGAACCCGGAGGATAAACTTCAACTAATTTCATCCTTTCAACAAATACTTACTGAGTGCCCACTGGGCCAGGTATTTTGCTAGGCCATAGTATTTCAAAGATGAGTAAAACATAGTTGCAGCCTGCCCTGAAATTACAGTGGAGCAGGCTGGTAAGAAAAGCAATTATATTAGAGCTCTATTATATAATTATTAACAAGATATTCTGTGAGTATAGACAAGGGGCACCTAGCTCACATCAGAATGGATGTGGTCAAAAAACACTTCTAAGGGAACATAAACTCATGCTAACTCCCAAAGGACAAAATACAGATTTCCAGTCAGGGGAGACAAAACACAAACAAGGTACAGAAGCATGAAACTGCATGGCTATCAGGAGGCTTTAATCTGCATGTAGCCCTAACTAGGACCCCAGGTATCTGCTAGAAGCGAAATGTCATTTGCTCTGGGCTCCATACAAAATGCAGATGCCTAAATGAATGGCAATTTTGCAACCTTCCCTGAACAAGCCTTTATTGTGTAAATCCAGATGTAGTTAATGTTTGTGGACAGACTGGTATGTCTCAAGTATTTTAACCTGTTATTTCTTTTTTTTCTTGGCTGCACTGTGCAGCATGCAGGTTCTTAGTTCCCCAACCAGAGATTGAACCGGCGCCTCCTGCAGTGGAAGCACAGAGTCTTAACCACTGGACCGCCAGAGAAGTCCCAACCTGTTATTTCTTTTATACTCTAAGAGATGACAAAGTTCTTTCTCAGGACAAACAGCATGTCAGGGTACTTGACTACAGGTGGCAGCTGGTCTGGAGCAGCCAGACATAGCAGCAGATCTGGAGGGCAGAGAAAAGACTTTCTTTCATTTCTATTGCCAGCCCTTTTTCGTCAAGAAAGAGGGGAATCAAGTTGATTTAGTATACTGGGTACATTGTACAATCAATACATCACTTGTTTTTATGTCTCAATCTTCCCTCTTTGAAGGGCATTTAAATTCAGCTTGGTGGGATTATGTGGGCTAAGCTGTGATGACTTAGTTTCTCACTCCTTTGCCTCATGGGATACACTAGGGCTACCCTTACATCAAAGCCTGGAAGTAAAGAACTGGAGAATCTGCAGCCACTGACCCTGCTCTCCAAAATCATAAGATCTCATGTGGACCATAGAAATATATGAAACAATTGCCATAAACACCAAATGAATAAATATTTAGTAAATAAAAAAGTAATAAAATATTTATAGTTTACCAGAAGATCCTCTAGGCCACTTTTTTTTTGCTTTACTTTTTTACGCCTTAATCTAAAGCCTAAATCCTGAATGGGCTTTTAAATCTCATTTTGAATAATTCAGAGTTTGGGGAAACAACCCATAATGTCAATATGCCAATGTAATAGCTAAAGAAGCATTCTCACAAAGTAATATATTAAAATCAATTCAGTAAGCTCCCAGAAAGGGAATCTACTATATGTTTAACCTCTCCATACTAAATATACTACATGACTCATGTACACCTATTGATTAAATTTATGTCTAGCCCAATTGCCACTATTCTCACTAGATTTAGGACCTTTAGAATATGTCTACATAAACATTATAAAGAATATGTATTTCCTCTTCTTTGAGGATGGCATATCCAGATACAGAGTATTAGATTACAAGCACAAAATCGGCATTATGTTCAAAATAAAGAGAATATTCAACTGATTTGTCAAGTATAAACTTATTCTGGTTGGTTGTCAATGAAATGTCAACATCTTTAAAAGAGGGAATTTTGAAAAAAGGAAATAAAATTTATACACAGACAAAATATTCAACTTCAAAGAAAAGCAAACTAAAATAATAATAAAGATCATTTTATTAGTAAAAGATGGTTGCTGATGACAGGTTGTTTTAGACTTTCTACCATGTTATGGTGTCAACACTCAACTTTTTCTTTGAGTAATTTCCCCTTCCTTATTCCAGTGATCTTGGAGGGATTGACAAACACAATTGTCCTGTCTGCCTCCCCCTTGGATGAGCACATGACACAGGTCTGATGAATCAGAGTCCTTCCCCAGGACTGATATTTGAACAAAAGTGGGAAGTTCTCTCATTCCACACTTTTCACTGACTTTGGACCAACATAAGCCTGGAGTTCCTTATTGGCCAGCTTCTCCAGTTGCGTGGAAGAAGTCCATTTTCTGTAGGAGAGAAGGGGCCAACAAGTAGAGGAAAACAAAGGGGAGATAGTGTAAGAGAGAGAGAAAAGGAGAAGGGAAAAAGAGATCTGGCCTAATGGTATCATTGATGCCACTTAGTAAAGCCCAAAGTTAGTTCAACGCCTACATTTTCTCCAGTACATGAACAAGTAAATTCCCTTTTTTTGTTTAAACTAGTTTAGGTTAGGCATTTTGATTTGCAATTAAGATCACCAATATAGTGCCTCTCCAATTTTAGTGACAATATCCACTATTAGGAGAAATAATTATGCACATGTAATTGCTATGCATTACTATTAGATTTTCTTTTGGTCTCATGCAACAGAAATATGACTACAGTTTCTTAACTAAATATGGATTAATTTATTCTTGTAACAAGAATTCCAGAGGAAAGAGTCCAGAGCTGGTACAGATGTTCAAGAAAATCACCAGCTGCTTCTAGCTTCCTGTTCTACCATCTTAACTTGTAGCCTTCATCCTCAAAGTTGCAAGAAGGCTGCCCTACTTATAGTCAAGGAGAAAGGAAGGGGAAAAGGGAAAGGTGTGTGCCAGCTGGTTCCTTTTAATTAGTGAAACAAAATTGTTTCTAAAAGCTCAACCCAGCTACCTTCATAAACCAGAACACAGTCCTAAAGACATACCCAGCTGCAAGAGAGTCTGAGGAAGTGAGGTTTTTATAACAACTCACATCTCTATCAAAGAAAGTCTTTTATTAACAAAGATGAGAATGAATATTGAGTAGGTTTTATTTTGGTGGCCTTATAAGTTGGTACAGCATTTGTGGAAAGCAATCTTTTTTATTAAGAAGTTTATTGTTTATTATTTATTTATTTTATTTGGCTGCGTCAGGTCTTAGTTGTGGCACACTGGATCTTCGTTGAGGCATGCGGGATTTTTCATTGCAGCACACAGCCTTCTCTCTAGCTGTGGCGTGTGGGTTTTCTCTTCTCTAGTTGAGGTGCACAGGCTCCGGGGTGCATGGGCTCTGTAGTTTGTGGCACACAGGCTGTCTAGTTGAGGTGCGTGAGCTCAGTAGTTGCGGTGCAGCATGTGGGATCTTAGTTCCCTGACCAGGGATTGAACCCGCATCCTCTGCATTGTAATAAGAATTCTTTACCACTGGACCACCAGGGAAGTCCCTGGAAAGCAATTTAGACTAACTATAAAAGTATTCATACCTGTGATCTAATGTACTGCTTCTGGGAATTTATTCTGAAATAATTCAGAATATGAAAAGCTATAATTATAAAGATATTTATATTGATGATCTTAAAAATAGAGAAAAAATCTGTATAACAACTATAATATCCAAAAATAAGGAAATAATCATGAAAATTATATTAAGTTTTCAGATTGTATATTGTACAGGCAACAAAAGTTTTAGTTCTTAAGACTGAAACAATATGGGGAAATGTTTAGGATATAATAAGTAAAAAAATTGACTACATGATTTTATGTACACTAAAGTTTTATGTACATTAAAAATTGCAAAGGAGGGACTTCCATGGTGCTGCAATGGTTAAGAATCCGCTGCCAGTGCAGGGGACATGGGTTCAAGCCCTGGTCCAGGAAGATCCCACGCCGTGGAGCAACTAAGCCTGTGCACCACAACTACTGAGCCTGAGCTCTAGAGCCCGAGCTCCGCAACAAGAGAAGCCACCACAATAAGAAGCCTGCGCACTGCAATGAAGAGTAGCCCCCTCTCAGTGCAACTAGAGAAAGCCTGCACACAGCAACAAAGACACAACACAGCCAAAATAAATAAATAAATTTATTTTTTTTTAATTGCAAAGGGAAAAATTACTGAAAGAAAATATACCAAAATGTTAACAGTGGTTATATTAAACTATTAGGGTTATAATTTATTTTTCTTCTTTCCTCTGAGTTACAATTTTAATTTTTTCCTTTACTTTAATAATAAATTAATAATTAGAACATTTATTTTTAAATCAGTTTTATCAGCATATCTATCTATTCTTTGAAGTAGCTTTCAGATATATTAGATACATTCTCTGTCAGTTGACACTATTCTAGTGTTCCCCATTGTTCAGCATAACACTGAGATCAAAATGGTACCAAATAGATATTGCTGGCAGATTATTAGATGCTTATTTTTAAACAGTATTAACAGTGTATTAATCCAAGTTCTCCAGAGAAACAGAATCAATAGGATATATTTATAGAGAAAGAAAGAGACATAAGAAATTGCCTCATGCAAGAATGGAGGCTGGCAAGTCCAAAATCTGCAGAGCTGATGTCCCCATTCAAGTCTGAAGGCCATTAGGCAAGAGAATCCTCTCTTGCCAGGGGAGAGTCAGCCTTATGTGATAGTCAGGCCTTCAACTGATTGGATGAGGCCCACACACATTACGGAGAGCAATCTTCTTTATTCAGTCTACTGTTCTAACTGTTAAATCAGTTAAATCTCATCCAACACCTCACAGAAACACCCAGAATCATGTTTGACCAAATATCTGGGCACCCCATGGCTCAGTCAAGTTGACATAAAATTAACCATCACAAACAGTTATAGGCTAATCCAAATATATTTCACACGTTAGACTAATTTACGTGTTTTTAGATCACCTATGCTTTTCTGTTTTCTGTTTGTGTGTTTATACATTTTTCATTTGCCCAGCAGGACTTTACCTCCATGCCTTTGCTCATTCTGCTCCCTCCACCTAAATGCTTCTCCTGTCATTGCCACATTTCTAAATCCTGAGTATCTTTAGGCCCTGCTCAAATGTCACATCTTTCATGAAGCCTTCTCTGATTCCTCCTGCCTTCACACCCTCTACCCCGACCACTCCCCACACACACATCAAACTAGAAGTAACTTTTCCTTCTCAGCACCCATAGTGCCCTGACTCTGCTTCTCTAATGGCATGTTCCACATCTACCTTGTTTTACAGATTTTTATGAATAGGTTTTTTTAGACGATAAATTTCTTGAGAAAAGAATTCATGTCCAATTCAGTCTTGAATCTCCTGAATATCTAACACTGAATAGTTGTTCAACATTTATTTGTTGAACTAATGCATTTTATAATTTTCCTTACAACTAAAAGGGTCAGGAATTTCTTGGTTAACAAATAATTCAAAGACAATTTTCCAACAAAGTAATAGAGTTCAAGAAATTGTCTCTTGATAAATCCATGTATTGAGTAGTCTAGGAAAAACACACCTTTAACTGGTTAGAAACTTCAGTCACTTTATAATAACTATGTTCTATATATTTAAATATAATTTTAAGTATTAATTGTCAAATTCACTTAATGCAAAGTATTGGAGAATTGTTTTGATTATAGTAGTATTTTTCCTTTACTGCTACTTTTCCCACGTTTGAAGTCTGAAGCAGTTAATCCTTTCATTATTCATCCTTATTAAATACGTTTAGTTATTGCACTTGCTCTTTGGGTAAAGGCATAAGTTGAACAGAACTATAATCTAGCTGGTCAACCATGGAATGTGCGAGAGAAGTCACATCATCTTTCTGTTACATTATTTCTGCAGGATCCCATAGAATCGACAGATCTCCAGCAACAACTGTATCTGTGAGTGCCTTCCTTGAATTCGGATTTCACTACAATTAGTACATTTTACTACTGGTATTTAACTAATCTCTCTGATTTGTCAAAATTTTCAAAGGCTTTCTTGTTTCTCCCTCTAGTGGTCAATAACATTCATTGAAATGGAAAACCAGACGGGTGATCTTAAACGTGGGCAAAAGGTAGGGGTGAACATTCAATTTTGGTGTAAGTAAATGTGAAATGTATTCAAAACTACGTTTCATAATCTGAGAAGAGGTTTATTTGGGATACAGCTTCCTTAGACACCACACATAAATATTCTTTATACTTATTTTCTGAATAACTTCTATTTCTATTTTATACTAATAATTTTTAGACATTCTGTATAATTAATTTCCTATTCCAGAAATTAGGTCCAGAAATAATTCGGTTTGCATACCAAATTATCTGATATATTTGAGTAATAAGTAAATTACTAGATAATTTTAATTTTTTTAATGTTTCCTTAATAGGATAAACCTTCTTCCTCCACCCCCACTTAATTTCCATTGGCTCCTTGACATATGTAATATTTCCTCTTTCAACCTCTAATTTCTTACTTATAAAACATTATGAAAAACTTGTTTAATTAGAAATAAATTTTAAAATTCCATGATATTGGGCTTCCCTGGTGGCACTGTGGTTAAGAATCTGCCTGCCAATGCAGGGAACACGTGTTTGAGCCCTAGTCCAGGAAGATCCCACATGCTGAGGAGCAACTGAGCCCGTGTGCCACAACTACTGAGCCTGTGCTCTAGAGCCCGCGAGCCACAATCACTGAGCCCGCATGCTACAACTACTGAAGTCCGCGTGCCTAGAGCCCGTGCTCCACAACAAGAGAAGCCACCACAATGAGAAGTGCGCGCACTGCAACGAAGAGTAGCCCCTGCTCACCAAGACTAGAGAAAGCCCACATGCAGCAACAAAGACCCAACACAGCCAAAAATAAAATAAATGAAATAAATAAATTTATTTAAAAAAACAATTCCATGATACTTTTGTGAAATAATAAGATGGTCAAATGTGAATGAGATAAAGAAGGAATGTATGTGTGTGTAATAAATTCTAATTTCAGAGGTGAAACTATGGTCAAGTACTTCTTAATGGAAAAACTTTTAATTTTTTAAAATGTATTTATTAAAAGTAGTACATAGTGAATCATCTTAAAAGGAATACTGTCAAATATTATGATATAGAAATTGGCCTGCTCTGCCAAGATTCACAAAATAGTACTCGTGTTTAAGAAAAGATCATTTTATTAAAAATAGAGTTACCAGATAACTTGTCATCCAAATCAGGACACTTTTGAGACTGGAGAAGACACTATTAATAATGGGGAACAACAGGTATAAACTGTAATTGTTCCAGGAAAATTGGAGCATTTGGTCAGTCTAATGATCTCTACTTTATTAAAAATATTAATTATTTAATTTATTAAAAACATAAAGCAAATTGTAGCAGTCATTTTACTAAGAAGGATATGGTGAGTCATGCAGATTTATTTGCTTTAGGCTAAAGTTATCTCTTCTAAGATAACTCAGGGACCAAAGATCCTTTTAGTAAGCTGGCATCTCCTCCATGGCCCTTTAGGTAACGTGGGGCAGGCACTCAACAAGAACCTCTTTTACCAGGAGTGACCCAGCGCTTTCCCGACCTCTGACCTAGCTCCAGCCTGTCTCCAGCTGCCCCAGGGCTCAGCCTTCATTCTAAGGACACCGCTCACCGTGACCCTGGTGCCACAGCACACTGTGCCTCCTGACACTGCCTTTATGCCCCCCAGCTACCATTAACACCCTTGCTGCCACTGAGGGACCACCAATCCACACATGACTGAACTGCCTGGGACTTTGTGCTGCCACGAAAAGGCCTTCTGTTCTACCATCTCCTCAGAGTTTTACACACTTCACTTTTAGTGCAAGGCTTCATCCTTTACCAAGCTTTGGCATGAAGGAAGCAAATGAAAAGAGTTGTTTTATCCTCAAAAAGAGGTTAATAACATTAGGCAATTCCTTTAGGCTTATTAAGTCACAAGTCAAGCTGACTATGGAAAATTGTTAAAGAAATATTCTGTAATGTTAACTATAAAAAGCTACTGAACCCTAGCCTAGCAAATTTTGAGAAAGAATTTCTAAGGATGCCAAAAACACATTTTTGAAAAGGGCTACAATTTTTTTTCCCTAAAAAAGTAAAATACAAGGACCAGGTGACAGTGAAACAGGAGGAAAGGAAGCAAGATACAACCCTTAAAGAATGACATAGCTGTTGTGAATATGATATAAACTGGTTAGAACTGACTAGGCCCAAGGTGGCTGAAGGTTCGACTTCCAGTAGACATCGAGCCTTATTATGTGCTCATTGTAATACATTAGCATATGCTAAATACACACCCACAGGCGCCATGACAATTCCAAGGCCGACCATAAATGGTCAAAAAGTGGGCAGTGGCCCAATTCCTGGTAATCCCCACCCCTTCCCCAAAATAGTTGGAATAATCCTCCCACTCAGCCTATGAAATTACACAGCCCATAAAAACTAACCACCCCATATTTGGGGTCAGCTCTTGCCTTTTGAGACTGACCGCATTCTGTCTGTGGAATGTGTATCTCAATAAAGCTACTTCTTTCCTATCACTTTGCCTCCTGCTGAATTCCTTCTGCACTGAAACATAAAGAACCTAAGCTTCATTAAGTCCTGAGATCAGGTGTGTAATCTCAATTGAAAGACAGCAGGTTTGAGTCCCAGCCTGTGGGTTCAAGGCCCAATCTGAATTTTGGCTGGGTTCGAATCCCATTTGAGTTGTGCAGTTTTTTGGGTTTTTTGTTTCGTTTTGTTTTTTAAAGAAGATGTTGGGGGTAGGAGTTTATTAATTTATTTATTTATTTTTGCTGTGTTGGGTCTTCGTTTCTGTGCGAGGGCTTTCTCTAGTTGTGGCAAGCGGGGGCCACTCGTCATCACTGTGCGCAGACTTCTCACTATCGCGGCCTCTCTTGTTGCGGAGCACAGGCTCCAGACGCGCAGGCTCAGTAGTTGTGGCTCACGGGTCTAGTTGCTCCGCGGCATGTGGGATCCTCCCAGACCAGGGCTCGAACCCGTGTCCCCTGCATTAGCAGGCAGATTCTCAACCACTGTGCCACCAGGGAAGCCCGAGTTGTGTAGTTTTAACAGCAACTTTGTCTCTTACAGAGGTTGATCTATATGGCAATCAGCTCTGTCTATTATGGAGGGTGATTTCCTCTCCAGCATGCAATCTGCTCATCATATGCACTTGATGTGTAACAGGCACCTCAAATTCCACATGAGCAGAACAGAAACCATCATCTTCCCCACAAACCATCATTCTCTTTTTCCATTCTTCTTTTACTAAATAAACTGCATCACCACCCAGCCAGATGGAGAACCAGAAATTCAGGAGTCATCTTTGACTCCTCCCTCTCCCTTACCCTCAGATTCTATCAATCCTCCATCAAAATGCTTCTCAAACCCACTGCCTTTGTTCTATCTTCACAACACACATCCTGACAGGTCAGTATCATTTTTCACAGTAGAGTCTCCACTATTGCCCCTCTCCAATCCATTCTCTACACAACAGGCACATAAATGGTATTATGAGCTGAATTGTGTACCCCAAATTCATATGTTGGAATCCTAACCCCCCAGTACCTTAGGATGTGACTGCATTTGAGACAGGGACTTTAAAGAGGTAATTAAAGGATATTAACTAGACTTGTGGTGATCATTTTGCAATATATAAAAATATTGAATCATTGTGTTTACACCTGAAACTAATATAATGTTATATGTCGATTATATCTTGATTTTTAAAAGAAATTCCTAAATGCCAAAAAAAGAGGCAATCAAGTTAAAAGGAGACCATTATAGGCCCTAATCTAAACTGACTGGTGTCCTCATAAAAAGAGAAAATTTGGGCACACAAAGAAACACTAGGGGCATACACACAAAGAATTGACCATTTGAGGAGATGGCAAGAGTGGAGCCACCCATAAGCTAAAGAAAGAGGCCTCAGAGGAAACCAACCCTACCAGCATCTTCATCTTGGACTTCCAGCCTCTAGAACTGTGAGCCTATTAATTTCTGTTGTTTAAGACACCCAGTCTGTGGTATTTTGTTATGGAAGCCCTAGCAAATTAATACATGTGGTATCTTCCCCCTTCCCATCATCCTTCAAATAAAATGCAGTACAATTAACACGGCCTGTAAAGCCCTACATGATCTGGTCCTATGCACATCTCCTGCCCCATCCTTCTCCCAAGCTCTCTGCCCTCTAGCCTTACTGAATTCCTCAGTCATACCTGGGGCCTTCTCACAAGTTGTTTCCTTTGCTGGAAACGTCAGTTCCCCACTCTCATTACCCACCTAACTTCAAGTATCAGCTCAAATGTCACTCCCTCAAGGAAATCTCCCTGACTCCCGGTCTAGGTCAATTTTCCCTTTACATCACTAAACACAGTTGTCACTATTTCCCTCATATGTCCTGTGTTCCCCACTAATTCAGAAGCTCCCCAATAGCTGAACCACTCTTGTCTTGTTTACTTCTCTATCTACAGTGCCTCCATACTACTTGATACATAGCAGTATAGTTGACCATATGACCAATGCTCTCTTTCAATATTTACAGCTTCCTCTGTTGAAGAATTGAGACCTCAATTGACTTAGTTGGATAAGCCATTGGGACAGCACCATAAGATGCCAAATATGCAGCCCTCCTCCCAGCGGGCTCTACACCAGCACCCACAGCTCAGAGTGTCCTTCTCAAGAAGTGTAGTCTGAAGGAGGAATAGCCAACAACAGACCTCAAAGTTCCTCTCTTAGACCCTGCTCCAAGTGACTTAGGATATGACCTAGGATCTGTCTCTATCCCAGACCATCTGATAGTGTTTCTGTCAACTGGTATTCAGAGAGGGACTATGAACTAGCCTACCAAATGCTACATACAGTATTTTGAACTGCAGCCAAGATTGTTTACAAAAATAATTCTTGGAATGTTAAAGGGAGTATTTTAAACCTAGAAATGTAGTAGGAGGAACACATATTTTCAAATAGGAATCTGGAGTATTCCTCATGTTCTGATAATCTCGCTGAAGTGGGAGGTCACTAGCTGAATTTTGTTCCATAAGGAAGAGAACAAACACTGCTAGGGTGCTAGAAATGAAGAACTTCATAGAAATGAAAGTGAACTTTCTGATCTGAGAAGCTATCCTTTAAGTGTTTCTTTCCTCTGGGAGTCTCCTGTCCTTCTGGGTCCTGAACCAGTATAATATACATTTTCTCTCTCTAGAGCCTCAATATTCTGTGATCTTCCATCAAAGTCATTGTGACCTACAACTTCTATGCAGGTTCTTGTGCCACCTTCGTTCTGGTGCCTCCAGGGATGTCTGAGACACAGGGTTCCTGGTCCTGATGTATGAGGCAATTACATGTGGAGGTCTTGCTTGAAGGCAGCCGGAGACTGCCTGCATGATGGTGGCTGGCTAGCAAAGATAGGTGGGAAAATGCCAGCCTGCAGGCTGTTTGTATGAAATCTGAAATTCAGTTCCATTTATAGTCTAGTTGTTTTTAAATTGCTAAATGCTTGTTATGGTCACATATTTTATCTCATACTATAATCCTCAAAATAGCCTGCAAGGGACAATTACATAGCTATTAAAATGATTATGTAGATATAACTTTATTAACATATTAGCTTGTTGCGATGAAAGACATTTATAACATATTATTAAATGGAAAAAGTTACCAAACAGGATGTATAGTGCGTCCCTTTATTATAGAAATGTACTACATATTTAGATGTATATACCACCATCAAAAGCAAAAACTAGGACTTCCAGGGTGGTGCAGTGGTTAAGAATCTGCCTGCCAATGCAGGGGACATGGGTTCGATCCCTGATCTGGGAAGATTCCACATGCTGCGGAGCAACTAAGCCCACGAGCCATAACTACAGAGCCCACATGCTGCAACTACTAAAGCCCGCGTACTCAGAGCCCATGCTCCACAATGAGAGAAGCCACCAGAATGAGAAGGCCGTGCACCACAATGCGAGTAGCCCCTGCTCGCTGCAACTAGAGAAAAGCCCATACACAGCAACGAAGACCCAATGCAGCCAAAAAATTAAATAAACAAAATTTTTTTAAAAAACTAGTGAGCTATAAACTTTTAAAAAAATTCTTTAAAATGAATAGGGGTTATCTGAGGGACTTCCCCGGTGGTCCAGTGGTTAAGAATCCACCTTCCAATGCTGGGGACAGGGGTTCGATCCCTGGCTGGGGAACTAAGATCTCACATGCTGCAGGGCAACTAAGCCTGCGTGCTGCAACTACTTAGCCCGCATGCTCTGGAGCCCCATGCAGGGCAAGTAGAGAAGCCCACGCGCCAAACGAAGAGCCCACTTGCTGCCACGAAAGATCCTGCATGCCGCAACAAAGATCCTGCTTACTGCAACTAAGGCCTGATGCAGCCAAAAAAAAAAAAAAGGAAGATAAATAGGGGGGACATCTGAAACTTAGAGAATCTAAGTGATAGGACTGAGGCTGTATCTTATAAAAAAAAAAAGTATAAGATTTGAATTCAAGTACGTCTGAAGCCAAAGCTCCAAAGCTTTTTCTACTCTTTTGTTAGATTATTTTTTGGGATTACCCTTTAAGCAGTGGCCCAGGCTCCTCAGAGGAATGCTTTATTTATAAGTAAAGAAATCTACCCTACACTTCCTAAAGGCCTCATGAAAATAAGGTTCTGGTAGGCAGTAGTAAACTCTTTACCTCCAAATTGGCTATAGCTAATGATGACTCCGTAGGCCTGAGTTGCCTTAGTTTTTATACTGTCTGTATGCACAAATTCAGAGAAAAACATAAGTAAGCCACATTTGACTATGGCTTTCATAAGAATATCTTAAAAGATGCAGTTTTATAAGTATATTAAAATATTTAATTACATTCCTCTAAGTATCTCTGGACCTTTGATATTATTAGCTCATAATCTCAGTCAACAACCATTTTATATTGTCCTTATTTCACTTACTGAGCAATAAAAATGTCTCATTTCCATCATGATGATGGAGAAAGAAAAGAAACATGATTCATAAGACAAGGAACTCTGAATTCCAGTCTTATATTACCTTTTGATAATTGTGTTTTTGAAATAAGGAAAGGAAGAGAGGGCACTAGGATACTGCCTAAGAGACATGAAAGTAAACTGAGCCATAAAAAGACTGATTTTGATATCAAAAACTTAAAGAGGATTTCCTGTCCAAATAGCAAACAGTAAGAAATATTTATCTTCAGGAAGCCACCCTTACTAGCTATTTTAAGATCAAAAAAGTTAAGAAAGTTGTCATTCTAGTTGTCTAGTTCTCATTAGTAGAAACCTATACTAAGTTTAAAAATTATATCTCTCACTTAACTTGGAAATCTCAAAATAATAAGAGTGGAGGAGGGTCAGAAACCATATTAATATTGCCTAGTCCATTTTAGTTTTAACATTCAATACTTAAATGCAAAATATTTTCCTTCTACTATTTATTTATAATATTATTATTTATAACACATTGTAAAAGAACACATTTCTCAAATAAACTAAGTCCTAGATCTGCGCTGTCCAATATGGCAGCTATCGAGCACTTGTTTGAAGTGTGGATAGTTCAAATTAAAATGTGCTTTAAGTGTAAAATACACATCAGATTTTAAAGACTTAGTACCCCAAAAAAGGATGTAATTACTTCATCAATAATTTTGTACTGATTACATGTTGAAACTATAATATTTGAACATATTGAGTTAAATGAAATACATCATTAAAACGAATTCTACCTATTGCTTTTTACTTTTTAAATGTGGCTCTGGAAAATTTTTAATGTGACTTGCATAATATTTCTATTGGACAGCACTGCCTTAGATTTTTCGCCTTTCAGTAGTTAGTAACCTGAATCGGGAGTAAGAGTGTCAGACATCATTCCTGTCTTCTTGGGATATCTTTAGCTTACAGTTTACCTTAAAAGGGGATCAGAAACGTAAAATCTTTACAAATATGGTTAACAAAATGGAAAGCATGAAACTCATGTGCACATAAGTATATATGCACCTACTAAATCCTTTCACTTTCCCCCATCTTCATCACCACTACTTGGTCCAAGCTGCCTTTGTCTCTTGCCTGGACTAACATAATAGTCTTTTGAACAGATTTAGCAGATCCTCTTTGATGCCAACCCACAACTACGTGTTATTACCGTGTCAGTTCTTGCTAGCCAAACTTCCTCTTCCAGGATCTACTTTCTTTTAACCTCAAAACTTTCTCTGGCCAAAGGGTCCCACGCTGCTCTTATGTGTGAAAAAGGAAGTACCAAGAAATTAACACCCTCTGGGAGCATCCATAAACCAAAAATTGACAGGAATTCGTGTATAAATACCCAAGCTCCTTGTCCCTTGGGTGAGGTAAGCTCCTTGTCCCTTGGGTGAGGTAACCCAGGGGTATGTGTTCTACACCGTTTCCCAGAATTCCTCAGTGGAATTAAGCGTTAATTACCCACAGCTGTATCTTGTTTAATACTTCACCCTTCATTTGCTTCTGCCCATCTCTATCTCCCTTCCCCACCCCTTACCAGGGCTTCCTGAGATCATTTCAGAAAAAAAACTACTTGCTCTAAGTCTACTTCTGGCTGAACCCAAACTGAGATAATTGGTCTTCCCACTGTCACTCTCACATTTCAGCAACCCATTCTCCACCTCAAAAGCCAGGCTATCTTTTGTTTTTTTTTTTTTTGGCTGCATTGGATCTTCGTTGCTGCATGCAGGCTTTCTCTAGTTGGGGTGAATGGGGGCTACTCTTCATTGTGGTGCCCGGGCTTCTCATTGTTGTGGAGCATGGGCTCTAGGCACAGGCTTCAGTAGTTGTGGCATGCAGGCTCAGTAGTTGTGGCATGCAGGCTCAGTAGTTGTGGCTCATGGGCTTAGCTGCTCCATGGCATGTGGGATCTTCCCAGACCAGGGCTCAAACCCGTGTCCCCTGAATTGGCAGGTGGATTCTTAACCACTGCGCCACCTGGGAAGCCCCAGGCTATCTTTTTAAACTACCACCATAACCATATCACTTCTTACCTAAAACCTTTCAGTGATTTCCAATGCTCTTAGGATAAAGACCATCCAATACCTTAATTTGAAGTTTCTGGATGTTGATTCCAACGACTGCTTTACTACCTGTGTTCCTCTGCCACACTCTAGAGATTTTACCATCAAACAGAACTGCCACACCTTGAACATTAAAAATTCCAATATCCCACTTCAACCACAGTCTTCTATACTCATATAAACACTACTATGCCTACACCAGACCTCCAGTCCCTCAACTCCACCCTCTCTCTCCCTCTGTCAAACTCATGGTGGTTTTCCTATTCTACTTAAACCCCTAGAAATATCACTTCTGCTACTTTCTTATCAGCATTCTCAACCCTGCTGGCCTCCTCTCCTGGTAGTATTAGCATGGAAACCATCAGCCAAGAATATTTTGACAATCTGCTTCTTCTACACCCAGGCTGGAAGTAAATGTAAGAGTAAGTAGCTCATAATTTTACTTTTGCACAGTGAGGTATTTTTCCCCGTTCCCAGGGGGAACCCACAAATAAATGATCCCTAATCTCAAATAGACCCTTAACATAGCTCAATAATTTTTTGTGTGACTCTTATAACTTCCATAGGAAATTCTAAATTTTCATTATTTTCCATCACCCTTCCTCTGTTCACTTTCAGCAGACTACGTTGAGTCTGAGTTTGCAGAGAAACAAATCAATCCAAGCCCTTGACTCTATCATCCTGTCAAAAGCCCATCTCTCCACCTGTGCTCCAAAGCCCAAACCTTTCTCCCCCAAGGCTGAGCCTGACTCCAAGTCCTTTCATAATCAAAACGTAGACCAACTTCCCAGCCTCACTTTCTGCCTCTCCTCCAGATACATCCTACCTGCAATTCTCAAACATGGGGAGGATCTGGAGCCTGATGTGGTGGATCTTATCCAATAAGGCCGTGAGCAGACAGAATCCAGGAGAGAGTCTCCTGAATAAAGATGGATTCCTGTTTCCAGGAATGCTATCACAACAAGGACCCAGCCAAGGAGGAGAATCCAAGCCATAAATCGTGGCATGAAGTTGGAAGGTCATGAGCCAAAGATTCTAATAAATGGGGAGACCCAATTTGAAGAGCAAGAGCACGTAGAAAGTAGAAAAGGGTCAATAGGAGGAAACAGACATGGAACAAGAAATGAGTTAGGTATAGCATAATGCTCTTCTCTTAATCACTGCACAGTTGTCTCCTTTAGGTCATTCCAATCCCACTAAATGTCACCTATGGAAAGGTCTTTCCCAACAGCCCCACTTGACTAGACACTTAGTTACTCATCACATTTCCATGTTTTAATACTCTGCATAGTACTTTAGGTGCTAGCTGATATTTCTTTTTTTTTTTTTTTCTTTTTTTTTGGTACGTGGGCCTCTCACTGCTGTGGCCTCGCCCGTTGAGGAGCACAGGCTCCGGACGCGCAGACTCAACGGCCATGGGTCACGGGCCCAGCCACTCCACCGCATGTGGGATCTTCCCAGACCAGGGCACGAACCTGTGTCCCCTGCATTGGCAGGCTGACTCTCAACCACTGCACCACCAGGGAAGCCCCTAACATCATTCTTAATGGTGAAAAACTGAAAGCATTTCCTCTAAGATCAAAAACAAGACAAGGGTGCCCACTCTCACCACTATTATTCCAGATAATTTAGGAAGTTTTAGCCACGGAAATCAAAGAAGAAAAAGAAATAAAAGGAATCCAAATTGGAAAAGAAGAAGTAAAACTGTCACTGTTTGCAGATGACATGATACTATACATAGAGAATCCTAAAGATGCCACCAGAAAACTACTAGAGCTAATCAATTAATTTGGTAAAGTAGCAGGATGCAAAATTGATGCACAGAAATCTCTTGCATTCCTGTACACTAACGATGAAAACTCTGAAAAAGAAATTAAGGAAACATTCCCATTTACCATTGCAACAAAAAGAATAAAATACCTAGGAGACAAAAGACCTGTATGCAGAAAACTATAAGACACTGATGAAAAAAATCAAAGATGATACAAACATGGAAAGATATACCATGTTCTTGGACTGGAAGAATCCATTGTGAAAATGACTATACTACCTAAAGCAATCTACAGATTCAATGCAACCCCTATCAAACTACCAATGGCATTTTTCACAGAATTATAACACAAAATTTCACAATTTGTATGGAAACACAAAAGACCCCAAATAGCCAAAGCAATCTTGAGAAAGAAAAACGGAACTGGAGGAATCAGGCTCCCTGACTTCAGAATATACTACAAAGCTACAGTAATCAAGACAGTATGGTACTGGCACAAAAACAGAAATATAGATCAATGGAACAGGATAGAAAGCCCAGAGATAAACCCACACACATATGGTCACCTTATCTTTGACAAAGGAGTCAAGAATATACAATGGAGAAAAGACAGCCTCTTCAATAAGTGTTGCTGGGAAAACTGGACAGCTACATGTAAAAGAATGAAATTAGAACACTCCCTAACACCATACACAAAAATAAACTCAAAATGGATTAAAGACCTAAATGTAAGGCCAGACAGCATAAAATTCTTAGAGGAAAACATAGGCAGAACACTCTTTGACATAAATCACAGCAAGATTCTTTTTGACCCACCTCCAAGAGAAATGGAAATAAAAATAAACAAATGGGAGCTAATGAAACTTAAAAGCTTTTGCATAGCAAAGGAAACCATAAACGAGACGAAAAGACAACACTCAGAATGGAAGAAAATATTTGCAAACGAAGCAACTGACAAAGGATTAATCTCCAAAATATACAAGCAGCTCATGCAGCTCAATATCAAAAAAACCAAACAACCCAATCCAAAAATGGGCAGAAGACCTAAATAGACATTTCTCTAAAGAAGATATACAGATATCCAACAAACACATGAAAAGATGCTCAACATCACTAACCATTAGAGAAATACAAATCAAAACCACAATGAGGTATCACCTCACGCCAGTCAGAATGGCCACCATCAAAAAATCTACAAACAGTCAATGCTGGAGAGGGTGTGGAGAAAAGGGAACCCTCTTGCACTGTTGGTGGGAATGTAAATTGATACAGCTACTATGGAGAACAGTATGGATGTGCCTTAAAAAACTAAAAACAGAACTACCATATGACCCAGCCATCCCACTACTGGGCATATACCCTGCGAAAAACACAATTCAGAAAGAGTCATACACCAATGTTCATTGCAGCACTATTTACAGTTGCCAGGACATGGAAGCAACCTAAATGTCCATAAAGAAGATGTGGCACATATATACAATGGAGTATTACTCAGCCATAAAATGAAATGAAATTGAGGTATTTGTAGTGAGGTGGATGGACCTAAAGACTGTCATACAGAGTGAAGTAAGTCAGAAAGAGAAAAGTAAATACCATATGCTAACGCACATATATGGAATCTTAAAAAACAGTACTGATGAACCTAGTGGCCGGGAAGGAATATATGCACATATAGAGAACAGACTTGAGGACACGTGGGGGACAGGGAAGCTGGGATGAAGTGAGAGAGTAGCATTGACGTATATACACTACCAAATGTAAAATGGATGGCTAGTGGGAAGGTGCTGCGTAGTATAGGGAGATCAGCTCAATGCTTTGTGATGACCTAGACGGGTGGGATAGGGAGGATGGGAGGGAGGCTCAAGAGGGAGGGAATATGGGGATATATGTATACTTATAGCTCATTCACTTTGTTGTACAACAGAAACTAATGCAACATTGTAAAGCAATTATACTCCAATAAAGATATAAAAAAATTTTTAATAAATAAATACTCAATAAATGTTTCTTGAATTGCACTGCCTGGAGATTTGCTCCAGCCCACCGGGCTTGCTAGTGTTCTCTGATACAGCTTACATATTAATACTAACTATCATGTATTTAATACCTACCATGTGCCAGGCACTAAGTCCTTACTTATAGTATCAAATAATTATTATTAATAATTCTTAATAATATTTAGTAATAATTATTAATCCTCAAAAGAATACTCAGGAGTGGTGTTTTCTTTCGTTTTCTTACATTCACAAATGAGGAAACTGAGACTTAGAGATGTTATATATATGGTAAGTAAAAGAGGTAGAATTTATATCTATAGTTTTGTTTTCTATCCTATACTGTTTGTGCAATCAATATAGTGCCTATAAGCAGTTCATTAGTATTTTTAGTGTACATTATTTCTGCCCCAAATCTTTTATTAACTAATAATGGAATCTAGGACAAGTTCTCAGATATCTCGATGGGTCTTAGTCTCTTCACCTATAGCACCAGGAATTAGATGAAGTTAACTCCTCGGTCCCCTCTAGCTCTAAAATTACATGCATCTGTGAGTTCCTAGACTTTCAAGCATTTGATTTTGCAACTCTATCTGCTTCTGCATTTCTATCTGTTTCATACTGTGATCACATCCAAACCACATAAAACAGTTTCCATTTCCATGAATTCTTCTCTTGAAACCACTGCACTTATCTTGAAATATGAAAAGTACAATGAATGGAGTCATATCACCAAAGCCACAGAAGAGAAGCTCCTTCCTCAAACAGTCTATGTCTTTCTCAACAGAGTTAATACCATTGGTTTAATTACCTATTAGATAAAAATACTCACTAGTGAGAGTATTTCTGAGGGGAGTAATGGAAGAACAAAATTTTAGGCTATCTAATTGTGGTACTAGCCCTTGTGCATATTTTGGTGGAGGGTGGGGGTAGGGAATTAAACACTAGTCCAAAATATATTTGTTATTTACAAAATTTACTAGTTGTAGAGTTTGGAAATATAAGGGGGAGGAGGGAGGAAGAAGAACCTGATCCAAATCCCTTTTTGCACCAATGAAATAGTACAGGGCGGCTGAAGGAGCCCTTGGTTCTTTTCTTGGTGAAAACCTACTGTGAATCACTTAACCTCTCTAAGTGTCACTTTGCTCATCTTCAAAATTAGTGGGTTTGGATCAAATAATATCTCAGGTTGTTCCAAGTCTGTGAATTAGCTCAAAGGGTATGAAAACCTGGCAAGAAATTGCTTTTAAAAGGCAGTAGCAAGTTTGAAAACTTATCCTTAACTTGAAGCAAAGAAGATCAGTTCTTAGGTTGAAGGTCATAGCCCCAAATGAATTAAGAACTAAAATTTAAGCCTATTTTTTAAAAGCTACAGTAGCAATGAAAGCTTTAAAATTCTAAGTCTAACCTAAATAACAGATTCCTGAGCTTCACTGCTGAGCCACACAGCAGTTTTGATGTATTTTCTCCACTGGTGGTGCAGAGATGAAGAGGAAAGCAAGCAGGAAAGAAATCAGGACACGGAGGTCAGCACAGAGGCTGATCCTAAAAATTTCAGAGGTGGATTAGAGAGAGGAAAATAGAAAATGTAGGGCTCAGTCAATTCATAAATGTATTACCTGTGTTGTAGGATTTTCTTATAATGCGATTGTCTTCTAGGATATGGTAACCAATTCTGTGCTCTTTCCAGCCATTCTCAACAACTGCACAAATGCAGATCATTCTGCCCGTCAGTCCTCATCTTCCCAAACTAAATAAGATTAGTTTTGGGCCTGTTATAATACATTCCATTTCACTGTGAAACTCGATATTTGAGTTTTCCTTTCTGATCATTTTCTCTCCAGCAGGATTAGGTAGCTCATTTCCAAATTTTATTTCTTCCATGCTTGATATTTACTACTTCCCTATGTACCCAACACCATGCATCCATATGCTAACAAACATGCTAGAATCGAGGCAGAGTGGGTGCCTGGTGGGATGACCAAATATGAGAAGGTAATTTTTTGTTTTTTTGTTTTTTTTGCGGTACGCGGGCCTCTCACTGTTGTGGCCTCTCCCGTTGCGGAGCACAGGCTCCAGATGCGCAGGCCCAGCAGCCATGGCTCACGGGCCCAGCCGCTCCGCAGCATGCGGGATCTTCCCGGACCGGGGCACGAACCCGTGTCCCCTGCATCGGCAGGCGGACTCTCAACCACTGCGCCACCAGGGAAGCCCGAGAAGGTAATTTTTAATCAGTGTTTTAACACTGGAAACAAGCTTTGTTATGGAGTAACAGCACTTAAACAGAATAACTTAAATAGAATAACTTTGTTTATGGAATTTTTGTAATCTTTCCTTGAAATGGAGAAATGATTTGAAGAAGTATTCATCTCTCTACCTACGCCTCTATAGCACACATTCCGCAGAAAAAGGAACAGGGAAACAACAAGAAGTCACTGAATATTTAAATAGTAGGCTCGAGGCTGGGGAGTAGCATCAGCAAGAAGAAAGGCAGATGAGATGAAGGCAAAGTGTCACTGACTTTTGCCTCTGTCCCTGGAGAGGAGATTGCTGATATAGAGTCCCTCTGGCCTTCCCAAGACCATCTGGCATGAAGATATAACTCCAAGGTAAGATTCCTGAGCAAGCAGCTTTATCCTACAGCTATCATCTGCATAGATTCTCTAGGCTTTCTCCAGATCAGTTTCCCGAGGTTCTTGTGGTTCCCTCCCCCATAGTAGCTCGATGTCCCCAAGCCCAGGCGGGGTCTTCCTGAAAGCCACTTGTGCCAAAGCTGTCACTATAGCAAGGTTTCAAAATAACTCTAAATCTGACAGCCTCTGCCCCTATAGATGAACATTTAGATTTTTTCAGAAATCCCTGGTGGTACTCTAGAATTTAGTAGGGGGCTTTGGGAAGGAAAGAAATATGACATTAAAAGGGCAAAATGAGGCTCTTGCTAGCCTTAATATAACAAATCGAGGGGACTTCCCTGGTGGTCCAATGGTTAAGAATCCACGATTTCACCGCAGGGGGTGTGGCTTCGAGGGTTCGATCCCTGGTCGGGCAAACTAAGATCCCGCATGCCACCCAATGCGGCCAAATAAAACCAAAACAAGTTGAGCAAACTAAGGGGTAAAAAGTTCCTGAATGCCTAATATGTACCATGAAGGGAGCTAAGTGGTTCATATACATTAACTCACTTAGTCCTCATAAAAAGTCACCGGGGTTTACAAGGTGAAAGGGGCTCAGGGTTAAGAGTCCAAAATCACAGAGCTGTTTAAGTGGTAGAGGTAGGATCGAAACCCACTTCTGTGGGATGCCAGAGCCCCAGTTCTGCCCCACTAATTTATAAGCAAGTACTTCAGAACTGTTTTAAAAGATGTTTAAGGATGAAGAAATCTCCTGGTCATGTGCAATAAATCAAAGTTCTTAGGAAACTTTATATGCTCTTCAGAACGACTACTAGTGTTGCTTTTGCTCAAGTCCTGCATTACTTTCAGATGCCCTTCTATACAGAGCTCAGCCACACAATTTTTAATAAAATCTTCCCTATAATTCAGTTTCTCGTATGCACATACACAGAGAGACCACACACATACACACACACACCCAGACATAAAAACACTACACGTATACACACTGTACAGATAGATACACACAGACCGCAGATACCACAGAGACCACACACAAATACACCACACTTGCACAGATCACAGCTCCACACACACACAGCTCCACACACACCCCATGAATTTATACACACACTAGAGATACACACACGCCACAGAGACACACACCATATATGCACCTACATACACACAAATGCACCACAGATATATGGACAGACTACAGACACACACACACACGCACACACATATACACACACAAATAGACACACACAGGCCATACACACACAGTATCAGAAATCCTCCGTGCGATTTTGTTTCTCCTTGTCTACTCAAGCCCCAATGTCTATACAGTTTCCACCATATCATCTCATTAACATCTCACCTCCCGCTACTGGCCTCTTCTCTCCATCCTACTCCTTCCCAAATTGGGAACACAAGCTCTTTTCTTTCCATTCCCCAGAGCAACCACCAACACAAGAAGTTGTGATTAATGAGGTTAAGGGAGACATTACACTATGTCAAACCATAACAAATGGATTCAAATTAAATATTAGACATTCCTTATTTTAAATCCCGTGTCATCTCTGCTTCTCAATATCTCATTGACCCTTCCTCCTCTGCAAGCCTTGCCTCCTGCTGTGTTTTCCTGGGGCCCCTCTCTGAAGACCATCCTCCCTCCTCCCCCTCTTCTCATGGTCCCAGGACCTTCACCCAGCCTCTTCCTTGGGCTCCCACTCTTTCGCTCATCATTGCCTATCCATTCCATGTCCCCAAACTTCACTTTTTATTCCCAAACAGACTACCAAGATATCTTCCTGAAGAGAACCATTTTTCTACTTCGGGGGAAATTTTTGTAACTCCCTTAGCCAGCAGAATTAAGGTTGTTATGGTTTCAATAGCAATTATTTTATTTCTTCTCTCTGTATATTCTTAGGATGTTTTTGATTAGTGAAAAAAATCATTAGTGATTTCCATTGCTTTATCCAATTTATCAGAAAACAGTTTGTTGATGTGACTCTGTTATAATAGCTATTTTCCAAAATATTCTCACATTTATATTTTCAATACTATAGGAGCAGTTATTCAAGAAATGGGATATTTTGGATGATCAAATACTCCATTTCATGGAGCGTTATCAAAATACACTACACATGAATTACCAGTTTTCAAAGAAGTAACATAAAACATTTATTGGGTTCTCCACCTGCCACAGTGGAGGTATGGTGGGAGATGTTGAATATGAAATTTAACCCCTGTAAGCCTCACTTTCTCCTCTGTTTAAACATTTGCCTTTGTATGGAAAAAAAGAAATTATTTTTATATGAAGTTTTCTGCATACAACAAGTACTGGATAAATATCAGTTCCTTGACTCCTCTCTGTCTTTCCCCTCCCCAAGTAAGAAAGAACTACTGCTATATTCTACCATACACTTTCCTCTTTCATTGATGATTTTGAAGGTACTTCACAATATTACGGTGCCGAAGGGCTCCTATATGAATATCAGTTCTTACTGTTATGTGCTGAGTGTTAGGATACTAGGTAATAGCATTTACTATATATAATTAGCTCATGGGAGAAATCTAATTATAGCTCCCTATGATTACTAACTTACAGCCATTGTTGTCATTTTTGTTATTCAATTTCGCTATTAACATTGCCTTGACCAAGTCTTAGTCAAGTAAAACTGATTCTTCACTGACTTATTCAAGAATCTGTGCCCATCAAGAAGGGTCAGACTTCTGGTTAATGTCTAAATAGAAGTTTTTGGGGGTTTTTTTGGCTGAGCCAAGGTGGCACATGGGATCTTTTTTACCCGTGTCCCCTGCATCGGCAGGTGGACTCTCAACCACTGCACCACCAGGGAAGTCCCACAAGGGATCTTAATTATCCGACCTGGGATAAAACTCGTGCCCCATGCAGTGGAAGAGTGTAGTCCTAACCACTGGATTGCCAGAGAATTCCCTAAATAGGATATTTTTAGCTGCCTAAATTAATTACTTAACGAAGTGAGAATATTCCAAACTTATTTCTATTTCACGTTAATTTCATTGCATCTGTAGTATTTCTATTTTTGATGCCCAAATTAATCTGATCTTAATTCCTCACACAAAATAAAAGAAAAATATCTGATTTGCATTATTGTAAAAATATTGTTTGTCATTTTAAAAATATTGTCATTTTGACTATGAATATGCAAAAATTACTATATTAATTTCTATATTTAACCATTTCTTTTGCTTCTTTTTTGTTGTTATTTTCAGTTTCTCATTCCAATTATGGATCTGATCAACTCTAATGATTACCTGCTCAATGTCTCTACTTCAATAAGAAACAGCATTCACATTCCAACATCTGCCTCAAAAGTGATTGTTGCACTTCTTTTGTTCACATCATTTTTAATTGGCACTATCACCAACGGTTTCTACCTATGGGTGCTAAAATTCAAAATGAAAAAGACTGTTAATACTCTCTTATATTTTCATCTCATTCTCTCTTATTTTATTTCAACATTATTTTTGCCATTTCTGGCCATCTCCTACCTTCAGGAAAATCACTGGAGCTTTGGAATGGCCACATGCAAGGTCTTCAATAGCATTTTGTCTGCAGGGATGTTTGCCTCTGTTTTCTTCCTCTCAGCCATCAGCATTGATCGTTATCTTCTCGCTCTTCACCCGGTGTGGTCACAGCTGCACCGAACCCCACGCTGGGTTTCCAGCATCATCTTGGGAGTCTGGATATTTGCCACTGCCCTCAGCATGCCCTATGTGGTTTTCAGGGAGGTACATCATGACCATAAAGGAAGAGTGACCTGCCAGAATAACTATGCTGTGTCTACTAACTGGGAAGGCAAAAAGATGCAAACGTTAAGAAAATGGATTCATGTAGCCTGTTTCAGCAGCCGCTTCTTGCTGGGCTTCCTTCTGCCTTTCCTCATCATCACCTTTTGTTATGAAAGAGTAGCCAAAAAGATGAAAGAGAGGAGCCTCTTCAAATCCAACAAGCCCTTCAAAGTCATGATGACTGCCGTTATCTCTTTCTTTGTGTGTTGGATGCCCTACCATGTATACCAAGGTTTAATTCTCACTAAGGACAGATCACTACTTTTCCAGTTGACTCTGATACTCACAGTGATAACTACTTCTTTCAATACTGTCTTTTCTCCCACACTCTACCTATTTACTGGGGAGAACTTCAGAAAGGTTTTCAAGAAGTCTGTTCTTGCTCTTTTTGAGTCAACATTCAGTGAAGATTCTTCGGGAGAAAGGACACAAAACCTAAATTCAGAAGCCGATATTTAAATTCTGGATCCCAGAGAAAAGAATGGATTCTTAGTCAATGATATCACCAGAGACAGACCCTCAACTCTTGTATAATATAGTCCCTATATTAGAGAGACACCTGGGCTGTATTATAGTTAGATCTATGAATATTATAAGGGCTGTAAAATGTGATGGGTGATGTTGCAAATGTGATTTTTTTTTTTTACTTTCGTTGTGGTAAAATATATATAACACCATTTTTCATTGTACATTTTAGTGGCATGACCTAAATTCACAATATTTTGCAACCATCACCACTATCCATTTCCAAAATTTTTATCACCCAAAAGAGAAACTCTACGCATTAAGCAATAACTCCTCTTTCACGCCCCTACCCCCCGCCCCTTCCCCTATCTCCTCATATCCTCCAATCTGCTTTCTACCTCTATGAATTTGCTAGTCAAGATATTCCACGTAAGTGGAATCATACAATATTTCTCCTTTTGTGTCTGGCTTATTTAACGTAGCATAATGTTTTCAAGGTTCATCCATGTTGTAACATGTATCAGAACTTCATTGTTTTTATGGCTAAATAATATTCTGTTATATGTATATACCACATTTTGTTTATCCATTCTTCTGTTGAGAGACATCTGAGCTGTTTCCACCTTTTGGCTATTGTGAATAATGCTACCATGAACACTGGTGTACAAGTGTCTGTTTGAGTCTTTATTTTCAATTACTTTGAATTGCTGGGTCATGTGGCAATTCTATGTTTAAGTTTTTGAGGAATTGCCACTTTTTTCCACAACAGCTGTATCATGTTGCATTCTCATCAGCAATGTACAAAAGTTCTAGTTTCTCCATACCCTCACCAACACCTATTATTTTCCTTTTTTTCAATTATAGCCATCCTAGTTGGTGTGAACTGATGCAAATGTGATTCTTAACCTTTGATTTTTGAGGCTATAGGAATATCATTTTCTGAATACCAATAGAACCCATCAATCTGAATTTTCTGTCACGGAATTTTCTACCAAATAGACATTTAGACCAAGGTCTTTATTCAGATAGCACCTAAATTATTTAATTGGTATGAACAAAATTTAACGTGGAGATGAGAAGGCACTCATCTTGTCGTCTCCATGTTAAAGAATAAAGAATTTATATTTTAATGTTTTAAGTATAAAGATACTTTAAGTGTCTTTTTAATATTTATGGATTAAGCTGTCACAGAAATATGGGACTAACACAATTATAAATGTTTGTGAGCCTGCCTGGGTAATGTCACAGTACATTTAATTCTAAAACAGCAATAACAAAATTAACTTTGTTTCCCTGGTTTTCAAGTTTTGCATCAAGTTTTTGAAAAATATTACAGCACCTAAGTTATATAGGACCACATAGTATCAGTGACCTATTACCTTTTATATATTTAGTTAGTTCTATCTGTCGGTCAGTACATATCAATCAATAGATAGTTCTATCTAGTTCAACTAATACAGAAGGCAGATATTTAGGCCACAATGCAAACTCAGTCCCTAAATATTTCAGCTAGCTTTGCACAGACAATTCCAAGCCACAGGTGTACATCCTCCTCAGAAATCCCCCAAAAGGATGATATTAATTACAAAGGGTTACAGAGAGGAAGGGAAATTAATTTTCATTACTAACTTTTCATAGTGGGAAAGTAATAGTAGTTCCATGCCCTAGAAATTCTGCTAATTGACTTGGCATCACTGCTTTCTGGGGCAACTAGAGGCTTGGCCTCTCTCACTTTGAATATAAGGGACAAAAAATTTTGGGTAGGTGAACAGTTTCATTGTTGGCCCCTATTTCAAGTTTTGGAGCCTTGAATAGTGTCCCAGAGACGGAGAAGTAGGATGGAAGACCAGGCTGTGGCTCTGAGTGGCCCTTCAGCAAGAAGGGGCTGCTGCTCCTTCCCTCCACACACTCTCCCAGGGCCTGACAAGCCCACTGGAGTTTATGACGCAGGACTTAAGAAAGCAAGTTATTGGTTGGAACATAATGATTCTTTGAAACAAGAATCCTACTTTGGAAACCTAACAGCCACAGAGCCTTTGGTCTCCCTCCTCATATTTGCTACAGTAACAAACAAGGGAGTGCTCTTTCCGGGCTCTTTTATGTACTTTGTTCCATCTCTCTACAGACTGTAAACTCCTCAAGGACAGAGAGAAGCCTATCAATCACACTATTTCTTTTCTATAGTACTACATGTAAGTGATATCCAGTAAAATATACTTAATGAAAATTGAATATGGGTCATGACAATATGTGATTTGAAAAAGGACTTTGGGTATAAAATAATAGGATTGAACCAGATTTTTATTTTAAAAAGATTTACATCACACTTACCTTGTGCCCAGGCATGGTTCAAAATGCTTTACAAATAGTAACTCACTTAATCCCACAGCAATTCTATGAAGTAGGTCACATTGTTATCACTCTTTTACAGGCTGTGAAACTGAAGCACTTGCCCAAGGCCGCACAGTAAGCAAGTGGAAGAGCCAGTATTGCAAGTCCAGGCAGTCTGGTGCTAGAATCAAACCATGCTCTTAATCACCCTACCCACTGCCTGATGTCACTGTTAGGAGGCTGTGAGGCAGGGCTTCCAGCCCAAATATACACAGTCCGTTTATTTCATCAGAATTCACTATATTGACAGCAAAAATCAAAAAGAAGTTCCTAGAAAATGTCAGGATCCACATACAATGTAAAAAAAGAAAAAGCATTGAACTTGTAACCAGGAGATTTGGGTGGTGGTCTGGCTTTGCCTCTAGCTTGGTGTTTTATTTGGGGCAGGTTATCCACATTTTCTGGGCCTTACCTTCCTCATCTATAATATGGGACAGCTCGGAATGAGATTATGTATATGAAATTACTTCTAAAATATAAAACACTACATAAGTATAAGATATTATGAGGACGGTTTTTTAAGAAGTCACTTCAATTTTAAAAAGTACGGTGTAAACTTGAGAAAATTCTCCCCAAATGTATTTTTTAATTTCCCTTAAAACTATGGTCAACTTTTAGAAAACCTGCTTGTTATGGTTGTGTTGATCTCATCAACATCCTCACTACTGTGAATTCTCCGGACCCAAGAGGTTTATAAACAAAGAATTAGTGGCTTTCCTTTGTGTAAATTGTGTGTGGAGACAGTGTATTAAAACAGTGTGCCTATTAGCATCAAATTATATGAACCTGCTTCATTATATTTGCCTCAAACTGGCTCAAGAACAGAATACAGGGATGATTAGAGATAGGGTTCAAACGCTAGCTTATGTTCTCTCCTCAAGAAATGGCTCCTGGAGGAGCTTCAAGATGGCGGAAGCGTAAGACGTGGAGATCACCTTCCTCCCCACAGATACACCAGAAATACATCTACACGTGGAACAACTCCTACACCTACTGAACACTGGCAGAAGACCTCAGACCTCCCAAAAGTCAAGAAACTCCCCACATACCTGGGTAGGGCAAAAGAAAAAAGAAAAAACAGAGACAAAAGAATAGGGACGGGACCTGCACCAGTGGGAGGGAGCTGTGAAGGAGGAAAGGTTTCCACACAATAGAAGCCCCTTCGCGGGCGAAGACTGCGGGTGGCGGAGGGGGTAAGCTTCGGAGCCGCGGAGGAGAGCACAGCAACAGGGCTGCGGAGGGCAAAGCGGAGAGATTCCCGCACAGAGGATCAGGGCCGACCGGCACTCACCAGCGCGAGAGGCTTGTCTGCTCACCCGCCGACGCGGGCGGGGCTGGGAGTTGAGGCTCGGGCTTCGGTCGGAGCGCCGGGAGAGGACTGGGGTTGGCGGCGTGAACACAGCCTGAAGAGGATAGTGAGCCACAGCTAGCCGGGAGGGAGTCCAGGAAAAGGTCTGGAGCTGCCGAAGAGGCAAGAGACTTTTTCTTGCCTCTTTGTTTCCTGGTGCGCAGGGAGAGGGGATTAAGAGTGCTGCTTAAAGGAGCTCCAGAGACGGGCGCGAGCCGTGGCTATCAGCGCAGACCTCAGAGACTGGCATGAGACACTAAGGTTGCTGCTGCCGCCACCAAGAATCCCGTGTGCGAGCACAGGTCACTGTCCACACCCCCCTTCCGGGGAGCCTGTGCAGCCCGCCACTGCCAGGGTCCCGTGATCCAGGGACAACTTCCCCAGGAGAACACACGGAGCACCTCAGGCTGGTGCAACATGAGGACAGCCTCTGCCGCCGCAGGCTCGCCCCACGCTCCATACCCCTCCCTCCCCCTGGCGTGAGTGAGCCAGGGCCCCCAAATCAGCTGCAACTTTAACCCCGTCCTGTCTGAACGAAGAACAGATGACTTCCGGCGACCTACACGCAGAGGCAGGGCCAAATCCAAAGCTGAACCCCAGGAGCTCTGTGAACAAAGAAGAGAAAGGGAAATCTCTCCCAGCAGCCTCAGGAGCAGTGGATTAAATCTTCACAGTCAACTTGATGTACCCTGCATCTGTGGAATACCTGAATAGACAATGAATCATCCCAAATTGAGGTGGTGGACGTTGGGAGCAACGATTAATATATATTTTTCCCTTTCTCTCTTTTTCCGTGTGGATGACAGGGTATTGGTTCTCTGACTGGGCATTAGGCCTGTGCCTCTGAGGTGGGAGAGCCACGTTCAGGACACTGGTCCACCAGAGACCTCCCAGCTCAACGTAATATCAAACAGCGAAAAGCTCCCAGAGATCTCCATCTCAATGCCAAGACCCAGCTCCACTCAACGACCAGCAAGCTCCAGTGCTGGACACCCTATGCCAAACAACTAGCAAGACAGGAATACAGCCCCACCCATTAGCAGAGAGGCTGCCTAAGATCATAATAAGGTCACAGACACCCCAAAACACACCACCAGACGTGGATCTGCACATCAGAAAGAAAAGATCCAGCCTCATCCACCAAAACACAGGTACTAGTCCCCTCCATCAGGAAGCCTACACAAACCACTGAACCAAACTTAACCACTGGGGGCAGACACCAAAAACAATAGAAACTACGAACCTGCAGCCTGCGAAAAGGAGACCACAAACACAGTAAGGTAAACAAAATGAGGAGACAGAGAAACACACAGCAGATGAAGGAGCAAAGTAAAAACCCACCAGACCAAACAAATGAAGAGGAAATAGGCAGTCTACCTGAAAAAGAATTCAGAATAATGATAGTAAAGATGATCCAAAATCTTGGAAATAGAATAGAGAAAATGCAAGAAACATTTAACAAGGACATAGAAGCACTAAAGATGAAACAAGCAATGATGAACAGCACAATAAATGAAATTAAAAATACTCTAACTGAGGCAGAAGAACGGATAAGTGACCTGGAAGCTAAAATAGTGGAAATAACTACTGCAGAGCAGAATAAAGAAAAAAGAATGAAAAGAACTGAGGACAGTCTCAGAGACCTCTGGGACAACATTAAATGCACCAACATTCGAATTATAGGGGTCCCAGAAGAAGAAGAGAAAAAGAAAGGGACTGAGAAAATATTTGAAGAGATTATAGTTGAAAAATTCCCTAATATGGGAAAGGAAATAGTTAATCAAGTCCAGGAAGCACCAAGAGTCCCATACAGGATAAATCCAAGGAGAAATACACCAAGACACATATTAATCAAACTGTCAAAAATTAAATACAAAGAAAACATATTAAAAGCAGCAAGGGAAAAACAACAGATAACACACAAGGGAATCCCCATAAGGTTAACAGCTGATCTTTCAGCAGAAACTCTGCAAGCCAGAAGGGAGTGGCAGGACATATTTAAAGTGATGAAGGAGAAAAACCTGCAACCAAGATTACTCTACCCAGCAAGGATCTCATCAGATTTGATGGAGAAATTAAAACCTTTACAGACAAGCAAAAGCTGAGAGAGTTCAGCACCACCAAACCAGCTTTACAACAAATACTAAAGGAACTTCTCTAGGCAAGAAACACAAGAGAAGGAAAAGACCTACAATAACGAACCCAAAACAATTAAGAAAATGGGAATAGGAACATACATATTGATAATTACCTTAAATGTAAATGGATAAAATGCTCCCACCAAAAGACACAGACTGGCTGAATGGATACAAAAACAAGACCCATATATTTGCTGTCTACAAGAGACCCACTTCAGACATAGAGACACATACAGACTGAAAGTAAGGGGATGGAAAAAGATATTCCATGCAAATGGAAAACAAAGGAAAGCTAGAGTAGCAATTCTCATATCAGACAAAACAGACTTTAAAATAAAGACTATTAGAAGAGACAAAGAAGGACACTACATAATGATCAAGGGATCAATCCAAGAAGAAGATATAATAATTATAAATATTTATGTACCCAACATAGGAGTACCTCAATACATAAGGCAAATACTAACAGCTATAAAAGGGGAAATCGACAGTAACACATTCATAGTAGGAGACTTTAACACCCCACTTTCACCAATGGACAGATCATCCAAAATGAAAATAAATAAGGACACACAAGCTTTAAATGATACATTAGGGCTTCCCTGGTGGTGTAGTGGTTGAGAATCTGCCTGCTAATGCAGGGGACACAGATTCAAGTCGTGGTCTAGGAGGATCCCACATGCCGCGGGGCAACTAAGCCCATGAGCCACAACTACTGAGCCTGCGTGTCTGGAGCCTGTGCTCCGCAACAAGAGAGGCCACGATAGTGAGAGGCCCGCGCACCGCGATTAAGTGTGGTCCACGCTTGCCACAACTAGAGAAAGCCCTCACACAGAAACGAAGACCCAACACAGCCAAAAATAAATAAATAAAATTTAAGAAAATAAGTAACTGTTTACAAAAATAAATAAAAATAAATGATACATTAAACAAGATGGGCTTAACTGATATTTATAGGACATTCCATCCAAAAGCAACAGAATACACATTTTTCTCAAGTGCTCATGGAACATTCTCCAGGATAGATCATGTCTTGAGTCACAAATCAAGCCTTGGTAAATTTAAGAAAATTGAAATTGTATCAAGTATCTTTTCCAACCACAACGCTATGAGACTAGATATCAATTACAGGGAAAGATCTGTGAAAAATACAAACACATGGAGGCTAAACAATACTCTACTTAATAACGAAGTGATCACTGAAGAAATCAAAGAGGAAATAAAAAAATACCTAGAAACAAATGACAGTGGAGACACGATGACACAAAACATATGGGATGCAGTAAAAGCAGTTCTAAGAGGGAAGTTTATAGCAATACAATCTTACCTTAAGAAACAGGAAACATCTCGAATAAACAACCTAACCTTGCACCTAAAGCAATTAGAGAAAGAAGAACAAAAAAACCCCAAAGTTAGCAAAAGGAAAGAAATCATAAAAATCAGATCAGAAATAAATGAAAAAGAAATGAAGGAAACGATAGCAAAGATCAATAAAACTAAAAGGTGGTTCTTTGAGAAGATAAACAAAATTGATAAACCATTAGCCAGACTCATCAAGAAAAAAAGGGAGAAGACTCAAATCAATAGAATTAGAAATGAAAAAGAAGTAACAACAGACACTGCAGAAATACAAAAGATCATGAGAGATTTAGAAAATATGAACAGACCAATCACAAGCACTGAAATTGAAACTGTGATTAAAAATCTTCCAACAAACAAAAGCCCAGGCTTCACAGGCGACTTCTATCAAACTTTTAGAGAAGAGCTAACACCTATCCTTCTCAAACTCTTCCAAAATATAGCAGAGGGAGGAACACTCCCAAACTCATTCTACAAGGCCACCATCACCCTGATACCAAAACCAGACAAGATTGTAACAAAGAAAGAAAACTACAGGCCAATATCACTGATGAACATAGATGCAAAAATCCTCAACAAAATACTAACAAACAGAATCCAACAACACATTGAAAGGATCATACACCATGATCAACTGGGGTTTATTCCAGGAATGCAAGGATTCTTCAATATACGGAAATCAATCAATGTGATAAACCATATTAACAAATCGAAGGAGTAAAACCATATGATCATGTCAATAGATGCAGAGAAAGTTTTTGACAAAATTCAACACCCATCTATGATAAAAAACCCTCCAGAAAGTAGGCATAAAGGGAATTTACCTCAACATAATAAGGCCATATATGACAAACCCACAGCCAACGTCGTCCTTAGTGGTGAAAAACTGAAACCATTTCCACTAAGATCAGGAATAAGACAAGGTTGCCCACTCTCACCACTATTATTCAACACAGTTTTGGAAGTTTTAGCCACAGCAATCAGAGAAGAAAAAGAAATAAAAGGAATCCAAATCGGAAAAGAAGAAGTAAAACTGTCACTGTTTGCAGATGACATGATACTATACATAGAGAATCCTAAAGATGCTACCAGAAAAGTACTAGAGCTAATCAATGAATTTGGTAAAGTAGCAGGATACAAAATTAATGCACAGAAATCTCTTGCATTCCTATACACTAATGATGAAAAATCTGAAAGTGAAATTAAGGAAACACTCCCACTTACCACTGCAACAAAAAGAATAAAATACCTAGGAATAAACCTACCTAAGGATACAAAAGACCTGTATGTAGAAAACTATAAGACACTGATGAAAGAAATTAAAGATGTTACAAATAGATGGAGAGATATACCATGTTCTTTGATTGGAAGAATCAACATTGTGAAAATGACTATACTCCCCAAAGCAATCTACATATTCAACTGAATCCTATCAAACTACCACTGGCATTTTTCACAGAACAAGAACAAAAAAATTCACAATTTGTATGGAAACGCAAAAGTCCCCGAATAGTGAAAGCAATCTTTAGAAAGAAAAATGGAGCTGGAGGAATCAGGCTCCCTGACTTCGGACTATACTACAAAGCTACAATAATCCAGGCAGTATGGTACTGGCACAGAAACAGAAATATAGATTAGTGGAACAGGATAGAAAGCCCAGAGATAAACCCATGCATATATGGTCACCTGAATTTTGATAAAGGAGGCAAGAATATACAATGGAGAAAAGACAGCCTCTTCAATAAGTGGTGCTGGGAACACTGGACAGCTACATGTAAAAGTATGAGATTAGATCACTCCCTAACACCATACACAAAAGTAAACTCAAAATGGATTAAAGACCTAAAGTAAGGCCAGACACTATCAAACTCTTGGAGGAAAACATAGGCAGAACACTCTTTGACATAAGTCACAGCAAGATCCTTTTTGACCCACCTCCTAGAAAAATGGAAATAAAAACAAAAATAAACAAATGGAAGCTAATGAAACTTAAAAGCTTTTGCACAGCAAAGGAAACCATACACAAAAAGAAAAGACAACCCTCAGAATGGGAGAAAATATTTGCAAATGAAGCAACTGACAAAGGACTAATCTCCAAAATTTACAAGCAGCCCATGCAGCTCAATATCAAAAAAAATGAACAACCCAATCCAAAAATGGGCAGAAGACCTAAACAGACATTTCTCCAAAGAAGATATACAGATTTCCAAAAAACACAAGAAAGAATGTTCAACATTATTAATCATTAGAGAAATGCAAATCAAAACTACAATGAGATATCACCTCACACAAGTCAGAATGGCCTTCATCAAAAAATCTACAAACAACAAATGCTGGAGAGGGTGTGGAGAAAAGGAAACCCTCTTGCACTGTTGGTGGGAATGTAAATTGATACAGCCACTATGGAGAGAAGTATGGAGATGTCTTAAAAAACTAAAAATAGTACTACCCTACAACCCAGCAATCCCACTACTGGGCATATACCCTGAGAAAACCATAATTCAAAAAGAGTCAGGTACCACAATATTCATTGCAGCTCTATTTACAATTGCCAGGAAATGGAAGCAACCTAAGTGTCCATCGACAGATGAATGGATAAAGATGTGACACATATATAGAATGGAATATTACTCAGCCATAAAAGAAATGAAATTGAGTTATTTGTAGTGAGGTAGATGGTCGTAGAGTCTGTCATACAAAGTGAAGTAGGTGAGAAAGAGAAAAACAAATATCGTATGCTAACACATATATATGGAATCTAAAAAAAAAAAAAAAAGGTTCTTAAGAACCTAGTTGCAGGACAGGAATAAATACATAGACGTAGAGAATGGACTTGAGGATACTGGGTGGGGGAAGGGTAAGCTGGGATAAAGTGAGGGAGTGGCATGGACATGTGTACACTACCAAATGTAAAACTGATAGCTAGTGGGAAGCAGCCGCATAGCACAGGGAGATCAGCTGGGTGCTTTGTGACCACCTAGAGGGGTGTGATAGGGAGGGTGGGAGGGAGGGAGACGCAAGAGGGAAGACATATAGGGATATATGTATATGTATAGCTGATTCACTTTGTTATACAGCAGAAACTAACACACCATTGTAAAGCAAATATACTCCCATAAAGATGTTAAAAAAAAGAAGTGGCTCCTTGATATATATATAAAACTGAATCACTTTGCAGTATAGTTTAAACTTACACAACATTGTAAGTTAACTATGCTTTGAATAAAGAAATAAGAAACTCTATTAAAATTTTAAAAGAAAGAACAAAAGGAAGGAAGGAAGGAGGGAGGGAGGAGGAAGGAAGGAAGGAAGGAAAGGAAGGAAAGAAAGAAAGAAAGAAAGAGAGAGAGAAAGAAAGAAAGAAAGAAAGAAAGAAAGAAAGAAAGAAAAGAGAAAGAAAGAAAGAAGGGAAGAAAGGAAGAAAGAAAGAAAGAAATGGCTCCTTGGTTTATTGAGATGAATGGGCTGCCCAGCTGCTAACATATCTGAGAGGGGTTTGGTATAAGGTAGGATGGTATTTGCAACACAAAGCTGATTCCATATAGCCTGAGAAAATAGGGGCAACAATTATTCACAAGTATGGTTTATGTATCTGGCACTGTGGTAGGCTCTGGGAATACAACAGTGAATAAGACACAATCCCTGTCTTCACAGAGCTTAAAGCCTAGTGTGGTGGTTCTGAATTGGCTCCACATTATAATTATCTGGGACACTTTTTAAAATTACCAGTGTCTAGGCCTTACTCAAACCAGTTAAAACCAAAATCTCTAGGGGCACGACCCAGGAATCTGTATTTTCTTTTTTTTTTTTAGGTTCTCAGTTTGACTGTAAAATACAACCAGAATAGAAGACCAATGTTTAATGGGAAAGAAAAAGGAGTAAAGAGTCATTGCAGTACAAAGGAGTAAGTGCCATGTTTGGAGTAACAGACAAAAGCCTCCAACCCAGGTTTCACCAGTCAGAGAAGTTTTCCCTGTTGAGTGCTGCAGAACGGTGTTAAACATCTAAAGCAGGAGAAGGACAATAAGACAGAGGAAGCAGAATGTGTAAAAGCCCCAGAGGAAATGAGCACAGTGCTATAAAGCAGCACTACCCAAACTTGAACACTCATGAGCATCACCTAGTGATCTTGCTGAAATGCTGATTCTAATGCAGGAAATCTGCAGGAGGCTGAGATTCCACATTTCCAATAGGATCCTAGGGGATCCATTGCTGCTGATCCAGAGCAAGAGTATGATTGGAGAATAGGTGTGAGAAGCAGGTATGGCCAAGATGAGCTGGAAAGGTCAACAAGGCCTAGATCCCAAAAGCCCCTGCTAAGGAGTTTGGACTTGATCCTAGACTTTATCACGAGGGCAATAGGGAGCCACTGAAGGGTCTTTAGCCAAAGAGTGGTAGAATTAGGGTTTGCATTTTATTTTTTTTAATAAATTTATTTATTGGTTGATTGATTTTTGGCTGCATTGGGTCTTCGTTGCTGCACAAGGGCTTTTCTCTAGTTGCAGTGAGTGGGGGCTACTCTTTGTTGCGGTGCATGGGCTTCTCACTGCGGTGGCTTCTCGTTGCAGAGCACGGGCCCTAGGTACACAGGCTTCAGTAGTTGTGGCATGTGGTCTCAGTAGTTGTGGCACGCAGGGTCTAGAACGCAGGCTCAGTAGTTGTGGCGCACGGGCATAGTTGCTCCGTGGCATGTGGGATCTTCCCTGACCAGGGCTCGAACCCATGTCCCCTGCATTGGCAGGCGGATTCTTAACCACTACGGCCCCAGGAAGTACCTAGATTTGCATTTTAGAAAGACCAATCTGACAAGTCAAACTAGAGGTGAGTGATCAAATGGGACAAAGTTGCAGTAATCCGGGTAACAGATGATGGGGCCAGAACAAAGAAAGAAGAGGAGAATGGAGAAAAGTGGAAAGTCTTGTCTTATAAATTCTGTTGGTTGAGGGTTCAAGGGAGAGGGGGAAATTGAGGAGACTTGTATCAGTTAGTGTTCTTGAATGCGAACAGTAGATTTCATTCTGGCTGGTTTAACCCAAAACTGGTTTATAAGAAGATATTAAATAGTTCACAAAATTATTGGGATGTCTGAGAAACGTTCAAGGCTAAACTTCCAGGGACAGTGCCTGACGCCTGACGCAGGCCATAAAACTATCCAGGTCAGGAATCTGTCTATATCAGTCAATGGTACCAATTACTGCTGCTGCTGTCATTGGGCCCCAAATACCAGCAACTTAGTTTTACTGCAACTGCTACTGTCACCAATGCCACTTCTGCATCCGATCTTGAACCTCCTATGCTTGAAAGCCCTACCAACTCCGAAGTCAGGAAAATGGAGGTCCCATGCAGAGTCTGTTTATTCACATTGCTCACTTCCCAGCTTAATCTTGCATTCAGCTATCCAATTGGCATGCCTGCATCCTAGCTGCAAAGGAGGCTAGGGAGCTGCATTCCGATTTCTACATGGAAGGGAAAAGTATACTCAAAATGTGGGAATTTCCCCAAATAGAAATGTTATTCAAAAGATGACGGGGTCCATTCACTTTAACCTAAAAAAGCTTTCCGGAATGATTAGCTTCAGAAAGAGAAGCAAAACTGCATTGTGCTGAGACGTGACAGGGAGGCGAGAATCCAGAGGCTTTAAGAGTAGCAACTCTCTTAAACTTAGAAAATTAAGGCGTTATTCCCCCTCCTTCTTCTTCCCACAGAAAGGAACTCTCACACATTCCACCAATTAGAGATGAATTTGTGTGAAGGGACTGCTATTAAAATGCAAATATACCTTTTAAGAAGGTTATGTTTCATTCACAAGTTAATGGGAATTACTTTAATCAGCTTCACGCCAGCAGAGTGCAACTAAACACAGTACTTAGAATATTAGATTTTTGATTGTGGCCTAGAGGAAGGGAATCTTCTGAGTTGTAGGTCAAGCCTGGAGCAAATTTTGGAGATGCTAAAGGCAGCATAATACATACAGGGAATTGCTATAAAAGAGAAAGGAGACGGAGAGTTATTCCAAAGAGAGAGTTGGTGACCAAAAAAAAATTTGCCAAAAAAAAAAATTTGCCTAGATGTGGTATGGCCCTGAAAATCCGGTTTATGCCAAATTGTTTAAACTGCAGACCATATCTTCCCTGTAGTTAAGCCCAGTCACCCCAGTTTAGTTCAGGCTTTACAGCAGGTGGCTCCCCTTCCAAGTCCTGTCCTTCTTTTACTGGTGAAACCCAGCAGGACCCTGCAAGGTCCTCCCAGATACAAAATCCCCTCAGCACCCGCACCCCTATTTCTTTTTTTGTAGAAAAAATTTTAGTCTCCTAGGCTTTCCCTGAGTTCCAAAGAGCAGATTCAAACAGTTACTAATTAGGGAAGTGAGTGAATGCAGGAAAGTAGTCAAGAAACAATGGTTCAGCCACATAACAGAGTCCTAGTTACTCCTCAAGGGGTATGTATAAGCATCTGATGCATATCTTTGAGTTGTCCTGCAGGAACTAAGACTCCCACCCACGTGGAGGATGGTGACTACATGCTGAGACTGCAGACTGGTTAGAACAAGAAGATTGATGATTGAGATTCCTCGAGCACCACCCTATCACCTCACCACCAACCAATCAGAAGAAAGTCACACACCCTGTAGCCTCTCCCTCCCCCTCCCCTCAATGTTGCCTTTAAAAACCATCCGGCAGTTTTGGGGGTTTTTAGCGTGAGCTTCCTGTTCTCCTTGCTTGGCTTTGAAATAAATCTTTCTCTGCTCCACACTCTGAAGTTTCCATTTGTTTGGCCTCACTGTGCATCAGGCACATGGACTTGGGTTCGTTCAACAACATTGGGAGGGAAAGAACACAATGGTGGAAAGAGAAATCGTTTTCTAATTAAATTGTTTTCCTTGTTTCTTCCCTAAATTCTGAGCCCCCTGAGAATAAGAACAGCATCTTATTCCTCATATATTTCCAACACCTAGCTTGGTGTCTGGCATGATAAATAAACGTTAATAAACAATTGGATAAATATGTGGATGCAGTTATTAATTAATTCTGAAGTTGGAATTTTCTCTACTTGTGGGGATCTTTAGATTGTCCTTCCTCACGCATGCTGAGAATCTACAGTATTTCTTTTGCTTCACTTGCCAAAAGGAGCAAACAATCAGGGAGCTGCCATCTGATAAATACTGCTTTCCCTTTTTTATCTCAAGCAAACGCAACTGAAGAATTAGATGTATATGAACAATTCATTATTGAAATTCTATTATTTACTTCCTGCTGGAGTCAGTATGAGCTTTACTTAGTTACAACACTCAAAGACAATAAAAATCGTTCATTATTTTTTCTTTATCAAGTCAAATCTGATTCCAATTTTCTTCCCCCACAGCACAAAGAGAGCTCTAAGGGCTTAGGGCCATAGTGGCTCCCTCTAACGTGCCTCTTAGTTAAGTCTGCAAGAGCCCTTGAAGGCAGTGGCTCCATCCCTTTGTGAAATAAAATTCATATTTTATGACAAGATAATAAAAATTTAAACATAAAAATTTTTCTTTGCGGGCTTCCCTGGTGGCACAGTGGTTGAGAGTCCGCCTGCCGATGCAGGGAACACAGGTTCGTGCCCCAGCCCGGGAAGATCCCACATGCCGCGGAGCTGCTGGGCCCGTGAGCCATGGCCGCTGAGCCTGCGCGTCCGGAGCCTGTGCTCTGCAACGGGAGAGGCCACAACAGTGAGAGGCCTACGTACCGAAAAAAAAAAAAAAAAAAAAATTCTTTGCCCTTTGACCTCCTCTCTCCTCTGCTACTGTCCATTGTGTATCTGCATTATGCATCAACCAAACCTCCCCCACCTGCAGAAATACCTGCTCAACCGTAAAAAGCAACACTCTCCTAGCATCAACAAGACAACTCCTTAAAAGGTGACATTCTTTCTCCATCTTGTAAGGGGCCGCTAGATGATGCTTAGATCTGGATTGTATAAACTGTCAATAATGCATCATTTAATGTACAGCTTTCTGTTTCGAAAAACTTATGTAACTGTGCCTTGACTTCTAATGGGTGGAACAGTTCTCAGAGCTTTCTGAGATGCTCTTCCTGGATTACAATCCTTGAATTTGGCTCAAATAAAATTTTCAATTTCTGTCTTAGATCGACTGATTAATTTTTCGTAGACACCTTCCTGCCATGCAAGCTGGGCTGCGTAGGAGACATTTTCACCAAGGCTAGGATCGCAGCAACCATTCTCCTCTGATGTCTTGCCATATTCCCAATGGCTGGAAAAAAAGATGGGGAGGGGTCAAGGACCTTGACTCATCTTACACTGATAACTCACTAAGTCAAACTTCACCTCTGTAAACTCTTGGAGAAATTAAATAGTTGCGCTAAAAATGTTAACAGCAGCTATGTCTCTCTTTGTCTTCTCAGCTGTTACCTTCCCACAAAAAGATGACAAAAGAAACCTCAATGTGGCCTTTACAACCTCTTCAGTCAATGTGCCAGATATCTTTTGCTGGCCTTCCTGATCTACACGCAAGCATTCTCCACCCTGCTTTCTGCCCTGGAGGCTGGGACATCAACAGGTCCCCAGGCTTCCTAGCTATTGGCTGTTTTTTGCAATGGGGAGCTCTGGCAGGAAGTGGAAGGAAGGTAGAAAATGCAGTCAGGTATTTATTTCCCTAGCTCCCTTCCTAAAGGGCCACCTAAATTTGGTTATGCTTCTTAGCAGAAGGCTCATTCCTTCTCTTAAGGGTCTATGTAAGTCTCTACCCCTGGATTCCAGACTCTCTCCTTTTCTCGCTTCAGGCCAAGGGAATGGTAACATCTCACCTGTTACCATGCCCAAGGGAACGGTAACATCTCAGCTGTTACTACACTACCCACTGTGGTGCCCCTACACCCACACCTTTGTAAATAGTGCCTTTGTCAATAAAACTTTCCCAGGTTATCCTATTTAGAGTGTGTTATTTGCTGATAGGACCCTGACTGATACAGTCAGTGTGATAAAATAACTTATTTTTTCTCTGACTATAAATAATCTTCAATATCTTCTTTTCCAAATAGTGTATTTGTTTATGGCACTTATCCATGGATTTCAAAGAACTATATAAAAAATAATTCCCACATTTCTTGGTAGAACGATATGAGAATAATTTTTTAAAAAGAATAAAATCACAATTCTCATACAAACATAAAATCAACATGTGTCAAAGATTTTTATTTCATTCATACTTAACTCAGCAAGGAAGAAACCAGTAATATATTACAGCCAGTTCAAAAAAGAACTCAAATCTCCTCAAATAAAGAATTCTAAATAATTTATGCAGATACTCCCTAGCCAAGGAGGTAGATCGTAACTTCCTACCCCTTGAGTATGGGCTGTGTTTAGTGATCTGCTTCCAAAGACTAAATCATGGAAGTGGGTCTGTGTGTAAGTTTACAGTGGAGAAACCTGGCAAACACACTACCCTAGTCAGGTAATTAAGGTCAACATCACCATCAATAAGACCTGTTGACAGAATGTACCATTGATATGATGTAATCAGAAGGGCACTTCATCTCTATGGTCATCCTCAAAAACCCATAACCCTGCTCTAATCATGAGAAAAACATCAAATCCCAATAGAGGGGCATCCTACAATATACCTGACCAGTACTACCCAAAACTGTCAAGGTCATCAAAAACAAGGAAAGTGTGAGAAACTGTCATGAACTAAGGAATCTTGTCAGCTAAATGTAATGTGGTATCCTGGGTGGGATACAGAAAAAGGATTTAGAGAAAACCTAATAAATCTGAATAAAGTATGGAGTTTAATTAATATACCAGTGCTGGTTTCTTAGTTGTGACAAACATACCATAGTAATTTGAGATATTAATAACAGAAGAAACTGGGTGAGGGGTATATGGGAACTCTCTGGTATCTTTGCAACTTTTCTGTAAATCTACATCTATTCTAAAACTTAAAGTTTATTAGAGAGAGAGAGAGAGAGAACTACTCAAGGTGCTATATACTTTTAGTCAGGTAAGGAATGCTGAAATGAATTTACAAATGGATGCAAAATTGGCAAAACCGGTCAATACCCACAGAGTAATAATCAAATTTTACATTTTTATAGACAGTATCAGTGTTCAAAGAGTTAGCTTCTATCTCTACAGAGTTGTAAGATAGTCTAGTCAAAGACAAACCCTGTATAGCCCTATAGGACCAGGTAAATCCCAGAGGTTCCAGAATTCTGTTAAAAAGATATCTAGAAATCTCTTTTGCCCATTTCAAAATCTTTCACAATTTTTTTCTACAAAGGATGCAGGTGTCAAAATTATTTTAAAAGGCCCTTACAACAGGCTGGCCTGACTTGACAAAACAGCTAACAGAAGTATACAAATATTCAGAAGGTTATGCAATGCTTTGCCAAGTTATTACAACATTATGAACTGAAAAATAACCCAAACATCAACATAATTTATCAGCCTGCCCTGGGGAAACCCTACAGATTGCCAAAGATACGCATCATTGCCTTACAGTTAAAAGCACTTGCTATGTTACGTTACCTAGGCAACACACCAGCAAATGGTACAGTAATAAAATAAGAATTTAAAAAAGCAAGTTGAACAAAAGAACAGTCAATATCAAGTTCCAAACTCAATTCCATTTCCTACCTGGTTGTACAAACTATTTGTGTTAAGAAGGGACTCAGCTCTTAGGTGGGAACTATCATTTTCCCAGGCCTCATATTTTTGTATTGGAGGGGCTTCAACAGCCCATGATTAAGCCCATGATTAACACCATGGCATCAGTTTCTGCCTATGTAAGAAGAGGCTCCATGACAAAATATCAAATATATGATTATGGTTGGAGCATTTGCCCTTGGAGTTTTTATTTCAGACTCTTATTTACATATGTATGTTTCCTTTTTCCTCACAGTCTTAGTGCATGTGCCAAGTGTCTTTTTTTTGTTTTTGGCCACACCTTCCAGCATGTGGAACTTCCCTGACCAAAGATCGAACCCACGCCCCTTGCAGTGGAAGGTGGAGTCTTAACTACTGGACCACTAGGGAAGCCCCAAGTGACTTTTTTTTTTTTTTTTTTTTTCAGAATTCTCACTTCTCTTCAATCGCTGAGTTTCAGCTCTTACAAATAACCTTAGAACAATTCAGGTAGCTAAGGTTTTGGGGGGGGGGGAAACAGTTCTTACTTGTACATGAAGAACTACTGCATCCTCAATTTTCTGTAAATAACTCAATTGGCTGGATTAACATTGTCACAGAAACACAAAAATTTTTTAAAGCCATAGATCACTGTGTATATATTTACAAAAGGCATAATCAAACATGCATTTCTCCTTACTAGGAGAACTTAAATAGATGTTTGAACATTAAGGCAGTGATGACTCTAAAACATAATGAAATTCTAAGTTAAGGCTTTATGTTTGTTTTGCCATATTCATAGGCAACTGTGACCAAAGCAAACTTTTATCTACTAGGTTGAGTTCATCTGCCTAGGATATATTATTTATCCACTACCAACAATTCTTCTACGGGATAGCAATTAGTAGCAAACCACTGATTTATTATACTTTAATGAATTATTAGTCTCCCCCTTAGGTTTTATTTTGAGGATTTAGCCTTCAGCAGCATAAGCATGTGCCACAGAAGGAACAGAGTATTTTTTTGGGTAAACTTAGAAAAATTTACAGACTGCACTGATTTTTACTTGCTTGAGATTTGGCCAGCAATCAAGAACTCAGGATCTCCTAAATACAGAAAACCTCAAAAGCATACTTGACCACAGACCCATCTCAAAACATAGATGTTCTTAAACACTGAAGCAATCAGTCATCACCTTACTTCCTTTGAAGACTGGTATTATCCTCTCTAAACAAAGCAACAAAATGCAGAATACCACATCTTAGATGGATCTATTCTATAATTGCTATCCTCAAGGCACAGATACTATCCTTGCTGGACCAATGTGTTTCCTCATTCAAGGAAAAAATGAGAGGTGGATGAAAAGAAGATTCACTTTAAAATAGTTGTTTATTGCACTCTTGCCCTATCAAGCTTATGCATAGTATTGAAATTTAGTGGGGAATTTCCTTTTCTCCTTACTTTATTTTTTTTAACAATTAGAGTGACAAAACTTGGACTCAGCTGGTGGGTGCTCTTTGAGGAGCAGCTCTGGAGCACCGCCCTGGCCTTTTGTAGGGAGTAGGGGGGACGCTCATAGGACACACTCCAGTATGAGCTAATAGGCATGATTCCACAGCCCAGCGTTTCCATAGTTGGGGCGACTTACTGTCACTTAGACTGAAACGATCGCTATTTACACTAAGTGCTTGCTGCTACTTTAAGCAAGAATTTTACAGCAACACGTCTTGTGAGGAAAGTACTATACACTTACACTGCTATCAGTAAGAGTTCACGTAGAGGAGGGATGGCATTGACTATATGAAAATTGTCCCAAAAGCTAAAGACAGAGGCTTCCCTGGTGGCGCAGTGGTTGAGAGTCCGCCTGCCGATGCAGGGGACACGGGCTCGTGCCCCGGCCCGGGAAGATCCCACATGCCGCAGAGCTGCTGGGCCCATGAGCCATGGCCACTGAGCATGCGCGTCCGGAGCCTGTGCTCCGCAACGGGAGAGGCCACAGCAGTGAGAGGCCTGAGTACCGCAAAAAAAAAAAAAAAAAAAAAGCTAAAGACAGCTGTAGTTTTCCTTTGTGTCTTCAAATAAGGAAAGAGTAAGATGTCAAAGCAGATGAAGCTGATGGTGTTTAAATCTGATGGTGCAGCATCAGACTTCTTTAGACATTATTAGGAAACAAGAATTTCTAACAAGCACTGGCAAAAGTATTTTAGGTGCAATTTAAGTAAGTCATATGTCAACTACAATGTTTCAAAAATTTGAAAAGTTTGTACACTAGTCCTGGTAAGCTTGATTCAGCTAAATGGCTAGATGGGTTGTTTTTTTTTTTACGTTGTGCTGGGTCTTAGTTGCTGCACTTGGGGATTTTCTTTGTGGCACATGCGATCTTTGTTGTGGCACGTGGGATGTTTTAGTTGCGGCATGCATGCAGCGTCTACTTCCCTGACCAGGGATCGAACCCAGGTCCCCTGCATTGGGAGCACTGCGTCTTACCCACTGGACCATCAGGGAAGTCCCCTGCTAGATGGGTTTTAAAGGTGTGAAATACATTTTTTTTTTTAAAGAAGGGATGTCTACACTGAAAGGGCAAATGTAGGCAACACAAAAAACAATCACTGTTTTAGATCAACATCTTACACTTTATAATACACTCATACATTTTTACACAAATTTCATGTTTATAAGTGCAAAAGGCAAAGAACCTCAAAGAATCGAAGTAACTGTATCATCAACTGCATTCAATAGAGTTAATACTGTTGTCCCCATTCTCCATCTTCTAAATCCAGAAGGGAACCGTAAATGCCATCCCCCATGTGAACTCCACTTTCAGAAGTTGGAGACTGGGTGTAGTTCTGCACACAACTGGGTTCCAACAGAGCTGAATTGAGTTTCCATTGTGTTCCAGGCCAAATCCGCCAGAAGAAAGTCATCCATTGCTGTCTGAGTTTCATTGCTGTTGAAGAACAAGCTCCCCAAAGTTTCAAAGCCAGAATTCATGGTCTGTGTTTCTGCATTGCTTAACTGAACTTTGCTTTCTAGAGCAGGTAGGTGTTTAGCAGCAGAGATTCTTTCAGTTTGGGTCTCTGTGTCAGATGAATCAATACTCATGGAAAAGCTGGAGTGTTTCAGAATACTTCCCAGAGGCAGATGAGGGCTACTGTCTAAAAAGAAGTTCAAGTCCCTCTGTGTCTGAATGTCAAACATTTCAAGGCCTAAGAAGTTAGAATTTCCTCTACGACTGTAGGACTGGGCAGAGGTGTCTGCAAGTAAGAAGTCAGTTTGGGTCTCTATGTCCAGCGATTCCAAGACTGGCTCAGTGGTTATGGGGCTAAGTTCACTCTTTTTAGTTTGAGTCTGGATTTTTGAGGCCGAAAAGAACTCTCTAATATCAAAATCAACTGCAGGATTCTGGGTTGGGCCAGATGGGAGCTGGGTGTCAGGTCCATTACTTGTGTCAGACGAAGACTACGATTGTCCAGTGTCTGACCAGGCAGATTACTTGACAAGATGTTTTCCAGATCACTTAATAAATCCCTGGTTCAGGTCTGATTATCTGTCATGTTCTGTGAAGAAAGTGTACTATTCTGTGTGCTGAATGAAGTTCATGATTGGTTCAGATTTCTCAATATCTTGATTTAAAGTTTTAGGGTGGTTCTGAGGTAACAAACCATGAGTTACAGTCTCTGCTACTAAGCTGCTGCTTATAATTTGTCTGTAGAAACATCATATGATGAATGAACACTCTCAAAAATGTCTCCACACATTACAGCTTTGTCTATCTGTACTCGATCATCTGTTGGACTTCGCATTCCACTGGTCTGAGTTTCTCTCAAAAGAGATCCCACCTGACGGGAAACTGGGATCTATAAATACATCAGTCTGAGCAGCTATAGATGAGATTACCTTAGAACTGGGCAAAAATTTTGAGTATGAACACTAATGGGAAGGGAAACTTGAGAACCAAATGTCAAATCAGTTTACGAACAAGGTGATACAGAGGAATCAGGGCTAGCCCACTGTGCAGATGTGGGACTCGAGGGACATTGTTCCAGCTAATGATTAAGAACTCTCCAGACAATAGGGGCTTCTTAGACAATGGGTGAATTTCCAGGATGTCCGGCCCCCTTCCGAGAAGGAGGGGAGATAACAAAATGTAAAAAAGGTGTCTGTCAAAGACCAATCAGACAGCTGGGGAGAAGGAGGGAGATAACAAAATGTAAAAAAGGTGTCTGTCAAAGACCAATCAGGCAGCTGGGGACAAGTTCCCTCTCTGGTCCGAGCCTAAGCCGGGACCAATCAGCAGGAGAACACAACCAAATCTATAATTTACATACGGGGAAGTGGGAACCTATAAAACTGACATATTCGCGCCCAAAAGGGTTCCTTCTTCGACCTCCTACGTGAGGACCAAGGAACCCCGGTGCACCGGCCTTCAATAAACCTCTTGCGTTTTGCATCGGCTTCCGACTCTTGTTGTTTCCTGGGCGAGTCGAAACTCCTAGGAGACCGCGCAGGTCTAACACAGACAGTAAAAAGTGTTGTGTGGTGTAAGACAGGTCTGCCTGTGCATTGATTGAAGAAATGCTGTTTTCTTGACATGTGTTCCCTAGTTCTTGTAAAGAGTTAGATGGACTTTTACCCGAGTTCACTTGAACACCTGTGCTAATTGGCTCAACAGCAACGGGATTTACAATTTTTGAAAGACGGAGGCTCTCCTTTAGAGAGCAAGCCTCTGAATCTAGGCCGAGGATCAGGGTTCCTATGGACAAGGGCAGTAAGTGCACAGAACCGCGGGGACAGAGCCCTGATGATCGACACCCAACACTACAGGCTGGGCTGAGGAGTCTGCTGTAGGCACAAAGACAGGCACTTCAGGCTTTGGTAAAAGCAACTTCTGAGGATACCTTGGACGAGTTGGAAGAGTCTGCTTTCTGGCATTAGAGCTGCAAGAGTCTTCAAAAGAAGCCATTAGCTTTATTTCTGAAGTTTCTAGCTCTTGAGCATCTGGTGTTGGGGTTGATTGGTTGCTCAGTGATTCACTGGTCTTACTGGACAACTTCTGGTTGTGCAGGCACTTTTGCATTTTCCTTTTCTTACTAGATGGATCCCTGTGTTCTGCAGGGATCGCACGGCCAGTTCGGTAGATGTGGGACTGTAAATGCAGTCCTTCTGGCATAGGGACAGCCACATGTGCACTGGTAGGTATTGCCACAATCCTCTGGATGTCTTTTCAAGTCCTACTCAGTGCCATACGAATTGCTGCACTTAACTATGTTTGTGCTGCTTTTCTGCATGCATTTTCATAAAGTGCTGTTTTCTGAGAGAAAATTGAGAACTTGGTCTGTCAGGGCCTCTCGGGCATCCTTCAATCGGACAACAGCAGAACCTCAGGACAGTTTTCAAATCTCTTCCTATTGTTGGATTCTCTATGCCATCCTGCTGGTGGTGGCTCTTGACCAGGTGCGTGTTGAGCACCGGGCTGTTGGGCAGGATCTTGCCGCCGCCGCGCGCCGGGAACAGGCTGTTGGTCCACACGGCCCAGGACAGCTTGCTCACCCAGGGAGGGATAAGCTCCCCGGCCAGCTGCCTCTCAGCGGCCTTGGGGGAAGGGGACCCCATGGGCCCGAGGCGGCGGCAGCTCCCCTCACAGCCTGGGCGCCCCAGGCCAGAGCCGTGGACCCTGCCGCCACCGTCTCACAGGCCACCAGGTGCGCCATGTGTCTTGAAGCCCGAATTCACCTGGGTCTTTCACACCTGTTTCAGATACCCTGGTAGAAGAGTGACTATCTCTCATAGTAAATTGGTAAAGAGACTTCTGAATATAATCTTGTATACCCTGCTTGCACAAGGGAAAATGTGTTGATCATGCCTTGTGTGAGAATTTCCACTCCATGTCACAGCAATATTTCTTACTACAAATGAATAAATTAGTATTCTGGTTCTATCCCAATTCATGTGCAATTTAGTTAGTATGAACTAATTTCTCAGAAACTGATCACCTCCCTAGGCACTGAGAAAAAAAAAACAAAAAAAAAAACCTCTCTAAGCTTTGAGGTAGGGGGCTAGGTTTCTTCCAAGCCTTCCCTGAAATGAAACCTCTATCTCTTCCTGTTGCATATCTACTGATTAACATACCTCCAAGTAAAGCCTCGGGCAAGAGGTTCATTCTAGAGCTAAATCTTACGTAAAGCTCTGCTTAGTCCAAGAAACAGATTTCTTAGTCTATGAAACAGATTACGAAACAGTTCATTTTTCTTTCTTTTCCTCTTTACAATCAGGAAGCTTACTATCAGCTGCAAAGGATCTTTCAGAAGTGGTTCTCTGTTAAAATTTGGGGCAGCCAACTTGAATGAATTAAACAACTTAAAATAACTCTAAATTATTATACCATCTCAGAGGGCCTAGAATGCTTTCATAACTAATGCACTAGCTGCATGGTCTCCTTTCAGCACTGTAGCTGTTTGAGAACTATTCTTGCCCAGACAGTGATTTCTTGTATACTCACAAGGCAAAGCTCTCTTATGTTCCAGTGAATCTTCTTCCTCTAGAGCCAACTTAATGTTGTGCTTTGCCTCTTACATCTAACTTGAAGGAAATTGTACAACATGCTCCACGTCAACATTACATGTGATGAACATAACTGTTTTATAACAAAAATTGAAGTTGTATATCTGTGAAAACTTTGCTACATTATCTTCTCAGCACTCCAGTCAAGAACCACTGTCTTGTCTATTTGTTTTCAATTTTCCACATTCCAACTGACATAATTCCATTTTCTTTACTCCTTATGCTTTATTTTTATTCACATTTCACTATTTTATTGCAGGTATGGCTGACCTTCTTAAATTCTTTGTGGAATGAAACTAGATGTTCAAAAAAATAAATAAAATACAGAAAGTAAATACTTTCTCTTTAGTGCCTACTCTCTACTGCCCTCTGCAGGTAGAAAGAAAGAATAAGATCCTCACTTAACAGGAAGATTTAAAGTAATTGGTGTTTTTTGAGAGGCTAACCATTACCAACCAGACTCCATCTACCCACAGGAAGGATTTCTCAATTTGCTAACGTCCCTTCACTGTGGAAAAATTTCTGGGAACCACAGACTATTTTCAAGAGAGTTCCCTATCTCCTACACCCATATACAAACGGACATGAAGTCCTCTCTTATTCTGGGTGAAGGCTAAGGGCCCTCTATGTCAAAGTTCCTTCAAGCCTGTAAAACTTGAGTCTGGGAGTGAAAGAGAAGAGACATAAAGGTGCAGACAATGCAATTTGTCTGTGCTCTGCAGACAAATGTCAACAAATGTAGGAACCCCTGCAATCCCTCAATCAGAGATAATGTAAGATTTTGCTTTCTGTTTTTACAAAAAGTGAAAGGCAGCCTGCAAGATAACCAGCAAACAGGCAGCTTCAATTCTCTGTAGAAAGGACTGTTCATTATACATAGATTATTTTCTTCAGCTACACTACTTTATATGGATAGCAACACTGTCAGTGATGTCATCTTCTGAAACAGAGACCAGGATGTATAGGCATATTGTGCCAACCGAGCCCAAATCAATGACCTGGGTAATGCAGTCAGGGTAACACTATTATTCTTCATCTAAACCCTCCAAGCCCATAGAAAAATAATGCTAATCTGATGCAGGTTCAAGGAATACATTATGTGGGAAAGAAAATCAAGCCCTTGTTTAATTTCATTTACATTCTAATATGTACTTACAGGAAACACCACAGAATTCAGTATCATTATGTGCATCAGACTATGCCATTTTATTTTTGAATTAGTAGCATGTTTAAAAATTTATTAAAATCAAACACTTTCTTGGATAAGAATATTTTTAGCAAGGATATTCTCTAAAAGATTGATCTCCAAATATGTATTCACATAGCCTACCAACACCTTTCCACAACTGCGAGAACAGAATGATTTATAGCATTCTTGATAGAGGAGGCAGCGTTGTTTTATTATTTGGGGTAAGGAGATTTTTTTGAAAGATTTATAGCTTTCAGTTCCACCTCCGCTTGTTTTGTGATTCAATTGACTCATTCTATTTACCTATCTTCACAATGGTCATAATATGGACTTAGCAGATTTAAAAATTTTCAACGTCTGTAAACTTAAGCTTTCTGAGCTGAAAAATGTCTCTTTAAAAGGTATGCTGGGGGCTTCCCTGGTGGCGCAGTGGTTGAGAGTCCGCCTGCCAATGCAGGGGACACGGGCTCGTGCCCCGGTCCGGGAAGATCCCACATGCCCGTGAGCCATGGCCGCTGAGCATGCGCGTCCGGAGCCTGCGCGTCCGGAGACCGTGCTCCGCAACGGGAGAGGCCACAACAGTGAGAGGTCCGCGTACCGCATAAAAAAAAAGGTATGTTGGGAAGAGAACCACTGGGTCTTTTCACTCGCTTAAAAGCATACACTGAGCGCCTTCTACCGAATTGCATGTAGGTTGGGGTAAGGGTTAGTACATACAAGTCTTTTAAGACCGCACATCCGGGCCACCGATGAGCCAGTCAGAGGCCCCGCCCTTCTGGAGGCGGGGCCACGGGCGACCAGCAGGTACCTCCGCTGCGTCGCGCCCCGTCCAATGCTCCCTGAGCGCCGGAGGCGGGCCTGTGCGGCGCGTGGCTGGAATCTGGGGAATATCCGCGCGGGCTTGAGCCATGGCTGAAAGTGGTCGGCCACCTCAGGCCCGGGCCCTCCTGCAGCAGTGCCTGCACGCCCGGCTGCAAGTACGCCCCGCCGAAGGGGACGCAGCGGCCCAGTGGGTGGAGGTAACGTCGGCTCCGCAGCTCCGGTTATCCTGTGGCGCGCAGGGGCGGTTCTCACCGCACTGTCTAGGCGATTTGTGCCCTCGCGTCTCCCTCCGAGCCGGTCGCGTGGCGCATGGCACGTGCTGTGGGCGGGGCGGGACTCCCGGCCGGTCCGCCCAACGCTGCCCTCAGTGCCTACCTGTGGTCGCCTCTATCCTCAGTACTGCACCACCGGCCCTGGCCCTTTCTCCCTCGGACTTATTTTACGAGAGGAAGAGGGTGTCCCCTGCTTGGCACCCCGGGAGTTGGGAGCTTCCCCTCACCGTTTGCCTACCTGAGCTCTGTGGACTTTAGACCTAGTAGCTCAGACCTCTTGCTTCAAAAGAGCAAAAAGCCTTGCCACGCCCTGCGCGATGCTCGGGCTGCTGGTGAGTTGTCCTGATCTGGTTCGAGCTTCTAGGTTAGATTTGTTGCAAGCGTTCAAGATCTGTTTTGACTTGTGCTCCGGATCCCGTCGAATTCCCTCTTAGGTTGACTGCAGCTAGGTGTTAGCACAGTCGTGAGATTGCCCATGAAGCAGTTCTTTTTTCAAGAAACTCTAAAAAACTTGACTTATTTCCCACCAGGAACAAAGATGACTACTTTTATAATAATGTTGCATTGTTATCGAACACATTTCCTCCAAAGAATTTTAAACATTTACACCAATATGATGTCCTTCTGCTTGAATATTTGCCTTTTTAAAAGAGGCTGCCCATATGCAAAATTCCATGCAAAAACAAAATTTTCTTTAAGGCCCCCGACTTATTTTTTGGAGTAAGTTGAAATGAAGGGAAAAAATGTGTAATAATGATAAATAAAACTGGTGGAGGTACTCAGAAACTCTAATGTAGGAGCATTTCATTCATTCATCTGCTGAATTCCGTCCCAAATCTAGCACTCCTTAACACAATCCTAGTTATTATTTTAAATACTACCCATGAACTATATGTGGGTGACTATTCTTAAATCACTATCTGTTACTCCCTTGTAATTTGGAAATATTTATAAGCATAAACAGTCCTATATTTTTGCCCTCCCTTTTTCTTTCTCAAAAATTCATTTCTTATTTCTTTTGTTATGGTCTCTTAAAAATTTCTCTTCCCTATTTTGAGATTTTATTATTTTTGCCATACTGTCCAAAGAATTGCCTATTTTTATACTTGCTTCATGGGACTATAAATCCCAAACTATTAATCATTTAGATTTCTTCCATGCTTCTTTATCCTTTTATATTCTTCATGTCACATCTCCTTGTGCAAAATCACGGATAGTTTATTGCAGCCTTCCAAACTATCAGTGTGTTTATTAACTTTAAAAGCTATTTTAAAGCTTTCTCTTCCACTCCCACACATGGCTAAATTAATATGAAGAGCTGATGAGTAATTAGATAGAGTAAATTCTTTCCTCTTTCTCAAGCATCAGCTATTCTATTACTAAAAGTTCTAATTAAAAAAAAACATTTTTAATTGTTTTTAAGTTTACTTTTTGATTTGAAGGTTACTTTGCGTGTTCTTGGTTTCATTCATTTAGACCTTTGCTGTCACAGGCTAATATTTTTCTTCCTGGAAGGTGAACATTTTTAACCTACAGTGAGAATTATGTGTACTTTCTTATATATTTGAAATGTTCTATTTATACCAAAAGAAGCTACAAGGAAGGTGATTCTGACTTGAGGAGGGGAATTTGTAGATCACAATTTAAGAGCTATTTTTGGAATAAACTAAAAGAAAATACCTTAATGAAGAGGTAGTGTGGTAAGTAGAAGGAAAGAACTAGTGTTTTTTTGTTTGTTTGTTTGTTTTTGGCCAAGCCATGCTGCATGTGGGATCTTAGTTCTCTGACCAGGGATCTAACCCCTGCAATGGAAGGGTGGCGTCTTAACCACTGGGCCACCAGAGAAGTCCCAACAGGTGTTCATTCCTGCAATTACTTAATTCTGACATTGCATGTGTCCAAATATGAGTATGCTTGAGAAATTTTGGCCTGTGCTGAAACAATCCCAGTGTAGAGAGCTGTGACAGTGGTGCAGATATCTGTATTATTCAACCTGCCACCTCCTTACTTATGGGTGTGCCCTGGAGGCACTTGTTTGTTCAAGAGCACAATTACACTTATAAAAGGTTACTTCTTATCCAGGTAAGTCAGGTGTGAGTGCAGAGCTGCATTTATGTTTATTTACAAGAGTATTTAGATAACACATAGAGCCTGTAATATACAGTAGAACTTAAATGCAATCAACAGAGTCCCTATCATGTACAAAACAGTCTGTAAAGTGCTTTGGGAGTTAAGATGTAAAATAAATTGTGTTTCAGTCCTTAAATTTCTTTTTACATGGTCACTTAATACGCACTTGTATCGCTCTTACTATGAACCAGGCACTGTTCTAAGCACTTTACAGATATTAACTCAATCTTTGTAATAGCTGTTGGACTCAGAGGGTTAATCTACAAAATAAAAAATTTAATGATTCACTCTGCAGCAAAATCAAAGTCATTTGTCAAGTGTCTCTTTTCCGTATAGTCTCTGTCCTACAAGAGCTAATAAAGAACTATCCAAGTCATTGTATAAAATAAATAAGCTTACATTCCTGATAACAGAAAACCTCTTGATGTAGAACTTAATATGAATGCAGTTTCCAAGGTTTAATCACTGTGTATTTAATGTATTAACAAAAATAACAAAAAATAATTGGACAGCAGTTTCTTGGAGTTTATTGAAATAAATCAGACCCTTATTTTCATTATCTATAAGTAAATGGATTAGGAGGAACAAAGAATGATGATGTCAAAAAACATATCAGTTACAGTGTTGTTTATACATCAGCCATATCTGATATAATGTGAATTCATTTGGTGTTGAATAAATGGGCCCCTGCAAACTAATTATAAGTCTGTCAGCCATACTTAGGAAGAGGCTAGTTCATAGTACTAATGATTTTGATCAGAAGTACATGTTTGGGGACTTCCCTGGTGACGCAGTGGTTAAGAATCCGCCTGCCAATGCAGGGGACACAGGTTTGAGCGCCGGTCTGGGAAGATCCCACATGCCACGGAGCAACTAAGCCCATGCGCCACAAGTACTGAGCCTGCTCTCTAGAGCCTGCGAGCCACAACTGTTGAGCCCATGTGCCACAACTACTGCAGCCCACACGCCTAGAGCCCGTGCTTCACAACGAGAAGCCACCGCAATGAGAAGCCCGCACACTGCAACGAAGAGTAGCTCCCACTCACTGCAGCCCACATGCAGCAACGAAGACCCAATGCAGCCAAAAATAAATTAATTAATTAAAAAAAAAAAGAAGTAAATGTTTGAAGGTATAACTTGGGGTCTTTACTGCTCTTGGCTGTATTTTAAACTTAATTTTTGAAAAATGATAACTGAGGTGACTGAATATTGAAAAAGATTTTATTTTCTCACATATTTAAGAAATTAAATCTATTATCAAAAGTTATTCCTCTTCTTTTGCATTTAACCTTTTATCTATAAAAGTTGTGAAATTTTATTCATTTACCTCTGTATATAGAAGCTTCTTTCTAATCTGAATTTATTGTGGTTTCTCATAGGTCCAGAGAGGATTAGTGATCTACCTGTGCTTTTTCAAGGGAGCTGATAAAGAGCTTCTTCCCAAAATGGGTATGTGTTTGATGTTTCTTTTTTAAGAGTGAGAGTGACTAGCAATAGATAGATGAATCAGAAGGGAAAAAAGCACAATCTTAAATTGTACTGTTATGTAAGTTATAAATGACTTAACTCTGTGTACTGTTGTTGACTTTAGCTGTTTGTCTTTTCCAAAGCTTAATGTAAGCAAGTGTGGTAGAATTCTTTTAAAATATCTGCAGCATTTCAGATCATTTATAGATTGGTTTAGAAGAGTGTACACACACACACACACACACACACAGACAACACACTGAGATTCAGCCAAGGATACAGAAACTTGTTGGAAGCAGGGTGGCCACATAGGGAGAAATAGATGCTGCATTTCTTAATATAGTCTCCTTATCTCTCAGAGTCCCTAACAGGGGCATAGAGGTGACACTGTATGTACAACATGTGGTTCCCATCAAATACGTGAAGATCAGGCTTATATCATTATTATAAAAGAGTTTACATTAACCATTTATGCACTTCTTTTTAGGAAATGTGTATAAAGATGATTATTAAACCAAGCTCAGTGTCATCACAGCCACACCTCCTCTGCGGGCAGAGAAAGAGTCAGTGTTCAGGCATCTCTGAACAATAATGTACCTGCCTGCAGCTTTCCAGTGCCCTCGATATTCTATATCACTGCACATTCCTTGTGATAATTACATAGGTTCAGATATACCAAATCAAATTATATACTATCTCAAGACAGTATTTGATAGAATAATTATGTACAAAAAAAGAAGCCTGAAATAGTCAAGCTGTCCCTAAGGTTGGGGACAGGTTATATTCTCTCCATTAGTAAAGGCAGTACCCATTAGTTGGATTAATAAATATAAATTATATAGATGGGTAGTTGAAGCAGGCGGAAGTTAACCTAGAAGAGCTTTAAGTAGTGGAACTCAAGCGTAAATAGCACAGTGAGGAACAGCTTGGACAAAGGGCTAAAGCTTCTAGAGGGGATTTTATGCTGAGACATCAAACATGTTTAACAACTTTGTCAGAGGATGAAAACTAGACTTGAGAAGGGACTGCAGTAGGTGAGAATGGAAAGCAAGTAACTGTAATAATTTGACCTACTAGAGAATGGACTTGAGGAAATGGGGAGGGGGAAGGGTAAGCTGTGACAAAGCGAGAGAGTGGCATGGACATATATACACTACCAAACGTAAAATAGATAGCTAGTGGGAAGCAGCCGCATAGCACAGGGAGATCAGCTTGGTGCTTTGTGACCACCTAGAGGGGTGGGATAGGGAGGGTGGGAGGGAGGGAGACACAAGAGGGAAGAGATATGGGAACATATGTATATGTATAACTGATTCACTTTGTTATAAAGCAGAAACTAACACATGATTGTAAAGCAATTATACTCCAATAAATATGTTAAAAAAAAATGAAATTTGAACCTGAAGGATAATAGGGAGCTTTAAAGGGTTTAAAGAGAAAATGAAATGAGGTCTCCTGTTACAGAGGGTTATTGCCAGGACTTAATGCTTGGATATTGGACATTCTGTCTGTTTTTGCCTTGAATTAAAGCTTTCTTGACCATGAAGGCTATATAGTAGAAATCTTCAAAAACAGGAAGAGCATTTTTGGCCAAATTGTGGCCAAATAAAAACACTGAGGAAGTCCACTTTAACTCTTCTAGTGGATAGTCTAACACAAAGCTTTTATATATCATGATTCTCAGTAAAGAGCTGTGACTCTAAGAATCACATTCTACTGGTGTGAGTTGTAAGCAAAATAAGTCCATCTATTATTGATAGTAGTAGCTTGTACTTCCCTCTGTTCCAGGAGGCAAAGTAAGCCAGTGTGATGGGATTCTCTTAAACCCAACCTCATACTTATTACATGGATTCAGATCTTTCCAATCAAATCATGTAGCCCTTGGGAACATAACAGCCAGTTATATCCATAAAGTCTGAAATAGCATGGCTAATGTATAGATGTGCAGAATCTTCCTCAATTCATCTTCAGTATAATTGGACAGAGATCCAGGGCCCTGTCAAAACTTAACTTCCCATATACATCATTAGAGATATTTGATCGACAACCTGTCTTAGAATCTTTGAGTTTCCAAGATGCCATTAATTCATTGTCTCATTTTAATTCTACTTACTGACATTTGTATTTGTATTATATTTACTTCTATATACTGATATTTGTATACCAACAGCATTAATTGAATTCTCAGTTAGATCCAGTAGAGGGAAGTGTGTGGAAGTATAATAAATTATACTTACCTCTCTGGCCTGTTATTTCAAAACTGCCTCCTTAGTCTGTCACTAGCCTGAGGCCTGGATAGCTGGATAGTGATTTACGTGGAATGAAATGCTCCAGAGAATTATAGTTTTCTTAGAAGCAATCAATAGGACTGCAGGCTATATAGCAAAGTCCTATTTGTACTAGAGAAAATTAGAGTTATTTATTTATTTTTGGTTGTGTTGGGTCTTCATTGCTACGCACGGGCTTTCTCTAACTGTGGCGAGCGGAGGCTACTCTTCGTCGCGGTGCTCAGGCTTCTCGCTGCAGTGGCTTCTCTTGTTGCAGATGTTCTAGGCGTGTGGGCTTCAGTAGTTGCAACACGTGGGCTCAGTAGTTGTGATTCGCGGGCTCTAGAGCAGAGGCTCAGTAGTTGTGGCGCTCAGGCTTCGTTGCTCTGTGGCATGTGGGATCTTCCCAGACCAGGGATCGAACCCATGTCCCTTGCATTGGCAGGCGGATTCTTAAGCGCTGCGCCACCAGGGAAGTCCCTAGAGGTATTTTAAAATAGGCATTAGTTAAATGAAAACTGATAGTGCTTAATGCAGAGCTTAGGAATTCATTTGGGTGTTCACCTCAGCAGGTTTTCACCAGGTTAATTCCTTGATTTGTAGAGTGGGGCCACTGTACTGAATCCTTGCTAATATTTACTACAGGCTCTCTAGTAGTTGAAACCATTGACTACCCCACCAGAAAGCATACCTTTTCAAGCCTGATTATTCACACAGGAGTGTGAGGTTTCAATAGTTCTTTTACTGTTTGTGTCCTCTCAGGACTATTCTTTACAAGCAGAAGTTATTTATACCCTTTATAGAGGTAGGAAGACCCTAAGGGTGTTTATATTAGGCATTTCTTTTGCTTATTGTTTTGAAAATGGCTAATGTTGAAATGTAAAGATTTTCTAAGTTTAGATTTTTTAGCTACACATGGATATTTATGGTTATTTTGACACTTCTTATTAGCTATGAGTATACTTGCATAAGTGCCATAAAAATAATAATACAATATTTTCCTGTATGTATATGAAGATAATGCCAGTAACTCTATACCTTTGGATTTACTTTCCCAGTTGACAGTGAATTTCTGATGATTTTTGCTTTCACCTTTATCCTCCCACTGGTGATGTTTGTAAAATAATTAGTCTCTGTTAATAATGTCTTCGAGGTTATAAAACTGCAAAATCAACTAGTTTATAACAAGATTGAACCTGGAACCTTTGTTCAGCTTAGAATTCTAGGCAACTAAGTTTAAAATAATAAATGCACTAAGGTTTTTATTTAATGTTCTTTGTTATAAAGTAGAATAAGTGTGTGGAGGATCTGTCATGTTTTTTTTTTCCAGTGGGATTTGTTTTGAAATATAAAAAGGAACAAAAAGGCAAAATCTTTTCATGTATCCCCCAGGGCAACAATATCTTGAAGTTCCAGTATACAGTTAATTCTTTAGTCCTTTCTGGATTATCTTATTGTTAGGAGATCCTAACTGCCAAGTCAGATTTAAAACATCATGACATTTTCTGCATGAAATTTTCCTTGTTTTTCATGCTTAGATCATTTAGCTTACTGAAGCAGCTTTTAAAATCTAAATAGAAACTTTGGGTTAAAAGCATGAGCTGACAAACTGGATTTTAAACATGAGGTTTGCTGACTAGAAGATCGTTGGTTTTCTTCAAGTTTGTTTTCTACCTCAAAATGTTCTCCTTTCTTCCCTACCCAGTTAATACACTGTTAAATGTGAAATTAAGTGAAACAGAAAATGGCAAGCGTGTCTCTGTATTGGATCTACCTGGCAACATTCTTATCATCCCTCAAGCCACCCTTGGGGGGAGAGTAAAAGGAAGAAGCATGCAGTATCACTCTAACTCTGGAAAAGAAGAGGGGTTAGAACTTTATTCCCAATTTGTGACTCTCTGTAAAAAAGAATTAGCTGCTAACAGCAAGTGTGCTGAAGCTGGGGTTGTGGTGGAACATGGCACTTACGGCAACAGGCAGGTGTTAAAGCTCGATACCAATGGACCATACACACACCTAATTGAGTTTTGAAAAACTAAAAGTTTCTACAGTTGTAATTAGATTCTCTTCCCCTTCTGCTTGAGTACACTAATCTGCAGCATTTTTAGACAAGAAAATCCTGGGTCCCATCCATACCTCTGCAGCCTGCTACTTGGACGACCTCGCTACGTCACCTAAACTCTGGATCTCAGTCACCTTCCATCCTGCTTTCCCCTAAACTCACACTCAAAATTTTGAAAAATGCCTTGTATTCGCCTTATGGTCATTGATAAGAACATGGAAATGTTTTTAGAGAGCTGTATTTAAGCATTTTGTGCAATCAAGAAAAATATGTTTCTTATACCCTCAAATGTATGTAATATGTAGTAAAAATCACTATTTGTGTTACGATTATAATTTTGTCAATTTTGTTTTAGTATTTCAGATTTCCGTATTTTGAATGAAAGAATATGCAATTTACTATTCCTTCTAATAATATCTATGAAAATATAATACAGAAATGTTATTGTACATTTTAATATTATTTTCCAAGGACATCCAAGTGCTTTAAATTATTTTAAGAATCTTTAGTTGATATAGCAATAAGGTATGGGGGACTAAAAGTTTTTTTTATTTAATATACTAATGGCTTAATATTCTGTTTCTCATTTTTTTACCAAAACAATGTGTGTTGCATTTTCTGTTTTTGGTTTTTAAAAGTTACTGTTTCATTAAATTAATGTTCATAAATTTTTTTAGGAAGTTCCTTTCTTGTTGGTTTAGATTGCTGTAAAAGGAATAAAAGGAATAAAAAGGGAGGCTTTCTACTGGAATGATTTGAAAACAAGTTGACTTGTTCATTTCCATTTTATCGACTTAATGATTTAGAGCCAGTATCATTTATTTCTATTAGTGTATTTTTGTGTCCTCCCCCCACCCCAAAATTCATATGTTGAAGTCCTCCAATGTGATGGTATTTGCACATGGGGCCTTTGGAAGGTAATCAGGGTTGATAGAGCATGAGAGTGGGGCCCTTATGTTGGGATTAGTGTCCTCATAAGAAGAAACACCAGAGAGCTTGCTCACCCTTTCTCTGCCCACCATGTGAGAATGCAGTGAGAAGGGAGCCATTTACAAGCCAGGAAGAGAACCCTTACCAGAAACCATGCTGGCACCCTGATCTTGAACTTCTAGCCTCCAGAGCTGTAAGAAAATAAATTTCTGTTGTTTAAGCCACCATAAGTCTATGGTATTTTGTTCTAACAGCCCAAGCTAAGACAGTCACATAAGATAAACATCTAATAAGGTAGACTTTTCAAAGCCAAGAGAGGAAGATATACAAGAAATTGAAAGCATAAATGAATCAATAAAAGGTAATGTTCATTTTTTACAAACTCATTTGACTTGATTTAATATTTTAAAGAGTGAAAATGAAATAGTGTTTCTCGTTATCAAAAAGATGAAAACAATGACTTGAAGAAACATCTTAAGTAGCTGTTGAAAATTCTTTGTGTCTTATAATTTCTTTAGGTTTATGTTCCTAAGATACTTAAAGTTTCTGTTATCACAAAAAGTCCTATTTTCTCTATATCCTTCCTGTACTATTCTATTTTGGAACTTAAGGATCAATAACTGACTTGGTAGTGAGCTCATTTGTCCTTAACTTTTGCTTTATTGATTCGCAATACACTTATTGAAATGTAATAAACTATTCATAAACTTTCAAACTCCAATTTTCTCAGAGCTTCTCCAAGGAGGTTTATATGTCTTTCAAAAAGATTATGTGTTACCTATTTTAAATCATTTTGATGTGTGTGGGTGAAATGCTGACTCACAGCCCTAGATTGCTATTTTATAGTTCAGGCAATTCTCCTTAAGAAGAAATTTGCTTGTGGTACTTGTGGAGAATAGAAATTTCAACTACATGAAGAGTTATTAAACAGAAGATGACAGCCAAGTTTGTTTCATTTCCAAGGAGGCTAGAACAAGAGGAAAAAGGCAAGAGAAATAGTAGATAGGAAAATAACTACACCTTGGCTTTCTGTAGCTCTCCTGGCCCAAGATGCTCAAAGAACATTCAACAGATACCTAATTTTATCTTCACAGTATATAATGACAATAATGCTGTGGAAAGTAAGAAAATGCTTAAATAATTTTCCCAAGATCACACATTAGGGAGCAATAATTTCTATCCCCCTGACTTTTCTTGTAGTGAGAGTTAAAATTGATCTTCATAAAGGCTTAGCATCTCCCAGTGTGGATCACTTGAGAAAAAACAGCCAATAAATTGTTTTATGTACTAAATTACGTGGCGGTAGGGTTACACCTAATTTGGGTGCCTTCTGCCTTTGTTTTTCAAAGATTCTAGAATGTTTAAATTAGAGTATCATTTCTTTCTTTTAATGGAAGTATAGTTGATTTACAATGTTGTGTTAGTTTCAGGTGTACAGCAAAGTGATTCAGCATATATATATACTTTTTCAGATTCTTTTCCCTTTATAGGTTATTACAAAATATTGAGTATAGTTTCCTGTGCTATACAGTAGGACCTTGTTGTTTGTGTATTTTATATAGTAGTGTGTATCTATTAATCTCAAATTCCTAATTTATCCCTCCCTCCCCTTTCCCCTTTGGTAACCATAAATTTGTTTTCTATGTGAGTCTGTTTCTGTTTTGTAAATAAGTTCATTTGTATCATTGTTTTAGATAACATAAGTGATATATTTGTCTTTCTCTGTCTGAATTACTGCACTTAGAATATCATTCCTAAATACTATTTTATCTGTCCATTTGGCAAACTTCATGGATTCAATTATATAAAATACTGTGTATAAGACATGGACTACCAATGAGTATGAATTTATCTTGAATATACTCATACTAGGTAAATCAAACACTTTTACATTTCTTCATTCAAGTCAAAAGAAGGCATTGACATTTATGAATAATATCTGTATTAATGATTTATTGACTCCATAATGAAAGACCTAAGCTTATCAGATATAAGGATCAAATACTATAGAATCCTATGCCACTTGTTTTGGAGGATAACTCACATTGGTGTTAGAATGATGACATGTCAAACTTTTATTATCTATGATTAACATTGCAGAGGACCTGATTTGTTACATTATAGTTATTTCTTAAAAACTCACATGATAGTGAAACTAGTATTTCCAAAAGTGCTTTATCTATTAATTTATTGAAGTAAGACTACTTTCTGAAAGGGAAGAACTATTAGAAAACTAACATTTTCATTCTGAAGCCACACTTTGATGATGACTTTAAATGTCTGTTTATTTTGATAATCTAATTATTCTCCCTTCCTCCTATTTCTCCTACATCTAATCCTTTTTTGCAGACCATCTCCAAGGTAATGTTTCTAGAAAATTCCTTTCTGTATGATATTCCACTGTTTAGAAACTTTTATAACTATTTTTTATCTACAGGACAAAGTCTAAACTTCTGAGGTTGGCATGAAGATTCTCCTTACTCGTTAGGAGTGAATGAAATGAAGGGAGAAATGTAGAGGACCAAAGTCAGAATCCTGAGAAAACATAAAGAAAAGGCAACATATGAGAGGCCACAGGATAGTATAGAGATCAAAGAGGCAGAGAGAACCAGAAAATGTATTGTTAACAAGATAGTTTTCAAGGTTTAAACAGTCAGTGCCAAATACTGAAGAAAAATGGGACAACACAAAGACTGAGGAGAGACCTCTGGGCCTAGCAGTTAGGTGTTTTCAAACTTATGGAAAATTGGCATAAAATTTGCAAGAGTTACTACAATTAGGAAAAGATTCTTAATCTTTTGTCTTCAGGTAGAGTGTCTCAAAGTATGCCACTGGACCACCTGTACAGGAATCACCTGGGGAGACTAACTTTTTACGAAATGCAATTTTCTGGGACCATCCCAAATCTATTGAATTAGAATCTCAGGAGTTAAAATCTATCTAGTCACCTATCTCCCCCAGGTGATTCTTGTATATACTGGAATCTCAGAACCACTGTTATTCGAATGAAGCCCAGACTTTTAAAGCTGATATTACAGTTTCATAATCTGGCTCCAGCTTGACTTTCTAACCTTTTCTCCCTCTACTCCCCAGTAGAAATGCTCCAGGATAGCTCTTTTTATACCCTTCCTAGATCACGCTCACTCTTCTTCAGAAGACAAGCAGAGTTGTCTTCTGCTCTCCTCTAAATCCATCATTCAATATCTAGCTCAAGTCAATCTCTTCTGACCCCACAGTAATTTCTCCTGCCTCTACCCGCCTGGGCATTATGGTTGTCCCACTCTTGACACTTGGAATGTGTCTTATGAGATTGAGTACTTCACCTTTTTTTTTTATGCTTATATGTCCTAACTGCAAGAATATAAACAATATTGGGCAGAGACAATATGACAGTGAGCACACATAGTATAATATTTTTCTTTAAATCTCCATAGTACTTCCATAGCACCGTGTTGTCCATGCTCAATAATTCATAGTAAATGTTACCTGAATTAACATGGAGATTCATCAGTGGCTAGAATACTCTTGATTTTGGTTCGGTTTTACCAGTATTTCACACATAGATTTCTTTGTCATTAAGAAATAAAGAGGTTGGAATGTGCAGGAAGCAAGTTTAATACCACTACCCCTTTCTTTAATACAATAGATAACACCAGAAAAGTTAAAAGACAAACTAAAACAGGTTTTTGAGATTCAACATAAATGTGGGCATTGCTATTTCTACTTTGTTAGTTTATTACATCAGTGTGTTAAAGGGAAAAGCCACAGGCCCAAAATGGTGTCACTTGTGCTAAAGCCCATGATACCAAACCTAGATTTAAGATCTAACCTAATTGCAGTTTTAACCTTCACCAGAAATGTAGTGTTGTTGTTTTTTTTTTTACTGAAATATAGTTGACTTACAATGTTGTGAAATTGTAGCACAATTGTAGCAGTTAATTTCTGCTGTACAGCAAAGTGATTCAATTATATATATTTTTTTCCATTATGGTTTATCATAGGATATTGAGTATAATTCTCTGTGCTATACAGTAGGACCTTGTTGTTTATCCATTCTGTATATAATAGCTTACATCTGCTAATCCTGACCTCCTACTCCATCCCTCCCCCAACCCCCTCCCCCTTGGCAACTACAAGACTGTTCTCTATGTCCATGAGTGTGTTCTTGTTTCATAGATAGGTTCATTTGTGTCATATTTTAGATTCCACGTATAAGTGATATCATATGGTATTTGTCTTTCTCTTTCTGACTTACTTCACTTAGTATAATAATCTCTAGTTGCATCCATGTTGCTATAAATGGTATTATTTCATTCTTCATTATGGCTGAGTAGTATTCCATTGTATAAATGTACCACATCTTCTTTATCCATTCATCTGTCAATGGACATTTAGGTTTTTTCCATGTCTTGGCGATTGTGAATAGTGCTGCTATGAACATAGGGGTGCATGTATTTTTTGGATTAGAGTTTTGTCTGGATATATGCCCAGGAGTGGAATTGCTGAATCATATGGTAATTCTATTTTTAGTTTTCTGAGTAACCTCCATACTGTTTTCCATAGTGGCTGTACCAACTTACATTCCTACCAACAGTGTAGGAGGGTTCCCTCAGAAATGTAGTCTTAACCAGTCTGGAATTTTTTGGTCAGCACCAATTCAGTAATCTGCCACGTGGGCCCTCTCCAGCCTCCAGAAGAAGAAGCCATCTATATAATAAAACCCTTGCCTTTCCCTTCACCCTTTCCCCCTACAAAGATGTTCTGGCCTAAAAATAGTCCTTTCTTTTCTTTTGCTAATAGCTACTTTGCCCCACCCTTATTCCTATAAAATCCTTCCATTTTGTACAACCCCTCACAGCACCTGGAAAGTTGCTAGATGGGATGTTGCCTGATTCGTGAATTTCCTAATAGAGTCAATTATATCTTCAATTTACTCAGTTGGATTTTGTTTATTTCAACAAGGGTGATCACTTTACATTTTCTTAAGGCTTACTCTATATTATCTTTCTAATATAGTATAACTGTATTTATGTACCTAAGAAAGATTACAAGAAGCAAGCCATTCTTAAAACACAGAAGGAAAAAAAAAACAAATTTCATTTAAGAAAACCTGTATTTGAGTCCTTTTTAAAATAAACTTTTTGTGAATCAAATATAAAAGTATTTTATTCATAAATATTAATTTTGATACAAGCTTTAAGACCCTTCTATATTTAATTACAAAATAAAGCAGTTCTGTGGAATGCATCACAAATAGCCAACTTCATGATAAATTTTATCCTACTTCTTTTTACTGGACTTTTCCATATGAATGAATTTTTTGCACTGTGTTAGCTAGCATTTTTCTCTTAAGAAGCTTAATAAAATTTCACCTATTATATCAGCTTTTTTTCTGAATGTGAAAAGAAAAATTTATGTAGAGAATGCACCACACCGTATATAAACTGTATCTGGGAACCATTAGCTAATACTATTATAAACAGTTGGGGTTGGGAAAGTAATTGTGGACATTTTTTTTTTGAGGGGGAGATATGGAGTCTTTTTAAGGCACGTAGGACTAGACTAGCAAAAATGCCATCCTTGACTCCAGCTTTGAGATATTGTTTACTTAGCTTTATACTAACATAAATAAACTAAGACACATTTTCTACTCCAAGCATTCTTTTAATTTACTTTGCAGCCCCAAGGTAAGTTTCTTTAATGAGTAGATATGATCATCACAGTTTCATTTTCTCAGTGCCTGAATTATTTTATATCCTGATTACATTCAGGTAGTCTTCATGGCTTTGATTTCTTTTCATCATATGCATACTTGCCTTTTTTAAGCCAGGTGTTGAAAATGTTCTAACATTTTCTTAATACTGCGTCATGGATAGTTGCTCTCCACTTGAAAGTTATAATCCTCAGAATCTGCAGGTCAGCAGTGGAGCTGGGAGCTGTGTGAAATACAAATTGTTCAAGATGTGACGCTTAACCCCAAGGAATTTACCATCTAGTAGGGGACATGATAGACACAGAAATGAACTAGGTACTGTGTGATCAGTGATATCTGGACAATGCTATCTCTGAGCTATAGAATAGCAGCAGAGGGAGAAGATACTTCTGGCTAGAGTGGTGAATCCCTGTGTTAAAACAGGCATGGCAACTTGAGCCATCCCTTGTAGAATGGGTAGCATGTTTATAGGCACGAGGTGTGGGGGAGGGCACTTCAAACTTTCTGGACTGATAGACAATAAGGTGCCATTGAAGGCTTTTAGAGAGAATAATGACATAATGAAGACTTTTTAAGAGGAGAGACCTGACAGTGGTACATAAGGATACAGAGAGAAGGAAATTTTGTGACAGGAAGACAGATTTGTGTTTTTATTTTTTTGAGTAGTGCAGACATAAAGGGATTTGGTCTCACTTATAGTAGTGGCTGTGAAGATGGAAATAAACGTAATTGGAGATATTGAAAGGTGTTTTGAAGAACAATACACTTCAGGACAGCTGATTAGCTGTGGTGGAGCTAAAGGGAGGAATCAAAAATCACTCTTAAGATTTCATGTATGGGTTACTGAGGAAGATGAATTCAGATTTTAATACATTGAGTTTGAGGCACCTAAAGTAGGAACGTCTACCAGATTTGTTACTCAGGGCAGAGAGAGTATAGATGTGAGAGTCTTGTTTATAACAGTGATAGTTGAAACCCTAGAAATAGACGAGATTTAATCATTCCAATATTACTGAGAGCCTACTCAGGTAAGTATAAGAGGCACACTAAAAATGAAAAGGCAGTTTCCTCAGGAGATTACAAAATAACTGGTGTGTTAAGATAGTTAACTGGAACACAGAGAAACTAGAGGTGCCAAAAGAGAGGTAAAAACAGTACTATGGAAATTTGGAGACGGAAGAGATTTCATCTAGTTGGGGAAGCGCTGGCATTTCAGTATAATTTTGAAGATGAGATCTGCGAGAGATGATGTAGAGAACAACAAAGGATTTGAGGTCCAACCAAATTTATAGTAACAGAAGGAAGAGGAAAATTGACAAAGGAAAGCAATGTCAGACAGGTAGGTGGAAAAAGTGGGAGAAGTGGAAACACCAGTGTCTTGGAGTTAAGGTTTCAAGAATTGGGGAAGTGGGTCCAAACATAGAGAAGTTGAAATTATTGCATAGTTAACACCCACATATCCACCACCTAGATTCTACAATAGGCATCTTGCTATATTTGCTTTACTACCTATCTATCCATCTGTCCATTCCAAGAAGAGGTTATTTTGTTTGCCAAGGGTTTTTAATTTATTCCTCTTCTTTTCTCCCCTTTTGCCTCTGCTGGTTAGCTTCTCCTCTCAGAGGCCCAGGTTTTTTGTTTTTTGGGTTTTTTTAATTAATTAATTTATTTTTGGCTGCATTGGGTCTTTGTTCCTCTGCTCAGGCTTTCTCTGGTTGTGGTGAGCAGGGCCTACTCTTCGTTGTGGTGCGCAGGCTTCTCATTGTGGTGGCTTCCCTTGTTGTGGAGCACAGGCTCAGTAGTTGTGGCGCATGGGCTTAGTTGCTCCACAGCATGTGGGATCTTCCCGGACCAGGGCTTGAACCCTTGTCCCCTGCATTGGCAGGTGGATTCTTAGCCACTGTGCCACCAGGGAAGTCCGAGGCCAAGGTTGTGTGTGAGCCTGCTGCATTTCACTGATATGCCCAGATTTACTATACTTACATTATAGGAAAGCCTCTCTACTCCGTGTGCCTTTGTCTTTAAAGGTCCCAAATGGTGACCCATGGGAGAAATAACTTTTCCACCTTTTCAGTTAGGTTAGTTAACTATCCCTGGAAGTCTGCACCTGGGACTAGAAAAGAGCCTATTTCTAAATGACCCATGATTTGCTGAACTTTCTAGTAGTTTACCAAAGTATGGTCTGAGAATCTCCCTAATCAGAATTACTAGGAAAACTTGTCAAAAATGCAAATTCCTATGTCTCACCTTGGACTTACTGAATCAGAATTTCTGAGAAAAGGCCTGGAAACTGCATTTTAAGCCACTTTTCCCCACCTGTGGCTCTTATACAGACTAGCATCTGAGAACTAATTGTATAATCTTTGTGGTGATATCTCTGAACTAAGAGTCAAGAGGCTTCTGTTGAAGTCTTGGCTTTCCCATGGACTGTGTGTGTTACACTAGCCTAGGGTAACTCAATCCCATCACGACTCATCATAAGGGAGGAGATTGCACTTGACAAATTCTGAAATTCCTCTCAGCTCTACCATTTTGTGGAACTCTGAAAACTGAATTCTGTAAATCAGGAGTTGGTTAAACTTTAATCAGATGAACTGAAAAAAAAAATGTGTTACTCATCAAAATAACTAAATTCTTCTTACATCTTATGAGTTTTCATTTGGTTTTTAAAAGCTGGACCATAGAATGGGCTTCAGGCATTTCACTCAGCCCTTTGCCATTTCAGAGTTCTGTGTTTCCGTGGTGATTCCAGTGTTCATAGCGGTTACCACTCTGCATTCCTTTTACATTGTTGGTAATATCCTTTTCTTCTTCTTCTCCTCCCTATAAAAAAAGTGACTTAAAAAAAAAAAGTGACTTATTTTCTCAGGGTTCTGAGTTGGCAGAAGTTACTGCAAGTTTTAAAGCTATATTTACCAGTGAAAGAGAAAAGTGTCTGATTGTCTTAAGCAATGATTAAATTTTGTGCCCTCAGTCACCTTGGTGTTGGGTAGTGTTTTTTGTGGTTTTTTTTTTCCATTATAAATCTGGGCCTAATTTTAATTTCAAGATGATTTCAGAATATTATTTTAAATGTTACTCAGTGTTCTTGCTGTTATCTCATAAGTGATAATGATGAGTGTCCATATGCTCCAAAGTGATTTTTTTTTAATCTTTTCCTTTTTGGTGGTGGTGTAGATTTGCTATGTGCTAAACTTTTCCAAACATTTTGTTGATAGATAGATTCTTATTTACTGAGGTCGTAAGATCAGAATAAAGTTTATCTAGTACATAGCTCACATATTTGTGTTTATCCTAAAATATGTGTAGGAGTAGAGTAATGACATATTAATTCCTGTATTCTCTCCTCTCTTTTTCCTTGATATTTTCATTTAGAAATAGGGAAAAGAAATTATGCAAGCATTTCAATAGTGGGCCACTGGTACTCTCAGTTCGATTTATATTTGAGATTATTTAATTAACCAGGTACTTATGACCTAGTATGTGCAAAGCAGTAGTAAGCATTATAAGAAGCAATAAGTACATTGCAAGGTGCCTACCATTAAGCTTACAATAGTAATTCATCCTGAATTACACAAGTCAGTAGAAAAAATATTGGACTTTAGCACTCCTAGAATTTCTTTGTTAGACACACTCAGAATTCAAAAGGCATAGTCTTTTTTTTTAAATTAATTAATTAATTTTATTTATTTTTGGCTGCTTTTGGGTCTTCATTGCTGCACACGGGCTTTCTCTAGTTGTGGTGAGCGGGGGTTACTCTTCATTGTGGTGTGCGGTCTTCTCATTCTGGTGGCTTCTCTTGTTGCGGAGCACGGACTCTAGGCGCGTGGGCTTCATTAGTTGTGGCACGGGGGCTCTAGAGCTCAGACTCAGTAGTTGTGGTGCACGGGCTTAGTTGCTCCGTGGTATGTGGGATCTTCTCGGACCAGGGCTCGAACCCATGTCCCCTGCATTGGCAGGTGGATTCTTAACCACTGCGCCACCAGGGAAGCCCCCAAAAGGCATAGTCTTTTAAATAAGAATCTGTTTAGAAGCAATTGTATACCCAATACTGGGATACATAGTGGATAAAAAGATAAACATATTTCCCTCCTTTGTAGGTTCATATCTTTATATATTTCAGGAGACAGAGAGATTGGGTCATCCAATGTAGATTTGGAGGTTAGCTACACATACATGGTAGTTAAAGTCACCAAGGTTAATAGTTGTGGTTCCTCAAAAATTAAAAATACTACTACCATATGATCTAGCCATCCCGCTTCTAGGTATATATCCAAAAGAACTGAAATCAGGGTCTCCAAGAGAGATTTGCACACCCTTGTTCATAGCAGCATTATTCGCAGTAGCCAGAGGTGGAAGCAGCCTAAACATCCATTGAAGAATGAATGAATAAACAAAATGTGGTATACACACACAGTGAAATATTATTCAGCCTTAAAAAGAAAGGAAATTCTTGGACTTCCCTGGTGGTACAGTGGTTAGGAATCCACCTGCCGATGCAGGGGACACAGGTTCGAGCCCTGGTCCGGGAAGATCCCACATACCATGGAGCAACCAAGCCCGTGTGCCACAACTACTGAGCCTGCACTCTAGAGCCCATGAGCCACAACTACTGAGTCTGCGTGCCACAACTACTGAAGCCCACGTGCCTTGAGCCCGTGCTCTGCAGCAAGAGAAGTCACTGCAATGAGAAGCCCATGCACCACAGCGAAGAGTAGCCCCCGCTCACCACAACTAGAGAGAGCCCGCTTGCAGCAACAAAGAGCCAACGCAGCCAAAAATATAAATAAATAAAAGAAATTTATTTAAAAAAAAGAAAGGAAATTCTATTACATGCTGCAAAATGGATAAACCTTGAGGACATTATGCTAAGTGAAACAAGCCAGCCACGAAAAGAAAACTTCTGTATGATTCTACTTATATGAGTTATCTAAAGTAGTCAGAGTCATAGAAACAGAAAGTAGGATTGTGGGTGCCAGGGGCTGGGGGCAGGGTAAATTGTTGTTGCATAAGGAGAGTTGTTGTTTAATGGCATAGAGTTTCAGTTGTGCAAAATGAAAAACTTCTAGAGATACAACAGTGTATGTAGAGTTACAACAATGTGAGTATACTTAAACTATTGAACTATACGCTTTTTAAAAAGTCACCAAAGTGGATGCCGTTGTCTAAGAGAGTGTGTAGAAAAGATGTCAAGAGAGAAACAGTAAGAAGCTAGTTATTTAAGAAATAGGCAGATTAAGAGATGCCATCAAGAGGCTAGCTAACAAAGAGTGGGACGAGAAGAAGCAGAAAAAGTCTAAGAGAATGCTGACATGAAATCCAAGAGAAGGAAGAATTTTATTTAGGTCGTGGTGAACAATAGCCAATCAAGTAGAGAAGTCAAATAGGATAAAACTTTTTATAAGCCATTTGGATTGACAATTAGGAGGTCAGGTTCCTTGGAATTTTGTAAGCCAAATGTCTTGAGGATTGAATGGGACTAAGAAAATATAGTAAATGCAGATGACTCAGGAAGTTGAGTATGAAGGAAATTGAAGAGTTGTAGTTTTGTGGGAAGGCAGTATTAAGGTTTTTTTTTTTAAGATGCAAAAAATCTGAGCATGTTTTTAGAGGAAGAGGAAGTAGAGAGAGAAATTGAAGAAAGAAGAGAGGTTTATGTAGTAAAATTATGGAACAAAATATACAGAAAGCGTAGACGGAGGAGTGCTTTTGGAAAACTGGAAAACTTTGGGTATCTCTGAGATAAGAGGAAAAGACTGCTGAGTATAGGATGAGAAGGAGAGCTCTAGTGGAATTCAGACATCATGACCTCTACTTTAGCTGTAAAACATAAGATGCGATCATCTGGGAGAGAGGAAGATGGCTTGGCGTAGTGACTGGAGGACAGTAGTGAATGTTTGACGTAGCCACTTTAGGAAATGGGTAAGTGAGCCAACTAGCTGAGGCTAGAAATCATAAATAATGTAACAAATTAGAAAACACAGTTACACAATTTTCTTGGCATTCCAAGAGCAGATTGGAAAAAGCAAATGGGTTGGGTTGATTCACATTCAGGGATTAGCAGAGGAGATGCAGTGTGTTAAGGTCATGGAGTGGAAGGAATTGGGAATGTTAGTAAGAAAATGGTTGAAACAACTGACCTCATAAACCAAACTGGATAAGGAAAGGGAAAAAAAGAGTAAAATCAACTAGGAGTTTACAGACCAGATGAGGGAAGAGGTCGAGAAGACTAGTGCTTTTCAGAAGTTAGAAGGAGAATTTCTAAGAGGGAATAGGGGATGTGGAAAGATTAGAGACTGGTCGTAGTATGAGATCTCTGAGGTAGAGCTATTATGAGTGACAACAAAATCTAGAATGAGGCCATGGGAACGTGTAGCTGCAGTGGAGGATGTCAAGGAATTTAAAAGCTAGTACCCCATTTGGACAAGAAAGGTAACCCAGAATGGTATGACTCAGAACAGCAGGAAATACCCATGACCCTGAGCCCAAATTTTTTAATCACTGTGGAAGTGTGATATGAAGGTCAGCAAAAGGCAGAGATGTGGATGGGGAAAGAGTGATGTATCAGGGGGATGTCAGAAGAGGAACAAAGAACTATATTCTGAAAACCACTAGAGAGCCAGAGAAATGTCAGCTCCATTTCCTGGTCTCGAAATAGGAATAATCTTCCCTTAAAGGGACCTTCATGGTCAGGAGGAAGTCGGGTTTCCATCATAGCAAAAAGATCAAAAGATTGTTAGGGAAAGGTTAACAATATAGGAAAGTTTATTAGCAACAGGATGGTATTTTATTTATTTATTTTTCAGGATGGTATTTTAGAAGATAAAGTGAGATGAGTGGGAGAAAGAGCAAGCTGAGTTGTGTAGGAAAGAGAGAGCAGAGGAAAGAAAAAGTGACTAGAGACTTATATGAGGGAGACAGGACACAGAAATACTGAAGATTGCAGGGAGGTGAGAGAAGAAATGTGAATGGAATTATAATGTGAATTTTTGGCTGACTCTTGTCGGAGATGAAGCAAAAGAAGTTGAGAGAGAGAGAGAAGGCATGTTAATACAACCAAAACACTAAGTATGCCTATATATTGTTTAGAAGAGATAAAGTAAAAGATGGTGACATAAAGGAAATGAAAACACTAAATTTTGGCTTCATATTGTTTAGGAGAGATGAAGAGAAATGGAGATTATATGGAAGTAATATCTAATATTAGTGCAGGCTCTGCTTTAAGTTTTAGATTTCAGGTTTAAACATTTTGTTCTGAGGAAAAGCATCTAGGCACCTTCTCCCACCCCGACTTTCTCCACCTATTTATCTTTCAGGACTGGAAATACATCGATTGCCTGATCTACAATGACCGTAATTCAGTTCCACTTCCCCACATTGGTCCAGCTTTCTTACTTGTTTGTTTATTTATTGATATATAATTCACATGCCATAAAATTTACCACTTTAAAGTGTCTAATTGAATGGTTTTTAGTATATTCACATGGTGGTGCAATATTGTTGTATTGTACAATATTGCAGTAAGGTTGTACATCACCATTATCTATTCCAGAACATTTTCCTCACTCTAAAAAGAAGTTTTATACTCATTAAAGTCACTCCGCATTTCCACTTTACCCCCAGATTCTATAAACCACTAAGTGACTTTGATCTCTGTGGATTTGCCTATTCTGGACAGTACATGTAAATGGAATCTTGCAATATTTGGCCTTTTGCGTACACCTTCTTTCATTCAGCATAATGTTTTCAAGGTTCATCCCATGTCCTTTGTAGCATGTATCAAAACTTCATTCCTTTTTATGACTAAATAATATTCCATTGCATAGATATACCACATTTGTTTACACATTTATCTAATCGGTAGACATTTGCATTGTTTCCTTTTTTGGCTTTTATGAATTATGAATAATGCTTCTGTAAACATTCGAGTACAATTTTTTTGTGTGGATGTATGTTTTCAATTGTCTTGCATATATACCAAGAGTGAATTGCTGGATCATATGGTGACTCTATGTTTAACTTTTTGAAAAACTGCCAAACTGTTTTCCAAAGCAGCTGTATCATTTTACGTTCCTACTGGTAGTGTATGGGGGTTCCAATTCTTCCACTTTATCACCAACACCTGTTATTTTCCATTTTAAAAAATTTTAGCCATCCTAGTGCCTGTGAAATGGTATGTCATAGTTTTGATTTGCATTTCCCTAATGACCAATGTTGAACATATTTTCATGTGCTCATTCTCCTTGTGTATCTTCTCTGGAGAGATGTCCATTCAAATTATTTGCCCATTTTTTAATTGGGTTATTTGTCTTTTCATTGTTAATTATAAAAGTTCTTTATATGTTCTAGATACTTGACCCTTATCAGTAAATGATTGCAAATATTTCCTCCCATTTTATGAGCCGTCTTTTTATTTTCTTGATAATGTCCTTTGAATAACAAAAGTTTAAAATTTTGATGAAGTCCAATCTATTTATTTCTTTGGTTGCTTGTGCTTTAGGTGTCATATCTAGGAACCTGGCATATTCATAAATAGCTCCCCTTTGACTCTCAAAAGTGTCCCAGGGCTTCCCTGGTGGCGCAGTGGTTGAGAGTCCGTCTGCCGATGCAGGGGACACGGGTTCGTGCCCTGGTCCGGGAGGATCCCACATGCCACGGAGCGGCTGGGCCCGTGAGCCATGGCCGCTGAGCCTGCGCGTCCGGAGCCTGTACTCCACAACGGGAGAAGCCACAGCAGTGAGAGGCCCGCGTACCACAAAATAAAAGTGTCCCAGTAGACAATAAATTATATGGGCAACGTACTAATAACAGTCTCAGGGATAGTTAATTAGAAGCCCCTGGGCAGGTGGATGAGTAAATACTCACTTATTTTACCCTTACTTCACCATAGCCAGTGTTAGCATTTGGCTTCTCTAAAGAAGATCTGCCAGCAGTTGTAGTTGCCATTTTGCATAGTTATTCATCAAATTTACGTTGAGCAACTACTATGTATCAAGTACCTTTCCAAAGGGGGAAAATTACACCTGGAAATCGCAAAAAGAAATCTTTAAAAAAATGCTTGCTTTTTTTTTTTTGGTAAAAGTAATAAACACAATTACAGATAATGAAAAGATTAAAAAGCCTGTATGCTCATTGCTCAAATATCATTATTTCATTTTTATTTATTCCCTTATAATCTTTGTTTATAAAACACTGATATTTTAGCATTGTTCAGTTATAAAGGGATTTTATATTTGGCTTTTTAAAAACAATATTTTATCATAATACTTAAGACAAAGTTTTTTTTTTTTTTAATTTAGATCTCAGGGAGCATAAGTGAGAGGAAGCAGACAAAAGGAGAAAAGGTGTAAGTCAATAAAATATTATTAAGATGAGCAAGTATGGTCTATAAATGGATTTGTGCTCTGGTCTGTGAACGCCTGTAAGTTAACAAATTGAGTTCGAGAGAGTATGTAATTCTATTCCATATTATTAACATTTTTCTTTTTCTTTCTGATCTGTGACTCTGGCTCCACTGATTATCTTAACTATATTATATGGTTAATTTAATTTCTAGCTATTGTTCATAGTGGTCAGTTACATATTCGCATCTAGATAAGGTTCTCTATTCTAAGTTTATAGCTAAACAAGAAGTTTGCCATATAAACTAATTTTTATTAGAATTTCCTTCAAGAATATTGTGTCCCAAAGAAGTTATAATAGATCTGTCTTCATAAACACAGTAACTGATAAGAATTTCCATAAGTATTTTTTATAATATTGTATATAGTTTTTCCTCATGTATGATAATTCAGCAAGAATACTATTTATCAACTAGTTAGAGTTCTTCCCTTTTACTGGGTAAATTCAATTTCTTGAGCTAGACAAATAATCTTATTATGAATTTTACAACAAATTATTTGAATCATCACATTATCTCATGTGGTTATTATTCAAAGGCATTTAATTTTTGAGTGGACGCTCATCCATCATAAGTTTTTACATTCAAATGTCTGCAATTGGTGAATAAGGTTTTGGTGGGATATCTTATATGCTACTTATAAAGGATGAAACATTCCTAAATTAAAGCACTAAATTATTCTCTTAAATTGCCTGTCTACAGGTAAACAGTGTACTTGCCTAAAGAGCTTGCAGCTGAAATTAAGTGTTTGTGTAATATGCTTCTTCAGTCCTAGCTCTGGCTTGACCTATCCCATTCCTTAGGTTTTGGCTCATGTTTAGAACCGAGCCACTAATGTCATTGAATTTTGCTCCTTCACCTTGATAAACTCCATGATTCATTTGGCTTATGATGGTGTTTCCTGTGGTTCCCATCAGGAACTTCCTGGCAGGGAAAAATTGACAAGCTGACTGAGAAGTCTTCTCATTCCTCTCAGCCCCACTTTTTTTGATGCCCCACTTTTTTTGATTCCCCTCAGACACCTCCTTCCCCCTTCCTGGAGTCAGCTTTGGATCCCATCATCCAGAGCCTTCTCTCCCTGGCCACGGTAAGTTTGTTGATGCCCATTACTCCCCCTTACCACCGAAACCTTCCTGTCCTGTTGTTCACTTCTTCAGGGTCACAATTTGCCCTGTCTTCCAAGGTGAAAACTGTATTAAAGAAGGAGTCAGAAGAGATCTCCAGGATTTTTTCTCCCATCTCTGGTTATAGCATTCAACATTGACTTCCTAAAGTCTCTTTCCTTGTCTTTCTTTTATGAAAGCCAGAGGAATGATTCTAACCATGAGATTTTATTTATTTATTTATTTATTTATTTATGGCCACGCCCTTGCAGCTTGTGGGATCTCACTTCCCCAACCAGGGATTGAACCTGCGCCCTCAGCAGTGAAAGCGCAGAGTCCAGGGACTTCCCTGGTGGCACAGTGGTTAAGACTCCGTGCTCCCAATGCAGGGGACCTGGGTTTGATCCCTGGTCAGGGAACTAGATTCCACATGCATGCCGCAGCTAAGAGTTCACATGTCACAACTAAGGAGCCCACATGCTGCAACTAAGGAGCCTGGGAGCTGCAACTAAGGAGCCTGCCTGCTGCAATGAAGACCCAGCGCAACCAAATAAATAAATATTTAAAAAAGAAACAAACAAAAACGCAGAGTTCTAACCACTGGACCACCAGGTAAGTGCCTAGCCATGAGATTTTAAAGGCAGATATGAAGGAAGAGCGGTATCATAGCAAACTACAGAACCATTTTAGGTCCTCTTCACTCCTTGCCAATTACTCGTCCCTACAGGCAGGAGACAGCAGTTTTTCCCCCAGCCCTCAGGTCCATGTGATTGAGTGTTAGCAATGTCGTACCCAGGAACTGATGTTTATATGGCCAATGGTAATAAAATTAGTATGAATACAAATTTGATGTGCCATATGCATAGGACTTTGCTTGACATATGAGTAACAGTTCAAAGAAAACCAAATAAATGAAAATAATTTCATGGAGGTAGTAGGATTATGTCTTTGTTTCCCTGAGTTTAAAAAAAGATTGTGTTTTCAAGTTGATGTTAATAATAATATTTAAAAATAAATATGTGACCACATACCTAAAAAAGAAAGACTTTTAAAGGTATTTAACATATTTTATACAGTTTTTAATATATGTGGTACTATGATACTATGGAAAAGATATCAGACAAGGGTTCAGAAGGCCTGGTTTTAAAATCTTACTTCTGGAATTTTGTTCCAAACATGGACAAACTAGTTACCTATTCTGGGATTTGGTTTCTATTTCTTTCAAATAATAACTACTCTATTTACCCTGAAGGGATTTTTGTAAGAATAACAATAGAATCTTTGAATTTTAAAACTGAGATCTTAGCGATCCTCTAGTACAACATGCTCATGTTCCAAAGGAGGAAATTGAGGCCCAAAGACGTTAATTGATTTGCTTATAAAATACATGATAGCAACTTTGGAACAACATCATAAAGTTTATGCACATGTAAAACACTGTATTTCTTAATCTGATCAGAGAATGAGAAGTTGGAAGGGATGTTAGGGGTCCTAGTCAAGTATGAACATAATTGCAGTCGATTCTTGTGTAAAGTATCATCAAATATGTAGTTACAGATCTACCTTTGCTCAGTATTCCTCCTTAGAAGCACCAGCCCTGAATTTAACTGCTTCTTTCCAGGTTAGATTGTCTACTACTACTTACTTACCCTCATGCATCAAGGTCTGTGCTATGTTGTAAGTACTTCTTGGCTGAATTTTTATAGTGGTAGTTTGCCTACTGAAGAAAATCCTGCCCGTGGCCAAAAGTTCTTAATGGAAATTTAGTGCTAAAAGCTGTCATATACTACAGCAAGCTCAGCAGTACATTGACAAATAATGCTTGATAGACCAAAAAGTAGAAAGCTGTATCACAAAAGGCCAGCAGATCTTTTGTTGGAGTGAGGGCTATCAGTGTCATTTCAGGCTTAAGATCACACTGAAATCGACAGAGTGGAAGCTGTACCCAGCCCATGAGTTTTGTGACATGAGCTTTCCACATGTCCACTCCAGTCTCCTCGATGGCTTCATCAACATTGAGCAAAGTCTGCTCCCAGGAGCACTAGTTCTAAAAGATATTAGTGTGCATTCCTTTTTTTTTTTTTAAAGATATTATATTCCATTGTCAAATAAGCTTGGGAAACACTGCTTGAAATGCAGCCTACTAATATGCCTAATGACTCTTTAAGAAACGGCTATAAAATGTTAACATATAGTGTTTCTCAAATTTATTTAAGAATGCCTTTTTAAAGGAACAACTGTTAACATCTTGAGGAGTGCAATCTAGAGCAAGACCATAGAGCTACATGGGTATACGAGAGTCCCATTTGTTCTACTATCATTGAATTTTATAATCTCAGGGGTAAAAGGAATCTTAAAGGGAATATATCATCTTCAGTTTCCCAAATGTATAGTGGTTGGAACCTAGAGTTGTATCAGATGGGTGTGAACAGTAAATTAAAGTGAGATATCACATAGCCAGTCAAATGGGTAACTACTGGTTTACTTCATCATTTTTACATACACCATTAATTACCAACAATTCTACTTCTAAGATTGCTTCATTTATTGGTGGGGAAAATTATTCCTTTATAGAAAGCCAAGAAGATGTAGTATGATGCATTACAGGATAAATAGAAAGTATGTAAAATTCTCCATTCCTTCAACAGATATCTGATGAGTGCCTTCTGTGTGCCCAACAGTGACACCAAGTGTATTGACAAAAGCTGAAGTAAGTTGGGAGTAGAGAGATAAGGTAAGTGCCTAATAATGCTGGCTATCATTTCACAATGGGCAACATGCCAGTTATTTTGATTATATTTTGAATCTTCAGCACACCTCAGAGAGGGAGATATTATTCTCATTTTAAAGTGGGGAAACTGGGCTTCCCTGGTGGCCTAGTGGTTGAATCCGCCTGCCAATGCAGGGGACACAGGTTCGAGCCCTGTGCCGGAGCAACTAAGATCCCACATGCCGCGGAGCAGCTAAGCCCACGCACCACAACTACTGAGCCTGCGCTCTAGAGCCCACGACCCACAACTACTGAAGCCTGCGCGCCTAGAGACCATGCTCTGCAACAAGGAAAGCCACCGCAGTGAGAAGCCCGCGCACCACAGCAAAGAGTAGCCCCCGCTCACCGAAACTAGAGAAAGCCTGTGCACAGCAACGAAGACCCAACACAGCCAAAAATAAAAATAAATAAAATACTAATAAAATAATTTTTTTAAATTAAAAAAATAATAAAGTGAGGAAACTGAGATATGAAGCAGTTTTCTCTAGGTCAAGCCTACTAAGTGGTGGAATTAGGATTTGAACACAAGTCTCCAGATTTGAAAGCTGTGTTCTTTCCATTAATTATATTACAGCTTCTTCTTTATTGTGACTTAAAATCTCAATTTGAGATTGAACAAAGTATAATAGTAGTTGAGAGGTGAAACATTTCCACCTGGTTAAAATTAAACTGGTTGTTCCTCAGAGTTCTGTCCTTGTCATTTTCTCTCTTTATTTTTTCTCTTTCATTGTATTAGCTGTCCACTCCATGTAGAAACGTTTTGAATCTAGTGCTCTTGTTCTGAACACTTTCCTAAACTGTAGTCCTCCATTTCTCCTTGGATGCTCTACTGTCACTTCAAATGTGATGTGTTGACAATTAAACTTATTATTTCCTCCTAAGTTAATTCGCTTAGTCACTTGGGCTCAAAGTTTGGAGCCATCTTTGAATCCCTTGTAAAATTAATGGTTGGACTCAATGATACATAATATCCCTTCCAGCTCTAAAATTCTAGTGTTGTTATTCTTGTACCACATACTCAGTCAAAATGAATCACTTTCTCTGCTTTGGCCAAGAACAAATAATTTTGCGCTCAAATTATTTTCCAGAGTTATTTCAGAATCTTACAGAGTATATCCTACTCATCCATTCTTATGCATTCTTCAAAGCCCATTTTAAATGCCATCTCTTTCTATAAACCTTTCATGAGCCTCCCAACTGGACTTCACAGCATTTGCTCTCTCCTTCAGGATCTGGAATATCTTTGTATCTTTCTCAGCGTAGTTTACAGTACCCCCCCCCACACACACACACTCTTGTGGGATAAGGAGGGTGCCTAGAGGGATGCTTGGCAAGGGATGGAGCCTGAGCACGGTGGAGAGGGCTTACAGACAGGGCATGGGCACAGGGTTTGGGAGCAGGGATAAGGAAAGAGAAGGAGGGGCTTGTGGTGGCTAATTTTGGGGTTTCAGAACCTTAGTGGGATAAGGGCAGCATCCTCCAAAGGGAGAGATGGCAGCAATGGGTGATTGCTTAAATATAGGAGAGGTGTTCAAACAAGTAAATATCTCAAAGATAATAGGATCCATCATTCTCTCTGTAGGAGAAAGGAGTTACAAATGTGGGAGGGAGGAAACTAGAATAAATTGTGTGATGCTGGATTGGAGGTATTACTGTGAACATGTGGTTTTTCAACATACATAGTTAAATAAAGAAATCTAGCTATAAATGTGTATATGTGTGAGTATACATATATAGATGCACTGTATATGTGTATGAATGTACAAATATTCCTTAGCTACAAACCCTAAGACAGCCTGAGCAGTGATACCTCAGTAGTAGTGAGCATGCCTCGTGCTTCTAAATTCCATTCTTGGGGACGCTCCTGGTGGCTCAGTGGTTAAGAATTAGCCTGCCAATTCAGGGGACATGGGTTCGAGCCCTGGTCCGGGAAGATCCCACGTGCTGCAGAGCAACAAAGCCCATGCACCACAACTACTGAGCCTGCGAGCCACAACTACTGACCCCATGTGCCACAACTACTGAAGCCTGCGCACCTAGAGCCCGTGCTCCGCAACAAGAGAAGCCACCGCAATGAGAAGCCCGTGCACCGCAATGAAGAGTAGCCCCCGCTCGCCACAACTAGAGAAAGCCCGTGCGCAGCAACGAAGACCCAATGCAGCCAAACATAAATAAATAAATAAACAAACAAACTAAATACATACCATTCTCCACTCAAAGGAACCAGGACTCCTGGATAAATGGCTGCATCCAGGTGCCAGAAAGTAAAGGAGTACTCAAAGAATGATGGAGGTGTGTCAAAAGGGCACAGAATAGTAAAATGTTAATGAATAATATGGATGGTGGGATATACGTTATATAAAACTCTTTCCAATTTTCTGTATTTAAAAAATGTTTTACAATAATACATTGTGAAAGGATTTAAAACACACAAAGACACAGAAGCCAGCATGAATGGGTGAATCCCACTGACCAAAGTTGGGACAATTTGAACTCCAAAATAAACAATGATAAATTATAACACATTTAATAAAATAGGAAACTCTGAATTCATACTGATAGAAATAAATTAATTGAAAGTTTGATGAGAAACAAAAAAATGTACATAGTTTCAAAGAATTTCCCCCACAAAATACTTCCTAATTACAAAGAGGAAAAAAGTAACTACTGGAGAAGCCTGGCAGACACTACCTTATTGAAATAAACACCCGTAATCAGACATTAAAATCATGTGCCACCTCACAGGATGCAATGAGAACAGAGCATCACTTCTCTGAGAGTCCTATCAAAGACATCTACCCTGAATCTAATCATGAGTAAGCATCAGACAGATGCAAAGTGAAGGCCATTCTGTAGAATAATTGGCCAGGAATCTTCACAAGTATCAAGGATATGAAAGTCAAAGAAAGACCAAGGAAGTGTTCCAGATTGAAGGTGACTAAAGATACATGACAAGTAAGTACAGTGCTTGATCCTGAACTGAATCCTTTCATCATAAAGAGCATTATTGGGACAACTGGCAAAATGTAATGTATCACATAAATATTTTGATTTTGATAGTTATATTGTGATTATGTAACAGAGGTGCTTATTAGTAGAACTACACACTAAAGTATTTAGGGACAATGTGGCATTGTGTCAGCAACTTAGATCACAAATGGTTCAGGAAAGAAAAGTGTTTTCTGTACTATACTTGCAACATTTCTGTAAGCTTGTGCTTGTTTCAAAATAAAAATTGAAAAATTACGTTCAAAATGCTGAGTATACTAGAAAAACGCACTTGACTTGGGGCCAAGAGGTTGTTAATCCCAGTTCCGCCAGTGACTGGGTGTGTGACCTTGAGCAAGCTACTTTACGTCAGGCCCCAGAGTTTCGAGCTGTAGGACACAAGGCTCTCTAAGGCCCCTTCCCAGTCTAGCATTCCACCACCTACACCCATGGCACTCCCTGCCTGAATTTCTACAGGCTCCAGTTGTGTCTTAGACTTCAGATGCCCCAAAGATTCTGGGTAGCGTCGAAAACAAACAAAAATGGGTGTGGCCAAGCTCTCCAGACTGCAAAGACGCTGACCTGGCCTCAATCTAGGCCGCAGTCTCCGCCATCGCTCTTTCGGAGGTGGAGCAGTCACGCCTGCCAGTGTGGGCGCTCGATAGCTCGGCGGCCGGCTGGCGGGGCTTCGGCGCGGTACGGGGCGCGTTCCCAATCGCTGGCTCCCGCCGCACTCCAGGCTCCGAGCTTTCAGTCCCGCCCCGCGCGCGCCCCTCCCGTCGTCGCTACAGCCTGCGACTCTCAGCGCTGTGGGTCCGATAACTTGGCGAGGCTGGGACGGTCGCTGAGTCGTGGTCGTGGCGGACCCCGGGAGCGAGCAGTCGGGAATCCCCGCGGTGGAGGCGGCTCCCGGCGCGAGGGGGCGGTGTCCGTGCTGCCTGCTGGCTGCGAAGAACCACACACCGGGGCCTGCACTGTAAGTTGAGCGGCTTGAGGGTCCCCGGGGTGGTCGCGGCAGCGAAGCGGTGGAGGAAGCTGGGACCCGGGGAGCAGGAACGGGACGAGGGATTAGGTGATTTGGCCGAAGGGGCCGGAGCCCGCCGAGAAGGGGCTGAAGTGCGGCGCGGGGATGGCAGAGTAGCCGTGCACTCCGTCCTTCCTCTTGGGCTCCGGGAAAGTCTGGTTTCCCCCGTGCACAACAGGTAGGCGTGGACTCTGGCCGCCGGCGGGAGCCCCCAGGCTTGCGGGGAAGGTCGGAAGGTCGTAGCCCGCTTCGCCGGCGCGCCACTCCCCGGACCCGCCCTGGCGGCGCCCGCCGCGCCGGGGGTTGGCCGGGAGCGGGGCCCCAACCCGAGCTTCGGGAGAGGTTCTCCGATCGCCCGCGCGCAACCCTGGAGGCGCGTTTCCGGGAGCAGTGGAGTGGATTATGGATAGTGCCTTCTCGCAAGGAAAGTAAGCCTTTGCCGGGGTAGCATTTGCTTAGTACGAGGAAGCACTTCTTCTTACCCTACTTTCGGCCAGCACAGTGTCATTTCTAGAGGTTATAAAGTCTTTGGAAACTTTATGAAGCGCTTTACGGTATTTACTAGTCACAGTAATGTATACCTCCGATAAGGTAAGATGATTTTTGTAACTGTCAAGTCAGAGAATAGGTGTCAAATGATTTGCGCTCCTTTATTAAAGGTCATAGTTATACACTGTTTTTATGTGCGGTCCTTTATTCAACAAATACTCAGCATCTTTTATGTGCAGGCTCAGCGCCCTTAAGGAAGTTAACAGCCTAGAGAAGACGTGAAAAGGGAAAAAAGGGGCCCATAAGTAGGGTTCAGAACTTTATCAGAGAAAATACTCTGGTGAGATTATAGTGTAAGGAAAAAGTGTGCTTGGAGCTGGGATTAGGTGGATGGGGAAAGGAGAATTGCCCTGTTTCATTTTCAAACATTTTAGAAAGTATGTCTTTGAGAAAGTGGTTTTAGGTCAGCATTGAAGCCGAGATTTGTCTTACATTTTAATACCATAGATTTTTTCCCCGTTAATGAAATGGGTAAGCAGGCAGGGTTTATACCAAGAATAGTGACAGTTGGAAAAAGTACAGCTATTTTATATAGATAGTTATAGTATTGGAAGATTCCTAAACTGACGGGAGACCTGAATTTTAGCTTAAGCTCCTCCACTGCTGTTTACGGATCTTTGTTAACTTTTCTCTTCTTTTCTTTTTGTTTATCATTGTATCTGACTTAAGAACAGAAAATACATAATACAAAGTACCTTAAAATTTTTAGAAATTGCACTAATAATACGTTCTCTAAGGAAAAAATTTAAGAACTCTCGTCTTTAAGCAATACACCCATCTTCCTTTCTTCCATTCAGCTTTATTTCAGAAAGGGGATTGAGAGAGTTGATAACCTTTATGAGCTTTTCTTAATTATCATTTGAATAAAATAAAAGATTAAACTCTGGATTTGTTCAGGTCCCTTCATATTCTAAAATTCGTTTATTCTAAATCCTGATTAACCAGTTTAATGACATCGGCATTTTTTTAAAAAGGCTTTATTGACTCTTGTGTTTCATTAATTATCCATAGTATAGTTGATGGCTTTGAACAGCCTCTTCGTGGGACCTTAGTCCTCTCACAGAAAAGCATTTCTGCATTTTAAGGAGACTGCAGAAACTGTTATTAAACTTCATTTAAGAAATGAATTAACTGAGGCCTAAGGAATTAGTAGAGACTTGTTTATATCATTTAATTGAATCTTTTGTCTAGTTGTAGTGTTAAATTCTTTCGGTTACACTAGGGGTCAGCAATTGACAGGCTGTGGGTCAAATCCAGCCTGCTGCCAGTTTTTATAGATAATGTACTGGAACATAACCACACTCATCTATTTATGGGTTTATGTATTGTTTATGAGTAGTTATGATAGAGACTGTGTGGTCCACACAGCCTAAAATATTTACTCTCTGGTCCTTCACAGGAAAAAATTGCTGACCCTGGACTAGAACTCTGTAAACTCTTAATCACTGTATCTTTTGTGGGAGGAAGTAGGTTAAGTTCAGTTTTAATTCTCCATCTTTTTCATTATGTTAGGTGAACTACTGGATCCCATAAATGCTTCCACATCCTAGATGTGTAATGAGGGAAAAAGGTTATGCCTTTTCTGTTATATTTACCTAATAATTTTTAATTTCAGCAATTCTAGCCTTTTGGAAGGCTAGAGAAAGGGAAGGATTTTTACGTGTTTTCTAACAACTTTATAATTCTAGTTTTAATTTAGATCTGATGTGGAAATTTTTTTTCATTCAGTAAAGTCTCTTTTTAATATTTGTGTTTTTCACAAGTAACAGTAAGTTATTTTTACTCAGACTTTTTTTTTTACCATGAATCTAGTGACATTGATTAAAAGATCAGACAGAAAATTATTGACAGTGTAACTGTGAGCATGAAGTCAAATGTATATATACAGTAAGACCCAAATTGGAAATTGGAACCGTCTAAACAGATACCCAACAGATTGAAACTGGAGCATGTATCCTGAATCATGTTAGGGATTTTCTTTTAGTAGTAACAACTTAAAAGATAATTATTTCTAGAAAAGAAGCATAATATAGCCATATTAAAGTATTATGTTAGTGTTACCTGCCTAAGAAATTAGAGCTAATTATGTGACAGGAAAGAAGGAAAACTTGTATGAGGTGATATTTAAATATTTAAAGCAGAGTATATACTTTTGCTAATCTTAAAACCGTGGTATGGTTCTAACTTCACTAAATAAAATATTTTATATATGTACTTCTTTGTACTTATTTTCTAGATTATGCTTCTCTATGGATATACAACAGCATCTGTCTATATCCTTTTCTCTTGGGCTTGTAGATTTCTGTATGTTGAATATATGCATGTTTTTGTATATATATTCATAATAATACCTCACTTGTTCAATACATTTTTTATGTAAGTAAAATTATCAGGGGCTTCCCTGGTGGCGCAGTGGTTGAGAGTCTGCCTGCCGATGCAGGGGACACGGGTTCGTGCCCTGGTCCGGGAAGATCCCACATGCCACGGAGCGGCTGGGCCCGTGAGCCATGGCCACTGAGCCTGCGCATCCGGCGCCTGTGCTCCACAATGGGAGAGGCCACAACAGTGAGAGGCCCGTGTATCGCCAAAAAAAAAAAGATTATCAGAAAATTGAAATTACCCATTGAAATGCACAAAAATTTTTAAAAGATATTTTGGGAGGAAATCTGCAAAGCAAAAAAACAAAAAAGATAAGAAAAGTATATGCAGGTATAAAATCCCGTAAACTTAGAGTCCAAAAGGCTTTTTTCTTAACTCATTTGGCAGCAAAACATCACCTGAGCTGATATGAAGCTATTTATAGTCATTATTTATCCCACCTTTATGTGAATGTTTATCTTTTGCTGCAGAAATATCAGTGAGTTTGATTATGGAGTGCTGCCCCAGAGCAACTAGGGGTTAGAGGTAATAGATGGTATGTTCAGTGTATTACTTGGGTGGGCCATGATGGTGGCAGCCAGAAAGCAGAGGAATAATGGAGTTGTTCCAGGGAGCTGCACTTGCAACGTTAAGAGCCTACTTAGGCATCTGGCAGGGAGTAGGAAGCAGTGTCTGCTAAAAAACAAGAACCCTCAGGTAGGGCTCCAAGAGAGTCAGAGCTGTAGCTAAATTATAGACTAGGCATTTCATAAGATATGTTGTAAATTAGAAGTGGGAACCGTGAGGAAAAGCCAAGATGTCAGACCATAGTGTGCATTAAGGGTGAATCTGTGAATGCTAACCAGCGTGCAAGAGCCATGAATAGTTAGAAGGGGAAAAAGGAGGGGATTCTATAGCAGGTGGACTCTTAATGGCTGACTAGGAAATCCTAGGTGGCAGATTTCATGAGCAGCAAAAACAGTGATATTTTGGAAAATTGAGCAAGGATTCCGGGCCTCTGATGAGCTGGGGGAATAATGGCATCTTGTGCACTTTGCTCTTGAACTAAGTATCCCCATGTTGCCTGCTTTTAAAATATCTGTATTAAATAGTATTTTGGTCACTTCCATCACTGATACCTGCCTGCTCTGACTTCTTCCTGCTCTCAGTGAGTTTGCTTCTTCACTTTTAATATGGTGCTCTACTCCACCCTAACTAGAATCCAGATAACTGGATTATTAGTCATGTCTAAACTAAACTAAGAATAAACTGACGTTGAGAGACAAGAAACTTACGTCAGTAAAGGTCATGATTTTTGAAACAATTGCTGTATATCTTCTTTTTTTTAAACTTGTTTTGTTTTTTATTGTACTTCTTGTTACTGGATTCATAATTAGGTACCAAGTAGTGAGATTGCTTAGATAGTGACTTTCAAATTGAGTGTGATAGGAGATATTAGAGTAAAATTTCTCTTTTAAAATTTGCCTTCTGGAATTCCAAAGTGAAATCTTTCTTCCCAGGGGGAGGTGGAAGAGTTGGTTTGTGGAATAAAGAGTGATAAAAATTGTCAAGAATAGCCAAAGACTAACCTAACACTGTTAGTACTTATTGATTTACTGTCTAGATGGAAAGGGCCCTCTGGAAGTTGATGTCTCTAGTAGACCTCACACTTTATCAAAAAGCCTAAAAGTATTGGAGACCTAAGATGAGAGTGAAATGATAAGAAAGAACAAAGTTATAAAGATTAGATGCTTCAGTGGGCATGGCAGTAACTGTCAGTAATAGCAGTGATTAGAGACTATATGAAGAGAATGTAGAAAGTAGTTGAAGGAACATGGACATTGAAACTAGACAGATGTAGGCGTTAATCTTTCTTCCACTTAAATAGCGTCTTCATGTTGGACAAATTGCTTAACTCATTATCCTCATCTGTAAAATGAGGATGATAATATCTGAGTCTCAGTGTTATGAAGATTAAATGAGATAGTGAATTAAAAGTTTCTAGTAAGTAAATCCTCAAGAAATGTTAGTTCCTTTTCCATCATTTCCTTATTAGAGTTGGTTCCTGCTGCTCAGTTCCCCTCCCCCTCCACCCATACTTCCTTTTACCCTTCAAGGTTTTCTCTTTTGTAATCTGCAAGGAGAATTCCCAGGGCTGGACATCAAATGGGGCCCCTATTGGCAATCTCCTTCATCGAATGCAGCTTCTGCCATTCTTCTTGTCCCTAATGGTAATCTACAGCACTTTGGAAAAACAAGAAAGGAAGGCAAAGGAAATTGCATCCCTACTTCTGGCCCTTTCTTACCCCAACTTATAAATTTCTGTATAACTCCTGTTTCTTTCCTATTCCATCCTAGCTTCTCTGTCCTATAGGATGTGCTCCCCATCAGTTTTTGGAGTTGAGCGTATCTGCCTTTCCTATTGACTTGTATTATGCAGTGGTGAGAAGCAACATTCTTGCCATTTCTACCAAGTTTGCAGGAAATATTGTTTGAATCTTGGTACACTGAATGTATTTTCATTATATAGTAAAACAAGGTATTAGTGCTGTGCCTGGGGCATGATGCAAGTTAGATTTTTGTCATATGACAAAATGGATTAAGTTGACAACATGGATTAAGTTGATTTTATGGGAATTGTATTCAGAATCCAAAAATGAAATTTTAAAATTTATGGTGCAACAAGCCATTTTTAGATTGTTAAAATTATGAATAATACAGATTTTTATGTGAACTGATAAATCTTAAATATACTAGGTTAATTAAAACTATTTTTTTCTTTACTCATATTCCAGGAGTAGAAAAGATTCTGTTTATATTTAGAATTCTGAATGTTAGATAATTTGATCCAAAATATTAATCAGAAATGGCTACTTTTTAAATAAATTTATTATTTTTTAAAATTTTATTTATTTTTGGCTGCGTTGGGTCTTCGTTGCTGCATGTGGGCTTTCTCTAGTTGCGGCGAGCGGGGCCTACTCTTTGTTGTGGTGCGCAGGCTTCTCATTGCGGTGGCTTCTCTTGTTGCGGAACATGGGCTCTAGGCACACAGGCGTCAGTAGTTTTGGCATGTGGGCTCTAGAGCGCAGGCTTAGTAGTTGTGGCGCATAGGCTTAGTTGCTCTGCAGCATGTGGGATCTTCCCGGACCAAGGCTCAAACCCGTGTCCCCTGTGTTGGCAGGTGGATTCTTCACCACTGCACTACCAGGGAAGTCCCAGAAATGGCTACTTTTAAGCAGAAGTGTGACATTGACTTGTTACGCATTCTTCTACTTCTTAAAAAATCCTATCACAGTATAAACGAAAGGGAATTTTAAATTTTTTGACTTACAATAGTCTTTAATGATTAGTATTTAAAGATTGTGTACTATAGAACACTGAGTTCACAGGGTTCCCAGCTGGGGAAAACAAGAAAAAGGTAAAGGTGGGGCAAAGGTTCATACTTAAAAGGTGTTGAGAAACATCGAGTGCCATATATATACTGGGTGGGCCAAAAGGTTCATTCAGTTTTTTCTGTAAGATAGCTCTAGTAGCACTTAGTTGTCTTTAACTTCATTTGAAACGATTTTGTTAGATTACATGTGAGAGCTGTCATATCTGCATGCATTTAAAAAAAGACTTATCAGGAATCCAGATTGCAAAAGAAGTAAAACTGTCACTGTTTGCAGATGACATGATACTATACTTGAAAATCCTAAAGATACCACCAGAAAACTACTAGAACTAACCAGTGAATTTGGTAAGGTTGCAGGATGCAAAATTAATGCACAGAAATCTCTGACATTCCTATACACCAACAACGAAAAATCAAAAAGAGAATTAAGGAAACACTCCCATTTACCATTGCAACAAAAAGAATAAAATACCAAGGAGTAAACTTGCCTAAGGAGGCAAAAGACTTGTACTCAGAAAACTATAAAACACTGATGAAAGGAATGAAAGATGACATAAATGGAGAAATATACCATGTTCTTGGATTGGAAGAATCAATATTTGAAGATGACTATACTACCCAAAGCAATCTGCAGATTCAGTGCAATCCCCATCAAACTACCAATGGCATTCTTCACAGAATTAGAACAAAAAATTTTACAATTCGTATGGAAACACAAAAGACCCCGAATAGCCAAATCAATCTTGAGAAAGAAAAATGGTGTTGGGGGAATCAGGCTCCACGACTTCAAACTATACCAAAAAGCTACAGTAATCAAGATAGTATGGTACGGGCACAGAAACAGAAATATACATCAGCGGTACAGGATAGAATACCCAGGGATAAACCCACACACACATGGGTACCTAATTTACAACAAAGGAGGCAAGAGCATACAATGGAGAAAAGACAGCCTTTTCAGTAAGTGGTGCTGGGAAAACTGGACAGCTACATGTAAAAGAATGAAATTAGAACACTACCTAACACCATACACAAAAGTGAACTCCAAATGGATTAAAGACTTAAATGTAAGACCAAACACTATAAAACTCTTAGAGGAAACATAGAAAAAACACTCTTTGACATAAACCACAGCAAGATCTTTTTTGACCCACCTTCTAGAGTAACGGAAATAAAAAGAAAAACAAATGGGACTTAATTAAAAGCTTCTGCACAGCAAAGGAAACCATAAACAAGACAAAAAGACAACCCTCAGATTGGGAGAAAATATTTGCAAATGAAACAACAAGGGATTAATCTCCAAAATATACAAACAGTTTATGGAGCTCAATATCAAAAAAACAAACAATGCAGTTAAAAAATGGGTGGAAGACCTAAATAGACATTTCACCAAGGAAGACATACAGACGGCCAAGAGGCACATGAAAAGATGCTTAACATCACTAATTATTAGAGAAATGCAAACCAGAACTACAATGAGGTATCACCTCACGCTGGTCAAACTGGCCATTATCAAAAAATACAGAAACAGTAAACGCTGGAAAGGGTGTGGTGAAAAGGGGACCCTCCTGCACTGTTGGTAGGAATGTAAATTGATACAACCACTATGGAAAACAGTATGGACCGTCTTTAAAAAACTAAAAATAGAACTACCACATGACCCAGCAATCCCACTACTGGGCATATATCCTGAGAAAACCGTAATTCAAAAAGAGTCATGTACCGCAGTGTTCATTGCAGCACTATTTACAATAGCCAGGACATGGAAGCAACCTAAATGTCCACTGACGGATGAATGGATAAAGAAGATGTGGCATATATATACAATGGAATATTACTCAGCCATAAAAAGAAACACAATTGAGCTATTTGTAGTGGGGTGGATGGACCTAGAGTCTGTTATACAGAGTGAAGTAAGTCAGAAAGAGAAAAGCAAATACCGTATGCTAATGCATATATGTGGAATCTTAAAAAAATGGTACTGATGAACCGAGTTGCAGTCCAGGAATAAAGATGTAGACATAGAGAACGGACTTGAGGACACGGGGTGGGAGGGGGAAGCTGGGGCGAAGTGAGAGTAGCATCGACATATGTACACCACCGAATGTAAAATAGTTAGCTAGTGGGAAACAGCAGCATAGAACAGGGAGATTAGCTGGCTGCTTTCTGATGACCTAGAGGGGTGGGCTATGGAGGATCAGAGGGAGGCTCAAGAGGGAGGGGATATGGGGACATACGTATGCATATGGCTGATTCACTTTGTTGTACAACAGAAACTAACACGGTATTGTGAAGCAATTATACTCCAATAAAGATCTATTAAAAAATAAAAAATAATAAAAGACATCAAAATTGGTGAATTTTTGTACAGCCATTTTAATATTGAAGATGGAAGAAAAACAACATTTTTGGCATATTATGCTTTATTATTTCAGGAAAGGTAAAAACACAACTGAAACAGAAAAAAAGATTTGTGCAGTGTATGGAGAAGGCGCTGTGACTGATCGAACATGTCAGAAGTGGTTTGCGAAGTTTCATGCTGGAGATATCTTGCTAGATGATGCTCCACAGTCAGGTAGACCAGTTGAAGTTGCTAGTGATCAAATCGAGACATTAACTGAGAACCATCAACCTTATATGAGGTGGGAGATAGCCGACATACTCAAAATATCCAAATCAAGTGTTGAAAATCATTTGCACCATCTTGGTTATGTGAATCACTTTGATGTTTGGGTTCCACATAATTTAAGCCAAAAAAACCTTCTTGACCGTATTTACATATGCGATTCTCTGCTGAAATGTAATGAAAACGTGCCGTTTTTAAAACAAATTGTGATGGGAGATGAAAAGTGGATACTGTACAACAATGTGGAACAGAAGAGATCGTGGGGCAAGCAAAGTGAACCACTACCAACTACACCAATGGCTGGTCTTCATCCAAAGAAGGTGATGTGTATATGGTGGGGTTGGGAGGGAGTGCTCTATTATGAGCTTCTTCTGTAAAACTAAACGATTAATTCTAACAAGTACTGCTCCCAATTAGACCAACTGAAAGCAGCACTCAACAGAAAGCATTCGGAGTTAGTCAACAGAAAACGCATCATCTTCCATCAGGATAACGCATGACCGCATGTTTCTTTGATGACCAGGCAAAAACTGTTACAGCTTGGCTGGGAAGTTCTGATTCATCTGCTGTATTCACCAGATATTGCACTTTCGGATTTCCATTGATTTCGGGCTTTGCAAAATTCTCTTATTGGAAAAAAATTCAGTTCCCTGGAAGACTGTAAAATGCACCTGGAACAGTTCTTTTCTCAAAAAGATAAAAAGTTTTGAGAAGATGGAATTATGAAGTTGCCTGAAAGATGGCAGAAGATAGTGGAACAAAAGGGTGAATACATTTTTCAATGAAGTTCTTGGTGAAAATGAAAAGTGTGTCTTTTATTTTTACTTAAAAAACTGAAGGCACTTTTTTGCCCACCCTATATATATTTTATGTGTGTGTACACACACACACACACACGCTTCTGGCAATACGTAGTGCACATTACCATATTACATGTGTGGGGACCCTCTGTAGGAAGGAAAACTGCCAACTTGGCATTTCCCAAAATGATTTGGATTTGGATTTGGATTCTGCTCCCTCACACACAACACTTATCCTCATTTCCTCATTCTTTGGCACTATTGTTCTACAAAACACTCTTTAGGAAACACTGCTTTACCTATGGCACGCCCTCGACGTTTAAGATTTATGTACTTATAGTTTCCATAATTATAATTGTTAATAAGAGCCTAATACTCTTTGAAAATGTCAAACTTAAGTTAACCATTTCTCTAATGTTGGACTTTCAGGTTTCCAGTTTTCACTTTTCATAGTGCTGTAATCAACACTTACGCTTGTGATATTTTCCTTTTTCTTTCTCTGGCATGAATTTTCAAAAGCTGATGCTTTTGACAAATGGTTTTGATATTTCTATGGCTTCTTTATATTTTCCAAAAGAGTGGAATCTGTTTGTACTGTCACTATGAATCTATCAGCTTTTCTAAAATCTCAGTATTGGCTATGAAGTTTTTATATTTATAATATTTAGTTTTAAAGTACGTATAATTTTGAATCACTCAGCTAAATCAAATCCTTACTGAGCTTAAATCAGTATTATACACTTAACATTTTAAAGTATTAACTAATGGTTAACTAATTTATTTTTAGGGTTATTACAGACAAGTAGAAAGACTAAATTCATGTCAAATACTAATATCATAGATTTGAATTTCATTGTCGTATTCCTGCTATTTTCTAAAGCAGTTTCAGTTGCTATGGGCTTATCTAAAAATAATAAAGTTAAATTTTTCTTACCCAATTTAATAGATGAATTATAGGAGAATAGGGGACACTAATCAGCTATTAAAATTATCTATATTATCTAGTCTCAGCATTCTTTACTTATAAATTAATAGTGCTAGTTTTTTTTGGGTTTTTTAAAGCGTTTTGGTTATTTTTGGTTAAAGAAAAACAGCCTTTTCCAAGGACAACAAAATGAACTTAACGTCAGAAGGAAACAGGGTGTGGGCTTCTTACAAGCCATTGCTCCAAAACTTGTATGTGATTTTCCTCCTGGAAAATCAGGGGTGATTGGCTAGCAGAGGGATGACTTTGGTGGTGAGTGGAGCTGCAGCCTACCCCTGGTCACCATTTTATAATGGTGATGTGAGGATTAAATGAAAAATCCATTTGTCACAGCACCCCAGCCTCCAGAGATTCTGATTAAGTTGGTTTAGGCTCAACTTCAGTATTTTTTAAAAGCAGCCAGAGGCTGTCATCAAAAAATCTACAAACAATAAATGCTGGAGAGGGTGTGGAGAAAAGGGAACCCTCCTGCACTGTTGGTGGGACTGTAAATTGATATAGCCACTATGGAGAACAATATGGAGGTTCCTTAAAAAACTAAAAATAGAACTGCCATATGACCCAGCAATACCACTACTGGGCATATACCCTGAGAAAACCATAACTCAAAACGACTCATGTACCACAATTTCATTGCAGCTCTCTTTACAATAGCCGGGACATGGAAGCAACCTAAGTATCCATTGACAGATGAATGGATAAAGATGTGGCACATATACGCAATGGAATATTACTCAGCCATAAAAAGAAATGAAATTGAGTTACTTGTAGTGAGGTGGATGGACCTGGAGTCTGTCATACAGAGTGAAGTAAGTCAGAAAGAGAAAAACAAATACTGTATGCTAACTCATATATATGGAATCTAAAAAAAAAAAGGTTCTGAAGAGCCTAGGGGCAGGACAGGAATAAAGACACAGACATAGAGAATGGACTTGAGGACACAGGGAGGGGGAAGGGTAAGCTGGGACGAAGTGAGAGTGGCATGGACATATATACATTACCAAATGTAACATAGATAGCTGGTGGGAAGCAGCCACATAGCACAGGGAGGTCAGTTCAGTGCTTTGTGACCACCTAGAGGGGTGGGATAGGGAAGGTGGGAGGGAGATGCAAGAGGGAGGAGATATGGGGATATATGTATATGTATAGCTGATTCACTTTGTTATAAAGCAGAAACTAACACACCATTGTAAAGCAATTATACTCCAATAAAGATGTTAAAAAACATTTTTTTAATTAAAAAAAAAAAAAGCAGCCAGAGTTGAGAAGCACTAGTCTGCATTGTTATAAGTCTACTGTCTTGACATGTTTAGCTTTTAATTTTGTTTACCAACCTCATCTGTATTGTTCCTTTTGCTGTTTTCCCAGTGCTGCCTTTTTAATTGTTTGACCCTTATCCTTGGAGGACTTGGAAGGTGAAACCTATTTTGTGATTTACTAAAAGGTGTAGGGGGAAATAGGGAGAGAATGAGCCCAAATATAAAGTAATGCCTCCCCACCCCACCCCCCGCCATGCCCTGTTTATTCCACACTTTTTGTCTCTTACATCTTAATGAAAAATGCTGTTTTTCCTTTTTTCCCCCTGTGGAAGGGCTTCCTAGCATTGAGGAAGGAGAATGAGCTTTGTTGCCAAAGAGACCTGGGTTCATTTTCAGCTCTACTGTTTATTGGCATGTAAGTTTTTTCTTCCATAAAATGGGGATGAGTAATGCCTTCGTTGCTTTCTTCCTTGTGATGATTAGAGGTGATATAAATTAAGCACCTAAAAGTTCCTGGCTCAGTGAGTAATAGCTACGGTTGTCAATTTGTGATTTGGGAATCTGTTTGGAAAGTGAAAGGCATTGCCGTGAACTACAGCAGGCAATACATTTGTCCTTCCCACTTGTGATGTTACGAAGATGATGCTAACAAATGGTATTATGGATTATAAAAGGAATCTAACAGAAGTTTAGTTTATTTATTGGTTTCTAAGGGTTTCATTTTAAAAGTTTTTAAATCATTAAAAATTTGGAGACTAGAGAAGATAGCATTACCCATAATGCTACTACTCTAATAATCATTGTTAACATTTTTGAATCATGATTTGGAAAAATACTAGGAGCATCTCACAATTTAAATGATGGCTAGAGAAGCCAAACATTTTATGAAGCATAACTATAATAATAGAAAAAGTGCTGTACCAAGAGAAGACAGTATAATCATGAAAGGCTTCCTGAAGGAAGGCTTTTTTTTTTAAGGTGAATTTTGAAATAGTTTATTGTAGGAAGAAGCAAGGTATTTCAGATTCAAAAATGGAATACAGACAGGATTTTAAAATCATTAAGAAGAAACTGTTAACTCTAGAATTATAAGTGATTTCCTTCAATATTCATTTTACCCTACAACCAGTGAAATACAGTGTGTCAGCAAACCAACTTTAAGACTGTGCCTAGGGATATTTAAAGTACAGTAACAGAAAGACCTCATTTTCTTTCTACCAAGGGCAACCTTCCTTAGGCAACATCTTAATTATGACCTAATGCTCTGTGTAACTTGTGAGTTCCTATTTTGTAACCTATAATTTTGCAAATCCTGAATCACAGGTCATAGGGAATAATAGGTCAGTAAAGAATGATCCATCTTCTTTCTAGATTAAATCTTGGGATTCAGAACGAACTGCCCAAAGTGTGTCACTTTTGCATGAGGATTGTTTTGAACTAAAGGCAGTCGAGATGCTGTGGGTTCAAGAGAAAATACTGCCCCTCCCATAACTACTTAGAAGAATTTAAATTTGGGATTTTTCCCAGAAAAGAGTTATTGCTGGAGATAATTTTAATCTAAGTAGACCCATCTCTATGTGAGAGCAAACATCTAGTTACCAAACATTTACTCTTCTTAATCGTCCTGTGAATGACTCTTCCTGCCCTTCGAAGCCCCAGGCCACTGTCCCATTCCTTAGCTTAGAATGGCATAATACCTTATTTTACCTTTCTGTCTTTCAACATTTCATGTATCTGGGGTCTTTGACCCTCTTGTGTATGGGGTTTCTGTATGTCCAGAAGTAAATTTTTCTCCTGTTAATCTGTCTCATGTCAATTTAATCTTAGACCATCCAGAAAAACCTAAAAGGGTAGAGGAAAGTTTCCTTCTTTCCCAACAAGCTAATTACTGTTTTGGGGTTTTGTTTTGTTTTTTGAAAGGAATAGGTTTTAAAAAGATTTATGTATGTACCTGAAGTATGGGAGATTCTTGAGAGGTTTTTTGTTTGTTTGTTTTACTGTATGCTTTTTGAACAATACTGAGAAGCTAAAGCCTGGAGGCTGAGTTGAAGCTGTTGTGATGTCTTTTAGACACGTGAGTTGAGAGTCAAAGAAAAGTAATTTAAATTTAAGTATGAGAAAGATTCCGAAACTTTAACTGCTTGATACATTCTGGAATTAGTTCCATTTACTGCTGAGTGGCTTATTCATTTTGTAAATTGTCTTTTAATGCTCTGGAAAGAAAAAAAAAACAAACCAATTCGACAAACCTATCTTATTTTGTGTTTGATGTTTTCTTTGCATGTATGTGATTTTTTTTCTCTTTTCTCTCTTCAAAATGACATAATAAATCATTTTAAAAAACTAAAACGACCAAAAAGATTAGGGAGACTTATTCCCCCCTGCATAAACTTCAGCATATGTTCCCAAAATAGTTCTGTAAACCCTATACAGATATGGTGATCATTTCATGTTTGCAAATGTCAAATCATTATGTAGTACACTTGAAACTAACATAATATTGCACATCAACTATATTTCAATAAAAATGAATGAATGAATAAATAAAATGCCTGGCTTCAAGGTGTTTGACAGGCTTGATTGGATAAAAGGGTAGCAGCATAGTATCTCGTGGTTAAAGCACATATATCTAGAGTCAGATTGCTGAAGTGTATGACCAGGTTCTGTGTGACCTTAGGAAAGCTACTCAACTTCTCTGTGCCTCAATGTCCTCATCTTAAAATAGTGCTAATAAAAATAGCTACCCAAGGACAGTTTTGCGAATTAATTATTCAAGAAAATGTAAAGCGCTTGGAGTAGTGCCTGGACTATAATGAGTGATCAATAAATAATTAGTTTCTGTCAAAAATAATGGCTGGCATTACAGTTGGCACACAACAGTTTGATGGAATCTTTTTTTCAAGTAGCATAACTGTACCTTGAAAAATATATTGATATATATGTTCACTTTTAATAAACTAATCACTTTGTAATCTCAACAAACATAAAAATGGAAAATAAGAGAAAAACTAGAAAAATAAGCATCCTTCAGGTATATATAGCCATAGGGTTGTGGTTAGATTAAAACATAACGGTAGATTGACTTCGTTTGTATTCATCATCCTAAAGTGAAACTGTAGGTTAGAGCAGGAGCATCTGTTATTTGCAAAATGCATTTGCTTCTCTCACTGATGGTAGGTATGTGGAGATTGCAGGTGCATTTTAGATTTGGGGGTTTAGATGTGGGATTACCAGTGTGAATTGTCTGCTTCTTTTAGGAGTGATTTATATGAGGGATGTGTTGAGGGCATTGTAGATAACTTTATGCCCTGCTTATGATCTCAACCTTTTACTGAATTATTTATTATTGCATTGTGTTAGCTATTTTGCTTCTTGATAGATCATTTTACACCACAATATTGCTGCTGCCTAAGGAAAAAAATGTCTCTTGAGCAGTCCTAATGACCTCTAAAAAGGGTAATTTGATTCTTGAGATTTTGAGTTGCCCTGGTGGTTATAAGAAGTTTTCTCTATGATACTCAGGTTTTTTTTTCCTCTCACAGTCATAGATACTGAGTGCAAACTTGCTTTTCACCTTCGGTACACTTAGTAGCTTTCTTCTGGAAATTATTTCTGTAACATTTATTAACTTTATCCTTAATTGTATGTATTTTGGTCAGTTCACTTCGATAATTTAAGAAAGTAAAGGAGGGTTTTTTATTATTTTTTTTGCGGTATGTGGGCCTCTCACTGTTGTGGCCCCTCCCGTTGCGGAGCACAGGCTCCGGACGCGCAGGCTCAGCGTCCATGGCTCACGGGCCCAGCCGCTCCGCGGCATGTGGGATCTTCCCGGACCGGGGCATGAACCCGTGTCCCCTGCATCGGCAGGTGGACTCTCAACCACTGCGCCACCAGGGAAGCCCAAAGGAGGGTTTTTTAAACAAGAAGCTAAAATTCACGTTATCTTTATAAAAGTAAATTTGTTAGCATGGTTGTTTATATTGTTCTTGTTCCTCAAGATTGACATTTATGAAAATAATCTAATGTACACTTCTGTTTTGTTTTGAGGGCAGTTGGTGCTAGGTCATGGGTGGCACTGGGCGTGTGGGCAGGACTAATTAGGGAGGGACAACCCAGATGGCTAAAAGCAGCACATAGGTTTGAGAAGACAGTGGTGATCAAAGCTGTCTTTTGGCCTCTGGGGCAGCGTCATAGTGAAAATATAGGATATTAACCCAAGCCATAGGACGAAAGTAAGGTAAAGAGTAGGGGTTGAAAACTTGAATACCCATAGAAGTTGGCAAATAATGTAAGTGAATGAGGCAGTCTAGCTGGTGACTGTGCCTGATGGAGAGTCCCTGCCCCTCTTAGATTCCGTCATTCATTGCGGTATGGGATATGGACCCAGATTTTTGTGTAAAATCTTGTGTTTAAATGTTAGTAACTAATTTTTTTCCCTAGTACGTACATTGCAGGCCCAATTTAGCCAACAGGGTACCAGTTTGCGACTACTGTCTTTTAGAGGGGCTCTTTTACTTATTTAACAATAATGATGATGTGATACTCTAGGTAATTTTATACCCATAAACTTTCTTGGAGAAAAAAATAAAGGAAAGAAAAGCCTTCCCATGTCTCTCCCATCTGATTTTCTAATACATCTTGCTGGCTTCTCTACAAAAGATTGAGATTTATTTAGGGGAATATGAGCTCTGTATTTTATATGGTTTAGTTTAATTACCTGTAGCATTCTGTCTGTATTTCAGTGCAGTTCCAATTACCTGTTTCTGTTCAGCTTGGAGTTTTATTTATAAGGTATCAAATTTATTTTTGATACATCAATGAATAGGAGTATCCATCTTATATGTATATGGTACTGTCTCTGTCATTTAATGTTCTTGATGATAGCTGTTACTCCTGTAAGTAGTAGTAATGATTTTTTCTAAAGCCAACTTACGTTTTTTAAAAAATTTCTCTTCTTAAATAATTTTTCCAACTTTTTATTGTGATCTTTTAAAAAATACAGAAAAATTAAAGAACAGTAAAATGGTTACTCACATACCCACTACCAACATTCAGCTGTTAACATTTTGCCATATTTTATGGCTAATTGATTGATGTACTTAACCATTTGAAAATGAGTTACAGACATCATGGTGTTTTACTGCCGTATACTTGAGCATGCACCTAGAAATAAAAAATTCCATAACCACAAATGCCATCTTATAGATTTGTGTATGTGTGTATGTATTGTGCACACATGCTTATGTGTTGTATATAAGCAACACAGGAACTAGAGTGTACCCAGGAGATGATCATGAATCTGAAACAAAACAAAACCTCCTCTGTCTTACGTTGATTATTTCCTGCAACAGAAGTGAAGGCTACACTGGATCTGGGTCAGAGCAGACATGATCTTTATTGCTATGATCCCCAGACAACATCCATCCAAGTGCCTTCAGAAACATGAGTTTGCTTTCACAGCAAGGCTCTCAGCGATAAGGAGACTATATACTTGTTGGGATGGGACTCTTTCCCAAAACTCCTAGCCTCAGGCAGTGTCTTTGTTAGATTGGGAGAACAGGTTTTAATAGGAATAAGTCCCTCTGCTCCTTGAATCTACAGGTAAATGACAGGTTATTTATGGAGGCAAAGATCCAGAGAGACATCAAGCTTTCCTATAGAATTTTAGCAGGAGGTCTGGAGATTTGGTCATTTGTTAATATGTACCCATGACCCATTTTAGTAAAAAGGTGCTTATGCTACAGAGAAAACTGAAAATCTTGAGTAGTCTAACCTTAAAATTTTCAAAATTTTAATGGAACGTCTCTTCTGTTTAGCAGCTTTTTGCATGTGAATGTCAATACTCCTACTCTGTTTTCCTGTCTGCTCTCTAAAAAAGGGGTTTTGTGTCAGTATTAACTAGGGTTTACTATTGGGATTTTCCCAGTTTCACCCTAGAGCTGTTACAAAAGATGTCTCCATTTATTTATGCTTTGTGCTTTTCTGTGGAAGATTTCCAGTATTGTGATTGTGTTCCTTTTCACCCTCCTTTTAAAATATTATTTTCCTCTATTATAGGTTTTTTTCCTTAGGTATATTGACCGAAGTTTAATGAGAAGAATCGTGACCAGCTAGGAGAATTTTCTGCAAGGAATGGAATTAGCTCATAGCTTACTGCTGAATGAAGAAGCATACAATCAACTGGGTGACGTTCAGAAGGCAGAGTTTATTTTTGATTGGTTGAGATATTTGGAGAAGCTCTTGCTAGCAACAAGCAGGGTGAGTAAAATTGCAAAAACTGTTTTTTGAGGTTTTTTTTACTTGCCAGATAATGTTTAAGTTCCTTTGATTTGATATTCTAGTTCTGTCCAGTATAACCTAAATTAGCTTTCAAAGGTTAGACCTTAGTAAGACTTTATATTGAAATAGGAGGTTTCTTCTGTTCAAAAGAGCAGGAAGAAATTAGCCAGTTATTTGTAGTATTACTTTCAAATATATTAAAAACTAACTACAGAGCACATTGTGTTAGATTTCATTAGCATTGTCTTCTGTACCTTGTGTCACTCCACATGCATGACATCCTGGTGCAGTATAGCGCTAAATAATGTGATGGGAGTTTCACGTTTAAAAAAAGTGTGAACTCTTTAAGGGGAGTAAGAATTGAGGAGCCTTTGAGTAAACACATTCCCTTTTAAAAGTTTATGAAATGGCTACCAGAAAGTGAAGACTAATCACTCATACCCTTTACCGACATTCAGCAGTTGTTAACATTTTGCCATGTTTAACTGTTTTACAGAGCCATGTGAGTTGCTACTTTACTTCTAATACTTTTGCATACATCTCCTAAAAATAAAGATATTCTACAGAATGACAGCACCCTATGTAATGCAGAAATGGTGCAAAGACTACTCATGGAGACATTTAGAATTTAACAAATGACAAAAATCCATACACTAAATTAACAAATATTTTATGGTGGAAGTTTAGGCCTCAGGGAGCACCTGAATACCATTACCACTGTGATGATATTCTGTACTCCTTTTTCAGAGCGTAGACAAGTAAAATGGAGTCACACTATCGGCATTTAGATGCATAAGCTTGCGAAAAGAAAATTGCAGTAAACTTAGAAAATGATCTGAGTAAAACAGGTAACCCATTACAAGATCAGCTCTGGTGATAGGTTTTAGGTTGCTGCTTATTGATGCAGATATATATTGGGCAGAGGCTTAAGAACTAAGAAGCTCTAGTTAAGATATAAATTTGCTCTACTTTTCAAACCTAAGAAGAAGGACATAGAAAAAATAGAGCCCTTGTCTTTGTTCACAAAGACTCCAGTATATTGTAGTTCAGAATTTATTTTTTGGAGATATCAGCAGGGCAACAAACTACCTGTTAATGAGGTGTAATAGCCATGCCACCAACTTATTTGTACTATTTAATCAAAATAATTTTGCATTTTTCTAGAGGCTTTTAGTTAGTTCTTAATTATATGAAAGAAAAATCATATTAGAGGATTATGTGTAATTATGTTGACTTGAATTATCTTTGTTACCTTCCTTTTTAGAGTGATGTAAGGGAGAAACAGAAAACTCTCGTGGAACAGCTGCTATCTTTGTTGAACAGCTCCCCAGGGCCTCCTACTCGCAAACTCCTTGCTAAGAATCTAGCCATTCTTTATAGTATTGGAGATACATTCTCTGTTTATGAGACAATCGATAAATGTAATGATCTTATTCGAAGCAAAGATGATTCTCCAAGTTATCTTCCCACCAAACTGTAAGTTAAATGTTAAAACTGAACATAAAAGAGTTCTTCTTTGTATCATTTTTATAAAGAACCCAAACTTTGCTCTACAGTAGAAATGAACACAACATTGTTCATCATCTGTACTTCAGTAAAATAAGTCTTTAAAAAAAAAAAACCCCTGGACTTCCCTGGTGACGCATTGGTTAAGGATCCACCTGCCAGTGCAGGGGACACGGGTTCAATCCCTGGTCCTGGAAGATCCCACATGCCGCGGAGCAACTAAGCCCATGCACCACAACTACTGAGCCCACACGCTACAACTACTGAAGCCTGTGTGCTCTAGGGCCCCCGTGCCACAACTGCTGAGCCTGCATGCTGCAACTACTGAAGCCTGCACGCCTAGAGCCCGTGCTCTACAACAAGAGAAGCCACCTCAGTGAGAAGCCCGCGGACTGCAAACAGGGTAGCCCCTGCTCGCCGCAACTAGAGAAAGCCCACGCGCAGCAACAAAGACCCAATGCAGTTAAATAAAAAAATATATATTAAAAAAAAAAAGAACCCAAACTACTTGATAATTATTATGAAACTGAATACAAATTGTTTTACTCATTTTTTAAAGAATCTGACTTTCAGAAAGATCTAACATTTTCCCATGGACTGAGAAACAGTTCTTTTAAAAAATGCTTTAGGGCTTCCCTGGTGGCGCAGTGGTTGGGAGTCCGCCTGCAGGGGACGCGGGTTCGTGCCCTGGTCCGGGAGGATCCCACATGCCGCGGAGTAGCTGGACCCGTGGGCCATGGCTGCTGGGCCTGCGCGTCCAGAGCCTGTGCTCCGCAACGGGAGAGACCATGTCAGTGAGAGGCCCGCGTACAGCAAAAAAAAAAAAAAAATGCTTTAGACATTTGAAGCTTAGATTTGGGGATCAAAACTGTCTGATAAAAATTTTAGCAGTTGAGGGACTTCCCTGGTGGTCCAGTGGTTAAGACTCCAAGCTCCCAATGCAGGCGGCCCGGGTTCGATCTCTGGTCAGGGAACTAGATCCCTCACACTGCAACGAAGATCCCACGTGCCAAAACTAAGACCCGGTGCAGCCAAATAAATAAATAAATATATAAAAATAAACAAATAAAATTTACTTTTAGCAGTTGAGTGTTTAAGGCACAAGTATTTTAAATTCTTCACGTTTTGTATGTTCTTTTAGTTTATTAATTCTTAGTAGTGAAAATTAATAGTAAATATATAGGAAAATACTCTTCTAAGATCCTAAAAGAACAACTTAGTTTCTTTTTCCGTAGGACTCAGTTCATTTTATCACCTGTTTTTTAGAGAAGGCAATTTGCCATGTATGGTTGCATAGTACTAATGTTATAGAAATTTTTATTTATTTAATTTTTAGCTTATAGTAGAATGTATTTTCCCATAAAGTTTTCAGACTTTATGGGAATGAGAACATTGTTCTTTTTCTTTTACCTTTAAGACCATCTTTGATTATCTGATATATGAAGCTCAGTTCTATTAAAAATTATTTTGTAAAAAATTTGAGGGGATGGAAGCTTTGGGCTGAGATTTAGATTAGTTGAAGATATATCTTTTTAAAATTCTTGTATTGAAAATGTAATTATTTGATACTCACCTAAGTGTCATTCCCTAGGATTTAACAGTGGAATAGATTCTGGGAAATTTTATCCTTTAAAAGTAAAATTAAGTAGTCATCTTGACGTGTGCTAAGATCCTTTTATTCCTGTTTTTTCATTCATGACTAATTTCTAATTTAAATGTCGTTCCAGCGCCGCTGTGGTGTGTTTGGGTTCCTTGTATAAGAAGTTGGGTAGAATACTGGGTAACACCTTTACTGATACAGTGGGCAATATTCTTAAAGCTATGAAGAGTGCAGAGGTAAATACAGACTTTAATGGTTTCTTAAGTCAATAAAAGAGCTTTACCTATGACAAGCATACATAGTATGTATGTAAATATATCCATAAATGACATTCTAGGTAGTGCACATATGTACTTTGTATATTGAATCTTTATTAGAAAAGCAATCGTGCAATAAGATTTTGTGTATTAAGATAAATTCAAATGGGCACAAACTAAGGTGTTTCTCTGGCAGACCCATCCCTGCTCCCTCTTCTTGCATCACCTTTTCCATCTGATACTACTTACTAGTGCCAGAGCAAGTGCTTGTCACCAAGGATCCAGATACGTAGTTGGTAACTACCATATACCTGATGGATGGATTAATATTGTACCAGCATCAGAAGGGTGTAAGGAATAAAATCAGGGTAGGAAAGAGTGTGGAGGACATAAGCATGACTAGGGTCAGGGTAACCTTTCAGTCGCCAGGATATATATTGTCAGCCTTAGCCTTATTGATTTGTTGGCATCATTTACCATTGTGAAACACCCTTTGTTTTTGTAACTTTCTTTATTGGACTTCCAAGATATACTGTAATTTCTTGCCAACTATAGTTTAACAAGTTTTGAAATTAAAGCATTTGTATGTTTGTATATCAAAAATTTTAAGTCTGTGGTACCTTATATTTAAGGATAACTCAGCACCTTTAAATATAAAAAAATCACACCAGTTCCTGTTCTTACCTTGCTTGGAAAAAGTCTAGAGAACAGCCCTGAAACAATTTATAAAAATGCTGGCCTGTCAGACACATTTCTTTTTAACTGTATCAAGATAAAACATGGGAAAATTCAAATGTAAAATCTGCCAAATTTGGGCTTCCCTGGTGGCTCAGTGGTTGAGAGTCCACCTGCCGATGCAGGGGACACAGGTTCGTGCCCCGGTCCGGGAGGATCCCACGTGCCACAGAGCGGCTGGGCCCGTGAGCCATGGCCGCTGAGCCTGTGCATCCAGAGCCTGTGCTCCGCAACGGGAGAGGCCACAACAGTGAGAGGCCCACGTACTGCAAAAATAAATAAATAAAATAAATAATAAAATCTGCCAAATTCAAGAATGTAGCTGATTCAAGAATTTTAAGAAGTGAAGTCCATAACATAAAACTGGTGAGAGAATCAACTCAGCAGATCACTTTTGAACATCAATAGTTTACACAAAGATTGAAGAAGGTAATTCAGGAGGAGAGATTTTTTTTTGTAGTTATTATAAGAGTTTATTACCATTTTATAAAATAAAAAACTTTGCCCAATATGTTTGAAAAATCTGAGAAAATTCAGATATTTTAAGATGGATAGAAGTTGAGATAATTTATCAGTGGCAGGTCTTTTAGTGGTGAAAGGAAAAGGAAATCTTTCTGCTCTGAAGGCACCCTGTTGCTGGAGGTGAACAGATTTACAAAATGATACTGAGCACCATAAATGGTAACATGTGGACACAGGTGTAGGCTATACGTTAATTCTTTATTTATGTAAGAGAAAGCTCATGATGAAGACAAAGAAATGGAAGGCATTGTGGGTTTTAACATATATAGAATTAGAATATATAAAAACAGAAACATAAAGCATATGAGAGGGTATATGGAATTGTACTGTTTTAAGGGTCTTGCCACTATGAAGTGGTAAATAGTAGGTTTAATTAGAATGTAACCTATTAGGGATGTGTAGCATGATGGCTACAATAATCACTATTTAAAATAGTTATAACAGGGGCTTCCCTGGTGGCGCAGTGGTTGAGAGTCCACCTGCCGATGCAGGGGACACGGGTTCGTGCCCCGGTCTGGGAGGATCCCACATGCCACGGAGCAGCTGGGCCCGTGAGCCATGGCCGCTGAGCCTGCGCGTCCGGAGCCTGTGCTCTGCGGCGGGAGAGGCCACAGCAGTGAGAGGCCCGCGTACCACAAAAAAAAAAAAAAAAAAAAAAGTTATAACAATGTAAATATTTATACACCCCTCAGAGCATCTAAATTATAAAGCAAATATTGGCAGACCTAAAGAGAGAAATACACAGCAATACAGTCATAGTGGGGACTGCAGTTATCCCCCCTTTCATCAATGGACAGATCACCCAGACAGAAATCAAGACGCAAACCTTGGAGTGAACTACACATTAGACCAGTTGGACCTAATGGACGTAACCTGATCATTCCACCCAACAGCAGCAAAACATACCTCTTCTAGGGCACAGAGCATTCACCAGGGTAGATCACATATTAGGTCCCAAACAAGTCTGGGCAAGTTTAAGAAGACTGAAATCGCATGAAGTATCTTTCCCACCCGTAATGATATGAAACTAGGCGCCAATAACGGCAGGAAGGCTGGAAAATTCTCAGTTATGTTGAGATTAACAGCAAACCACGAGGAGAGACTGTTAACATCCATAAATCTGGTTTTATTTAAAAGGATGTGTCTGTAAGATCTTTTATTTACTGAGGTATCGCCACTTTAAACTTTTTTTTTCTCTTAACTCCATTGATTAAGCTATACTTTTTAGGCCTCATGGTTAACAGAGGATTACTCTATAGGTTTCAGAAAATTTTAAGTTAGGGACTTCCTGGTGGCACAGTGGATAAGATTCCATGCTCCCAATGCAGGGGGCCTGGGTTCGATCCCTGGTCAGGGAACTAGATCCCACATGCATGCCGCAACTAAGAGTTCGCAGGTCACAACTAAGGAGCCTGCCTGCCACAGCGAAGACCTGGTGCAACCAAATAAATAAATCAATATTTTTTTAAAAAAAGAAAATTTAAAGTTATTGCTAAGTACTTTATTGCTCCTCCACTTTTACCTTTATGATTTAGTTGGTTCAGTACCACAACGTTTTGGAGATGTCAAAAGGGATTTCCACCTTTGATACACACCAGTAGTGATAAATAGCATTTGAAATTGGCGTAAAAGAAAGTTAAGAAGTTTCCCGTTAGGACTCACTTTGTTAATATCTACCTATAATTACTATCGTGCTCCTTTGAACAAAAATAAATTAACAACATTACTATGAAAATGATACTTGATCTTTCTCCAACTTTAACTTACCTATAGTGGCCTTAACTTCCTGAGACATAGAAAGCATTTGGAACATTTAGTAAAACATCATAATATAAGCAGCTACTATTTCTTGAGTGTTTACTAAGTCCAGGCACTGTGGTGAATGATTTCCCCACAGGGGCTTGTTTACTTCTCACACTGGCACAGTGGGGTTCATCTTATCCTCGTTTCATTTTTTCATTTCTTTTTTTTGGCCACGCTGTGCAGTATGTGGGATCTTGGTTTCCCGACCAGGCATCGAACCCATGCCCCCTTCAGTGGCAGCACAGAGTCTTAGCCACTGGACCGCTGGGGAGGTCCCTTATCCTCATTTTATAGATGAAGAAGTAAGTAAGAACAACTTAAAGTCACACAGCTACTAAGGTTCAGAGCCAAGATTCAAACCCAGGTCTTTTAAAATCTAAACCCAGACTTTTAACCTCTGAGTTAAAATACTCGAACCAATAAATGGTAAAATATCAATAGCTATGAACTCAACTGAGCATTTACTGTGTGTCAGGCACTGTTCTAAGCACTTTACATGTAGTAACTCGTTTGATCCTCACAACAATCATTTAACTTTTATCTTTCAGATAAAGAAACAGATTTGCCCAAAGACATATAGCTAGTAGGTGGCAGACCATGCACTCTTACCATGTTACCTCATTTATAGCAACCATTTATCGAGTGCTTGACAACATGCAAGCCATATGCCTGGTGCTTCCCATATAATTTCATTTAATCTGCACATCAACCCTATAAAATTTGTATTATGCTGAAGTGTAATATATACAAGTAACACTTTTAAAATAGTAAACACTGTAAGAAACAGCAATTATTCATGCATCTTGATGTCAGAATAGGTTGGTTAGTGTGTACAAAAATCTGAGTTTCTCTAATATGAGATAAATTTCAATGCTTAATACTGTTCTTCACAGAGAATTTTTTTTTCCTGTTCTTTAAATTTTTTCCTCTTTGATAGTCACAAGGTCGATATGAGATCATGCTGAGTCTGCAAAACATATTGAGTGGACTGGGAGCTGCTGCTACACCTTGCTACAGGGATGTTTATAAAGCTGCTAGATCCTGCCTAACAGATAGATCCATGGCTGTTCGTTGTGCTGCTGCAAAGGTAAAATAGTCTAATGAGTAGAATTTCTAAAAATTAATATAAAGACAACTAAATCAGTTTATCCCAGTGAAAACACTAGTAACAGCTACATGATCTTAGAGCTGCAACCTTGGTATTCAATAGGACTATCTCATTTTAACATATGAGGAGACTGAGGCCCTGAGAGTTATATGAATTTCCCAGGGTTCTTAAAGTGGTTAGCAGCACATTGTTGGAAGTGGGGAGTTCAAGTTACCAGACTCTAAGTATTCCTTCCATTCCACTGTACTTCCTCTCTATAATTGTGTAAAATTTACATGTATGGTGTATGTTGTTTGAAAATGATTTGGTTTTATCATGCTTTCTTAACATAGTTGGTTAGATAGTAAAGTGTTTATGTTGGAATTATTCTCACAATTGCTTATAGCCAACAGATAGGTTCTACAGACATTTTTCATAGCCCACTGAATTAGAAATGGGTCTTTCTCCTACCCTTTGTGGACACGTTGCTTTGTATAGTATAATTTTTATGACTTTTTAGTAAGTATTCACTTGTTGTCCCTACAATCATTATTTAGAGACTTTGGATTTGTGTATTATTTTTGCTAGATCTTGATAGTTCTGCAACTTATGTAGATCTGAACCTGACATTTATATTTTGTTTTTCATTAATTTCTTTTTTTCCCGATTGAACAGTGTCTCCTTGAACTTCAGAATGAGGCCGTCTTTATGTGGAGTACAGACCTGGACAGTGTGGCCACACTATGTTTTAAATCCTTTGAAGGCTCCAATTATGATGTGCGGATTTCAGTTTCAAAGCTACTAGGCACAGTGTTGGCCAAAGCTATAATTTCTAAACATCCAGGAGCAGGTAAATTCACGTAATTATTTTCATAATGTCTTCCATAATTTTTTCCCGGTTGATTTAAACAAACATATGTAGCATTACTGCTACCCATTATTACTTTTGAAAAGAGACAGAATATCATATAAATTTTAGTTTGGAAACATGTCTATAAGTCCTAAGATTTCATTTTAAAACAATTCAGTGAAAGTTTGAGGAAAAAATTAAAAGAACTCTTAAATAAATGTGCTTTATTCAGTCATTGTCTTCCTCTACACCATGGCTTTTTTAAGTGAATTGTGGAGTGTTATCCAATAAGAGATATGATCTAATTCTCGAGAATTTTTTTTTTTAAGCAGCATGCATCTGATTACATACATTTGGCTTGCCATCTTCTAGATTGGTGTAAGGGAGCAATGATGTAAATAATTCCAAACAGCAGATACTTGAAATTTACTATATTTGCACAATTTGTGTTTGTGTTTATTCCCTATTTATACACTCCTAGGCAGTGAGCAAGGATGGAGTATTTTTGAAAACAAAAGGGTTTGCCTGGGTTTAATCTACAGGGTTTATAAAACATCGGTGAATAATTAAAAACTTGCTTTATTATTCTGTCTCCAAAGAATAACAGTCTCACGCTAATGAAAATGTGATTGTTCTGTAGAACATTGCTCCTCAATATCTGCAAACCGAGAGTACTAGCATCACCTGGGAGCTCTTAAGAAGTGCAGAAACCCAGATGCCACCCAACTTACTAAATCGAATTCTCATTTTAACAAGATCCCCAGATACTTTGTATGCACATTAAAGTTTTAGAATCATTGCTCTAGAAATTGTTTATTGTGACATTAAGAAGTGTTCTGGTTTCTTCTAAGCCAGTGTTTCTCAACCAGAGCTGAGAGAGGACAGTGAGTACAGCATATCAGAATCACCTAGGAAGCATTAACAACTATATAGTCCCTTCATTCTCCAGTTGAGACCCACAAGTTTAAAATTTATAATAAATTTTTTTTTTAGGTTTTGGTTCTTCTAATCTTGTAATTCAGAGTTGTTCAGGGCATTTAAAAGGTTAAATCTTAAGCCATCTAAGAGATTGAAATTAGAAGAAGACATGTTTAATCAAACCCTCTTGAAAATGTGAATTGCTCATTTCCATAAATGTGTCATTAGCACTAGTACACAGTTGCAGTAAAAACAAGCAAAATACAGAATTGCCTAACAAATGTGAATAATATTTAAATGTATATCCTCCTAGAGTAGCGCTAAACTAATAACAGCATTTTTGCAATCAGACTAAGCAAAGTGAAGAACCAGCTTCACCCACACTAAAAAATCTTTGGCCTAATCTTCTGTTAGGAATTCTGTCATCTTGCATCTGTAAGTTCTAGGCTTGTGTTATAATTAAGTTATTTTCAAACAACTAAAAAGTGATCTAGATGTCATAGTAGATTTTTTTTAAAGTAGGAGACTAATAGTTAGCAACACAGTGCTTAATAATTTGGAAAAGAAATACAATGGAGGTTTGTACACTCAGCCACAATATTCGAAGATTATGAGGTACAGAACTGAAATGATTTTCCTAGTAAAATCAGCAGACTTCTAATAAATGGTATATTTTACCAAGGCATTTAAAAAGCAGGGATTGAGTATGACATTTTCCTAACATTGGCATAAGTTGCCAAGGATTTATGGAATCCTTTAAAGTTACTTCTTGACCATGAACCTCAAGTCGTACTATACGTCCCTCGTCCATTCACTGTCCCACTTTCCTAATTGACTGTTTTATACCTTTATCTTCTCCCATGTTACTTTCATTTGACGGCCTATCTTCCATAGGCTTCCCTACTAAATCTACCACCTTCCAGCATCTGTACTCATATACTCTGACTCTTCCACTGTTACTAAGATGAATTATCTCGTCTTCTATTAAAGCCATACGTTCAATATGTATTAGAGCTCATCCTCTCACCGGCTCGAGGACATAGCTCTAGGAAGTCTCCCCTCTCCTACATCAACTTTTCCTTCTCTATTGGATTATTCCCTATAAAAACATGTGCTTTTCCCCCTCTCATCTTAAAAAAAAGTTTTTTTTCTTGTATTTTACCTCCGCAGCCAGCTGGAGCCCCATTTCTCTTCCCTTTGCAGCAGAGTTCCTCAGAGGAGTTCTTGATACTCTGTTTTTAGTCTCTCTCTTCTTTCAAACACACTTCAGTTAGGATTTTCCCCCAGTTAACTCTTTTTTATATATAAATTTATTTATTTATTTTTGTCTGCGTTGGGTCTTCGTTGCTGCACGTGGGCTTTCTCTAGTTGCGGCAAGCGGTGGCTACTCTTCGTTGCGGTGCGCAGGCTTCTCATTGTGGTGGCTTCTCTTGTTGTGGAGCATGGGCTCTAGGCACGCGGGCTTTAGTAGTTGTGGCCGGTGGGCTCATGGGCTCTAGGGTGCTGGCTCAGTAGTTCCGGCACACAGGCTTAGTTGCTCCGCAGCATGTGGGATCTTCCCGGACCAGGGCTTGAACCCGTGTCCCCTGCATTGGCAGGCGGATTCTTAAGCACCTCGCTTAAGGGAAGCCCCAGTTAACTCTTGAAAACTATTTTTGTTAAGGGCATCAATGACCTCCACGTTCATCAGTTATTCAATAAATAAACAAGCATTTATTGGGGGTTTATACAGGGCCACGATCTGTTCTGAGTGTGTAGGATGTGTTATTGAACAAAACAGATTAGAAGCCCCTGCCCTTTGGCACTTGCGTTCTAATATTTAGCCATGCTAAGCCAGGGGGCAGTTCTCAGTTGTCTTACTTAACCTTTCAGCAACATTTAACTCAGTTGATCTTCCTCCTCATTCTCTTTTCACTTGCCTTTTAGGACCTCACGCTCCCTTGGTTTTCTTTCTTTCTAGAAGTTTCTGTTCAGTCTTTGATGATTTCCTGTCTTCTTATAGGAGACACCCATCACCTAGTCCTTGGTCTTCTGCTCTTTACGTAGGCTCACTCTAGATGATCTTACCCAATCTCATGGCTTAAGTACCATCTATATATCAGGGATTCCTTGATTTATGTCTTTAGCCCACACTTCTCTCCTGGACGCCAAACTCTCATATCTAGCTGCCCATTTGACATCTCTGTTTGGATGTCTATTTAATGTTTCAAATTAACTTGTCCTAAGTGAATGCTTGATCTCCCCTCCCCCCATGTACACATACCTGCTCTCCTTGCAGTCGCAGTCTTGCTAATCTAAGTTGATGATGGCTCTGTCCCTGCAGTTGTTCAAACCACAGTTTGTAAAGTCACCCTTGAATCTTCTCTCTCACACTCAGTAACTATTCTACCTAACAATATTAAAACATATCTACAGTTGGGACTCCTTGGAGAAGTGGCTCATGGGGTCGGGGCAAGGAAAGTCTGAGGATGAGCCTGGAGCGTCTTGTGCCAGAAAGTGAGGAGCTTCCACTGGCCAGCTTTCTGAAGAAAAGCTGGCCAAATCCAGGATAGTATTAGAATTAATAATGATAGAAATGGATTATAACCTGTTAAAGAAAAAAGGAGGGCTTCCCTGGTGGCGCAGTGGTTAAGAATCCGCCTGCCAATGCAGGGGACCCGGCTTCGAGCCCTGGTCCGGGAAGATCCCACATGCCGCGGAGCAACTAAGCCCCTGTGCTACAACTACTGAGCCTGCGCTCTAGAGCCCACAAGCCACAACTACTGAGCCCACGCACCTAGAGCCCGTGTTCCACAACAAGAGAAGCTACCGCAATGAGAAGCCCACGCACCACAAGGAAGAGTAGCTCCCGCTCACCACAACTAGAGAAAGCCCACACGCAGCAACGAAGACCCAACGCAGCCAAAAATAAATAAATAAATTTATTTAAAAAAAAAAAGTGTCACCACAGAGGTGGCATAGTGATTACAAATGGAAAAATATTTTACAGTGGACAAGACTGGAAGACACCTTATTCAGGTGTTCAAAGATAATATCGCCAATGTAGGGACAGATTGACACCAAGCCTGACATTTCTTTTTGATGTTATGCATTAAGAAGGCTTACAGCATTACTTAGTGTAGTTCTCTTGAGGAAAAACTCAAATTGAGGGCTTTTCTACAACTACAACTAGCCATATATGTACTCTTCAAAAATGAGAAAGTGATAAGGAAGATATGGAGTCTAGGTGAAGGGTACATACGAGTTTATTTTACTATTCTTGCAGCTCTTTTGTAATTTTGAAATTTTTTTCTAGTAAATTTTAAAAATATGTAAGTATGTATACCCCGATTTCTATCGTATCTACCTTGATCTAAGCCACCATCACCTCTTGCTTGAATTACTAAATTGCTCCTAATGGTTTTCTCTACTTCTGCCTTCGCCCCTCTACAGTCTCCTCTCAGCACAGAAGCAGAGTGACAGATTATATCACTCCTTTGCTCAAGGTTCTCCACTGGCACCTCACTTTACTCACCTCCTTATTATAATGATCGACAAGGTCCTATATCTTCTGCTCTTGCACCATCCTTACACTTTGGTCCGTCTGCTACCAGAGCCCTCCACTGAACTCACTACACATAAAAGATACCTGCTTTATATTTTGCATGGCTTTTAATCACTGTCTAACATACTATATACTTAGTCCTTTGTTATGTTTATTGTTGTCTCTCCTTTTTAGAATTTATGATCCGCAAGAGCATGGATTTTGTACTATTCACTTATGTTTCTCTTCCACGTGCCAATATAGATTTTTATCTGTTTCATCTTCAGGCTGAGGAGTATATTTTTTGTTCATGACTTGGATTAACAGAAGTTTATTTTTCCACTATTTATGACTTAAGTCAATAATGAGGATCAGAGCTTGTGACCAACATTTTTCAGAAGAATGAAAGGGCGAAAATGGGTTCTTTTTTTAAAGGAGATGTTATTCCCTAGATATTCACAGGGAGAAACTCAGCTATGTCAAACTGAAGACAAATTTAAAACATTCTGCCTAACTAAGCTCTTAATTATTGCAGCCTAAGGGTTGACTGGGCAGTTTTAGTAATATTTAGCTTTGCTTTCTTCAGAGACTGAGGATGTAACAAAAGTTGTACTTGCAGTTGAGAATTTTTAGAAAACAGGCCATGGTGGTTACTTTATGTAAGTTTCATTAAGAGTTGTAGAGCATTTAGAAAGATAAAATTGTGATTTTGGCCTTTTTAGTATTTCAAAAGAATTTTCAAAGTTTTGTATAGCATTCTCACTCATGGAGAACCAGGGCCGTTTATTTATGTTTTCCTTTGTTTAACTTGAGGACAAGAGAGCAGTAGGTCATAATCTCAAAGTGGCATAGACTCTAAGATGTCATTGACATGATACATCAGAGTCCATTATGATTTGAACTCTGAACCGTCCTGTGACTTTATGTTTTTGTGTGTGTAATGTCCTGTAAATTTTGCCTTTTGTTTGGATTTTTAGTTTATTTTTGTTTCTGTTAACATACTGTTCAATATCATGCAAACCAAGATCACGCATTAAAATTTAGTCTGTAAAATAGAATCACATGTTTTGTTTTGTTCTTTGTTATAGCAGCCTCACGTCAAAGCGTTCGCAGAGTATCTCTGGAGGAAGTTCTGGAATTACTAGGAACAGGGTTTCTACGTGGGAGTTCAGGATTTCTTCGAGCCAGTGGAGATATGCTGAAAGGAACCAGTTCAGTCAGTAGGGATGTCCGAGTTGGAGTTACTCAGGTTAGAATCACAAATCAGTATCTAAATGTAATTCTCACTGGCCTATAGTGAAAGTTTTAGTATCTGACTCCAGGTGGAAGTGATACTGTGCAAGGTCTTCACTTATGCTCTCATGTTTATAAATAGATGGGGTGAGGCCAAGACGCTTTATAAAAAACTAGATTACAAGAGAACCTTATTTATACAAAGCCAACTAAATAGGCTATTACCCACAATGTGTTTTCAGTTCGTAATGATGGGAGACTATTGTTTATTTCCTTTGAAACATAAACAACATCTTTTTGTTTGTTTCTAGGCCTTGGGCTTCCATGTGTCTTGCGGTTTAACATGTTTTCCATTGTGTTTGTGTGTGCTTATACAGTTCTGATTTAAGCTTTTAGGTACATAATATTTGGCATGGGCAATATTATATTTCTGTTTTATATGGTTTCTACTTCAAAATAAAGATTACAGCATGTAATCTACTTAAGTGCTTAAATTCTTGGTCCTAAACAAAACTTAAAAAGCTAAACCTTGGGAAGAGGGTCTTAGAATAAGGCAATATAGAGGTCTTTGCATTCTTTCTTTGAACTATCTTGTTTTCTAAATGCCATTATGGTTCAAAGCAAACATGTTTTTTTTTAAATTCACATATATATCCTCATTATTTTATACTGTATGATATTAGATTTCATGAAAATATAAGACGTCCCAGTATAATTGTAAACTGTGTATTTTAAGAAAACAGATTACATAAGAAAACTACTGTCGGTATCGCTGGAGCAAGCCAGACCATTAACATTCATGGAAATAAAGAGCAGTGATTCGTCACCATAAACTTTCTTTTCTGGTTTCTAGAACTGAATTCCCTTAGAGTTATGGTATTAGACCATAGTTCATTCTTACACTGTGTTCATATGTTTGATTTGGGTTTTCTTGTTCAGAATGTTAAAGACCTTAGGGACTTCCCTGGTGGTCCAGTGGTTAAGACTCCGGGCTTCCACTGTAGGGGGCATGGGTTCGATCCCTGTTTGGGGAACTAAGATCCCACATGCTGCTCAGCGTGTGGCCAAAAAATTGAAGGAAAAAAAACCAACACAGAATGTTAAAGAGTTTGAATGCTTTGTTTGGAGAAGTCACAGGCACATTTTACTTATTAGCTAGCTATACTGGCTATCCTGAAACTTTGTAGTCTGACCAAAATAAAACAGGCAGCATAAATGAAACCTCAGTTGAAAGACTGCGTACTTCAATTTTGGCTTAACAAACAGAAAAACAGTACTACATTTATATAGCTAAGGTGGCTATATAAATGAGGAAAGGCTAAAAAGAAATGTTAATAAATTCTGCATATTTCATGGAAGAGAAAACATTAATATAGAATTGAAATTACTTCATTTTGAAGATAAAACTCTTTTCTTTTTTAGGCTTACGTGGTGTTTGTTTCAACACTAGGAGGAGCATGGCTAGAGAAAAATTTTGCTGCCTTTCTTTCTCATACCCTAAGCCTGGTTTCACAGTCACACCCTAAGGCCACCCAAACTCAGATTGACGCTGTCTGCAGTCGCCGTTGTGTTTCATTTATCCTTCGAGCTACTGTTGGAGGTCTTCTTGGAGAAAAGGCTCAGATTGCTGCTGCCAAGGATATTTGCCAGGCTATCTGGAAGTTAAAGAAAGTTATGGGTATGGATCTTCTAAGAGAGTCTGTTTTAACAGTGCTAAAGGGATTGTCCTTTCGGAAAAGCTGGACTGGTATATAATTATATTAATACCCAAAAAACACTTTTATAATACAGGTCAGTTGTTTCAGAGTAAAGCAGTCTATATATAGATGAGACATAAATTATCTACCTTGATAAGAACTATTATATATATATGTACTGATCTTAAAGGCTGGTGGATAGTAGTTCCTCAGAATTCATAATCTTCCTATAGAAGTTAAGATACATTGTCTTTGAAACAATTAGTTCATCTCAGTTCTTGTACTGTCCTAAGTCTACTCTGCTTATCTTGAGTATTGATAAAATTGGAGTTCTCCCTTTCAGTGCCACTTGCTAAAAGAGTAATAAGGCGTCTCTGATCAGGTTGCTTGAACTAAATTGGTTATGTTAGTTTAATTCTTTCTCTGTAGATGCAAGTCCCCATTTTAGTATTTTAGTTACTGCCTCAAGGGTTCCGCATATATCAAGCGGAAGTATTAATTTTTACCTTCATATGTTTCTGCTCCTAGTACCTACCCTCTGTAATAAATTTTAATAAAACAGTGATGTCTGGTTAATTCTTATACTTCTGTCAGATGCTGTAATGAGTGACGGTAATCTGGAAACCCGGCTTGGCTCCGCAGATGTAGCAGCCAGCCAGCATATGTTGGTATGTGCTTTACAAGAACTTGGAAATCTCATACACAGTCTCGGCACCACAGCTGCACCTTTGCTACAGGATTCAAGTGCAGGTATCTGTTGTTTGTGACTAGTATGAATACTTTGTTTTTACTTTTGCTTTAGACAACTTTTCTCCAAGGAAGAAAAGCTCCCTCATATAGCTCATTTATTATAGATTCCACTATAGATTTATTAGAGTTGTTTTATGAAATATAGATAATCAAGATTTTTAAAGGTATTTTTTTTGTTTTTGTTTTTTTTCTTTTGCTTTTGTAACTAAAGATGGTTCTCTAGGTCTCTCTCTATCTCCAACCCCCTGTCTGGAGATATTTAAGATAACACAGAAAAATGGAGAAGTAAACCTGAACTCGTATCTCTCATCTGCAGTGAAAGTATTAGTTTCTGTATGGTACAAGTAATTTACTTCCTTAAAGGTCTTTTCAGGCATTCTCTTTTCTTTCTCTCTTTGAAAATTATTTAATCACTTTGAGAGATAATTCACATACCATAAAGTTCACCCTTTTAAAGTATACAATTCAGTGGTTTTGGTATACTCACAGAGTTGTGCAAACTCTACCACTATCTAATTGCAGAATGTTTTCTTCACCCCAAGAAGTCCTACACCCACTAGCAGTCATTTCCCCTCCCCCCGGCCCTGATAACCACTAATCTATTTTCTGTCTCTATGAATTTGTCTATTCTGGACAAGATTTAATATAAACGGAGTCCATACAGCATGTGGCCTTTTGTGACTGGCTTACTTAATTACTTTTTAAAATCATCTTTAATGGCTTTTGTGCTACACAATTCCTGCTGACTGAAGCTTACATTATATTCGGTTTGTAACCTATTTTTCCTAGGGCATATATTGTTTAAGTAGCAGTTGACATGAACTGTTAACATGTTTTGATGAAGGTATATGTTGAATTATAGCAAATGTAGACTTTTTTTTCTTACTGGTAGTGGCACTTCACTGTCTGCATAGTGGCTTAGTAGCCCACTGGGGATCTAGTGAAGCCTTGATTTTCTTCAACATTTTGTTCTCAGGTTAAGAGAAATATGGTACATAGGGAGAATACTGATTATGTAGAGAAATGTGCCAGAAACGATTTAAAAGAAAAGGAGGATGAAGCAACAAGATGTGACATTTCTTCTCAAGATGTTTTTGTTATTTATTGAAAATTTTTTTTATATTGGTAATTTTTAATTCCTAGTACCAAATTAATGATCTCAAGATAAAGTAAGCAGAACATTGGCTTATTTAGGAAATAAAAATTTCCTTTGTCTCCTGACTTAATTTAAGCCAATTTTCATGAGATATATTGGTAGAAGTAACTCTTGAGTACAAAAAAATTATTTATAATTGTGTATCACTTAATATTTTAAATTCTGATTTGGCTTTTGATAAAGATAATATATTTCATATCTATGTGGTTGCTTACTCTTTTGACTGTTTGATGACTGAGTTTTATCTGTGTAGCTGAGTCATCATTTGTTTATTCTGTCCTTCTAGGCGTCCTTGACAATGTCATTTCAGTTACTCTTCATCCTAGCATTTCTGTTCGACTAGCAGCTGCCTGGTGTCTACACTGCATTGTTGTGGCATTACCTTCCTACCTAACACCTCTCTTAGACCGTTGCCTTGAAAGGCTTACTGTGCTTAAGTCTTCACCTGAAGCAGTGACTGGCTTTAGTTTTGCAGTGGCAGCTCTGCTGGGAGCAGTGAAACATTGTCCTTTAGGAATTCCTCACGGAAAGGGCAAGGTAATGATTTCATTCTTCGCATATGATAGTGACATTTCAAGTTTTTCTTAAAAACATCATTGTCTTCTTGTGTATCACCCAGTAAAGAACCATGCAGGACAAATTTCTGAGCTGTCAGCTAATACTGCTACTTAAGTGTTAAGTATCATCAAAGTAATTACTGTGAAAAACCAAGGGACGGTTAAAAATTTTGTATCTACACTTAAAGAGGAGTTGCTTTCTCTGCTTTTTGTTAGAAATATCTCCAGTTAGTAACAGATTTTGTTCCTGAAGGCTTTTTTTTTCCCCATACATTCAGCTCTGCCATAGAAGTACATTTTAAAATTGCATTGTAAAGGACAAATAGAGCTTCAAAAGAAATCTTAAACTTCATTTAATAATTTTATAGTTAGTGGTATTCTTGGTGGTATTATTCTGGAATTAGTTTACATACCTGGTAAGATGAAGTAGATAATGAATGTTCTTAGGAGCCAAGATTTTCCATAAAAAAAAAAAAAGCTACCGTTGTAGAATCAGGAAAATTAAGTAAAAGGCCCATATGTTAAACTTAAATTGAAAATATTAGTATGAGTGTTTAATTTCCTTTCACACTGTCCAGACATAAAAGCAATGGCAACCCAGTAGCAGGAAACACCCCTAGTGCCCAGATTATGGCCCTAAATACCATTTCCAACCGAAAAGGAATTAGGGCCCCTTGGAGGAATGGCTGGTTCTAGATCTGGGACAGGAAATGCACAGTATAAGCCTGGAATATCTTGTCATACTGGAAAGGAGGGAAGTCATCAGAGACTGTGTTCATTTTAAAAGGATGCAAGAGATAACTTTAGACTCTCCCCCGACCAAAGAGGGGATAATGTGTGCATCCAAAAAAATAATGATAACAATGGATAGAAACATAGTAAATATATAAAACACCAGGAGCTCATAATGATGACAGATTGCTTTGCTACTGAAAAATAATGGCTTTTGAGTGTAGCACTTCCAGAAAGATAAACGATACAGAACCTAGAAAGTAAATAACCCAGTTTTAATGTACAAAGAATTGTAAAGAGAACTAAAGAAATTTTGTTAATCAAATATAAAACACACACACACAGAAATATATATATATAAAAAACACAAAATTGGCAAAGCGTGGTGTGGGAATTTTGTTTCTTTTTGAATAGGAATTGTCAGTTGTCAGAGAATATTGTTTGACAGTGAAAAGCCCTCATAATCTGGGCCTCACGCACATAAGAACTTTTTAAAAAATCACCATTGTTCCTTTCCTTTTTCTTGTCCCTCCACGTCATTATTAATGAATATTATGGTATATTCTCTGCAGTTTAGTCTTTGCAGACAAATACACCGTTACTTCAAAAATTCTTAAATTATCTTGAATATTGCCAGTGCCTTTGGGATAAGGTGATCGGCAACTTCGGGAGGTGATGTTATTCAGTTAAATTTATTATTTTAGTTGTATTCTAAACTAACATATCACATCTTGCTAATCAAAGAATTGCCATTGCGTGTATTAATTAAATTTAATGTCCTCAGATCTTATTAATTTAGGCAGACAGGCTTGGTTTGTTTTGTCCCCACCGTTTTTAAAGGGTGGGGGACAAGTAGAGGCTGCAAGCAGTCCTAAGTTAGTAGTAAGTTGGTTGGTTGTTTAAAAATATGCTAGCCTTCCTCTTTAGAAAAGGTATGTGCCAACTCACAATATTTGCTGCTCTTCTAGAGGTGATTGGTTACAGAGATGTTTTCTTAGACATGTTAGATGCCTGTCGGCATTTGCACTCTATAAGCATGCATTATCCATAAAGGTGAAATATCTAGTTTTTCCTCTGTGTTGTTTTAGAACTATTTCTTAGACTTTTAAAATATAACATTTTAATTAATCCCCCTTTACTGTGAAGCTACTTCATTATGCGATTAATGAGTACTTTTAACTGTGGTTATATAGTATATTGCCTCGGGAAAGACTATTATCAGCCACTCAGGTATCAAAGTAGTGTGCACAATTTTAAAAGGAGAGAGTCCTGTAATGAAACTTCCTCTGGTAATTACAGATCTATGAAAATGGTGGCTTAAAACTAAAAGTAAGTTCAAATTTTATATAGCGAAACTTGAACGGTTGTACAATGTTGTCACATATACTCCACAAAGAATTATAGGGTTGCTGTGTACAACCTAATATACCTATTGTATACCTATTATACAACCTATAATTTATCCTTGAAAAGTTACTTTTTTTAGTTTCACGTACGACATTGTCCTATGGTATAGTCTATGTGAATGACAGTCTTTTATCATGGATATTTATTATGTGTAAGAGTTAATTTTTCAAGAGATTGTTATAATTAGTTGCCGTCATTTGTCCAGTAACCTATAAACTGATATACTTTTTTTTTTTTACCTTGTTCTTCTATACGTCAATAGATTATTATGACATTAGCAGAGGATTTGCTATGTTCTGCTGCTCAAAACAGTCGCCTTTCAGCTCAGCGCACACAAGCTGGATGGTTGTTGATTGCTGCCCTGATGACCTTAGGTAAGTCTTGTGGAGGGTTTACATAACTACAGACTGCTTGGTGTTTTCTGAGCATAAATATTCTAATGTATGATTTGACAAGAGTAACTTAATGTATACCAGAATTTAAATATCCACATAAACGTTTTTCTCCTAGCAGTCACCTTAGGAAGCCATATACTTATTTACTCCAATCCTTAGAATGTTTTCAGATGTCTTTATTTGAAATTCTCTTCAAGACCAATTTATGAACCTTAAGTAGGATAAGCCAATTTGATCAGCTTTCACGCTAAACTCTGAATGAGTCTGGCTTTTCCCAAAATCATTCCCATCTATCTTCAGAAAAAAAATTTTCTACAGTATAAGGATAGGCAAGAGAACATGCGATAGCCCATGAATCCAATTCTGTAATTGTTCTGAGAATTTGGTCACACTAATAAGGTAGTTACGGGCTTCCCTGGTGGCGCAGTGGTTGAGAGTCCGCCTGCCGATGCAGGGGACACGGGTTCGTGCCCCGGTCTGGGAAGATCCCACATGCCATGGAGCGGCTGGGCCCGTGAGCCATGGCCGCTGAGCCTGCGCGTCCGGAGCCTGTGCTCCGCAACGGGAGAGGCCACAACAGTGAGAGGCCCGCGTACTGCAAAAAAAAAAAAAATAAATAAAGTAGTTACATTGACGGGGATAAGGCATGTTTAAATTATATTTATTAAATTTAAATTATTATTTATTAGCGTAATTATTTTATGATCATGACTATTATATTTACATCCTGTAACTTTAAAACTCTATTTTATTACTTTATAAAAGCTATACTTTTAAGTCTCTTTGTATAGTTGTGTGGTTTACTGCTAGGATATGAAACTAATTGGATTTGACCAATAAATCATTTTGACACCTCTGAAGTAATTTGATCTAAAAGGAGCTTAATTAAAATAAACAATCATAAATGAAGAGCCACTTTAAGTAATGTTTTTGAGATGATTAAAGAAATTTATTGGACTAGATCTGAGTTCAACCTATGGGCCAAATCTGGCTTGCCACCTGTTTTATACAGCCTGTGAGCTAAGAATGGTTTTTATGTTTTTAATGGTTTAAAAACAAAAAGGATATTTTGTGATACATGAGAAATATATGAAAGTCAGTTTTCAGTGTGCATAAATAAACTTTTTATTAGAGTACAACTATAATTATTTGTTTACATATTGTCTATAGCCTTTAGGCACTGCAGTGGCAGAATTGAGTAATTGCAATAGAGACAGTATGGCTTTCAAAGCCAAAAATGTTTATTGCATGGGCCTTAATAGAAAATGTTTGTTGGCCCCTGGCATAGATCATGATTTCACAATGTGATGGGAATAAAGTGGTCAAGATTTTATTTGCTTTTGGCTAGGTGTTTCATGCCTGCTGTATTGATATTCTTGGTTAATTAAAGGGGAAGATAAACTACTTAATAAATGGCAATATTTTAATGAACAAAAGCTTTCAAAAACAGGGTAATCCCATTGGAAGAAGAGTACAAGAGATCCTTTCTCCTTTATAAAAGAGATTAGTACATCATGTTTTAATGCACATTCATATTCAATATACCAAAAAGGAATAAAAATTAAGTTGATGTTTTATTTAATTTGCTGTTTTCTTGGGCTTTTTTTTCTTAATGCATGATTCTTTCACTTTATTATCAATTTTTAGAATGTGTTACTGGTTGCTAGTAATTTGCAAAGGGTATCAGTGAGGTTTTGCTTTTAGATATCTTTATAAACTCATAGATTTTTATATGTTTATATGTTTCAGTTGAATGCAGTCATTATTTTTTTTTGACATCTTTATTGGAGTATAATTGCTTTACAATGTTATGTTAGTTTTTGCTGTATAACAAAGTGAATCAGCTGTACATATACATATATCCCCATATCCCCTCCCTCTTGTGTCTCCCTCCCACCCTCCCTATCCCACCCCTCTAGGTGGTCACAAAGCACAGAGCTGATCTCCCTGTGCTATCCGGCTGCTTCCCACTAGCTATCTGTTTTACATTTGGTAGTGTATATATGTCAGTGCTACTCTCTCACTTCGTCCCAGCTTACCCTTCCCCCTCCCTGTGTCCTCAAGTCCATTCTCTATGTCTGCATCTTTATTCCTGTCCTGCCCCTGTGTTAGCATACTTTCTCTTTCTGACTTAACTTCACTCTGTATGACAGAATCTAGATCCATCCACCTCACTACAAATAACTCAATTTCATTTCTTTTTATGGCTGAGTAATATTCCATTGTGTATAAGTGCCACATCTTCTTTATCCATTCATCTGTCGATGGACACTTAGGTTGTTTCCATGTCCTGGCTATTGTAAATAGTGCTGCAGTAAACACTGGGCTGCATGTGTCTTTTTGAATTATGGTTTTCTCAGGGTATATGCCCAGTAGTGGGATTGCTGGGTCGTATGGTAGTTCTATGTTTAGTTTTTTGAGGACCCTCCATACTGTTCTCCATAGTGGCTGTATCAATTTACATTCCCACCAACAACATTGCAGTCATTATGCTTTGATCTTCAAATTGTTTCATCTTTAGTCATTGGGAGCCCCTAGTAGTTGGTTCATATGAAACTAGTGTTCTTTGATAACATCTTTATTTTTGGCATGACAAGATGTCCCAGCTTTTACATCATAATTTCTGCCTTAGAATGAGGGGCAGTTAGATACAAAATTCTAGAAATGACTTACTTCCAAGGAGTGGGATGTTAGGGGGAGGGGATCAGAGAGGACCCTGGTCAGAAGGCACCTAGGAGATTGGCATAGTTGTATATATTTAACTGTGATTAAAGTTATGTATATGTATTTTAAAAAAATAATAATAATTTCTGCCTCAGCTTGCAACCAGTCAGTTCTCCAAGGAGCTCTGATTATATTTTGTGGGAAATGGAATTTAGATGACGGTCTGAGTGCTTTATTAATTTTTGCCTGGCAGTTTTAACACCTGTTTTGCATTTTCAGCATTTCCTCCACCATTTACAATTTTCATTATTATTTTTAAAAAATTCACTGTTCTGAACTAATGTAAACTCATAGACCACATTTAAGTCCATTCCTCAAATGTGAACTCCAACATTTTTAACCCCTTTTTGCTATACTTCCCAATTTATCTGATGCCACATACAACACCTTTGATTCACTTGCAGGTATCTACAATGTGTGTTTGGTTTTTGTTAGATCCAACATTATTCTTGGTGTGAATGAACTTACTCTTGTTTATTTTTTTAACTTTGTAATTACTACAAACATTTTTAGTAACTTAGTTTACATATGTTTCTGAAATAAATTATCTTGTTACCTCTCTGGGACGTGATGCTACACTGTTCACTCCTGAGTTAGAGAGGTATCTTAAGGGTACAATGGCAAATATATATGGAACTTTTGTCAACTGTGGGTATTCCCAGTGACTTCATCCTTACTTTGTTTTTTGGTATCTGAGTAAATTTTGCATTCAGAATTTTCTCTATTTCCACAGCCCATTATATGCGTATGCCTGCGTGTGCATGTGAAACCTCTTACAGTCACTTACTCTTAATTGCCGTACTCCAATTTCTTTATTTTATCCCAATTCTATGGGATGTTTTTAGTACTACTTCATCAAAGAAAGTAGTGAGCAAGGAGTGAATTAGGTTTATTTTGCTGTAGGGATTAGCCTAGGGCCTCTTCCTAAAAAGCAAGTCAGGAGAAAAATGAAGAAATTATTTTGTTAATGTACTGAATTGCATGCTTAAAAAAAATAATGATTGGCTTGCTGTTGCCCTTTCATTTTGCCATTATGCTCTCACCTCTTCATATGCAAATAAGACAAGTTTTGAATGATAACTACATAATGTCAGATATATAAATGCTTATCATGGGTGGAGCGCTGTTCTATATAAACTCATATAAGCCTCAGAAACTGTCACATGAGGTACATACTGTTGTTATCCCCACTTATAGGTAGGAAATTGAGGCACAAAAAGATTAAGTGACTTATCCAAGTTTAAATAGCTAGTAAGTGGATGGAGCCAGGATGTTAACCTAGGTGGTCTCCTTCAGAGCCCAGTACAGTTCTATGCTGTGCTGCCATACTGCAGAAGAAAAGCATGCAGTCAGCAGAACATGGAAATAAGAAGTAGGGAGTACTTACAGGAGAATTTTAAGGTAACCCCAGAATTTTGAAGAATATTACGTGGGGAGAGAAGCTGTGCGTTTGGGTTTTTATATGTCGTAGTTCTGTTTTCTTAACTGATAATGCTGCATGCTATCAAATACTTACAGTTAGCTCTCTGTATCCGTGGGTTCCAAATCCACGGATACAGAGGACAGATTGTACTATGCCACTTTATATAAGGGACTTAAGTATCCTTAGATTTTGGTATCTGGCGTGGGGAGGGGGGGCTGGTCCTAGAACCTATCCCCTACAGGTACCAAAGGACAACTATAAAAAGCTATCATTGTACAGTACATTGCCTTTCATTACTGGGTTTGTGTATTCAGTTCTTAAATGTTGCTTTGAAATATTAAAAAAAAAAAGTTCCATTTAGACGTATCACATCTGATTTTTGGCCTGGAACAAAGTTGCTATCAAAAGTTAGAATTACTTTCAGGATACAATGTTATTTCTTACAAACAGTAGTACCTGGCGTTTACGTAGCACATTAGTTTTTCAGGCTACTTTAAAGTACACTCTGTTGTTTGGATCTGGACAAACCTTTGGAGATAAGCAGTGCAGGTAGTTCTGGCTTCATTTTATGGTTAAAAGAAATTGAGGCTCAAAGAGGTCACAGCAGTAGTAGGAGAGAGGACACCAGAGCCCAGACTTTACTGTTAGTTCCTTGTTTTTCCTCTCTGTACTCTAGTACCTTCAGATAGTCATTGATCAGTAGTACATTCATTGGAACTAGAGGGACAAAGTAATCCAGCAGTAGTAGATTAAAATGTGTTTACTTTAAGAGGGAAGGGTTTTAAAGAATAACCACTTTGGGTTCCTTTACAAGTGACAAGTTGAATAAATTACAGGTCCTGCGTTTGTCAATCATCACCTTGCTCGAGTTCTGCTGTTGTGGAAGTGTGTCTTCCCAGTGTCTCCGAAAGATCTAGGAACAGAAAAGAGCCGAGGAGATTCATTTACATGGCAGGTAACCTTGGAAGGACGAGCTGGTGCTCTCTGTGGTAGGTTGAGTTTAGTCTTTTCTCTCCTTTTCCTGTGGCTTTTTCCATCCTTTAACTTTACATATACTTGTATGTTTTATTTAAGTTGGGAAAAATCTGCTTCTGGGGATTTTTCTTACTGAACATGATTGATTAGTTGGTGATTCTAACAGAAGTATGATGTAATAAACCAAATTTACATGTCCTTATCCTTAGGATGCATGTTTTATTATAATGCGATCAGTTGAGAAATGTTAAGATTGTTTTGTGTTACGTAGGCATTCATTCCTCTAGGGTTGAATTTAATTAGCATTGACTAAGTATGGTTTCCATTTAGTCTTTTATATGTGAAAGTTATACCCTTTTACAACACATAGACCATTAACAAATAGCATCCACCATGAAAATTTGAGCTTAAGGAGCTGTGGGTTCCCTGAAAAGACATGGAAGCACTGATTTTTTTTTTTGAAGCACGTTTTCTTAAAAACCATCATTTTTAGGAGTAAAAATGCCATGAATAAACAAACAAAACCAAAATCAGTGCTTCCTTGAAACTGAATCTAACTTTTAAATATTCACTTTATTCTACATATGAAATAACTCCTTATAAAAGCTTGTGTGTTTCAGGTAACATCTATAAAAACTAACCTGCTGACTTAAAAGTCAGTCTTGGTTCTTTAGAACTAGTGTAGAACTGGCAAACTTGAGGGTCTAAGCTGCTACTTCTGAGCTCAAGGGCTGAGTAAAATCCCAGGAAAGCAACATTTTGTTAATTTGGTTGTTGGTCTCTTTTAGTAATTCTAGGAAGTTCGGGTTTTTTTTGGTTGTTGTTTTGTTTTGGTTTTTTAAGTTTGATTGGAGGTAGAAGACACTAGTTTCCTTTTATTTTACTAGAGTTTCAAGAATTTTTTTGATTTTAGCACATTTCTTTATTCCTCTAACAAAAATACAAATGCCTTACCATAATTGAATGCTTTCTTCATGGTTCATTACACTCTGCTAAGTAAAAGTCTGTTGTATTTTTCAGCTATCAAGAGCTTTGTTTCCCACTGTGGTGATCTCCTTACTGAGGAAGTAATTCAGCATCTTCTTCCACCACTTCCTTGCGCTGTGGATTTGCTAACTCTGTAAGGATCCGCTATTTAGACTTGATAAAAATTTTTAATAGCAATCAGTTACCCTCTAGTTATGTAGTATCTTATTAAGTACCTTAATAATGCCAGGTTTCTGTGATTGGTGAATGATTTTCCATTTGCAGAGGAAGGCAAACATTTAGTTATGTGATTTTTTTTTTTTTTTTTTTTTTTTAGGCTAGGATCTTGAAAGAAAAGTACATATTAAAAGGGAAGGAAAGTTATTTGGTGGATAATGTATCTTCCATACAGTCAGATTTAACCAAGAAATTAAATATTAAGCCTGTTAACCTTTTCAGGTATGCGTTTGATTGGTTTGTTAGTGCTATTCTGTGTTCTTAAGAACCAGATACTTGTTAACAGTTTCAGGTTTTTGTTGTTTATATTTTCATACATTTGACTTACATTTTTTAAAAAATCCAATTTATGTCCTGGTCACTTATAATTTCCCAGTTAATAAAATGTACAGTTTAGAGAAAGTCTTTCCAACAAGTATTTAATGATATGACATTTTATGTATACAGAAAAATACAGTTAAGATTATGGCTTATGAAGTGTCATAATAAAGTGAAAACCTGTGAATTCAGCACAACTAGCACAGAGGTTAATGAAGGTTTGCTGTAAAGGGCCAGAGAGTAAATATTTTAGGCTTTTTGGCCCGGACAGTCTCTTTTGTACCTACTCAATTCTGCTGTAGCTTAAAAGCAATCATAGCTAATCTGTAAATGAATGAATGTGTTCCAGTAAAACTTTATTTACAAAAACAGGCAATGGGCCGGATTTAGCTATCCCTGGACAAGAACACTGATACTATTGAAGTTGTATGTGTGCTCCTCTCTACTACTGTTCTTTCTGCCTTAGTTTAGAGGTAATCACTATCCTGAATTTTAAAGTTGTCATTCTCTTGCATTTTTAAAAAGTGTATCACATATACATGTTTCCCTAAACAGTACCTTGTTTAGTTTTGTTTGGTTTTGATCAGGCAAATGGTATCATAGTGTTTCTGAGACTTGCTTGTTTTACTCAACATGATATTTCTAAACTTCCTCTATGTGTCAGCTTGTTCATTCTTTTTGGTTGCTGTATAATATTTAATTGTGTGAATGTACAGCAGTTTACCTTCCTGTCAATGAAATATCCAAACTATTTTCCAAAATTTTTGCATATATATATCAATAGTATATGGGAGTACCCTTCAGTCCACTTCTTCACCAACACTTAGACATTAACTCTGGTTAATGCAGTAGGTGTAAATTGGTATCTTGTTATGATCTTACCTTATATATCTGGTTCCTGATGCTTTAAGTGCCATTCTATATGTTTATTGTTCCTCACTATTTCCCCTTCTGTGAAATCCCAATTCATGCATATCTTTACCTAAGTAAGATTGTGTTTTGATTAATAGACATGCTTTTTTTTTTTTTGGCTGTGCCACACGGCTTGCAGGATCTTAGTTTTCCAACCAGGGACTGAACCCAGGCCCCACAGGCATTCTTAATTTAAATGTCAAATTTATCAATCTTTTACTTCTTGCTTAGTACTTTCTGTCTTTTGATTTAAAAAATCTTTCTCCAGGGTTATAAAGATACTTTCTTTTATTTCTCTCTAAAATGTTTAAGGTTTTTGTCCTTCACATTTAAGTCATTAATCTATCTGGAATTTATTTTTATGTTTGTAGTGAGGTAGGGTTCCAATTTCATTTTCTTTTTTAATATGGATAACAAATTGTCCCATACTTTACTAAAGAAATCCAAGCTTCCTCTCTCTGGTGACTGCCATTCACCTTTGTTGTGTATTATATTTCCATATAGACATGGTCTGTTTCTGTGCTCTCTGTTGTATTCCATTTGTGTGTTTGCCCATTTCTGTGCCCATACCACATTGTCTTTATAATAAATTTTAGTGTCTGTTAGAATAAAGTTTTAGGCCTTATTCATCTTTAGGCATAATTTGGCCCTTTTTGGCAATTGATTGTCTCTTGTTGAAGTTTTAATTAGAGTTAAACTGAATCTATAGATAAACTTGAAGATAATTGGTATTTCTATAATACCCATAAACATGTTGTTGAGGTTGTTTACAAAGTATAAAATTTTTTCTGTTGTTGAGGTTGTTTACAAAGTATAAAATTTTTTCTGTTGTTGAGGTTGTTTACAAAGTATAAAATTTTTTCTATGTAAAAGTCTTAATGTCTTTAAAAAATCTATTCCTAGCTAGATACTTGATATTTTTCTTTGCAGTTATTAAATAAGTATGTGGGAGTGTGTGTATTGTGTATAATGTCTTTATTGCTATTGTATTAAAAAATGTAATTGATCTTATATCCAGCCACCTTGCTAAATTTTCCTATATCAAGCATTTGTTTGTAGATTCTTTAGGATTTCTCCCTTTATGATATTTACTCATATATTCATTTGTATTCTCTCTCTCCTCTTAACGTGCTAACAAGATGACTACCACTTAAAACTGAAGAGAAGTGGCTTGTTAAAGGGAATGTTTCTCATGTTTCACGAATAAGAATGACGCTTGATACAGGCTTTTTAGTAGATTCTCTTTATCAGATTAAGAAAGTATCCTCTTCATAGTTATCCACATTTTGTTTTGGTTTGGTTTTTTGTTTGTTTGGTTTGGTTTTTTATCGTGAATGAGTTTTGATGTTTTATAAAGTGGTTTAATCTGAAACTTTAATGTAAAAAATTTTATTGACTAATTTTTTACTTGGTTGCACTCTTGGGATAAACTGAGCTTGGAACTAATTATCTTTTTTTGTAAACTTCTGGATTTGGTTTGCTTATGTTTGGATTTCTCCACATACATTCATCAGTGAGGCTGCCCTATAATTTTCTTTCTTGGATGCCCTCCTCAGATTTTCATCAGTTATACTAGCCTCATGGAGTGAGGTAGGTGAATGTTTCATCCAGTTCTGTGGAGGAGCTTTTAGGAGATTGGAATAATGTGTCACATGAAACCACCTGTCTGTAAAACAGTCTGGACCGGCTGTTTTCTTTGTGGGAAATTTTTTTTTAACTACATATTTCATTTCCTTAATTGCTTTAACTATTTGAGGTCTGGTTTGTGGGTTTGCTTTGCTTGTCTGTTAGATTTTTTCCAGGAATTTTGCCATTGCATCTTCATCTTCACATTTTTTGGCATGAAATTTTTCTTAATGTTCTCTTATCGTCTTAATCTCTGCTATATCTATAATGTCCCTTCATCCATTCCTGATTAGTTTTCAGTGTGCCTTCTCTTTTGTTTTTCCTGATCCATCTCATGAGAGGTTTAACTGTTTTATTAACCTGTACAAAGAATAACTTTGCTTATGTTGAACTTGTTTTTTTTTAATTTAATTTTATTTTTTTTATACAGCAGGTTTTATTAGTCATCCATTTTATATATATTACTGTATATATGTCAATCCCAATCTGCCAATTCATCCCACCAACACCCCCCACCCCCGGCTTTCCACCCTTTTGCCGATATATTTGTTCTCTACATCTGTGTCTCTATTTCTGCCTTGCAAACCGGTTCATCTGTACCATTTTTCTAAATTCCGCATACATGCGTTAATATACGATATTTGTTTTTCTCTTTCTGACTTGCTTCACTCTCCATGACAGTCTCTAGGTCCATCCACGTCTCTATAAATGACCCAATTTCGTTCCTTTTCATAGCTGATATTCCACTGTATATATATACCACATCTTCTTTATCCATTCATCTGTCAATGGGCATTTAGGTTGCTCCATGACCTGGCTATTGTAAATAGTGCTGCAGTGAACACTGGGCTGCGTGTGTCTTTTTGAATTATGGTTTTCTCTGGGTATATGCCCAGTAGTAGGATTTCTGGGTCATATGGTAATTCTATTTTTAGTTTTTTAAGGAACCTCCATACTGTTCTCCATAGTGGCTATATCAATTTACATTCCCACCAATGGTACAAGAGGGTTCCCTTTTCTCCACACCGTCTCCAGCATTTATTGTTTGTAGGTTTTTTGATGATGGCCATTCTGACTGGTGTGAGGTGATAACTCATTGTGGTTTTGATTTGCATTTCTCTAATAATTAGTTTTGTGCCTCTTGGCCATCTGTATGTCTTCTTTGGAGAAATGTCCACTTCGGTTTTCTACCCATTTTTTGATTGGGTTGTTTGTTTTTTTCATATTGAGCTGCATGAGCTTTTATATATTTTGGAGGTTAATCCTTTGTCCGTTGTTCGTTTGCAAATATTTTCTCCCATTCTAAGGGTTGTCTTTTCCTCTTGTTTATAGTTTCCTTTGCTGTGCAAAAGCTTTTAAATTTAATTAGGTCCCACTTGTTTATTTTTGTTTTTATTTCCATTATTCTAGATGGTGGGTCAAAAAAGATCTTGCTGTGATTTATGTCAAAGAGTATCTTCCTATGTTTTCCTCTAAGAGTTTTATAGTGTCCGGTCTCACATTTAGGTCTTCAATCCATTTTGAGTCTATTTTTGTGTGTGGTGTTAGGGAGTGTTCTAATTTCATTCTTTTACATGTAGCTGTCCAGTTTTCCCAGCACCACTTATTGAAGAGACTGTCTTTTCTCCATTATATATCCTTGCCTCCTTTGTCATAGATTAGTTGACCATAGGTGCGTGGGTTTATCTCTGGGCTTTCTATCCTGTTCCAGTGATCTATAATTCTGTTTTTGTGCCAACACCACATTGTCTTGATTTCTGTAGCTTTGTAGTATAGTCTGAAGTCAGTGAGTCTGATTCCTCCAGCTCTGTTTTTTTCCCTCAAATTTGCTTTGGCTATTTGGGATCTTTTGTGTCTCCATACAGATTTTATGTTCTAGTTCTGTAAAAAAATGCCATTGGTAATATGATAAAGATTGCATTGAATCTGTAGATTGCTTTGGGTAGTATAGTCATTTTCGCAGTATTGATTCTTCCAGTCCACAAACATGGTATATCTCTCCATCTGTTTGTATCATCTTCTTTCATTTCTTTCATCAGTGTCTTACAGTTTTCCGCATACAGGTCTTCTGCCTCTTTAGGTAGGTTTATTCCTAGGTATTTTATTCTTTTTGTTGCAGTTGTGAATGGGAGTGTTTCCTTCATTTCTCTTTCTGATTTTCTGTTATTAGTGTATAGGAATGCAAGAGATTTCTGTGCATCAGTTTTGCATCCTGTTACGTTACCAAATTAATTGACTAGCTCTAGTAGTTTTCTGGTGGCATCTTTAGGATTTTCTATGTATAGTATCATGTCATCTGCAAACACTGACAGTTTTACTTCTTCTTTTCCAATTTGGATTCCTTTTATTTCTTTTTCTTCTCTGATTGCCATGGCTAAAACTTGCAAGGCTATGTTCAATAATAGTGGTGAGAGTGAACATCTTTGTCTTGTTCCTGATCTTAGAGGAAATGCTTTCATGTTTTCACTATTGAGAACAATGTTCGCTTTGCGTTTGTCATATAAGGCCATTATTGTGTTGAGGTAGGTTCCCTCTGCCCACTTTCTGGAGAGTTTTTTACCATAAATGGCTGTTGAATTTTGTCAAAAGCTTTTTCTGCATCTATTGAGATGATCGTATGGTATTTATTCTTCAATTTGTTAATATGGTGTATCACATTGATTGATTTGCATATATTGAAGAATCCTTGCATCCCAGGATTAATCCCACTTGGTCATGGTGTATAATCCTTTTAATGTGTTGTTGGATTCTGTTTGCTAGTATTTTATTGAGGATTTTTGCATCTATATTCATCAGTGATATTGGTCTGTAATTTTCTTTTTTTGTAGTATCTCTGTCTGGTTTTGGCATCAGGGTGATGGTGGCCTCGTAGAATGACTTTAGGAGTGTTCCCTCCTCTACAATTTTTTGGAAGAGTTTGAGAAGGATGGGTGTGAGATTTTCTCTAAATGTTTGATAGAATTCACCTGTGAAGCCATCTGGTCCTGGACTTTTGTTTGTTGGATGATTTTTAATCACAGTTTCAACTTCATTCCTTGTGATTGGTCTGTTCATATTTTCTATTTCTTCCTGGTTCGGTCTTGGAAGGTTATACCTTTCTGTGAATTTATCCATTTCTTCCAGGTTGTCCATTTTATTGGCAAAGAGTTGCTTGTAGTAGTCTCTTAGGATGCTTTGTATTTCTGCAGTGTTCATTGTAACTTCTCCTTTTTCGTTTCTAATTCTGTTGATTTGAGTCTTCTTTTTCTTGATGAGTCTGGCTAAAGGTTTATCAATTTTGTTTATCTTCTCAAAAAACCAACATTTAGTTTTATTGATCTTTGCTATTGTTTTCTTTGTATTTCATTTATTTCTGCTCTGATCTTTATGATTTCTTCCCTTCTACTAACTTAGGGTTTTGTTTGTTCTTTCTCTAGTTCCTTTAGGTGTAAGGTTAGATTGTTATTTGAGATTTATCTTGTTGCTTGAGGTAGGATTGTACTGCTATAAAATTCCCTCTTAGAACTGCTTTTGCTGTATCACGTAAGTTTTGGAGCATCATGTTTTCGTTGTCTTTTGTCTCTAGGTATTTTTTGATTTCCTCTTAGATTTCATCAGTGATCTCTTGGTTATTTAGTAACATATTGTTTAGCCTTCGTGTGTTTGTGTTTTATGGTTTTTTTCCCTGTAATTTATTTCTAATCTCATAGCATTGTGGTTAGAAAGGATACTTGATATGATTTCAGTTTTCTTAAATTTACTGAGGCTTGATTTGTGACCCAGCATTTGATCTGTCCTGAAGAATGTTCCATGTGCACTTGAGAAGAAAGTGTAATCTGCTATTTTCAGATGGAATGTCCTATAAATGTTAGTTAAATCTGTCTGGTCTGTTGTGTCATTTAAAGGTTGTGTTTCTTATTAATTTTATGTCTGGATGATCTGTCTATTGGTGTAAGTGAGGTGTTAACATCCCCCACTATTATTGTGTTACTGTTAATTTCCTGTTTTATAGCTGTTATCATTTGCCTTATGTAGTGATGTGCTCCTGTGTTGGGTGCATATTTATTTATTTACTTATTTTTAATTAATTTCTTTTATTTTTGGCTGCATTGGGTCTTTATAGCTGCGCACAGGCTTTAGTTGCGGCGAGCAGAGGCTACTCTTCATTGTGGTGTGCGGACTACTCATTACAGTGGCTTCTCTTGTTGCGGAGCATGGACTCTAAGCATGTGGGCTTCCGTAGTTGTGGCTCACGGGCTCTAGAGCGCAGGCTCAGTAGTTGTGGCACACTGGCTTAGTTGCTCTGTGGCATGTGCGATCTTCCCAGACCAGGGCTCAAACCCATGTCCCCTGCATTGGCAGGAAGATTCTTAACCACTGCACCACCAGGGAAGCCCCTGGGTGCATATATATTTATAATTGTTATGTCTTCTTCTTAAATTGATTGCTTGATCATTATGTAGTGTCCTTCCTTGTCTCTTGTAACATTATTTTTAAGTCTGTTTTATCTGATATGAATATTGCTACTCCAGCTTTCATTTGATTTGCATTTGCATGGAATATCTTTTTCAGTCCTCTCACTTTCAGTCTGTATGAGTCCCTAGGTGTGAAGTGGGTCTCTTGTATACAGCATGTATATGGCTCTTGTTTTTGTATCCATTCAGCAACCCTATGTCTTTTGGTTGGGGCATTTAATCCATTCATATTTAAGGTAATTATTGATATGTATGTTCCTATTACCATTTTCTTAATTGTTTTGGGTTTGTTTTTGTAGGTCCTTTTCTTCTCTTGTGTTTCCCACTTAGAGAAGTTCCTTTAGCATTTATTGTAGAGCTGGTTTGGTGGTGCTGAATTCTCTTAGCTTTTGCTTGTCTGTAAACCTTTTGATTTCTCTGTTTAATCTGAATGAGATCCTTGCCGGGTAGAGTAATCTTGGTTGTAGGTTCTTCCCTTATATCACTTTTAATATACTGTGCCACTCCCTTCTGGCTTGTAGAGTTTCTGCTGAGAAATCAGCTGTTAACCTTATGGGAGTTCCCTTGTATGTTATTTGTCATTTTTCCCTTGTTGCTTTCAGTAATTTTTCTTTGTCTTTAATTTTTGTCAATTTGATTACTATGTGTTTCGGCATGTTTCTCCTTGGGTTTGTCCTGTATGGGACTCTCTGTGCTTCCTGGCCTTGGGTGGCTATTTCCTCTCCCATGTTGGGGAAGTTTAATCTCTTCAAATATTTTCTCGGGTCCTTTCTCTCTGTCTTCTTCTTCTGGGACCCCTATAATGTGAATGTTGGTGTTTTTAATCTTGTCCCAGAGGTCTCTTAGCCTGTCTTCATTTCTTGTCATTCTTTTTTCTTTATTCTGTTCCATGGCAGTGAATTCCACCATTCTGTCTTCCAGGTCACTTATCCTTTCTTCTGCCTCAGTTATTCTGCTATTGATTTCTTCTCATGTATTTTTCATTTCATTTATTGTATTGTTTATCTTTGCTTGTTTGTTCTTTAATTCTTCTAGGTGTTTGTTCTTTAATTCTTCTGGGTCTTTGTTAAACCTTTCTTGCATCTTCTTGATCTTTGCCTCCGTTCTTTTTCCGAGGTCCTGGATCATCTTCACTATCATTATTCTGAATTCTTTTTCTGGAAGGTTGCCTATCTCCACGTCATTTATTTGTATTTCTGGGGTTTTATCTTGTTCCTTCATCTGGTACATAGTCCTCTGCCTTTTCATTTTGTCTGTCTTTCTGTGAATGTGGTTTTCATCCCACAGGCTGCAGTATTGTAGTTCTTCTTCCTTCTGCTCTCTGCCCTCTGGTGGATGAGCCTATCTAAGAGGCTTGTGCAAGCTTCCTGATTGAAGGAACTGGTGGAGGGTAGAGCTCAGTAAAACTTTAATCCGCTTGTCTGCTGATGGGTGGGACTGCGTTCCCTCCCTGTTGGTTGTTTGGCCTGAGGTGACCGAGCACTGGAGGCTACATGCTCTTTGCTAGGGCTTATGGCGGACTCTGGGAGGCCTCATGCCAAGGAGTACTTCCCAGAACTTCTGCTGCCAGTGTCCTTGTCCCCTCAGTGAGCCACAGCCACCCCCTGCCTCTGCAGAGACCCTCCAACGCTAGCAGGTAGGTCTGGTTCAGTCTCCTATGGGGTCACTGCTCCTTCCCCCTGAGTCCTGATGTGATTCCGGTGCTCTCACAAGAGGGAGCGAGCGCACGTCCTTCTACTCCGCCATTGTGAACGAAACTTGAACTTGTTTTCTATTTCATTAATTATTGCTTGTTATTATTCCCATTTTCTTAAATTCTTGTTCTTCTTCTGACAGCTTAATTTGAATGCTTAGCTCACTGAATTTCTTTCAATTCTTTTAATATAAGCTAAGGCCATAATTTTCCCTGTAAGGATCCAGTTGCTGAATTCTACAAGTATTGAAATTATTATTTCTATTTTTTCCATTTTATGTGTTTTAAAATTTCATTATAATTTCTTTGAAGTTGTTCAGAAGTATGTTTTTAAGTTTCTGAATGTATGCAACAGTTTTTAGCTTGCAGTTTTGTTACTGATTGTTAACGTAATTGCATTGTACTTAGTGAATATGATCTGTATGTTACTTGTCCTTTAAATTTATTGAGACTTGCTCTATACAAATGTTCTTTTAGTCACATTGTTCCGTCTATTTTCACTAACCTTTTCTCTGTTTAACCTATCAATAATTGAGAGTGATGTGTTAAACTCCACTGTGATATTGGGTTTATCAGTTTTTCTCCGAAGTTTTATGTTTCTTTTTTCATATTTTGAGAAAGTAATTATATCTTCCCGATGAGTTGAATCTTTTATCATTATACAATAACTCTCTTCGTCCTTAGTAATACTTTTTGATTAAAGTCTAATGTTTACAGTATTATATGTGTGGTATGTCTTTTTCCATGTCACTGTGTTTTTAGGTGTATCATAAACTGCATATAATTGGAGTTCTTAAAAATTGAATCTCACAATTTCTGCTTTAAACTGGCAGTTTGTGAATTTCTTTATCCAATTTGCTGTATATTTCGTTGGATTCATGTCTTTCAGGAGTTCTGGAAAAGTGGCTGTTATCTCTTTAAATATTGCCTGTTTTCCGTTCTTGTTAAACTTTCCTTCCGGAGCTGTCATTAAACAAATTTTCAGTCTCTTTGTATTGTCTTCCATGTCTCTTAATCTTTTTCTAATATATATATTTTTTCCTTTTCTTTCTGCAGTTTTCTGTTCTTGTTAAACTTTCCTTCCGGAGCTGTCATTAAACAAATTTTCAGTCTCTTTGTACTGTCTTCCATGTCTCTTAATCTTTTTCTAATATATATATTTTTTCCTTTTCTTTCTGCTGTTTTCTGGGTGATTTATTCTGCTGTCTCTTCCAGTTCACTAATTTTCTCTTCAGCTGGGTTTAATTCAATAGGCCTTTGCCTCTGCCAGGACCTGGGACCATTTAAACTACCTTCAGGAGATCCCATTTATCAACACTACCTTGCCAGGGTCACAAGCTCAATTGAAGTTCTTTTGTTGGTATTGGTGTTCCCACTCTGATTTTAGCTCATGTTTTGTTTCATGCATTTTATGTTTGTTTGTTTGGTAGGGTGGGAGTTAAGCCTTGGAAAAGTCCCTTTCTTCAAGTCTAGCAATGCTAATTATCTTTTATCCAGGATCTAAGTGTATTTATAGAGGAAGGCCCTTCAGAGACTCTAATCTGCCCTACTTATAGAAGCAGAAACCCCTAGGAATGCTTTCCTAAGTTCTAATTTTGTTGTATACATCTTATTTTCTTTAAACACGTGCATGCGAACAACCCTCTGAACTAAATTCTGTTGTATTTAAACTAAATGAATGTTGCAGGATTTTTAAGGATATAATTTGTAATTTCTTAATGTCTTGTCAATATGATTTAAATAGTTTTCATATGTCAGCTGTAATTCTTCCAATCTTGTTTTAGAGAAGTACAAAATTACAGTGGATTTATTCTTAACTTTCATAACTAAAAACCTTCTACCCAGGTTTTATAAATGTTGTTTACTAACCTGAAAGATAAAAGATGGAACCAACTTTTTCTTTTTTAATAAAATGACAAGTCAAAGATAACTCTTCTTTTCATCTAGAAACGAGTAAAAGCAAGCGGTATTTTTCTAGAAAATACAAATGAATAAACATTGCCAGAATTTCTTAGAGTACCTGGAAACCTCATTCCATGACAGCATAGTGGATTTATTCCAGTGGCACAACAAAAGTAATTCCATTGAATTTGTGTATTGCTACAGGGGATGAAAACTGTACACCAGTTGATAACATGGTACCTTGGCAAAGAGTGGGAATCCTTTAATAAATATTTGTTAGTTGAATGAATATCAGTAAAATGATGTCTTAATACCAGTAGTGAGAATGAATAGAAGATTTAAAAAAAGTACATGAACATGAAAGAAGAGAGTGAAGACAGGAAGTGTTAAGAGATTTCATGACTGGAACTTTTAGGGAAACATTGGCTTAGCTTGTGCTTTATTAAAAGAGAATTTGTTTTATGATTTTGTGGATTCATTTTTATTTGGTGATCACATTCCAGATCAAGTTTCTAACAGACACTTGGATTTTTCTCTAGGTATTTGTGTCTTCAATTTGTTTGTTTCTTTGGCCTGTTCCTTTTCTATGTAATAGATTTTATTTTTCACAAATGCAGTGTTGTAAATTTTGGAGTTTAATAAGAGTTGCAGCTTCTAGATAAGATACAGCCTTAGAAATCTTAGCTGAATATATAGTTTTATGAAGTGTGTAGAAAAGATAGCAAAATAGTTTTCATGTGTGATGCTTATAATTCCTCTTTTAACTTAAAGTCACACATTATAAAAAATAATAAAAGCAGCGCTAATGTTCACTAATTATATATAGCTACTTTATATGTCAACATGTTGAATATTTATACGTTGTTGTATAACGTACACACTTAAGATGTGTTTTTTCTTTTACTTTAAGGCTTTCTTCAATACTAAAAACATACGGAAGTCCTTTGAAAACACCATCAGTAGTTTATAGACAGAGGCTTTATGAATTGTTGATTTTATTACCTCCTGAGACCTATGAAGGTATGTGCCTTACACCAAAATGTTTTACTGTTTGTGGCTAACACAGTGCCTGGAAAGTAATACCTGAACGAATGAATTATATGGCAGTTATTTAGTGCTTTGTTTCTAGGAGGTTTAGGGAGTTCAGTCTTAACCCATGTGTTCACGATTTTATAGTAAATAAAATACATAAAAAAAAAAAAACTACTACTTCATTTCTTGCGGTGTTCTCTCTTCTGAGAAAAAGTCCCTAGTTTCACTGTGTGGGAGAGAATGAGTCACAAAGATTGGGCTTGATTCTACTCCAGGGTTTTCTGCAGAATATATAATTCAAATCTATTAGAAATTTGGCCACTCCTAGTTTCCTTCTAGAGTGGTTATCTGTTATATACGTTTCCTTCCACTATTCCATTCTTAACTCTGCCCAGATAGAAGTTTAATTTTGAACAGTATACCAAGGTATAATTGATTTTATTAAGTTTATAATGTAGGTTTTGCTTTTATTAGGCCCAGGATGGCTTTGGAATACTAGAATACTGCATTTGGTAAAATAAACTTACCCCTATTTTACAATTAGTTCTAAAACTTTTCTTGTAAATTTAAAATACAGTTTTAAGAAAATACATTGCTACTACTACTGAGTAACTTAAGATGCTTGTTTTAAGAGGTGAAAGCTGAAAATTGTCTCTAATGGGAGCATCTATTTTTTAAAAATTTTTATCATTTTCAACCAACCATATTAAGTCAATGTTTCTTAAAATCTATTTCTTGTAAAAATACTGCTTTTATTGTTTTATATCTTTATTCTGCAAATAAATGCAATATAATATATACCACAGTAGTTCAAAATATTGATACTAACTTATAACTTCTGTCTTGGCCTTTATCATTATGTGAGTGATATTATTCCTACCACCTGTCTTCCTGGTTCACAAATGTACCTAGCAAAATGTTTGATATAAAATAAGAATTTTTTATTTACTTCTCTGGAAAAAAAGTGGATACATTGTACATTGCCCTTTCTCAGAAACTGTATCAAGAGTCATTTCTGTATGCCAGGTGGTGTACTAGAAATTGTTTATATTACCCCATTTATCTTAGGATAATACAGTGAGCTAGTTACATTTTCCTCATTTGACAGATAAAGGCACAAAGTGGTAACAAAAACCAACTCAAGTTTATGTATCCAGTAAATAGTAGAATCAAGATAACATAGATCTGTTTCATGCTGTGCTGCCAATCCATTTATAAGTAACCTAGTAGAGAATAAATAGACAAAGCTTAGTGGTAGGTCTGTCTCAAACTACAGATGAAAAAATTGATTTTTTGAAGTCTTCATTAAACATATAGGAATATTAGGATATCAACTTAAAATCCACAGTGTATCTTCTGATAAATGATAATATAAGTCTGCCCTTGAAGGACTTAAAGAGAAAAACAAAGTCTTGTACTATTTTCTCAGAATTGGAGTTTGGGAATGCAATCAGAAGTCTTAAAGGGGTAATTAATATACTGGTGTATAGATTTAAAATCAGTTCCAGAGTGTTCACTGGGAAATGAAGTCAGGAATTACTATGAACTAACTTGTTGAAAAAAGAAAATCTAGGGCTTCCCTGGTGGCGCAGTGGTTGAGAGTCCGCCTGCCGATGCAGGGGACACGGGTTCGTGCCCCGGTCTGGGAAGATCCCACATGCCTTGGAGCAGCTGGGCCCGTGAGCCATGGCTGCTGAGCCTGCGCGTCCGGACGGAGCCTGTTGCTCCGCAACGGGAGAGGCCACAACAGTGAGAGCCCCGCGTACCTCAAAAAAAAAAAAAAAAAGAAAATTGGGTTCTTAATTTTTATTTCCTATCTTAGTTTTGTTATGGATCTCCTTTGAAGTATTTTAATTTTCTCTACACTGAAAATTGCTCCTCATTAGCATCAGAAAGTGATGTGTTTCTACAACAAAGGCATATTTGCATTTTAAAATTGAATCATCTTTGAGTACTTTGTTCAGGGAGAGTTAGGCCAGCAGTCAGTCACTTTAAATGAGAAATGGAGATTTACCACTGTTGTCACATTTAGCTGTAGTACCAAACATACCTTGCGTATTGTACTACCAACAAAATTATTTTTCTGAGTATCGTATACTGGTAATTAAACTAACAGACATTCCTTCAAGCAACTCTCGTCTGCTTCGTTAAGTTTTTATTATCCCTGTCTGCTGTCCCCAATTCCTGTGTAACTTCTCCTTTCTCTAACCTCAGCAGTTCTCTTTTCATCCTCTATGAAACTTAGTACTTCCTACCTTCATTTTATAGTTAACATGTGTGTGTCCAGTATCTTATATCTTCTTTTTTCATATATATGGATTTATTTATTTGTTTGTTTTTATTTTTGACTGCGTTGGGTCTTCGTTGCTGTGCGCGGGCTTTCTCTAGTTGCGGCAAGCAGGGACTACTCTTTGTTGTGGTGCTCAGGCTTCTCATTTTGGTGGCTTCTCTTGTTGCAGAGCACAGGCTCTAGGCCTGAACTACTAAGCACGGGCTTCAGTAGTTGTGGCACGTGGGCTCTAGAGTGCAGGCTCAGTAGTTGTGGCTCATGGGCTTAGTTGCTCCGTGGCATGTGGGATCTTCCCCGGCCAGGGATCAAACGCATGTCCCCTGCATTGGCAGGTGGATTCTTAACCACTGTGCCACCAGGGAAACTCTTCTATCTTCTTGAAGTGAGGATTATATTATAATAACATCTTTGTATATTATATTAAACACAGTTTGAATGTATGAATGAGCATGATAGTTAAAAGCTTACATTCTGAAGCCTGGACTGCCTGTGTTTCAGTCAAACTGTGCCATGTAACTACTGTGTGACCTTGGGCAATTAACAGACTCTCTGTTCCTGTTTCCTTACCTAATAAAATAACAGTACTAACTGGACCTCTTGAGGTGGTTATGAAAACTATATGTAAAGCTTTTAGGACATTTACTGACACATATTACATCCTCAATAAATATTTGTTGTTACTACTCTTACCACTACTAATAATACAGAAAATAATGGGAAGTGAGCCCTTCCTAACTCATCCTGTCACTTCTAATAAGTAGACTCAGTCAAGTCTTCATTTCGTTCTGACGGTGTTGCTTAAAACCAAAAGTGAATGTTTCTCCAAGATGATTTTTACACTTTCCTAAAGTACTTAAGTTACAAGCTAGCAAAAGTCATTTATGCTCTAGGTGGATAAAATTTTCTATTGCGAATCCATCAGAAAGTAGGATAAATATCTTTGAAATGGTAACTTAGGTCAGTGTGATAATTGGACCAGTTTTTCCAACCGTATATATAAAAGAGACAGCCATACGTTGTCTCATGTCTCAAGGAAAATCTCAATGCTGCCTATGAACTAGGTTGGCACCCAAAATACAAACAAACCAAAAAAAAAAGATGAATCCTCCCTAGATCCAGGTTCCAATTTACAAAAAAATGCAGACATTAAAGGAACAAATTAAATTACCTTGGGGGCTGTAATCTATAAAAACTTCTATAGAACAAATTATCTTATTTCTTCAAATAAATTACGGGCAACAAAAGTTGAGGGGAGAACTTGAGATTGAAAGAGACTTAAGATATATCAGGTAGCTACAACATGTATACTTCACTTAGGTCTGGATTCAAACATAAAAAGCAAACAAAAACAGGCATTAATGAAGCAGTTGACAATTTGAGCACTGAATGTATATTTGATGTTTAGAGATTTTTATTTATTTATTCATTGTATTTATTTGGCTGCACAGGGTCTTCATTGCGGCATGTGGGATCTTTGTCGCAGCATGTGGGCTCTTAGTTGTGGGATGTGGGATCTAGTTTCCTGACCAGGGATCGAACCCAGGCCCCCTGCATTGGGAGTGCGGAGTCTTAAGCACTGGACCCCTAGGGAAGTCCCTGTTTAGTGATTTTTAAAACACGAAATTGTGATAATGAGATTGTTTAAAATGTCCTCAAGTCTAGTGATACATGATGAAATATTTATAGATGAAATGATATGCTTTCCAGGGATTGCTTCAAAATAATATGGGGAGTGGTGAGACAGTACATTGGGAGTATAGGTGAATGAGGTTAATCCAGCTGATTAGGATGAGTGACAGTCATACGCTGGGGTGGTGAGGTGTTAGGGTGTCATAATATTATGCCTTCTTTTTCTGCCTTTGTATCTGTTCCTCTTTTTTCATTCTGTTTTTATGCTTTATGTCATTTAAATAAAATGAGTGTAGTAGTATTTATTCAGTATCACAAAGTATACATACACACATACTTTGAGATGTCTGTTCTTATCCTTGTGACTAGCAACACATAGTTGAGCCATTCATCGGTAGGACATCCTCAAGGAGGAGATATATTAGCTTTGGCTGTGATAGATTAAAGTTAGCTGATATGTAGATTAAAGTTCAGCCTGGGCTTTTTTAACCCCATTCTTGGACCAGTTAACTGCTATTACTAAATTGCTAATTGCCCTTTTTCTCTGATTCAACAGGATACCTTTGTGCTGTCCTCAGAGAGCTGGCTACTGACTTGACTGCCCCTGATATACAGGTGGCAGCATCCACATTTTTACTTCCACGCCTCTGTCATCAGGATGATCTTCTAATATTGAGTCCTTTGCTACAAGATACTGACCATAGATTTATTGAAGAGCAGGTATGGTCATTTTTCAATAACGCTTTGGGTTGATTCAATCTGTAAACAGTGGTTTTATTTTTATTTTTGGGCATACCTTGTGGCATGTAGGATCCTAGTTCCCCGACCAGGGATCAAACCCGTGCCCCCTGCAGTGGGAGTATAGAGTCCCAACCACTGGACCTCCAGGGAAGTCCTGAACAGTGGTTTTAAAACCTTATATGTAATTTTTTTTTTCTTTTAGCTCCTGCTTGGTAATGGTATTGCTTGTGGAAGTCTCGAATATGACCCTTATTCTATTTACGAGAAAGATGTAGAGGGAGATTCGGTGCCTAAGCCCTTACCTCCAACACTATCAGTTATTAGCTCTGCAGTCAAGCTCTTTGGAGTTGTATGTGCTCATGTGGGAGAAGCTCAAAGGTAAACCATCTTCAGTAGTTCACTTATCCTGAAATAACATTTCAGGATTGGTAATTGGTTCAGTGAATGCATAATAGAGAACCGGTGGGTAAGAATGATGTTGTCAGAAGTTCTCATTAATATCAAAGATTCCTTATAGATGACAGGTGAAGGTAAGATTAAAGGCTCTTGTTCATTCACCTGGCTAATATTTAATAAGAAGTAATTAAGTCAATGATGAGATTAAACTGAAAACTGCTAGGCACTATTGTGGATGCAATGCTTTTCCCACATTAGCTTCTCATCTAGCTGAAAATACAAATGAAAAACTCAGTGTCACAAGAACAGTGATTTATGAGCTATTGTTACGAAGTAAAACACTGGTTTTCTGCTTACACAAGGTCTCATAGGCTTTCTTACCTTGGAGGCCTTATCAAGCCATCATAGATCCAGGGATTAGTCTTCATTTTAGTAGATTTCAAAAATTAGATTAAAACAGATTAGTCTTCAATTTGGTGGATTCACTTCACTCAAAATGAACTTTGGTTTTTAAAAATCAAAGGCTTCTGGGACTTCCGTGGTGGCTCAGTGGTTAAGAATCCACCTGCCAATGCAGGGGACACGGGTTCAATCCCTGGTCCGGGAAGATCCCACATGCCACAGAGCAACTAAGCCCGTGCACCACAACTACTGAACCTGCGTACTGCAACTACTGAAGCCTGCACACCTAGAGCCCGTGCTCTGCAGCAAGAGAAGCCACCGCAATGAGAAGCCCACTCACCACAATGAAGAGTAGCCCCTGCTCGCCACAACTAGAGAAAGCCTGCGTGCAGCAACGAAGACCCAACACAGCCAAAAATAAATAAAATTAAGGAAAAGAAAAGCTTCTAATGATTTCTCATTGAGAATGAGTTTCTTAATAACAGGATAATAACTTTCTTGGGAATCAAAAAACACTTCTGATAGCTAGTATCCAGGAAATTTCTATCTGAGACACTATGTGGGAAGTGAATCTCTCCCATGGGCTGTGCTGGTTAACAGTTTGTAAATTATTAACTATCCTCATTCATTCCCATTCATTCTCTGTCTCTTTCATGCTAGACAAGCAACACGCATTTGACTAGCCCATAGCTTTTATATCATTTTATCTGTTGTCTTCCAGAGAATACCAGTTAGGTAAGGAGGTTACCTTGGTCTCTGATGAAGACTCACAAAAAAATATTTGAGTCTTGTCAGCAACACATTTCTGAAACAGGCTTTTGGATAGTTTACTTTCAGTGGATAGAAAAATGAATAACATTTATGTTGATTTTTAATAGCTTCATATCTTCATTTAAAATGATAGTATTGATAGTTTTTACTCAGTATTATATGTTACATGTATATTTTGAGATTAATTTCAAGAGGTGATTTGAAATTTGTAGCCTATAGTTCACTGTGTATACTGTAACTATAAAGTTTGGGTTGTATTTGAAGACAATATATGACTAAATTATAAATGAATGCTATAGCACTAAAAGATGAGAGGAGAATCACAGTGAAGTGGAATTTTCAAAGAAGAATTGATGGAGAGGATGAGATTTGTACTAGTCTGTAACTGTACTATTATCTAGTGCATACAGTTAGTTTAAAATAATTTGGATTAATACAGCAGTAACTACAGTAGATGGAACAGGGGTAGCCTTGTGGGCAAAAGATTTAAATTAAGCATGTTTTTAAATGACTCCACTAACCTCTTTTTGATAGGTCTCAGATAAGAAGTGAAAAAGAAAAGTATACTTCTTAGAAGCTTTCCTTTTAAAAAATTGATTTTATTACTCTCCTAAAGAACGTGGGGGGTTTTTTTGGTTTTCTTTTTTTTTTTATTTCTCCCAGATTTATTGCCTAATTATAGTCTCAAGGAAATAGTTTCTTATTTCTGTTGTTTAAAGTTTAATAAACTTTAAAACATGTCAAATTTCTTTTTATCCCACCTGGATGAAAATAATATATAGAATGAATATTCAAGGGAGGAGAGGTTTTGTTTGTTTTAATAAAAAAGTTGAGACCTGGTGAAAGCAAAACATTCTGTTTGGATTCTAACTGAATAAAAATAGTAGGCAGTGGTTTGGAGAATTTTAAAGGAAGTTGTCTGGCAGGATCCCAAATTCAGCAACTATCAGCAGTCTCCAATGAGTGCCCTTAGAGCACCACAGAGAAACATGGATAGGAAAGTTAAGTTTCTAATTTCCTGTTATCCTAGGTATGATACTTGTTTAAAATGGCAGACCTTTCTTCTTTGGGCCATAGATTTGCATTTCTAGAGAAGAAATATCTTAATCAAAGTACCTGTATTCAACAACAAGTGAATATTTTAAAGCATTTTGTTATCATGGTTATCTTCGTGTTTAAACAGTTTAAAAGAAACTCTTGTAGTTAACATGACGTTGTCCTAAGATTAGAAATAGGTTTTTCATATTTTATGTACTTAGAAATTAAATTGTCTTTAAATCAGTTGATTATCTTTATTTTTTATTAAATTTATTTATTTATTTGTTTGTTTTTGGCTGCATTGGGTCTTCGTTCTGCACGTGAGCTTTCTCTAGTTGCGACGAGCAGGGCCTACCTTTCGTTGTGGTGTGCGGGCTTCTCATTTTGGTGGCTCCTCTTGTTGCGGAGCACAGGCTCTAGGCATGCCAGCTTCAGTAGTTGTGGCACACAGGCTCAGTAGTTGTGGCTCGCGGGCTCTAGAGTGCAGGCTTGGTAGTTGTGGTACACGGGCTCGGTAGTTGTGGCTTTCAGGCTCTAGAGCGCAGGCTCAGTAGTTGTGGCGCACGGGCTTAGTTGCTCTGCAGCATGTGGGATCTTCCTGGACCAGGGCTCAGACCCGCATCCCCTGCATTGGCAGGCGGATTCTTAACCACTGTGCCACCAGGGAAGTCCCTAATTATCTTTATTTTGACTATAGGATTCTAAAAATAAGAGAACTTCGCATCGATAATTTTAAAGCACTAAAATGTTTAAAGTTCTGGAATATCAAGATATTTTACACAGAGAAGTTATTACTGATCTTGTGTATGTGTTGTTTATGGTTACTTTTCAATATATTTTGCACCTAATTGCAAAGAATGAATTACTTAATTCACCTGAAGATTGTTTCACCCTTGACTGTACATTGCAATCATTGGGACAACTTTTTAAAACGTAGATTCTGACTTAATAGTAATGGTATGCATACTACATTGGGCACTGAAATTTTTAAAAACTCCTTAGGTGATTCTGGTGTACAGCCAGGTTTGAGAACCACTGCTAAAAATGCTGTAAAATAATGTAGATTGTGAGTTGGTGAAGAGAGAGGGAAAGGATAGTTATAGTTCTCAGTAGTGAAAATTTTCACCATTGTACACCCTCTCTGAAAATATAAGTAAGGTAAATCAGCATTTTCAAATTTTATGTCTTTGCTGTTTACTCAGTTACCTATGTGTTTTTATTTCATCCAGACTCAAAACTTTTAATATCTAATTTCATTCTGAACTAATAATTATATGTTATAATTGATACTACTTAGGAATACCAATTCAGTATTACTGAAAACTGGTCATCTCCATCTTCCTGAAGATTCAGAATGTTTTGTTGTGATCTCTGTCAGAATTTGGGGGTAAAGGGTGGAGAAAAATATTTTGGGCTCTGGTAGTCTCATTTACAATCTTTGGCCCATGAATGTGGGCAAGAAAATAGTACAGGTCAGGTTTTATTATAATGTAACAAAATTCTCAAGCTCTAACCTTAAGTATTTTTACTACTTTCAACATGACACAGTTCCATTATAGCAGGTGAATAGGATGTGATCTAATAATGATGTTTTAGGTTTTAAATTCATAAGGCTAACCATATGGTTATCCTTAATTTTTCTTCCTGCAGGCAATTTGGGCATAAATGTATTCTTGAAACATAATGACTTAAATATAATCTTGGAAAATAGGCAGAAAAAACTTTTATATGATACATTAATCATGTTATTTCTAATAAAAATTAGAAATGGCCTAATTGTCCAAAACTAGGGAACTGGGTAAATAAGGTATTGTATTGCCAGACTATATAATACTAATAGCTATTTAAAATTATTTCAGTACATGTGGAATCTAAAAACATAATGAACTAGTGAATATAACAAAAAAGCAGACTCACAGATACAGAGAACCATCTAGTGGTTACCTGTGGGGAGAGGGAAGGGGGAGGGGCAATATAGGGGGAGGGAATTAAAGGTACCAACTATTACGTAAAAAATAAGCTACACGGATATACTGTACAACTCAGGGAATATAGCCAATATTTTAAAATAACTATAAATTAAGTATAACCTTTAAAAATTGTGAATCACTATATTGTACACCTGTAACATATAATATTGTACATCAACTATACTTCAATTAAAATAAAAAAGAAATATCACAGGAGGCCAAGAGAAAAAAGAGAAAAAAAATTATTTCAGTGCAGTAATTAATAAGATGGGATTAATGTTTAGGGAAATGAAAAAGAGTTACTAATAAAGTGTATACACTGTGATCCCAGTTTTCTAAAAATGATATCCATATACCTGGGGTGGGAACGGGACCGGTGAGAGACTAAAACAAAGATGCCAAATGTTAATAGTGGCTCTTTCCAGATGGTGGTATTATGGGTGAATTTTATTTTTCTTTCCTGTGCTTTTCTGAGATTTTCAGGTTTATTATGATGAACAGAATTAACCTTGAAATAAGGAAATAAATATTTAACTAAATAGACTACTTAGAGTTACCGTGGTTTTTCCCCAAATTTTTAGTGATCCACCATGTTTATTATATTCTCTGAGTTGATTTTACGTATATTGCTTTCCTCAAGTCATACACATGTAACTTCACACCTTCCCTTTTTTCTGACTTAACTTCTTCCACAGCTGGGTTTTTTAAAGCACAATACCCATATCTATTCTGTTTTGATAACAGAATTGTCATTTGGAACAAAACTGTATTTGGGTCTTGTGGCCTCACCAGAACGATAGAGATTTAGTTACAGGCTCAGAGATACTATTGCAAGTACGTTAGCGTTGAGTAAAAGTATACCCATGTGCCATCTTCAGCCAGTCATGCCCTGTTTTCACTCACTGGGTGCAACTGTCCTTTATATTGTTCAACAAGCACATTTGACTGCTGACTACATGACAAACCCAGATACTAGAGAGATGAAGATAAATTATAAGGTCTATGCCTACCATCAAGATAGTTCACAACGGAAGACGTATTCTTAAAAATTATTTCAGTTTTCCTGATTTAAAGGGAGAGAAGGGGGGGAAAGGAATTCAGAGCTCTGAAGCAATGTTTCTAAACATTGTAGAAATTGGTGGGAAAAAATGGGGTGATTTATTTCATGGTTACATATTTTTAATCTCAACAAATGGATTTTAAAAAAGGACATGAAAAACAATTTATGGAAGCTACATTAAAACCCATGGACACATTCAACCCCACACCAAAAGTAATGTGCATATATTCATCATAGTTAGAATTGTGAAAATAAGAAATTTGCTCTCCACCAGGAGGAGAATGGTTGAATAAATTGTAGTATGTGTGTAGTAAAATTTGGCTTCCTGAAAATTATCAAAGAATAAAAATTGATTTGAAAAGTGCTAAAGAGGTAATGTTAAGTGAGAAAAGCAAGTGTAAAAACTGTGTTATATATAGTATGATCCCAAGTACATGTTTAAGGTATGGTTGGGGTTAAAAAGGCTGTGCTGCTTCTCATTATCTGAAGTCAGTGCTACCTTTAAAATGAAGGAATGTATTTGAATCCAGTATGTCCTGTTATTAAGAGCAAAAATGTTGACGCAAGTGACTTACAAAATATTTGTTTAGAAAATAGTTGCTGAAATAGCTGAATTTGCCCGGGTAAATCTGTATTAAGTGATACATTTGTTGTTATTTCTTCACAAAATAATGCTTCTCCCCCACGGTCATAATGACACATAATCAAAATATTTTTGCATTGGTTGTGATATATTTTCATTTCCTAAAATGCTTCAGTGTGTTTGACAACAGTTTATCTCATTTTAGTAGTTCCAACAAAATGCAACAAAACAAATTTGTAGTGGATACTCAGTACTGTCCTTTGACTTACTTTATCTTTAAATCTTGTTTCTGATTTTAGGCTTCTCATACTGGAACAGCTTTTGGACAGTATAAAGCATACAAAAGGAGCTCGTCAACAAGTAGTTCAGTTACATGTTGTTTCTTCAGTTTCTAGTTTCTTGAAGGTAATTCTGTTTTTTAAAAATTCACGTTTGATTTATTATTTTTTTTCCCTAATGTATGGCCAACTAAGTAGGTTGGGGAAGGTGTTTTTAAAGAGCTGGTTCCCGCCCCCCCCCCCGATTTTTCTTAATGTTTCAGGATTTGTAATTCCCCTTTTACCTTTTTTTTTTTTTTTTGGCCACACTGCATGGCATGTGGGATCTCAGTTCCCTGACCAGGGATCGAACCCGCGCTCCCTGCATTGGAAGAACAGAGTCTTAACTACTGGACCTCCAGGGAAGTCCCTCCCCTTTTATTTTTTCTCCATATAAAACTTGTTAGTCAGAAATCAAACTTATAATCTTGGCTTAGAACCATGCTTTAACCTACCAACCCTAATATCCCAGATCTGGGATTGGCAGACTGGCCTATGGACCAAATCTGGCTCATTGTTGCATTTATGGCTGATTGTTTCTAAGTAAAATATAATAGGCTTCACTGATCCTTTATTCTATGGAAATCCCTATTAATGTTCTTCTGAACACATATATACTACAGTGATAATTGATTACCATATTGTTTGCCTGGAGGTTTAAAATTCTAAAGTACTTCATGAGAAAAATTATGTATGTTTACTGTGGATTTTGGTATTCTGATTTTTTTTTAAAGGAGTAATCACCAAATATGAACATATTTGGTTAACCAGAATATACATTCCAAACTGGATAAGAGAATTTACTAGAGTTGCAAGTTTGGATTGTTTTTTACATATTTCAGTATGTGGCTGGCTCTAAGGGACATTTGGGTCCAGAAGAAATGAGAAGACCTGTCCTCGCATTGGTGATGGGAGCCTTAGAAAGTCCCAGCCCCCTCTTGAGATGTGCAGCTGCAGAGGCATGGGCTAGGTTAGCCCAAGTGGTTGATGATGGAGCTTTTACTGCTGTATTAGCTCAAGTTAGCTTTGACAAGTAAGTGAATTTCTTACTTAATACTCATGGACTATGTGTCAAAACTGAGTGTAGCTTGTTGGTTTGTTGGAACTTATGAAACTTCATTCTGATAATTAACTTTAAAAAATTGAGAAATATACTTTAAAATAAAGGAGAACTCGCCCCCACCCCGCCTTGGCCTGCTTGTTTTGGAACATAAAACTATTACTAGTTGTTTGGCTTTAGTTTTTATATGAGGAAGATCACTATCTATATGAGTGATGTAATAGGCCATCAGTGGACTCTGGGAGTAAGAAGCTTATGGAGTTTTATCATGTTAAATATAGATGATAGGTAGTAAGAACAACCTAATGGAAAGAGAGAAGGCTGCAGGTCAGGAAACATAAACTATATTTTTGTTTCTACCAGCTTTGTAACCGTGAGCATGTTACTTAATCCTCTCAACCAGTTTTCTTCTATTTCATATAGAAGGTTATTAATGCTACCCTGCCTACTAAGAATATTAAGGTAAATGAGGTAATAAACATGAAAGTAGTATGAAAAAATAAAACAACTGCAAATAAAGTTCATGGTTATATTAGTTATACATATATAAAGCTATATGATTAGTGGTGGTAGTAATGCAGGCAGCGCTTTCACCTTCTAGTCTATTGAATATGTGTATCTTGATTTGGTTATGAGCTCAATGTCTGATGTCAGATTACTAACTCGGTTCAAATCCCAACTCTTCCATTTAATAGTTGGTTACTTTGTAAGAGTCACTTTGGCTAAAATGACTAAATCACTTTGATTTCCTCATCTGTTAAAAGGAACTGATAATATCAGTAGTGTGAATCTCAAGATTGTTGAGCAGATTAAAGGACCAAATATAAAGCGCTTAAACTAGTATACAATTCGTAAGAAAACTCCTAATAAATAATGAGTTCTCTTACTATATTTAATTTTTAAATCAAAGTTCTTGAGTTGGAACTCTCTTTATATGGAATTAGAGTATCTCAGCAATGAGAGTTTTTAAAGTATAACTTAATGATAAAGTAATAATGCCTGTCATATGAATTTAGTGTGTGTGTATTTCTGAGAGACATTGAAATGGCTTATATTTAAATAATTGTTGATAATGGTAAAGACATTTTTATTTAAAATTTTTTCTTTTAAAGATACCTTTCAGGTTATTTCAGAATTTTTTTTATCAGTTAACGGTAAATATATTCCTGAATTTTGCAACTCTTCATACAGAAAGTTTGCCTAAGTGACTGTGCATGCATTGGTTTTGTTTCAGTAATTGTCATTTATTTTTGTTTCCATAATCACAGACTGAAATCAGCAAGGGACGCAGTTACCAGAACAGGACACTCATTGGCTTTGGGATCCCTACATAGGTACTTGGGAGGAATAAGTTCTTCTCAACATTTGAATTCTTGTGTTGGAATCCTTTACACTTTATCTCAGGACAGCACTTCTCCTGATGTGCAGGTAAGTACTTCATGTGATACCTTCCTTGAAATTCTTGATTTGTAGATAATGCAGATTATGTTTTTATTGACCATTACTAATTTATAAAATAATTCTTGCTCCATAATAAAATCAAAGCCATTGTTAACCTTGATGGATTTTTAAAATTCAAATTCAGTATCTTTACTTCATACTCAGTGTCTAAAGTCAAATTCAATATCATTTTCTGAAAATGGATCTCCCTTCCATCTTAAAATAACGTCTACTGTTTTGTAGAGCTTAACAGGTACCATGCATTGTATTACATTCTTCTAAACATATGAACATATTTAATCCTCACAGTAATCTAGTATGTATATTCCCATTATACAGAAAGAAAACTGTGGCTTATAGAAGCTAAGTACTTGCTCACAGCTAAAAAACTAATATATCGTGGAGTCAGGTGAAGAACATAAGTCATGGACTCTGAACTCATGTTCTTAACCACTTTACCATATTATTATACATATCTTACCCATTTCTGTCAATCATCATTCTCCTGATATCTTAATCACATCTTGAATGATTGTTACTCTTCCTGCTTTTTTAATCCCCTTATTGTATCTCTGTCCCCCCTGTGTGTCCCTAATTACTACAGTAGCCTCCTACCTGGTCACTTTATGTTTAAGTTCTTTTCTTTTCAACTCTCCCTAGATGTGAAGCCAAAAATGTTTTCCTGAAAGATTTTCATCTTGCCACTTCCTTACTGAAAAGCTGGGGAAACTGCATATTGCTTCTTTTTTTTTTTTTCCGGTATGTGGGCCTCTCACTGTTGTGGCCTCTTCCGTTGCGGAGCACAGGCTCTGGACACGCAGGCTCAGCGGCCATGGCTCACGGGTCTAGCCGCTCTGCGGCATGTGAGATCCTCCCGGACCGGGGCACGAACCCGTGTCCCCTGCATCGGCAGGCGGACTCTCAACCACTGCGCCACCAGGGAAGACCTGCATATTGCTTCTTAAATCAACTCTCATTGAAGTCCCATCAACTGACCCAGAAACTTTCTCTGTTATTAACCCAAAGTACTGGTCTTCTCCTAAGCTGATCTTCCTACTTTCCTCCCACACATGTCATTCTCGTATCTGCACTTAATGTTTTTCCTATTGCTCTCCTCTGTTTCTATTCCTTTCTGATAATCCACATTTTTTAGTATTCCAACATCCAGTTTAACCACCGTCCTGTTAAACTTCAACATCCAACATGGCTTTCATTCTTGAGTTACCGTATTACTAATAGTTTTCTTTTTTTCACATCATCTGTTACTTGAGTTGATTTATAAGGTGTTCCATTCTTTCTTCTTCATTCCTTTAGTACAGTACTTTTTGCTTCTGTTTATTATATTTCTCCTTTTCCCCTTCAAGAAGTCTGTTCTGAACACACACCCTTTTATATTGACTATCTTTTGTTGATTAATTTAAATTGTTCTTTCCATGGCATCCAGTGTCATCAAATCTGACTCTTCTTGATTGCTGCTATCTCTCACCTAATGGGAGTTCATTTTTGTAGCATTTAAAGTACTGTAAGCTTTTCATATACATCTATTGATAAGAGGGGTAAAAGTTTCTCAGTTGATTTCCTAAAAGGAGGACTCTTCAGATACTTCTTGTTATAAAAAGTTCAAGCATACATAAAAGTAGAGAACATGCTATAAGGAACCTCTTATACCCATCATCTAGCTTCAGTGGTTATCAGTGTATGGCCAGTCTTGTTTGAACCAGAGTTGCCAAACTTACTTTATAAAGGGCCAGGTAGTAAATTATTTAGGCCTTACATGTTATTACAGTCTCTGTCAACTGCTCAATTCTGCCATTATAGCAGGAAAGCAGCCATAAATAATATGTAAACAGATGAGCATGACTGTGTTTCGACAAAACTTTATTTCTAAAAAATAGGTGGCAGGCAAGATTTGGCTCAAAGGCATTTTGTTTGTTTAATACATAAATACATATTTATATATAACATGTATATTTGTTTTATAAATATAAATATTTATAATATTTATATTTATAAATATATTTATTTTTATATACTTATAACACTGCACCTGTTAGAAGTGTGCATCTCTGTGAATAAAGTGTAGAAACTGAATACACCATGTAACCAGCACCTAGATCAAGAAACAGAGCAATATCAATACCCCAAACAGTCTCCTCATGTTCTCTTCTAGTTACTACCTGTCCCACCAAGGATAACCACTATCCTAATTTGCAACAGCATATATTAGTTTTGCCTGCTTTTATACTTTATATCAATGGAATCATATGGTATGTACTTTTTTATGTCTGGCTTTCTTCAACACTGTGTTCAAGAGATTTGTCTGTAATTGTTGCATGTAGTTGTAGATATTGTTGAATCTTTTAAAAACTTGAATTTTCATTTTCTATATAGATTAAACAGTTCTCAACAAACCAGATTTAGTTCAAGCTGTTAGCTAAAGAACCAAACACTGTATGGAATTCTTAGTGCTGAGATATATGCACATATGCCATTCTAAATTAGGCATTTGTCTCTCGATTGTTTTTTACTGGATATTTAAAGAGAAAAATTTTCTTAAAACTCCTGAAGTTCTCCATTTCTCTCTCCAAGTTAGTAATAACACACAAATACTTTACTGTGCTATTACATTATCACTTGCTTCAACAAAAGAACAACTCATTGTGTTTTATGTTTCTTAATGCTGCTATAACATTTTAAATTGTTTTTCTCTGTCTTCACAGACCTGGGCACTGCATTCTCTCTCATTGATAATTGATTCTGCTGGCCCACTCTATTATACACATGCAGAACCAACCCTTTCTCTTATTATTATGTTGTTGTTAAATGTGCCTCCTACTCATGCTGAAGTTCACCAAAGCCTTGGTCGCTGTTTGAATGCCCTTATTACTACACTGGGTCCAGAACTACAAGGTATGCATAGCTGCTTTTGTGATGTTTTACATAAAAATATATGCGTAAAAATGAATTCAGTTCCTATTATTGACTCAAACATTTCTCAGTAAAGTGAAGTTTAGCGGAATGCTCTTTTCAAATATATGGGCAGAATGTTGAGAACAGTCTTGGGAAGACTTTGACTCCTGGATGACAACATGATAGAAAAAACATAGAAACTTAATCTAAGCTTCACCAACTATTACTTAATTGGGTGACTTTGGGGAAATCCTCATGTCTCTAAGCTTTAGTTTCCTCTTCTATCAAATAAAAGAAAATGTGAAAAACCGTTGTGATTGGCACATAGTAGGTGCTCCGTATATTTTGTTAAAATAAATGCTAGTCTTATTTTTCTTACCTTGAAAAGATAAGGAGTACCATATTTAGAAAGATTAGATATGTCCTAAAAATGCTTCCCTTAACAAGTAAAATGACAGACATGAAATGGAATAGTTTAAAGAACTCTATCTCTTTTAAGATATAAATGACAAAGCCCCCAAACTCAGTTATTCTGATCTATTCAAATGCAAAGTACATGATTTTAATATATGAAAGCAACTCTCAGTACAAGCAGGGTGAAGTTTATTAGCACTTTCTAATTCTACTTTTCATGAAAATTTGATGTAAACTGAAGATAGTCGTAGGTTCTTCTTTGCCTAATGATTTGTTTTACCATAAATCTTTCAGACTAAAAATAACTAACATAATCTAAAAATCTATAACCTGGATTATCCCTGCTTTTGTAGAAGAAATTTACTTCACAGAACCTTAAGTTTAAGATTGGGGGAAAAAAGAAATTTTAAGCCCAGTAATATATGTTTAAAGGGTAATGATTTTATAGGCCAATTATTAAAAGCTTTCTGCTCTCATTTTAGGTAACAGTACTTCCGTTTCTACCCTAAGGACTTCCTGTCTGTTGGGTTGTGCAGTGATGCAAGATAACCCAGACTGCCTTGTCCAAGCTCAGGCCATCTCATGCCTTCAGCAGCTTCACATGTTTGCTCCACGACATGTCAACTTGTCTAGCCTGGTCAGCTGCCTCTGTGTGAGTATAAAATTGTGTATGTCCTTAGTTTCTATTATTGGAAATTTAAATATAAATTTAATTATTCTCTAGACTGTACAATAGCTATTTTCCCTCAGTTCTGGTCTTTTTTGGGCGGTGGGGGGCAACTTCATATAATCATATCTTAAACCTCTCATATATTGAACTTAGTATTTGGAATATTGATTCATTAATCAGTAAAGGCATACTGAGTGCTAATATCACAGGTAGTATATAATGCTGTAGGACCTGGAAATATTTATGTGGTAACATCTATTTTTTCCTACTTCTTCTTCCTCTTTCCCAAATTATTACATATAAAGTTCTTTTCATCCCAGATGGGCAAATAATATTTTTCCTTAATATCCTAGCAGCATATGCATCAATATCTGGGTTCTAATAGTGTGTCTAATGAATATAGAAAGGTGAAGATGATCAGTAAAAAAGTTCTGATGAGATGGTTCGTAATCATCAGTGGTTTTAAGATTTACCTTGAGCGTCACCAGTTTCTATCTGGACTTGCCTGAAAAAGTTGAGTTACACTTGGAGTTAAAACTTGACACTGGGGACTTCCCTGGTGGCGCAGTGGTTAAGAATCCGCCTGCCAATGCAGGGGACACGGGTTTGAGCCCTGGTCTGGGAAGATCCCACATGTCATGGAGCAACTAAGCCCATGCGCCACAAGTACTGAGCCTGCGCTCTAGAGCCTGCGAGCCATAACTACTGAGCCCATGTGCCACAACTACTAAAGCCCATGCACCTAGAGCCTGTGGTCTGCAATAAGAAAAGCCACTGCCATGAGAAGCCCATACACCGCAACGAAGAGTAGCCCCCACTCGCCGCAACTAGAGAAAGCCCGCACGCAGCAATGAAGACCCAATGCAGCCAAAAATAAATAAAATTTAAAAAAAACCCAAAAAACTTGACACCGTTGCTTTTCAACTTTTTCTGGCCCTGTAATGTTCACAGCACACTCCGCTTAGTAACATGAGAGTTGAGAATCATTACTTTAGACAGACCTCTCATTTTCAAGCTAAAGACAAAATATGCATTTCATACCTTGAAAGAACCTCAAAAATCAGTAAAACCAACCTTCTAAATAAAAATATAAACTAAAGACCAAAAAGTGAAATATTTTGCCCAAGGTAACATACCTAGGTAGTAGTAGCTCTAAGCCTAGAATCCAGGTTTCTGAACTCCTTGTCCAGTCCTCGTTTCATTATTTCATATTGACTTTGTAGTTATGGACCCTCTTAGCTCTGCTCCCTCCTAGCTATGTGGCCTTAGGGACGTCCCATAACCTCCTCCAGCCTCAGTTATCGTGTTTGTAAAACATGAGGATTACACAAGATGCCACCTATAAATGCACTTGTCCTCGGCACTTAATACCCACTCAGTAAATTGTAATTGTTTTTATTTTCTTAACATGTAACTTAAACATAGAATTGTATTTATCTCCATATTGATTTTCATAGTCATAATTATGTAAGACTCTTAAAGAGAGGACATGACTGACTTTTCTGATAGAAACTTTGTTTTCTATCTGGGTTAAACATGTATTAGAGAAAACAGCACTTACTGGAAAAGAATTTTACCTTTATCATTCAGCAACTTTTCCCCAGGAATATTACTCTTTATATTTGAAGAACAATTGCCAATACCAATTACTGAAAAATACCCACTACTTTGCAAGTTGATCTAAGTTTCTACTCTCCATTTAAATATAACAACACTGGGACTTCCCTGGTGGCGCACTGGTTAAGAATCCGCCTGCTAATGCAGGGGACATGGGTTCGAGCGTTGGTCCGAGAAGATCCCACATGCCACGGAGCAGCTAAGCCCGTGCGTCACAACTACTGAGCCTGTGCTGTAGAGCCTGCAAGCCACAACTACTGAGCCTGCATGCCACAACTACTGAAGCCCGCACGCCTAGAGCCTGTGCACTGCAACAAGAGAAGCCACTGCAATGAGAAGCTCATGCACCGCGATGAAGAGTAGCCCCCGCTCACCACAACTAGAGAGAAAGCCCACGCATAGCAACGAAGACAAAACATAGCCTAAATAAATAAATAAAAACAATACTGCCATTTTTTCTTCTTGAATCATAGTAGAAAATTTCCATTAATACCCTTTTAAAATTTCTTCTTTAACTGATACGTGAATTCATTTATTAAGTAAAGTTTATTGAGAAATAAAAAGCAAGACTAACTACTAATTCATTGTGAATTAGATCTGATCAAATTTGGTAGTCTTTTCTTTTACTAGACTGAGAAGGTTACATACAAAGAAGAATAGAGACTGTTCTCAGATCTTTTTTTTAGGTACATTCAGAGCAACTGAGAAAATCAGAAGTAACAATTACAGGTCTTATTCATGTTACTCATAATACTTAAGCTATAAAATGATTTTTTTAATACAAAAATTAAATTCAAAAATTGCTATCACTAGCAATTTTGTGTTAGCAAAACTTGTGTTAATTTTGTATCTTAATATTTTGATTAGTAAAGCTTTTATTCTAAATTTATTATTGTATTTTAAAGTATGCCCTGTAGTAAGAAAATTGGGGCTTCCCTGGTGGCACAGTGGTTGAGAATCCACCTGCCAATGCAGGGGACATAGGTTTAAGCCCTGGTCCTGGAAGATCCCACATGCTGTGGAGCAACTAGGCCCGTGTGCTACAACTACTGAGCCTGTGCTCTAGAGCCCGCAAGCCACAACTATTGAGCCCTCGTGCTACAACTACTGAAGCCCACGCACCTAGAGCCTGTGCTCCACAACAAGAGAAGCCATCACAATGAGAAGCCCGCGCACCACAGGGAAGAGTAGCCCCCGCTTGCAATAACTAGAGAAAGGCTGCGGGCAGCAACGAAGACCCAACGCAGCCAAAAATAAATAAATAAAGTAAATAAATTTACTAAAAAAAAGATGCTTTTGCTTTCCTATTAACAACTTTATGATCAGGTTTCTTTTCTACATAGAACTTAGTTAGCATGAAGTGTTTTCATGTTAACTGAAATTCCCTGAGTATTCAGAATACATTTAATCATTAGGAAGGAATCGTACTGCAAAGGGTTTTCTTCTAACTGCATGCTATTTAACTTCCATTCTGAACCTGGCGTTAGCTACACTCGCAATTCTGACTACTCACAGTTTTAAAACTTGGCTTCCAAGAGTAAGAAATCTATAATTAACTTGTGATGAGGTAAACCATTAACTTGGTCCCTTGCTGGACACCTGTTCATGTGAATGTAATCCAGATCACTCCTTTCACACTCATGTCTACTTGTTCTGGTTTTGTTACTGAGGCTTAATGAAAGATTCCAAAGGAAAACCTAATTACACAAATGTGCATTTTGAAATTATTGTATTTTTTATATCTTTACATCTTGAGTTGACTGTTTTTAAAATCTTACCTCAACTCATATTTTAAGTTGGAAAATGAAGTATTTATGGCATATTTTTTAAAGCTGAAGCTAAGCCAGTTTGAATGATAGCTCTATTAACATTTACATTTTAATGCTTAGCTGACTGTTGTCAAAGTCATCCTAGTATTTATCTTTTGGTTTTGTCATGACCAGTCTGTCATTTGTTTTTTGTGCAGGAGATCTTGTTGGATAATTCTGTGTTGGTAGGTCCCTGACCCTCGATTCCTAACTTTTTTTGAGGTTTGCAGTGCTGTTTCTTTGTGTTGTGTTTTTTTTTTTTTTGGTTGTGGATGTTCTTGTTTTCCTCTGCATCTCTTTGTTTAAGCTAACCATTAATGCAAAGTCCAGTGTGTATAGCATGTTACATGGTGTTTATTTAATACCCATGTAAACAAATCCTCCCTAACCTTCTCCAGCTGGTGCACTCACTCCTTGCACTTAATTTTGCATCATTTTGATTTAATGTATTCATTTCAGAAAGGAATTGTAATTACAGTTTGATTTAATTTCTGTATTTTGCTTGCTTGATTTGTTTGCCTTAATCCACTCTATTCCTCTTCCCAATATAAATGCTGGAGAATGACATGGAAATATTAAGCGTCCCATTTTGTTTTGTGTGACGGCCTTTTAATATTTTTTCTACCAAACAAGTAAAGAGTACTTTTGAGCATGCTTTTTCTAAAAGATTGTTTGACCAGCCTGAATAAACGCTGCACCTGCCTTGTATTATGTGCTTGTAAAACTCCAGTTAAAGTAACTAATAGATTTATTAACTTTTCTTTAAAATTGTCTTGAGTGCTTTTTTGTCATTGTTGTTAAATATAGCCGTAATCTTGGGCATGAATTAACCTAATCGTTTACATTTTAACTTCTCTGTTATCCTGTATACTAGTTTCTAACAGCAGAGTTCTTAAACATGACTAGAATGACATGACCTTGAGGCTTTGTGAATGGCATTCCTGTCTTTCCACTTCTGAGTTCATGATATAGCTTGAGGGTATTAGAACATATTTATAAAGCAGTTCTCATCTATATGTTTCACTGCTAATATATTCACAAACTTTTCTTGCCTTTTATCTTCTGATAAAATTAAGGATTTAGCTCTCTTTGCATGTATCATATATCACAAACCAGCTGCCACTACGTACTCTTTTCCTCAGAATTTTGCCTCTGGTCTTTTCAACAGACTCGCCTACTTCAGTCCTGTCTTTGACACATAAACCAGATCTAAAGGCACATATATGAATTATGCCATTATTTCTAAAATTTTGCTCAGAAAAATCACTATTATAAGAACATTTATTGTCATAAGCCACACCAAACTGGTCGTTATTTTCATAGTTAGGACAAAATAAATTTCAAAATCTCTAGGCTTTATTCTACTTATGAAATCATTAACAATTGGTATCCAGAAACCTTTGACTTGTTTTAATTGCTCATTTAAGGTATATCACCAATTGTATCATTTACCCTAGGTGGACACAACCTATTGAGATTTACATGGTTTAAATACTTCTCAGTAAAAATATGTATTGAGCCTATCATTCTGAGCAGAAATATTCTCTATTGCTAAGACATTTACATATCTATGTACATATATGTATATTCATATATAAGTAGATATACATGTATAAAATTTGCTATCTATAATGTTGTTTCTAGAGAGCATTTTCGGTGAATATGTTTTCTGAGTAAGACTCTTTCTGCCTTTATTTGAAAATGCATTTACTTACTATGTATGGCATCTGAATAAACTACTACTGATAGATGCTGCATTAATAATAACTAACATTTATCGAGTGCTTACTATTTGCCAGGTACTGTGCTAAGCACTTTTGCATGTTTCTTTGTGTTGACTTCACAACAGCCCTGTGAGATGGGGGTAGTGTTTAGTGTTATCTCCATATAACAAATGAGGAAACTGAGACACAGAGAGGTTAAATAGTTTGCCCAAGGTCACACAGCTAGTAAGTCATGGATCTAGGACTCAGACAGTTTGACTCCAGAGCCTCCATTTTAACCAGTATGCTACAGTGCTTATATGGATTTGTATAAACTTCTACTTAGAGATTCATAAAACATTATAATATAGTTCCATGAGCACATATATATAAGCTGTAAATAAATTCTTTCTCCATTGTATCTCTTTTGTCTCTCAAAACTGTTTTACTCATATAAATTTTATGTCTTCTAACATTGTCAGGAGGCTTTTGCTTGGATTTGTTTATGAATATTGCCTAATAAATACATGTATTACTCCTTAAGCTGTTTCTAAGTTGTATAATAAAAAATATGTGCTAGGATAGTTGAAGTTTCTGTGTATTTAGTAAATTGTGTCCAGCCCATCACTGGGCTGGACACAATCAGGAGGGGTCCAGTGAATATCTGTTAGATGTATTGAATGCCACGAAGAATTTCAGCTCTTTTACTTCCCAAATGGTGTTTTTCAGGTGAATCTTTGTAGTCCCTATTTGTTACTGAGACGAGCAGTACTGGCTTGTTTACGTCAGCTTGTTCAGAGAGAAGCAGCTGAAGTTTCAGAACACGCTGTTATGCTTGCTAAGGATAGCAGAGAAGAGTTGACTCCAGGTAGTTCTTTTTATCAGTATTATCTCCAGCTCAGATGACTGTTTTAATCTTAAATCTTCCATATAAACATGAGTTTTTAAAACGAAATTTAAAAGTTAGTATATAATGTCTTAAACCTGCTACAAGTGATAATTGCTAACAATGATTATCATTCCACCCAGTGATGTTACTGGTTTAGATAATGGTTCTCCATCTTAGGCCCCCTACAGCAGCGACATCCACCTCACCTTGGAACTTGTTAGAAATGCAGATTATTGGACCCCATCCTAAATCTGCTAAGCCAGAAATCTGGCAGTAGAGCCCAGCAATCTCTTAATTATTTTTCTACAATAATGATAATGGTACTGAAGTTTGAGAGCCATTGGTTTCAAACGAGTTTTTTTACAATAATGGATTGAAACTGGATTTAGCGCTGAAGTCATTTTATCATATATGCCTGTCTTCCCCCTAAATCTCATTCAATAAAATTTCTCATAGATGAATCTGCTTCAAGTTAAAGGATTTTTATACCCTTTCTATATTTTAGAGCTGACTTAAAGGATTTCTTGGCCAGTAAGATTTGTTTTAAGTATGTCTCTTCATTTAAAAATTATGTGAATAACTCAAACATGCATATAAATTCAAACAGCCTATAAAAATAGTAATGATAATATCTTACACTTTAAAAGTATATAGTTTCCCAAGTGCTGTCACACTTTTAGGTCTCAGACTTCATAAACCTTTCCAATATCTAAAGCTCTCAGATCTATAATGTATTTTACTGTCATGTTGTGCTCTTTAAATTAGTTTTATTATTATATTAAAACCTTTGCTCTGACTTGAGCTTATCAGCATTGCTGAACTGTTATAGTCATCAGACAGGTTGCAGAACATGGTTAATGTGTGGTATTCTCCCCAAAGTGACCTTTAACTTATATTCACCACTGGAATTATCTGTATTTGTTTTTAGGATTTTATTATGTAACTGTACTGGTACATAATTATTGAATTAGCTGTGTGATTAAAATTATAGTAAAGGGGCTTCCCTGGTGGCGCAGTGGTTAAGAACCCACCTGCCCTGGTCTGGGAAGATCCCACATGCTGCAGAGCAGCTAAGCCCATGAGCCACAACTACTGAGCCTGCGCTCTAGAGCCTGAAAGCCACAACTACTGAGCCTGCGTGCCACAGTTACTGAGGCCCGCGTGCAGAGAGCCCGTGCGCCGCAGCAAGAGAAGCCACTGCAACTAGAGGAAGCCCATGCTCAGCAATGAAGACCCAACACAGCCAAAAATAAAAGAAAAATTTATAGTAAAGAACTCATATTCCTTCTTAAAAGTTTTGTAGTTTTTCAAACCCATGGAAAAGTTGAAAGAAATGTGCAGTGAACACATAGATTCACCTACTATCTTTACGATACTCATTTTATATATCTCTCAGTATATACACACACACACACACAAACCTCGTGCCAAACCATCTGAAAGCAGGTTGCAGGCATCATGATGGTTCACCCCTAAATACTTATTTGCATTTTTCAAGGACATTCTCCTACATGACCACATGTTATTTCCATACCTAGTAAAATCAACATTAATTTAGTAGCTTCATAGAATGTACAGTCCTCGCACAAATTTCCCATTATAGTCCTTTATAATACTCTTTCCTACCTCTCTCACCCCCATCCAAATTTATGATCCAGTCATGACTCACACATTACATTAGGCTGTTCTGACTCCTCATCAGAAACATTCCTACCTCCTCCTTCTGATCTTTAAAAGATAACTCCTCTTTTAAAATAGTAGCATAATCTTTAGAACTAAATGCTTTCATAATTGCCAAATGAGTTAAATCTTCAAGAGAAAATGTATACGTTCTTTTGACATTTTCAGAATTAGAGGAAATAGACACTAGATCAAGGTTTTTATTTCTTTTTTGAGATGATTTATTACTTTGCAGTGAGAATATTGTGTAGTAATTTATATTAATTCAGTAGTCTTCTTTAGATCCACTGTAGTTTAGTTGCAGTAATTAAACACTGTTCTCCATACAATAGTTGTTTTCTGTCTGAGTTTTACTCTCATGTTAATAAATGTAAAGCTTTTGTACCAGAATAAGTAAAACTTAATTATGATTATTTATTTGAATTAACTTTAAAGAAAAGATAAAATAATCATACCAAGAAAAATTGTATAAATTTTCATAAGTATTGGGGTTTTTTTATATAAGTATTAGAAAGTATTTTTTTATAAAGTATTAGAAAGTATTTTTATAAGTATTAGAATGCTAATTGGGTTTAAATGTTTATCTAATTTAAGGAAAACATATTAACTCTTAATAAAGATTTATCTTTCAATGACATTGCATAAAAAATAACTGCAGTGTTGTGAATAATTACCAAACTTGAATTGTGAACTAAAATAGACCTCAGTAGGTTGAGGTGCAATATTTGGACTAGTTCTTTAGAATATATTTGCATGTAATATTTTAATAACTACTGAATGTGTGTGCTTCTCATATGGCAGTTTTGTTTTCTGTATTACTTAGATCATCGATTTTCTTCTTGTCAGATGCTAACATCAGAGAAGTAGGCCTTGAAGGGGCCTTATTGACCTTACTTGACAAAGAGACAGATGGGAGATTATGCCATGATATCAAAGAGACATTAAACCATATGCTCACATCTATGGCAGTGGATAAACTCTCCTTTTGGTTAAAGCTTTGTAAAGATGTACTTGCTGCATCAGCTGGTAAGTATTGGTGATTACCAGCCAACATAATAAAATTAAAAGTAAGAGCATTATCTAAAATTGTTTGCTAGTGACAGTTTATCAATCTGGATATTTGGGTTATAATTGCTTGTTGTTTTTTTTAATGGAGATTCTAGTCCAACACTTAAAAGCCTACTTTTTTTTTTCTTATAATTGTCTTATATGACTTTCCTGTGAAAAACAAACTAAAAATTAGAATTGTTATTTATGCTATAAAAGGGATAACTTAACTTACAGCAGCCCCATCATTTATTTTCATACATATGAGAAATATTTGAGGTGTTGCCTCAAATCAACTTAATAGAAAACTCACCAAGAGTTATGACATTTTGAGCAAGCCAGTTTCTCTACTCTTAATAATGTTAATTTAAATATATTAATAGTGTTGTTTCTCTAATGTCTTTGTTAGTACAAGATAATTATTAGTGAGAAAGTGTGTTAGAGTCTTTAAAATTTATATCCTGGACTAAGAAAATAAATGAGGAAGAAAGAGGATAGAAACCAATTCTGTTCCAGGTGTTGTACATATTTTATATGATTTAATCCTTTAACCATCCTATGAGTAGGCAGTATTATTCCATTTTACACGAGAGAAAACAAGACTTGGAAAGGTTAAGTAACACACACAGATGTATTCAAACCTTAGCCTACATGACTTTAAAATCTTAACTTTTCATAATATTTCAGTAGCTCTCAACTCAGTTACTTAAGTCTTATAATTTAATGTCACTTTGGTCTCTGAGTTAAGTTATGTGAAAGGAAGAAAGGTACCATAAAATTTTTGGCATTTTTAAAAATATTCTTCTCTGTCTACCTCTGTTCTTCTTGGTACTCTTCCAGTGATTTATACCTGCTCTTTCAACCATTATGCTCTACATGTTTTCCTTCTTCAATGTTCTCCTCTATCGCCACTACTTAAGAACTTAGAAGGACTTCTTTAAAAGAAAAAAATATATGTGCATAGATAGGTTGATTATACCTTTCTGGTATCTTACCTATCTTTTTAAAAATTTTTAATAGCTCAATTTTATTTCACCATTTATTCTTTATCCTTTGTAGTTTGCCTCTATCCCTTTTTATTAGGAAAACCCACATTTCAGTCTCTGTTTGCTTCTCAGTTTTAAGACAAGAGTTCGCCTTAACTTTATTTGTAACATCATTGCTATCTATTGTATCACACTCAAAAAATGTTGACATACAAGATAATTTAAGGAAAACAAGTTGGTTTGTTTTATAGCATAAGTTCCAATTTAAGTCGAGTTAAACAGTTAATAAGTTAGCAGTTAGTATAATATTAAGGGGAAATAATTTACTACTTAATGGCTCTGGCCATCAGGACAATTTAAGACTGTAATTACAGCAATGGGTCTGTACTGAAAAAAACATTTTTGGACATTTTTAGTGGGTTCAGGAACCTTCTTAAATTCATTCAAGGCCCCAGTGTTAAAACAACATCTCTAGTTCTATCCACCACACTCCCTACTAGGGAATTCTGAGCTTCCTTAAGCATATCCATCTACATACAGGGGATTGATAATTATTCTAGTATCATGTTCAGTTTTTACTTTAAATATAATTTAACAACTTTGTCATTTTTTAAGAATAGTTCTTTTTAGCATTTCTTTAGATACCACTGTTACTAGTAGTCATTTTGATCAACAGTAATTCTAGTCTGTACTTGAAGTCATTGTGTCCCTTTATAAATATATCTTCCAACTGATTGTGATTATGTGTATTCTCCCTTGATAAAAGATTTTACAACTGTAACTTGTGTGGATACAATGCAAGAAGAGGAAGGAGATAAAGGGGATGATGCTTCAGTTCTGACCATCAGAAATGATGGCAGACCTCATCCTTTTACCAATCCGCGATGGGCTACAAGAGTCTTTGCTGCTGAATGTGTCTGCAGGATAATTAACCAGTGTGAGAATGCACACAGTGCACATTTTGACATCGCTTTAGCACAAGAAATGAAAAAAAGGGATTCAAGAAGTAAGTGGCATAATAATGAAAAGACCAAATGATATACATTGAAATGCTGTCTGCCTATAGTATATTTTTAATGTTCAAATACATTTTTAATGATTAAACTTCTTAAATTCACATTCACTTTTGTTTAGTGGACATATGTGATATATTAAGTTTATAGAGAATAGTCATGTTCTTGGAAAGTAGTATGTACATTAGCTAGTTGCCAAATTTTATTTTCTAAATTTTATTTTCTGAATTGTAACTTAGAGCAGTTTTGCTCATAGATTATTTTGGTTTCAAGGATATTACCTAGAAAATATTTAAGTCTATCTCAATGTAAAGTAAACCGAGTTGTAAGACCATTTTGACCTTTTATTGTTCAGTTTTATTATTTTTACCTAAATGCGTGTGGGTTATGGTTTAATGTCTAATTTTTTAAAATCACTTAAGCACATATGTTCAAAGACTAAATGCTCATGTCTCAGTGCCTTGGAAATATTCTTTACCTGACAAAAGAATCATAAGGCAAGATGTTGTTATGGTCAGTCTGAGAGTATGAATTAAGTATTTCTATTTTAATTGTTTTTCAAGCAAGCATTTATTGAGTCTCTTATTTGTGATGAGCACTATTCTGATATACGTGCTTACTGACTCCTGTGCTCCCAATTAAAACTGTAATTGGCACTTACTAAGATGAGTTGGTTTCTTCAGTGTGACCTATAACTAGTATACTTCTTTGAATTGGTCTCACATATTTTTTAGGTAAAGGTTAGTTGTACCTGTAAACATTTTATTGTTGGAACAGTGTTAAATGATTGTCTTATGTCTCTCCCCAGTAGAATTATTATACCAAAGAATATATTGTAGGCGTGAAAGGAATTATCATTTATAATTTCACAGCTAGAAATATTTTTATGCTCCCATCATTTGTGTGTGTGGCAGGACATGCAAAAAAGTAAGGTAATGTAGTCCATATAAAGAACCACATAAAACTTTTTTTAAAGGGACATTAAGTCTTTTAGCCTCAACTTGATGTAAAGAGGATGATTAAATTACTGCCTAATTCATCAAAACCCAGTCTCCTAAGTACCTTCTAATGTACTTTTATCAGAAAGTCTGAACAAAATTTTTATTGAAGGTACTATTAGTACTCTTTTAAAGGATGCTAATTCTGCCTTTGTTTTTGAATAGCTGCATAATTACTTGCTTTGGGATAGTTGTTTGTATGTGAGTATTTGCACTGGTGCAGTAAAGCCAGTTTAAAGTCTGTATTTAACAAACAGTAAAATGTAAATCAAATCAGAAGTACTTAAAAGAAAGTCTAGGTTATGAAATTAAAAGGAGGAAAAATTATCACTTAACATAAATCTTAGTTCCAGCATATTCTTTTTCTTAATAAGATATTTTTTTTAATATTGCAGATGACTTTTTGGTGCTACATCTTGGTGACTTAATTCGCATGGCTTTTATGGCTGCCACAGATCACAGTGATCAGCTCCGTCTTTCTGGCCTTGAAACACTGTTAGTTGTTATTCGGCGATTTGCAACTATTCCAGAACCAGAGTTTCCAGGTCATGTGATTCTGGAACAGTATCAAGCCAATGTAAGCTCTTTCTACTAGAGAATTTTATTATTATTAAAAGTCTGTGGAACTAACTGGCATGTCACCTTTTAATATGTAAATGAGTATGTATCTCTGCTAATATATCACCAGTATAATCAGTATATGTTTAAAGAAGAAATCTTCATGTAAAAGCAAAATAATACATAAAACAGGTCTTTTATAACACTAAAGGTTAATTTTCATAATTAAAACCTTTTTGGTAATTTTGGGGGAATAAAGGGCTTTTTTAAAAAATTAACATTCATTTACTAAGTTAATCTTTAACAATAACCCTGTGGAATAGGCATTGTTCTTTTTTTTTTTAATTTTATTTATTTTTGGCTGCGTTGGGTCTTCATTGCTGTGCGCGGGCTTTCTCTGATTGTTGCGAGCAGGGGCTACTCTTCGTTGCAGTGCACAGGCTTCTCATTGCAGTGGCTTCTCTTGTCGCGGAGCACGGGCTCTAGGCACGCGGGCTTCAGTAGTTGCAGCACGCTGGCCCTAGAGCGCACAGGCTTCATTAGTTGTGGCGAATGGGCTCTAGAGCACAGGCTCAGTAGTTGTGGCGCACAGGCTTAGTTGCTCCACGGCATGTGGGATCTTCCCGGACCGGGGCACGAACCCGTGTCCCCTGCATCGGCAGGCGGACTCTCAACCACTGCGCCACCAGGGAAGCCCTCTGTAAGCTTTTTAACTGGTGTTTTTTTGACTGGTGCATTAAGCAGCCTAGGAGGAACAAGGAAGATAACAAAATCATCACATATTATATCATACACATCACATGTAATCCTTCAGTAGCATTCATCCAAGGATACCTCTCATGATTCAAAGGCAGCTTCTGATGGCTGGCAGTTAGGGAATCCAGAGCAGTTCACCAGTTGGTTAGCAGGCTCCATCACATCTTCCCAGCAGGTAATGCCAATGTGTGTTTAGGGAAAGAGCAAAAGGAAGGGACAGGAGTTAGATACAACTAATCACATTAGACTAAAATATTATAATTCAACTTACTTAAAGGGAGCTCTGTTATATATATATTTTTATTATTAATTAATTTATTTGTATGTTTATTTTTGGCTGTGTTGGGTCTTTGTTTCTGTGCGAGGGCTTTCTCTAGTTGCGGCAAGCGGGGGCCACTCTTCATCGCGGTGCGCGGGCCTCTCACCATCGTGGCCTCTCTTGTTGCGGAGCACAGGCTCCAGCTGCACAGGCTCAGTAGTTGTGGCTCACGGGCCCAGTTGCTCCGCAGCATGTGGGATCCTCCCAGACCAGGGCTCGAACCCATGTCCCCTGCATTGGCAGGCAGATTCTCAACCACTGCGCTGCCAGGGAAGCCCCTCTTATATTTTTAATGCTCTTAAAATTGCAAATGATAGAAATAAAATTACCACTCACTTAAGGAGGAAAGGAAAATTGTTTTCAGGAACCGTAGTTGGCTCTGCTTTCTTCTGCACTGGCTTTATTCTCAAGTTTGCCCTCTCCAAGTGGTATCAAGATGGCTCTCTTAGCATCCAGAGTCTTTTAAAGAGAGAGCTTCTTTCCTAGTACTCCTAGCAAATGTCCTCAGGAGAGCTTTCATTATCCCAGTGTGGGTCCCTGGAGCCAGACAGTGCTCACAACTCCATAGCAACAACATGGGCTGAGAGTTGTGGAGAGAGAAAGTTCCCCGAAGGAAAACTTGGATGCACTTAGCTAAAAACGGGAAGATATGCTGGGCAGGCAAAAACAAAAGATGTTCATAATACATATGATAAATAACTAATTTAAAAAAAAACCTAATTTTAAAATAACATTAAAATGAGAAAAAGTTTGTGCTATTTTACTTTTTAATGCTTGAATGAGCCTGTAATGTCTTGCCAGGTAGGAGCGGCACTTAGACCAGCCTTCACCTCAGAGACGCCACCTGATGTCACTGCCAAAGCATGTCAGGTAAAAGGTTAAAAATAAATTTTAAGAAAAACCCTCTCTTAGGAAGCAGCTCTCCAGTTAGTATTTGATACCAAGGTTCTACGTTATAGTTGTCTAACCATTAATCTCAGTTGCCCCTTTTCCTTTACTTTTTAAGTTTAGAGAACTTTTTCTTTCTTATAACTGCATGGTAATCCAATATATGGGTATGTCACCAGCTCCTTAGTGATGGAAATATGGGTTTTTTCGTCTTTTGCTATTATGGATACTGCTGCAGTGAATGACCTTCTTTCTGCATAGGTCATTTCACTGGGTCTAAGCATATCTGTGAGATAAATTCCCTAAAATTGAATTGCTGGGTTCAAGAGTATATTACAGGAGTTTACCAATTTAAACTCCTACCAGCACTGTATGTAAGTGCCTATTTCCCCAAAGTCTCAGCAGCATTGTGAGTTGTCAAACTTAGATTTTTGTGTATATGATGGAGTAAAAAGGGTATCTCAGGATAGTTTAGATTTGTATTTCAAGTGAGGCTGAGCTTTTTTTCATATAGCTGAGAGCCATATAATATACAGTTTTAAATAGTTGCTTTTCTTGGTGTGGTTGTCAGACATTCAGTATCCAGACCTGAATGGCCTGAAAGCAGAACTGATGTGAATTAAATTAATTATAATTTTACTCAGTATTTTCAAATTTCTAAATTCATTTGTATTTAGGAAATGTTTGAGAGCCTTCAAATATTCACAGAAGTGTGTTAACTGTTGTCCTGAGTCTAATTTATCATCGTTTTTATTATATGTGGTCTCGCTGTAAGCCACTTGAAATCTTTTGTGAAATGAGACGCACACTAAATAAATATAAAAGAAAAATAAATTTTCTGTAGTAAAAGAGAAATATGGTGACACCCAGGAAAACCTTTATAGATAACCTCTGATAATTGAGTAAACTTTTTGAATTGGAGGATTATTAATGATGTTTTGTTTTTAAAATTAAAAATATCTTCAAAAGAATCAAAATCTTCATTGAGGTTTAAATGGTAGGTAATTTATCTTTCAAGAAAGATAAAATAATTAACCATGCAATTAATCGCTGTTTTTAAAATAATAATAAGATGAAATAGTCAAGATTGGAGATATAATTCAGATGTTAATCCAAACATTTATGAAAGTGATGCCTTTCATGGCTTAATTTCACTGTGTTAATAAGATCTGAAACTCTGATTTATATACTTATTAGCACAGTTTCCTTTCTTCAACCTTAAGACTTCATTCCCTTTTGAAATGCTGGCTTTGACTATCATTATCACCAGTATCCCTTGGGGTTTCTTGATAGCAAGATGATTTCAATGACCAGATTCCTGAGATATGGGTGAGTTTTGCTGAACTCACAAAGGGGGTGTTTATAATTTTTATAATTTTTAAATATAGCCTTTGATTTTCTTAAAAAACTAGGTTTGCAGTGCCTGGATAGCAAGTGGAGTTGTAAGTGACCTTAATGATCTCCGAAGAGTTCATCAGTTGCTTGTTGCATCATTAACAAAAATTCAGGTTGGAAAAGAAGCTCTAAGTCACTTATATAATGAAAGTGCTTCTACCATGGAGATCTTAGCTGTGCTAAAAGCCTGGGCAGAGGTTAGTACTTCTAGAATTTTGGAAGTTGTTAATAAACATCTTAGGCCATAAACTGAAGTTAGCTATTTAAAACACAAATAAGTCTATGTTTAAGGTTGACAGAAGACTTTCAATATGAGGTGTATTTATATGCTAATTGATATTTTGGCCAAGGATTCTAAAGTATCCTCTGTTGTCTGTTATCTGCTGCTTTTAGCAGGGGCAATCATGAGAGACATTAATAGTAGCCAATGGAAATCAACTTTTATTGAAACCTGAATTATTGGAAATGTGGGTTTGCTCATATATTCTATCAACTCTATAACACATATGTTAATATTTTTTAGTGCTCTTTCATAAAGTTACTTGAATATTAAGTTGGTTTATTTCCTAAGATTAGAGAAATCTTGGAAGTGCTTAACTCTTCTTTATTTACTTTTCTAATCAGGAAGAAAGCTATATAATTTTTAAATTTACGATGGAAATGTTTACACAGAATAGTACAGTGAACTCATATATACCCGTCATCCAGCTTCAGCAGTTACCAGACTTGTCCAGTCTTGGTTCATATACCACTTTAATGAAGTATATAGTCTCAGATTGCAACTGAGAGAATTAACCAACATATAAGAAAGGGTTTCCTTCAGTGGGGCTAATTAAAATCAGAAGATTGTAAAGTGTCTATTTTTGTCATTATTTAGTGTTGACAAATCTCAGGAAGTAGTTCTGCCTAGATTTAATAAGTTGGATCTAATGATCTTTAACAGTCAACTCTAAATGCTTTAAACATATGCTTTTAATAGAGCAAACAGATTCTGTAATTTCTGTAACCTATTTTATAAATTACTCTGTGCTTATATAGTGTTCTTTGTAATAATTTGAAACTCTATACTCTTGCTTAAGCCATTACTTTCTCCTGTTCTCTCCTTAGTGAAAGTAATGACTAGCCAACAAGTTCCATGTAATTGAGGTCCATAATTATCTGAAATCCTTGGAGCCAGATATATTTGGGATTTAAAATTTGGATGCATATTTCATGTATTCATCTAGGATGTCTGGGACAATACCATAGAATCTGTAATCAAACACTTAAATATATCTGTGTGAAATGTTTGAATATTCACATTGTAGAAATAGCTTCACATAAATTTTTTTGTGTTTTGCCACCAGATTGATTTGCCGACAAACTTAGATTTTTCAGAGCTTTTTGGATTTTGGAGTTATGGATAAAGAGATAGTACACATTATGTACAATGTTGAATACTTTAACATTCTGTAGTCCATGTTAAATCTATATAGTTAAGCTTTTTATAGTAATTTAGTGGTAACATTGAAAGAAGATATTCAGCTTATTTCAATTCAGAGATGGCTGCCTGTAGCCATATTTTGAAATGGATTACAAGGCCATGTCTAGGCTTAGTAAAAGAGAGTGCCATGATCATTTAATTATAGCTGTCATGGTTGTAAACTGCAAGGTGGCAGCATATTTGTCAAATGTTTATTATCCCTAATATATCTCACTGAAGATAATGCTTTTGGATCTTTCTACCCTAGTTTTGTGTGTGTGGTTACATATGTATACCTTCTTGGTATCACAATGCATGTTAAGTCCAGGAGGCAGGCTCAAGGTAAGTCTGCCTCTTCAGCAAGATAAAAATATTGTAACACCTTTTCAGTGGATACGAGATTTTCCTATTTATAAAGTAACCTTTATACAGGTCTACATAATTGCTGTAGAAAGACATAAAAACCACAAACAACCTTTGAAGACTACCTGTTCAGAAGAGAGTGTCGGAAACGGGTCGATTTCATCAGACGGGCTGCTAGACTTAGTCCACGCAGATCTTGGCACATTAAGTAGGCTCTGGCTTGCTGCGCTTCAGGATTTTGCTCTCCTAACTTTGCCTTCAGAATTTGCCTGCCAGCTTCCTGTTGAAGGTAAGGGGGGGAAATATTTACATAATCCCTAGAATGACAGTCAGTAACATGTATTTTCAAAATTTCTCCGATAGCAGGTAATGTTTATCTGAAACATTTTCCCAGAATAATTTTCATTCATAGAATAAGCACGGGAGAGTTGCTTCAGGGTGGAGACCCTGAAGTTGAATCTCTAAGTCACAAGGCATGCTCGTCTTACCTCACAAGACACTGCCAAATCGCTCTCCAAAGTGGTTACAACAATGTATGTGCAACATACATTGCATACAAACAACATACATTACAAACAGCAACATGCTTCTGTTTTTCTACATCTTCCCATCATTATATGTTATCATTGTTAATAATTTTTGTCAATCTGATGAGTATGAAAGCGTTTCATTGGTTTATTTCCTAGATTGGGAATCTTTTTTCATTGGTTTATGGGACGTTTAAGTTTCTTTTTCCATAAATCACCTAGTCATAATCTTTGCCCATTTTCTACTATTTGACATTTTCTTACTGACTTATTAATCCTTTACATATGTTTAATACTATTCCTTTGTGATTCCATATCTTGCAGGTATCTTCTTTCAGCCTGTAGTTTGCTCTTTTATCTTTTTAAAAGTAATATAATCAGTTGTTTATGGTTTTTGTATAGTGCCTAATACGTCTTTGTAACTTAAGGTCATAAAGAAATATAAGCTTTACAGTTTTGCTTTTTATATTTTGGACTTTAGTCCAGCTAGAATTTATATTATGTGTGTGGAATGAGGATAGGGATCAAATTTTATTTTTTAATTTAAAAAAAAATTTAAATTAATCTTAATTGGAGTATAGTTGCTTTACAATGTTGTGTTAATTTCTGCTGTACAGCAAAGTGAATCAGTTATACATATACATATATCTACTCTTTTTTAGATTCCCTTAGGGGTCTAATTTTATAGTCAGTTATTAATATTGCATTTTATGGATTGGATATTTGGTAGCTGCTTTTAATTTTTATGTTATTCCAAAATGGCTATTATTTTTTTTTACTCTTTGCTATGAATTTTAGGGTCAGCCTATCAAGTTCTGTTAGAATTTTAATTGGAATTATACACAAAGAGATATGTGGAGTGTTTATTGTACTTTGTACCTTTCAATAGCATTAAAAATGGAAACAAAATGGAAATAAACCGATTTATTGACATAATTTATCAGCAAATGTTAATGACACATAAATTATCAAAATGTAGTGTTGGGAGGAGAGCAAGTTTGAAAGCAAGTTTAAAAAGGATACACACAGTATGAGGCTTTTAAGGAAACTCACACAAGAAATAACAGCATCTATTATTTATGAATACAGACGTCTAGAGTGAAAGTGTAAGACCATAATGAGAGTGATTCACAGTGACTTGAGGAAAGTGGTTACAAAAGGAGGGGCAAGAATTAGTGGTGTACAAAGTTTTAGGAGTTTTTTTGTTTGTTTTTTAAGAAAGAGATTTAAGAAAGACAAAATGTTAATCTTGGAGATAGGTAAATAGGTATCTGTTTTATACATGCATACACATACTCTGGTTTCTTTTCAGATCCTATAAGTCTTTCACCTTCTAAACACGCATATACACATCACATATTTGTTTTAAAATATTTTGTGATTAAAAATAAAAAGTGGGGCTTCCCTGGTGGCGCACTGGTTGAGAGTCCGCCTGCCGATGCAAGGGACACAGGTTCGTGCCCCGGTCCGGGAAGATCCCACGTGCCGCTGAGCGGCTAGGCCCGTGAGCCATGGCCGCTGAGCCTGTGCGTCCGGAGCCTGTGCTCCACAACGGGAGAGGCCACAACAGTGAGAGGCCTGCGTACCGCAAAAAATAATAATAATAAAATAAAAAGTTAAGAATTAGCCTGCAAATTTTCTTATAAAGTTGTAAGGATATATCAGCCCTGTGACCGAACAGTTGTGTGCTCAGGAGAAATAAAATCATTGATAACAAAATATTGATAATGTAGCAGCATGGATGAATCTCTGAAAACATTGTTAAACAAAAACATAGTCACAGGGACCTCCCTTGGTGATCCAGTGGTTAAGACTTCGCCTTCCAATGCAGGGGGTGCAGGTTTGATCCCTGGTTGGGGAGCTAAGATCCCACATGCATAGTAGCCAAAAAAACCTGAAACATGATACAGAAGCAGTATTATAACAAATTCAATAAAAACTTTTTTTTAACTTATTTATTTTTTTATTTATTTGGCTGTGTTGCGTCTTGGTTGCTGCGTGCGGGCTTTCTCTAGTTGCGGCGAGCAGGGGCTACTCTTCCTTGCGGTGTGTGGGTTTCTCACTGCAATGGCTTCTCTTGTTTCGGAGCACGGGCTCTAGGCGTGCAGGCTTCAGTAGTTGTGGCAAACAGGCTCAGTAGTTGTGGTGCTCAGACTTAGTTGCTCCATGGCATGTGAGATCTTCCTGGACCAGGGCTCGAACCCGTGTCCCCTGCATTGGCAGGCGGATTCTTAACCACCACACCACCAGGGAAGTCCCGAAAAAAAGCTTTTAAAATGGCCAACATCAAAAAAAGGGGGTTCCCTGGTGGCACAGTGGTTAAGAATCCACTAATGCAGGGGGTACAGGTTCGAGCCCGGTCCGGGAAGATCCCATATGCCGCAGAGCAACTAAGCCCGTGTGCCGCAACTACTGAGCCTGCGTTCTAGAGCCTGTGAGCCACAACTACTGAGCCCGCGTGCCTAGAGCCCATGCTCCGCAGCAAGAGAAGCCACTGCAGTGAGAAGCCCACGCACTGCAACGAAGAGTAGCCCCCACTCACTGCAACTAGAGAAAGCCTGTGCACAGCAATGAAGACCCAACACAGCCAAAAATAAATAAATAAAATAAATAAATTTATTTTTTTAAAAAACCTCAGTCACAAACAAGTACATACTGGATATTTTTCCATTTCTGTGAAGTCCAAGCACAGGCAAAACGTCTGTGGTGATAAAAGTCAAAAAGTAGTTGCCGGGCTCCTCTGGTGGCACAGTGGTTAAGAATCTGCCTGCCAGTGCAGGGGACACGTGTTTGAGCCCTGGTCTGGGAAGATCCCACATGCTGAGGAGCAACTAATAAGCCTGTGCGCCACAACTACTGAGCCTGTGCTCTAGAACCCGCGAGCCACAACTGCTGAGCCCTCGTGCCACAACTACTGAAGTCCGTGTGCCTAGAGCCCGTGCTCTGCAGCAAGAGAATCCACGGCAATGAGAAGCCCACACACTGCAATGAAGAGTAGCCCAAGCTCGCCACAACTAGAGAAACCCTGCGCAGCAACGAAGACCCAACACAGCCAAAAAAAATAATAAAATAAATGGATAAATTTTTAAAAAAAAAGTAGTTGCCTTGAGGTGTAGGGGACTGACTGGAAAGGGTCACAAAGGAAATTTTGGGATGATGGAAATGGTCTATATCTTGTAACAGATAAAAGGGAAAATGTAGTGTGAGCTAATCTCTTCGTTTATTCCTCCTGAAACTGTTTGCTTTCCCTTTTTTGTAGGTGGTGCTTTCTACACAGCAGAGACTAGTGAAAACGCAAAATTGCATTATTACAGCTCCTGGGCGTTTATCCTCCATGCTACAGCACTGTGGCTTACAAGCACAGGCTTTGTTGTTGCTGACCCAGATGAGGGAGCACCTAATCTCTCAAGGCCTGTAACACCAACTTCCATGTGTCAGGGGTCATCATCTGGGGCTCCAGTAAAGTCCCCTGAGGATGTCTACACTGAGAGATTCCATCTTATTTTAGGTCAGTAAAAGACCTTACTAGCTTCTGACCCTACAGAGTTTTTCTTGAATTGTGCCCCCTGCCTATCAGCTCTTGGTGGCTATTACTTCATTCTTTATTAGGCATTAGTGATAGCCTTGATGTATACAAGTGAGTAAGCTTGTATACAGCTTATAAAATTGCAAATTTCATTAAGTCTTGAATGCCATTACAGGCTGGCTTTAGCATCGAGTTGAATGTATGTAAAATTTGCAAAAGAAGCCTAGTTCTTTCCACATGCTTTTTTTTTTTTTGCGGTACGCGGGCCTCTCACTGTTGTGGCCTCTCCCGTTGCGGAGCACAGGCTCCGGACGCGCAGGCTCAGCGGCCATGGCTCATGGGCCTAGCTGCTCCGCGGCATGTGGGATCTTCCCAGATTGGGGCACGAACCCATGTGCCCTGCATCGGCAGGCGGACTCCCAGCCACTGCGCCACCACAGAAGCCTTGGAACTTCATTTTTAAAGTGAAGTATCTTTCTAGGTACAGTGAGTTTCTAGAATAAATATTTTTCATACTTACCTTGTTCTGAGGAAACAAGTTATTAGATCATTACCTATAAATAAGTTATTGATTTAAGTGACATGTGAGAGTTATAAAGGCAAGTGATTAAATTAAGTAAGGTTTATGGTTCATAGAGCTTCTGTTATTCCTTACCAGGCCAAACATGACCGGATTTCTTATTTCCTTGGGTATGTTAAAATTTTGTTTTCGCTTGCCTTGAGATGAGAACTTTCTAAAAAACATTTAGGACTTCCCTGGTGGTCCAGTGGCTAAGACTCCGCGCTCCCAATGCAGGGGGGTGCTCCCAATGCAGGGGGCCCGGGTCCGGTCCCTAGTTTGGTCAGGGAACTAGGTCCCACGTGCCGCAACTAAGAGTTTGCATGCTGCAACGAAGATCCTGCATGAGGCAATGAAGACCCAGGGCAGCCAAATAAATAAATATTTCTTTTAAATAAAAAAATTTTTCAAGATAAAAATGAACTTTTATATAACGAAGATTGGCAGGGCATAAGCTGTGCAGTACGGTTACCTCAGTTCAAATTCTTGGTGTGCCCCATTGTAATGGACCTTTAGCAAACTATTTAAGCTCTGTGTGCTTAAAAGGAGTGGTAATAGGGCTTCCCTGGTGGCGCAGTGGTTGAGAGTCCACCTGCCGATGCAGGGGACACGGGTTCATGCCCCGGTCCGGGAAGATCCCACATGCCGCTGAGCCTGTGCGTCTGGAGCCTGTGCTCCGCAACAGGAGAGGCCACGACAGTGAGAGGCCCGCGTACCACTAAAAGAAAAAAAAGGAGTGGTAATAATAGTACCTACTTTCTCAGATAGTGAAATGATATACTTAAAGTGCAATGCCTGATACATGGTAATCACTCAATAAATTTTAGTCAAAGTTATGAAACTCTACATGTTAAATTCTCTGGTGCAATTTTATTGTAATTTTTGCAGTAGTGAGCAAGCCTAATTGAGATTATTATTTGTGTATATGTTGATAAAAACAAACTATTAAGAGATTGCCTTATCACTTAATTGTTTAGTCTTAAATTCATTGTGGTTTATTTGCATTACCTTTTTGCTAAGTTTATTTGTATATCTTATCAAAATAGAAAATTATTTAACTTCATAAACTAAGAATCTCAAAGAAGCCTCGTTCTCTTTTTCTGCTTTCTACAGGAATCAGTGTGGAATTTCTGTGTTCCTTACGTTCAGATGCAACCATGGAAAGCATTACTGCTTGTTTACATGCGTTACAGGCCCTTCTAGATGTTCCTTGGCCCAGATCTAAAATTGGCAGTGATCAGGTGATTTCTTGTTTTTTGTTTGGCTTCTGTACATGTCAAGGAACAGGAACAGAAACATGTCCAGGTTACTACAGTCAATAGGGAGTAAACACGGAGAAGTAAAAAGGAGACTAAAAAACTGCACAGCTAGGCCTCAGAACTGAAATGGCATCAGCAACTGTGCTGACCTAGGAGCAGTCATACCTCTTTCTGTCTCTGCTTCTGTCGCACTTATTTCTGCTGCCACCAGCCAACCACTCCGTGTAGCAGCTCTTCATGTGAACTTTCTGCAATGATGGGAAGGTTCTATATCATACTGTCTTTGTCTCTTTCCGCTTCAGTGCACCCTGCTCTTCGTATATACCTGTATCTTATACCCCATTTCCCTGAGTTTCTTCTTGGTTCACGTAGTTATTGTCAGTTACGTAGTATTCCTCTTGGCTGAGTTCTCTATCCAAGTCTTTTTAAGAGACGACTGGCTAGTCTCTAGGTGGAGTCAGACACTAATATCAGACCCAGTTGTGACCATGGTTAAAAGATCACTGTACACAGCTGATTCACTTTGTGATACAGCAGAAACTAACACACCATTGTAAAGCAATTATACTCCAATAGAGATGTTAAAAAAAAAAAAGATCACTGTACAAAGAATGGCAGTTCCTTTAACTGCTTTCCCAAGAGCAACTCTGTATTGGGCAGGCACCCTTAGCATCAGGTACTACCAGTATATTGAATTGTATATTAAATTGACTCTTGGATGTTAAGAAAAATGGATGGTATGATTTCTTTTCTATACAGTTATTTAACTTATTACTACTATCGTTTATTAGGTTTAAAGTATTAATCAGGCTCCTGCCTGACTTGGATTGTACTTGAATAAATTTTAAACTTTTTCTGCTTGTTTATTCTGTATGTTAAAACAAGTATCATAGGGGCTTCCCTGGTGGCGCAGTGGTTGGAAGTCTTCCTGCTAATGCAGGGGATGCGGGTTCAAGCCCTGGTCTGGGAGGATCCCACATGCCGCGGAGCGACTGGGCCCGTGAGCCACAACTACTGAGCCTGCGCGTCTGGAGCCTGTGCTCTGCAACGGGAGAGCCCGCGATAGTGAGAGGCCCGCGCACCGCGATGAAGAGTGGCCCCCGCTTGCCACAACTAGAGAAAGCCCTCGCACAGAAACGAAGACCCAACACAGCAAAAATAAATAAATTAATTAATAAACTCCTACCCACAACATCTTTAAAAAAAAAAAAAGTATCATAATGACAGTTTTACTATTATTTTCAAAGATGAAAGAAAGCCACCAGAGTAACCAATAGAAAAGAAAAGGAGAAAATGAAATAGTATTTGTCCAGTGTATTTTATTCTTTAGAGAGATATTCATTCTGTGCTTAATAACTCATCCACTTTTAATGTCATACTTCGCCATCATTCTTTGTTAGTACCAGAAAACTTTAATATAAATCTAGGAATCTACATGGCAGTCCTTATATACTTTTAGCCACATTTTTCATCTTGTTTTAGAAATCTCGTTTGTTTTCCCACTTTAGGACCTGTGTGAAAATGATCTTTTGTCATAGTGCCATCTCCCACAGGATTGGACAAAAACCAACCTGGAGTTGGTTTAAAGTGGAGCAAGTGTTACATAACTTTATTGCCCTAACACCTTTATTTTTTATGGACCATTGTTTCTTTCTCTGAATTTTGTCATGGCATTTAACATTGGTATTTTTTTTTTAAGTATGTAATTTTCCATATAGTCTCACCTGTTTTCTGTGATAGGACTTGGGTATCGAGTTGTTGAATGTACTACATCGAGTAATTTTGACCCGAGAATCACCTTCCATTCAGCTGGCTTCTCTTGAAGTGGTAAGGCAGATTATCTGTGCAGCTCAAGAACATGTGAAGGAGAAAAGACGAAGTGCAGAAGGTGAATGTTCCTATAATGCCAAATCAATCACACGGCATCATTATTTTTTTAAGTATTGCTTATGTGTCTATGTCGTTCTGAGAATTTATTGTGTATAGTACAAACCTCTAGGTATGGCTTCCAAATCCTCTCATGCACCTCTACGTGTTAGCTTGGATGTTGTCAGTAGCTAAACTACTATTCCTTGGGAAAATTAGAATTTTAACAGCCCTGGAAGGAAAAAAAATTCTTTATACTGATTGAGTACCTACTTTTAAGTGTTTACCAATGTACTTGGAAAGAACTACTGACAATTCTTTAATAACTTAAGTTTTGCAAAGTGATTAAATTGTTCATTTACAAGTCAAATTTGGTATTGGTGAGTTTATCACTTAAGATTACATTTGACTACCTATAACAGAAAATCCAATACAACAGTAGATTTAAAACACGAGGACTTATTCTCTCATCTAAAAGAAGTCCAGAAGTTGGCAGTCCTGGGCTGAGATGGCAGCTTCTTAAAGACATCAGGGACCTCAGTTCCTATCTTTCTGCCCAGCCACTACCAATATTAAGGTGGTAAGGTCAGTGCTGGAGCTCTAGCTATCAGGTTCACACCTTAACAGCAAGGAGTTAACCAGACAATATTTTAAGGCTGAGAAGGTCACCGAGGATTTCTTTTGATCCATTGCAATAAGAAGTCCACATAAAGACAACTACTTTTACCTCCATAACTTTCTCTTTCATTCTTTAAGACCCAAGACTTCACCCATTTAAATGTGTTACCTACAACGGAAATGAACTAAACTGCCATCTACCAGAAGCAAAACAAACCTGAAGCATTTATTCAACATTGTTCTTTTTGTCTTTTAGTTGATGATGGGGCTGCTGAAAAGGAAACCTTGCCAGAATTTGGAGAGGGAAAGGACACAGGAGGACTTGTGCCTGGGAAATCTTTGGTCTTTGCAACACTGGAATTGTGTGTATGCATTCTAGTTAGACAGCTCCCAGAGCTAAATCCTAAATTGACAGGTAGCCCAGGAGTAAAAGCTACAAAGCCACAGATGCTGTCAGAAGATGGAAGTAGGTTGGTTTCCGCTGCATTAGTTATCCTCTCTGAACTTCCTGCAGTGTGCTCTCCTGAAGGTATGTTGTGGTGTTTGATTTGCTTTACTTGACCTGGAAGGAGAGAAATGGTTTTGATAGATAATGGAGGTAATGGTTGCTTATCTTTTCCTCATTACACAAATGCTGACCCCCAAAGCTTTGCATATGGTCTTTAATCCTCTAAGGTTAACATTACAATATTCCAGTAATCTGTTTTACTAAAAGGGTGAAAGTAAATACAGAGACAGCATGTACTCTACATAGATAGTCTCTTCCATGGTTGAGAATATTGTAAACCCATCGATGGCAATTACTAGCTCTTGGGCATTTTTTGGTATACAGTATCTAATGGACTTTCCCTACCTCAGTGACAACAGAAGCTTCTCATCATATCCAGTTCTGTTTTGAATCAAGTCCATGCTTTTAATATAGTGTTTAAGGCTCTGCAGAGTACAACTGCCTCCTGATTCCTTCCGTGTGAACCTTAAACCCAGGAGGCTTCATGCATATCCCTGATCTGTACTATTGTTGATGGTGTTACTTGATCCGAAATGACCCCAACCCCACCCCTTCTCTCCTTTGTAAAATTTTGCCTTCCTTTCAAGTTCAGCTCCAGCCCTACCTCATCTGTGAAGGCTTCCCTAAAAACTCTGGCTCATATTGAGTTTTGTTTTGTTTTTCTTTTTTTTTGTTTGTTTGTTTTGTGTGTGTGTGTGTGTATGTGTGTGTAGCTTCCATATGTAGATATGTAGTTTTTATGTGTCATATAGAGGTATATGTAATTGATTATTATAGAAAGAGAAGGTAAATATATATACAGACATATGTCTTGTTTCCAGTGAAATTTTGTATCCTCTAGTACATAATAGGGACTCAGTATTTAATAGATACTTCTTAATTGGTAAGCATATTTCTGCTTAAATGTGTCTTGACCAACTTACATTCTGTCCTATTTTTAACATGACTTTAAGCTTCAGTTTGACTTTTAAACGTGTATTCCTTGTTCTCACACCCTGTCTTACACCAATAGTAGCAGAAAAAGTGACTAGCAGAGGATTGGGGGCAAAAATATACGATGTGAGTTTTATTGATAGCCTCTGGGAAAATTGATTGACTATTTTAGCTTTAGTCTCTTCTCTTTCACTTTAAACAAAGTGACTTTTTAACTCCTTAGTGGCCATGGAAACTTTAATATTTTGTACTGAGTGATTCACTACAAATTGCTTCAAAAGGGTTTAATATAAAATCCAAATGGATAGTGATAGTGGTTGCACAACATTGTGAATGTACTTAATGCCACTGAACTATTAAAAATGATTAAAATGGTAAATTTTTTGTTTCATATATTTTACCACACTAAAAAGTAAAAATAAATTCAATGTTTGTCAACTACCAAATAAAACAAAATAACACAGCAATGGATAATGGTACTGTGATATACTTTAAATAACATCTCCAATTATAGCCAAAATTTAATCCACCCTTTAAAATCTTAAAGTTATTTAAATTATCTTAACAGTTATAATCCCTAATGGAGAATAATCTTAAAAGCTAGAAATCTTTGACATTATCTAACTCATTTGGTGATTTCCTTTGAGGAACTGTATATAGACTGAAATAGTGTTTTTTAAAAATATTACAGGAAGCATCTCAATCCTCCCTACTATACTGTACCTCACAATTGGAGTCCTCAGAGAAACTGCTGTGAAGTTACCTGGGGGCCAGCTATCTTCAACAGTTGCAGCTTCCCTGCAGGCTCTGAAAGGAATATTATCTTCTCCCATGGCCCGAGCAGAAAAGAGCCATACTGCTTGGACTGACCTTCTCCGTAGTGCTTTAACAACAGTTCTTGACTGTTGGGATCCAGGTAATTTAGGCTCTTTGGAAGCAGTTGTTCAGTTTGTTTTAAAAAGCAAGAGGGACAGTTTTTTGAGAATTAGCTATTTACTTGATCATGTTTGGCAGTCGCACCTAAAGGAGACCACGGTTCACTACATACTTGTTTAGAGGATATGTATCGTAGACAGAAAATATCTATGGTCTCATTTTAGTATCTTTTTTTTTTTTTTTTTTTTGTGGTACCCGGGCCTCTCACTGTTGTGGCCTCTCCCGTTGCGGAGCACAGGCTCCGGACGCGCAGGCCCAGCGGCCATGGCTCACGGGCCCAGCTGCCCCGCAGCATGTGGGATCTTCCCGGACCGGGGCACGAACCCGTGTCCCCTGCATCGGCAGGCGGACTCTCAACCACTGCGCCACCAGGGAAGCCCCCTCATTTTAGTATCTTTAACGTTAATGCAATTAAATGACTGGCAGCCTGTATGTTGACAGTGAGAGACCTTCAAATGTAATAGTATGTTAATTTTAAAATACAGTATCATCCATGTCTAGCTGACAGAACTTTTTTAATATGCACAATGTACTGAAAACTGCATAAGGTATACATTACAAATATAATACAGGACTGATCTGTCCCTCCAGGACCTACTAGCTAAGTGACTAGACAAGTTATCCAACTTCTCTGAGCCTTAGTTTTCTCATTAACAAAATAAGGAGATTGTGTTGCAGGAGACTGTTAGAGCAATAACATAACATGCGAAAAGCATCTCGCTTTTTACCTGGCATATATCTATAAATGATAGCTAGTATTATGTTCAATGTCCATTAAACTTAGTTTTTCCCTTTGTTATTGTTGAGTAGGTCTTATTTTCAACATTATGTCATGGTAATTGTAAAAAGTGTTTAGACATATTATAAATTATCTCCTTTTTTAAAAAAAATATTTATTTGGCTGCATCAGGTCTTAGTTGTGGCACACGGGATCTTTTGTTGCGGCGTGTGGGTTTCCCTCTAATTGTGGTGCACAGGCTCCAGAGCACATGGACTCAGTAGTTGCAGCGTGCAGGGCTGTCTAGTCGTGGCTCAGGGGCTCTACAGCGCACAGGCTTAGTTGCCCCGCGGCATGTGGGATCTTAGTTCCCCGACCAGGGATCGAACCCACATCCCCTGCATGGGAGGTGGATTCTTAACCACTGGACCACCAGGGAAGTCCCTATCCCTGTCTTCTTTGTTCTGTTTATCAGTGTCACAATTCACCATATTCTATTTTGTATGGTAAAAAGGTTTCAGTTGAATTCAGCATTTATTGACCACGTACTTTGTGCCCAAAGTTGGGAGTCTAGGGGAGGCTAGTGCCATAAGGTATGATTAATACCATAGGAGCTCCTTGAAGGCAACAGTAATGTCTTATTTATCACTGCCTTTCTAGTATTAAAAAAAGGAGATAGGGACTTCCCTGGTGGTCCAGTGGTTAAGACTTCGCTTTCCAGTGCAGGGGGTATGGGTTGGATCCCTAGTCGGGAAGCTAAGATCCCACATGACTCGTGGCCAAAAATCCAAAACATGATACAGAAGCAATATAGTAACAAATTCAATAAAGACTTTAAAATTGGTCCACATCAAAAAAAAAACTTAAAAAAAAAGACCAACTGGCAAAAGTTAGAGTAGTCAGCTCTGTTTGAGTGAATCAGGTAGAGTGTCACAGTAGGGTTCTCTGGAAGCTCATGCTGAGATGGAGTTTGGGGAGCAAGAGGCTTATTAAGGAACAAAGCCTGTGAAGGGAATGGGGAAAGCAATCTTGGGCTAAAGAAGCCAAGCTGCAGTACCAGCATCCAGCAAAGCTCAGCATGCCTGCTGGGCGTCTCTGAATATTGCCTGTCAGTGCCTCCCATAGGACAGCAGTGTCTACACTCCCTCAGATGTGGCTGCCCCCTGAAGACTGTGATCTCAGTCAAGCAAACTCGGGGGCTGAGGCCAACCCTGAGGAGCTAACAGCTGACTGCATGCCTCACAGCTGGGCAGCACCTGCCCTCACAAAGGGGAGCTCAGTGCTACACCTCTGTAGCTACCACAAGAGTCTTCTCAAAACAGTCAGTTTCTTAAAGGATTAGAAAGCATTCTCCATTCTCCACATGGACATCATAGAAAAGGATTCTCACGCAACATTTTGATCTAAGACCAGCAGACCTAAATAGCATGGTACATTTGGGGACGGTAAGTAGAGCAACGAGAGAATGTGGGTTTGAGGGGAAAGAGTAAGAGGGTGGTGAATGGTGATTAGTAGAGATGGAATTTGGATGGTAAGTGGGGCCAGATGATGGAAGGTTTGGCATGATTGGTAATTTGGGCTGCCTTCAATAGGCATGTGTTCTTAAAACTGGAGTAAAGTGATGGGATTTGCATTTCTAAAGACTCACTCTGGCAGCAGTATAGAGAAAAAAGCAAGACTGTTGGAGACAAGGTGGTAGCAGTAAGGATAACAAGGAATGAAATAATGAAAACTAAAATGTTTAGCAAGTATTAACAGAATTTACTGATAGTTTGGTTTAGGAGTTGAAAGGGGTAAGGTGAGTTGGGTGTTCATGGTGCCCTTAACAGAAATACCAAAGTGAGGGTTTTCAGGGGAAGATAGTGAGTTTATTTTGAAATGCCTACAGGATAATCAAGTGGAATGAAATATGAAGCGGTCTGGGCTTCAAGAAAGTCTGGCTAGAGATGGTTTTAGACTGCATGCGTTTGGGAGTTGTCAGTGGGATGGCTGAAATCACCTAACTTGGGTTTATGCAACAAGATGGGAGGAGATTCCGAATATAATGCAGAAACAGAAGCCAAAGAAAAGAGAGTTTTAATGACTCGAGAGTGGTCAGCAGTGTAAAATACACTGTGGAGATCACGCTCACAGTGTTGAGGTACGAGAGAGGAGTAAGGGAGGGGAAGGATCAAGTACAGGCTCCTCTCGACAGGGAGACGAGAAAGCTGAAGGAAGATACAGGGTCAAGGAATTTTATTTTATTTTTTAGATGAGGCTCTAGTATGAGTTCATGCTTATGGGGAAAAAAAAGGTGGAAATGGGGTTGGAGTTGGAACTATTAGGGAGGGAAGCAGCATCCCTTTTCTAGGCAGAAAGGAAAAAACTTCACAGCACATTTAGAAGGATGAATCTGCCAGTGTGAGGGAGGAAAGGATGGAAAGTTAATAGGCGTAAGTTGTTAGGTTGAGTTATGATGAGCTTGCCTCTTTCATCTCACACACACACACACACACACACACACACACAGATGGTTTTCTGTTGTCTGTCAGAGAATGAGGTTAGGACACTGAGGATTTGGACTAGCTACTGAGAAGAATTAAGGAAGGAGCTGATAGGGAAAACATTTGCTTCATAACAAATTGCTCCAAAACTTAGTAACTTCAAACAACAAACATTTGTTACCTGACAGTTTTTGAGGGTCAGGAATTGGGGAGCAGCATAGCTGGGTGGTTCTGTCTTGGGGTCTCTCTTGAGGTTACTGTTAAGATGTTGGCCGGGGTCACAGCTAAAGACCCCATTTCCAAGGGGACTCGCTCATGGCTGTTGGTAAGAGGCCTCAGTCTCTCACTGGCTGTTAGCAGGAGGCCTCCGTTCCTTACCACATAGGCCTCTCCATGGGGCTTAATGCTAAGCGAACCTTGCATCTATTGTAGGTAAAAGAGAATGGGTATAATGGAATTTGGGCAGGGCTGGGAGAATAAGGGAATTTTAGAAGAAATGGGAAGAGGAACCCAGGAGAACTTTATCTTACGGAGAATAAAAAGACATTTTTACTAAACAGACTAGCTATTGTAGTTTCAAGTTGCTATAAATGACTAAGAATAACTTGGCTGTATGTGAAGCACTATGGCATCATGGTTAACAGTATGCTTTCTGGAATCAAACTGAATGCCTTACTAACCGTGTGAATTGGGCAAATGACTGAATTTCCGTTCCTCAGTTTCTCATCCATAAAATGGGGGAAATAAGTGTACCTACCTCACGATGCTAATGAGGATTAAATACAAAGTGCTTATAATAATACTGTCATAATTTAAATGTTAACCATGCACCTATTTTACCTTAAAATTATTCAAATTATTTTTATAAAATAAATCCTACCCATCCATAGTATTTTGCTTTCATTGCTGCTGTGTCTCAGGTGTCAGCTCAAACACTAATTTCCTAAACCTTTCTCTGACTGCCCAATGTAGCAACTCCTGGGTTGCTTTCTATTATCTCTTAATATATTTTTTATATTCATAGACCTTGTGACTAGCTGGAATCCTTTATTTACTTCTTGGTATATTCTGTATCTTCTCTGTAAATTGTATTGTCAGTGCCAAAAAGAGTGCTGGCACATAGAAAATGTTTCTTAAGTATTTGATGAGTGAATGTTACCAAACCTTCTACATATATATGTAATTTTTTTCATAAGTAGTAATCCATTCTTACACAATTTAATGAGTTGAATTTGCCACACCTTTTCCTTTTCAAATAACATTGATTTTCCACAAGAGGTTCATTAAAATTATTTAATGAGAGTATGACTTTGGGAAATGAAGTAAATTACATCCAGTAGAAAATTCCTTTAAATGATTGTGGCACACACAGATATTTTCAAATTTTTCTGTACTGTTAAGAAATGGTATATGTAGCAAACAAAGTGCTAAGTTATTTTCGCTTGACACGTGTATTATCAAAATATGAATACTTTAAACTTAACAAAGAAAAAACAACTGTCCAAGCATTTCTGTATTTCTCCACAATAAAAATAATAATATAACAGCTAATTTATATTGAGCATTATGTGCAACGTGCTATTCTGAATGCTTTGCGAGGATTAACTCATTTAATCCTCATAACCTTATAAATTTAAGTACTGTTACTTTCATTTTACAGATGAGAAAACTGAAGATGGGGTTAAATATCCAAGGTCACATAACTAGTTAATGCATATTCCTAGTAAATGTATATAAGTATTTACTGATGTCTTTACGTACGCAGACTGTAATTTCTTTGGTAATTCTTGACTCTAGAATTACTTAAAATGCATATTTTAAAGCTACAGCATTTGCCAGGATTCTTAGTCAGTCAGTCCGTATTACTGTCTGTAATCCTTAGGTACACAAAAGAAATTACTACCAAACTAGAGACAGCTTCACAGCTGTATATAACAGTAAATATGACAGTGTTGGGATCTGTTTCTCATAGATTATTTCTTTTTAGTAGCTGGAACACACCAAGAACTTGATGAAGTCAGTCTGCTTACTGCTATCACAGTATTTACTTTGTCTACCAGTCCAGAAGTAACTACGATCCCATGCCTTCAGAAGCGCTGTATTGAGAAATTTAAGGCTACTCTTGAGATAAAAGATCCTATGGTAAGTGTGTTTAGAAGATAGATGTTTGTAATAGGAACATGTTTAGGCTTTTGCAAAACTTTTCCTTATGATTTTGTTGAGTCCAACAGAAAGTACCAGACTGAAAATTATTTTTAGGTTTGGATTAATTCATGTTCTTGGGTTGACAAAGTCAAATAATAATGGTCTTGTTTTTTGGCCCTGAGGATGGAATGTAGTTAGTTGGAGAAAGATAAAGAAAATGTTTTTTAAAAAATTAAAAAACAAAAAAAACCTAAATTTGAATTAGGGGCATCTTAAAATTGATATATCCCTAGAACTTCAGTGGATTTCCTTTCAAAAAAAAAGGAAAGGAAGACTCTAGCATGTGCCTTCAGTATATGACTGCAAAATAATGGGACCTATTTCAAAAGCAGCATATACAAATTAATCCCATTCCTTTCTGGCCCTTTTATTTGCTAAATTAATTTCCTGTGCTGTTATGTGGTACAAAATAAGTTTGTAGCACATGATCACAAATAGACTCCTAAAATTTAGTAAACATTTTCTCTCAGAAAAAAAAATAATCATTCAAATGAATAAAGGATGGTTTCTATATTTGCTGTATAGTCATCTCCTTTTGTTCTCCTGTCCTATCTGTTTCCTCTAGCCTAACAGGAGCTTTATGTAGCAGTCTCAAAGTGGTGCCTCCAGTATGTGATGACACATAATTAATATGGTCCAGACATGGTTCCTTAAAACCTTCATAGCATCAAATATATGTGATTTTCATCTAAAACATTTTCCAGAATATTTTTCAAGTTTGTATGTTTGTTTGATTTTTTACATTATAGAGAGACAAACGAGGGGGAAAATGGGAACTAGTCAAAAGAAGAAAAATTAACCACTTTATTCCCACTCCAAGCTGTCACAACCACTGTTAGCATGCAAGTTTGAATACCTGTTAGTGCTTGGACTTCCAAAATTAAAGATAAATTAGAAATAAAATAAATTTAAGTGTGGGAGGGGAGGCTTTAAATGTTTTTCATTTACATTTTTTAATTTACTTTAAAAATTTACATTAAAACTTACATTTTAATATAAATGTAAATTTATATTTACAGTTTATACTATTTTTGTCTTTTTTCTGATTAGGTACAAATCAAGACCTATCAGCTCCTACTTTCCATTTTTCAGTATCCAAATCCAGCTGTTTCCTACCCGTACATTTACTCTTTAGTATCCTCTATCGTGGAAAAACTGCAGGAAATAGACAAAAGAAAACCTGAAGACACTACTGAGCTTCAGATCTTTCAAGAAGGCATAAAGGTTTTGGAAGCACTGGTAGCCATTGCTGAGGAACAGCATCGTAAGTGCTAGCACTAAATGCATACTAAATCAGAATCTGTCCAAAATCAGAAATTTAATGTTATTTAAACTGTAAAACATCCCATTAGTCACTTAGCATTATATTTTCACACTCGTGGAAAGGCAGGTGTTGATGTTAATCAATCAACAGTATTGAACTGTTTTGTATTAATTTGGGAGAAGAGATTGGAAGAACTGCTTCCCTTCAAGTGGGGGAAATATGTCCAGATCAAGTGTATAAGAAACATTTACATCCCTGAACCTGGGGCTTACATCATTTGTTTACTTTCCAGGCTCTCAGCTGGTGGCCTGTCTTCTGCCCATCCTCATTTCCTTCCTTTTGGATGAGAATGCTCTGGGATCAGCAACTTCCATAATGAGAAATCTACATGACTTTGCTTTGCAAAATCTCATGCAGATTGGGCCTCAGTATTCATCAGTTTTTAAAAGTGTAATGGCTTCCTCTCCAGCCTTGAAAGCCCGCCTTGAAGCTGCTATAAAGGGCAATCAAGAAAGTGTCAAACTCAAGATACCAACATCTAAACATACTAAGAACTCTGGAAAGAATTCAAGCATCCAATTAAAGACCAACTTCCTCTGATGTTTTTTTTTGAATAGTAAGCACCTTAACACAATACTTGATCATTTCTTTCACTTTGGGGGCAAAAGTGGCATTTTAGACACAAGTGCACTTGGAGGCTGTTTGTTTTAACTTAAATTGCTTTGAAAAGTCACAGCAAACTTAACATTTTTTGTGGGTTTCTTTTTTTCTTTCTTTCATATAATAAAATCACAGAGCTCTGTCAGAATTCTTGCCGGGAATTTCAATAAAGTGCTAAAGAACTAAACTTAGAAAACCAACCACTGCTTTAAAAACAAAATTTATTTCTTCTAATAGTCCATACACACATAGTACTATGACATATATAAATCTGACTCTAATATAAATTATCTGCATTTATATTGTATCTCGATTGCCAGTTTAAAATTCGGCCTTATTCAATAATTGTATTAGACTTTCTTGGATTTCTCAAACAACGTAAATGATTGGCAAGCTATTTAGGAAACTTGGTTTAGAATTATCTAAAATATGTAATAGTACAAATTAATTAATGCCCTACAGTGTGACTTAAGGTTTGGTGTCTATAAATATCATGGCTTTTTACCATCTATTGGTTTTATTTGTATTGAGTTCAGAAAATTGAAATTTTAGTCATTTTAAATAGAATAGGGCATTTCCACTTCAATTTCTCACATGGATTTTCTTTTACCTCTGTTCCTAATAATTTTCATCATTTTCATTTATGGCAAACATTCATACCAATGAGTTTAATATAGATTCATATCTATATTTAAATTAACTATGGGTTTATATAAATGTCAAATTTAGTACAACAAATTTAGATCCTCAATGAATACAAGTATGTTTTTTTTAACATGAAACATATTTTAATATAGAAAAAATCTAATGATAAAGTCATATTGGTTGAAGGATAATTTTTAATTATTGATGGTCATTGACTCTCCTTCCACTTCAGTGTTATACTGTGTGAATCAAGCACTGTGTCAGAACAAAGAATTTCCCTGTTAAAAATTAAAACCCGAAGTGAGAGGGGCATGTTCAGAATGGAGAGACACTTGGAGTCAAGAGAAAGCAATGTGATGGTACTCTATTTTATTATGTTTGTATATAAATACACTTGTAAATCGTTCAGAATGAAAGCATTTGACAAATTCTAACACTACAATCAGTTTTTCTAATTTACATAAATAAAGCTAATTTTCTTTATCATTCTTGTATTTGAAATTATTTTACTCACAAAAGATGACTGGTTAGTCTCTCAGAGTGCAGAAAATCATTTCTGTGGAGCAAATAATATTTTCTCTGAAACTTAGCCTGTTTTCTGAGGGGAGCCCTTTCTTTGGAACATTCTTTGCAATGGTTTGCATTCTTTGTCTTTCTAATTATCTCTATGAATTTGACTGTATACTCATTATTGTTTCCTTCACCTGAATGCCCTTCTCTCCCTTGTTCTATCTGGCTGACTCCCAGTCCTTTTAGGCCTGGTTTAAATGTCACTTCCCCTTGATAACTCCTTAACGCTTCTTACCCTCCTCTCAAACCAAGCAAATGTAACTGCTTCTTCATCTGTGTTCCTGCAGTACTTTATATATTATTCTATGCACTGAACATCACATTGCATTTTAATACTCCCTTTTAGACTGTGTCTTAAAGGGAGAAATTTTGTCTTCTGTAACTGCCTGTGTGGCATCAACTAGACACTTAAAAAACTGTTGAACTGTACTGGTGTAAGATGAATTTGAGCTGAGAAATTTATTCCTTTGCCAAGACAAATGCTGGACTGGGATATTCTCAGGATATAGTTTTTTTTATTTTTTTGTTTCTTTTGTATTGTTTTTTATTTCATTTAGTTTGTTCTTAAACATTAAGATTTCTGCTCCTCATTTAGTGACCTGGTATCCTGAATTGATACCAGGTCATCCTGGTATCCTGAATTGATATCCTGAATTGATCCTGAATTGATTTAAAGGTGCTATATGAATGTCAATAGTTGTGAAAAAATATGTCCAGTGTCATGGAATTAGGAACTTTGAGTTGGGCACAATTCTATAGGCTTTTTTTAATGTATCATCTTGTTTAATACAATATTGAATTAGTAAAGATACCCTTACTGATACAGAAATTAAGGCTTAACGGCTGAGACTTGAACCCACCTTTCTGATCCCAGGTTCCAAGCTAGAGACAGAAAAGGTCCGTTGGTGGTCCTGATTCTATCAAGGTAAAGCTTTTCTCTTCTTTCACTGTTCCACATTCCTTCCAGAGCTTTCTTCACTCCTAGTTGAAGATATTTTCATTTAATATTTCTCCAAATTGCCACCAAAAGTTTTCTGGCTAATACAACAGGAAAAAGTGGGAAAAATTTGTGACGTCTACAATTTCAATGGGAATAATGATTACATGATTAGTTGTTGATATAAGTTCTGATTTGTTTAAAGGTGAATAGTTAAGACTGAAAAACACATCAAAAATTCTTTACATCTGTTTTATTTTAACAAGTCTCCAGTTGTTATAAAGCAGTTGCACGTTAACTTGGTAATTCTTTACAAATTTAATGTGTTGATGAGCAACCTGGATGAAACAAAGTGGTATATATAATGTTTGCTTGAGCTTTATGTTTTTCTAAGGGAAGAAATACAGCCCAAACTACTAGTTGAGTCTCATTTTATTTAACCCACTATTTAAAAGCTTATCATGGAAAGACTTATAAAGTAACATCAGAAAGACCAGATTTCTATAAATAGAGCATCCAAAGCAAAATTTCTACTTCTATAAATCAAACTTCACTGCCCACCTAAAAAGAACATTAAGGCACTTTAAAAGATACAAATAAGTGCTATAAAAGAGATACAAGGATAGTGCTATGGGAACCCAGGGAAGAAAACTGACGCTTCTGAGATGGACTTCCTGGAAGGAATATCATATGGTACAGGCTTAGAGAATAATACATACTTGACGGAATAAATGTATAACCTAAGAGTCTTTTGTAACATTAATTTTGAAGAGAAGAATTCGCTTTGTCTTTTTATTACAATATTAGTTTACATTTTGAGGGAAGAAATTTCAACCCTCAAGCTAATAAACTATGATAATGTTAATACAAAACCAACAATATATGAAATAAAGTCTATACTACCCAAAAACTATAGTTAAAATGTTGAATCATTTCTGGCCGTTTAATGATTATATTATGCTAACAGTCCTAAAGCTTCAGTAGTCTGCCTATATGTATCTTTCAGAGTCCTGTTAACATAATTGTAGAATCAAGGTAATTACATATATTGCATTTTCTCCATCAATTGAATGTACTTTCCTCTTTACAAATAACTTGTTAACCCTTGCAAGACCTCAATTTATCAGAAATATGGTTATTCAACTGCTGGCTGACAGTTTAATGAACTGTGCCTATCTTGACTTTTCTGTTTATCAATCTACTTAGCTGATGCCTCGGCTTTTAGCTTTGAGGAAATGGGAAATTTTGTGTTGTGATGTAGAGCTGGAATGTATCCAGTACAGACCACAAATACAATCCCAGATTCTGTAAATTCAAAGGAGCTAGCTTCCTTTAATTGCCTTTCTGTTTGCTCAGGACTCCTGGCTGTTCTACTTAGGACATTATAAAATGATTCCACTGACTACTTGGAGAAAATTCTAATTACTTAATAGGCATTCTTAGCACATATCCACATATCGTTCTCTGACAAAATATTTCAGAAAATACTTAATTTTTTAAAGGATTCTATTAAGAAAATTTAAGAGGTCATTGCTACCAATGAAAAACTAATGTTGACAATGTTTTGCTTAATGGGATCAAAATTTAATACTTTTCTCTGAAAAAAATCTAGATGCAAAAAAACTGTAGACACACACACTATACACACACACACACACACACACACGCATATACACACACCTATCAGCAGTAGTGGACTGCTTTATAACATAAAACATTCCAAGAAAGAACAAAACAAGTGAGATATTTTTTAAAGCAATTTAAAGTATGCCAGTGACACAGCAAAAGCAGTTTTGTTAGTGTTGTTATTGGGCTAGTACAAGTGTCCTCAGAAAAAAAAAACCAGAACATTCATATGCAACCAAAACTGATGCTCTCTGGTGAACAACGAGCCTATAAGTCCCAATATTTCTCTGTTAGTTACTTGTTTCTAATCTTAACAAAGCTTTGGGCCTTGCAGTTTGCAATCAAATGCTGGAAGAGTGCTCACTGCTCCCTGAATTGCCAGGGTGACTTGTTTTCTCCTACTTTTTCCTCCCTAGTAGTGTCAGGTACTAGAAACACATCATCTAGGCCTTCATTTAAACACAAAAGCTTCGTAAAAACAGATTTGCTAAATTATGGAAATGCTTTTGTTTCAGCAGTCAACACACTCTTTTGAGTCAATACCAGATGAGAAATGGTTAGAACATGTACTTCCTATTCCCCAGTCAGCTGTATTGTGACTCTGCCATTTGCTATAGTTTTCATTGCAAATGCTTTCTCTTTTCAGTAATAATGTGACCATTCTGAGTTCTCAATTTTGTATAAAAATTTTTGTAGAATTTTCTACAATATGAAAATGTTCCTTTAGTTGTTTGATTTATATGCTTAACATAGTACTGGAACTTCCAGAAATCACCTACTGTCTGTCTCTGGGCAAACATATGCCTAAACCATTTATCTTACATATGACACCTAAAGCACAAGTGGCTTTATCTTTGAAGTCCAAAGATAAACTGGACTTCATCAAAATTAAGAACTTTTGTGCTTCAAAGGACACCATCAAGAAAGTGAAAAGACGGGACTTCCCTGATGGTCCAGTGGGTAAGACTCTGTTCCCAATGCAGGGGGCCTGGGTTCAATCCCTGGTCGGGGAACTAGATCCTGCATGCATGCCACAACTAAGAAGTCTGCATGCTGCAGTGAAGATCCTGCATGCCGCAACTAAAACCCGATGCAGCCAAAATAAATAAATATTAAAACAACAACATTATTAGAAAGTGAAAAGACAACCCACAGAATGGGAGAAAAAAATTTGCAAATCATAGCTAAATATATATATATAGAGAGAGAGAGAGAATATCCAGCATATGTAAAGAACTCTCAAAACTCAACAATGAAAAGACAACTCAATTTTAAAATGGGCAGAGTTAAAACAGACATTTCTCCAAAGAAGACATACAAATGGCTAATACACACATGAAAAGATGCTCAGTATCCTCATTCATGAGGGAAATGCAAAACCACAATGAGATACCACCTCATTTGATCACTAGGATGGCTGTGATCAAAAAGACAGTAACAAGTGTTGAGGAGGACGTGTAGAAATTAGAACTTTCTTATACTGCTGCTGAGAATTTGGTGCAGTTGCTTTGGAAACAGTCTGACAGTTTCTCAAAAAATTAAACATAATTAACAATATGATCCAGCAATTCCACTCCTAGGTATGAAAGAATTAAAAAGTCATGCAAAAACTTGTACATGAATATTCACAGCAGAATTATTGATAATAGCCAAAAAGTGGGAACAACCCAGGTGTCCATCAACTCATGAATATATAAACAAAGTTGGTATATCCATTCAATGGAATATTATTCAGCCATAAAAGGAATGAAGTACTGATACATGATACAATGGAGATTAACCTTAAAGACAGTATGCTAAGTGAAATAAGCTAGACATAAAATGCCTCTTGTTATATGGTTCCATTTTATGAAATGTCCATTGATATGAAATATTTATGAATAGGCAAATCCATATAAACAAAGTAAATTACTGGTTGTCAGGAGCTGAGGAAGATTGGAGGGGAAGGTGACTGCTAATGGGTATGGGGTTTCTTTTTGGAATGTGGAAAAGGTTCTGGAATTAGATAGTGGTGTTGGTTGCATAACCATGTGAATATAGTAAAAACCACAGAAAAGAACACTTTAAAAGGATGAATTCTGTGGTATGTGAATTTGTTATGGGTTGAATTATGTCTCCCAAATAGATGTCTTAAGCCCTAGTACCTCAGAATGTGACCTTATTTGAAAATAGGGTCATTACAAATGTAAATAGTTACAGTGAAGTCATATTGGAGTAGGGTGGGACCTTAATCCAATTTGACTAGTGTCCTTGTAAGAAGAGGAGAATGCCATTGGAAGGAGACACACACAGAGGGAAGACAGACATGTGAAGATGGCGGCAGAGACTGAAATTATGCTGCCACAGCCCAGAAATGCCTTGGCCTACCAGAAGCTGGGGGAGCAAGACCCTCCCCTAGAGGCTTTGGAGGGAACATGACCTGTCAACACCTTGATTTGGGGTTTTAGCTTTCAGAACTATGAGAGAATAAGTTTCTGCTGTTTAAAACGAGATTGTGGTACTTTGTAATGGCAGCCCTAGAGAACTCACACCGATTTATATCTGAAGTTTTAAAAAAGGAGTTAGTGGGCTTCCCTGGTGGGGCAGTGGTTTTAATAACAAAATTAAAAATAAAAAAATTCAACAATGGGGACATATAAAAGTATAAAATAAATGTCCATGAGTCTATCCTAATATAAATTATTGAATAAATAAATGGTGGAAAATAGACAAATCTCCCATGTAGAAGAATTCCAAATAATTTTATGTGAAACCTAACTCCCCACCCCTCAAGGGGTTGCGCATAGTAATTTCCTTTCAAAAAAAGGGGGAGGACTTCCCTGGTGGTGCGGTGGTTAAGAATCCACCTGCCAGTGCAGGAGACACAGGTTCGAGTCCTGGTCCAGGAAGATCCCACATGCCGCAGAGCAACTAAGCCCGTGTGCCACAACTACTGAGCCCACGTGCTACAACTACTGAAGCCCACATGCCTAGAGCCCATGCTCTCCGACAAGAGAAGCCACTGCAATGAGAAGCCCGTGCACCACAAATACTGAGCCCGCGCACCTAGAGCCCGTGCTCCGCAACAAGAGAAGCCACGGCAATGAGAAGCCTGCGCACTGCAACGAAGACCCCATCCAAAACCATCAAGGTCATCAAAAACAAGGAAAGTCTGAAAAACTATCACAACCAAGGAGGGCCTAAGGAGACAAAAATGTATCATATTCTGGATGGGATCCTGCAACAGAAATGGGACGTTAGGTAAAAACTAAGGCTGTCTGAATACAGTATGAACTTTAATTAATAATAAAGCATCGATATTGGTTCACTAGTTGAAAGGTACCATATTAACGTAATATGTTAATAACAGGCAAAACCGAGTGTTTAGGTATATGGCAACTCTGTACTACCTTCACAACTTTTCTGTAAATCTAAAACTATTCTAGGGCTTCCCCAATCCACCCACCAATTCTGGGGACACGGGTTCAAACTCTGGTCCGGGAAGATCCCACGTGCCGCGGGGCAGCTAAGCCCGTGTGCCACAAGTACTAAGCCTGTGCTCTAGAGCCCGTTAGCCACAACTACTGAGCCCACGCGCCAAAACTACTGAAGCCCGCGTGCCTAGAGCCCGGGCTCTGCAACAAGAGAAGCCACTTCAATGAGAAGCCTGTACACCGCAACGAAAAGCAGCCCCCGCTCGCTGCAACTAGAGAAAACCCACATGCAGCAACAAAGACCCAAGGCAGCCAAAAATAAAATAAGTAAATTTAAAAAAAATAAAAACTATTCTAAATTGTAAAGTTTATTTTAAAAGAAAAAGAAAATCAGATTCAGAATGTCTGGGGTATGGCCCAATAATTTGCATTTTTAAACAACGCTTGTTTTGCATCTTGCTTCTGATGGGTGGTCACAAGTCCATTTTTGGAGCAGCACTACCCTAACTAAGGTCAGCTCCCACTGTGGCTTTCAGCCTAAAGCAGAATGGCTGTGAGGTCACTTGACCTCTGCCTGTAGTAAATTTGCTGATTAACACTACAATAAGTATTTACAAAGTAGGTCAGCTATGCCTCTGTTCACCTGTGTTTTTAGGGATTAGTCAGAAGAAAAGGTAACTCTGTCTCTGGTCACCAGCAGGAAAAGGTGTGGTGGAATAGAAAAGTAGTTATCTGGCTTCCATTTTGAGAGTTAACACCCATCTTAATGGGTGTCAAAACACCTTAGTCACTTCCATTTTGTCTATGCTGCTCCCTTTCCATGTGCCACTTCCTTGAGTTCCATCCAAGATAAAAGAATTCAAGTGCCTAGCACTACCCCACAAAATGAATTGCTGAAGATGGCCACAATAAATAATGTTCCTGGACCCTTGTTTCCAACAGTCATTTCTCTAGACTTAATCATCAGCCAGTCACATTCCTAATGCTTTTTCTGTTCCCTCATACACATACCACCAGTTCCTCTTGCAGGTGAGAAGACTATAGCATTGAATGGGATACAGCAGTGTTTAGATAAGAGATCATAAAGATCTAGGTTTAACAGACTAATGATCCCTAGTAATTTATGCTACTTCATTGAAAACTCAGTATCCAGGGGAGAAAACTGGTAAGAAAAACAGGGCAGATCTCAGACCTAGAAGGACAAATACTGCTGGGAGTTAGGTTCTTTCGAAGTCCTTGGAAAACATATAACCATGAACATCAGTGATACAATTTTCATTACATAGTGATTACCACACTCTTTGAGAACAGGGAAATAATGTACCCTTCTCTTTGGTGTTTATACCCCATATTGTATTTCTACGTGTCCCCTGCTGCAGTGTTGCTCAGCCAACCTGTACACATAGGTCTCTCCATCTTTGCACAATCCTGTTTTCTTTCTTTCTTTCTTTCATTTATTTATTTTTGGCTGCGTTGGGTCTTTGTTGCTGCACATGGGCTTTCTCTAGTTGCAGCGAGCGGGGGCTGCTCTTCATTGTGGTACACGGGCTTCTCGTTGCGGTGGCTTCTCTTTGTTGTAGAGCACGGGCTCTAGGCACGCAGGCTTCAGTAGTTGTGCCTCTCAGGCTGTAGAGCGCAGGCTCAGTAGTTGTGGCGCACGGGTTTAGCTGCCCTGCGGCATGTGGGATCTTCCTGGACCAGGGCTGCATTGGCAGGCGGATTCTTAACCACTGCACCACCAGGGAAGCCCAATCCTTCTGTTTTCTTAACCACTTCTATTATTGTTCATTACATTTCCCTCCCCTTCATTAACTCTATTCTGTTCAGAGTCCAGAAGTAGAGACCATTGACTAATGATGACCTTGAGTGAGATCACTGCTAATTAGAAATGATCATATCTGTGAAAAGCACTTCCCTTGAACTCATAAAACCACCACAGTAGAATCTTAAGTACCTATAGTGTGCAACGCACTATGCGCATATAAGGAAGTACCAGTATAGAAAGAGCACTGAACTCTTAGCACCAATGGATCTGGATTCTAATTTTGTTAGGGTGGGCAGGTCAGCCTCCTGGCCTCAGTTTCTTCTCTGCTAAATAGTTGAGCATAGTGTGACCAACTATCCCTACTTGTCTAGGATTCCCAGGCTCAGCACTGAAAGTTCTGTGTCCCAGGAAACTCAGTACCAGGTGAGCCAGGATGGTTAGTTCCCCTCTTGGACAGGCTATCTGAGACCCTTTCTGGTTCTGACAGTTCTGGGTCAAAGCCTCAGGTGCTTCTCAAGGCATGTTGTCTATGACCTTTTGAGAGTGTGGACTGAGTCACAGAGAGACAGGGTAGTGGCTATATGCAAAGAACTTGTAAGGCTTCCTGCCTCCTGAGCTGTGACTCACGGGGGATGCTGCAGGCCATCATTCCTAACATCTCAGGGAAGCAGATCAGCTGAGAATGGTACACTCAGGCAAGAGACATTCTTAGGTTTCTCAGTGGGAAAGAAATTCAAAAACAACGGATTAATGAGAGGAATTTGTAGCAAATGTTGAGGCTGCCAGCATTTTTGCAAGTGAGCCAATGACCTTTTAAGCTATATCTACAACTGACTAGCTTCTTGGCCACCATCCCAATGAAGGTTCCTTTCCCAGTTTAAACTACATTCAAAACTGGCTTGGCAGCAAGGCTTTTAGCATCCTCAGATATAGACTTACTCCAGCAGGAGAGCATATGAAATCAACTTTCTAATAAAAGCTTAAAAAACATTTTTTTAACACAAAAAACAAACAAACCAAAAAAACCCAACAGCAACAGAGCGAGTGACTGCCACTGCTAATGTCGACAACTGAATCTATTGTCCTATTTTCATGAGTTTCAAGAAAAGGATCCTAGGGTCTTCCCTGGTGTTTCAGTGGTTAAGACTCTGTACTTCCACTGCAGGGGGCACGGGTTTGATCCCTGGTCGGGGAACTAAGAATCCGCATGCCAGGTGGCACGGCCAAAAAAAAAAAAAAAACAGCAACAAAAAAAGGGTCTTAGCTTAACTTGAATCGATAGGGAAGACAGCTGAACTCTAGGTCTTGAGTGGATTTACCACACTGCAAAGGACTACAGAGGTTGACCCTGAGTTGACTCTGAAAAGAGATGCAGCTTGCTGTAGATTTATATTTAATTTAAAAGCAAACTTCATAATCACCTTGCTCATTTTTCTGTGTGCCTCATTTCATTTTGTCTTTATGTTTAAGATTAACACCTATTTCAATCTCACCTTCTAGAATTATGGCCTAATTTCCTTCTCAGTCATTCTTCTTAAACAGCTGGATCCAAAACACAAGCCCCAAATACTTATTGAGTGGTGACAGGATGAACGTACATGGAGAAAGTCAAAAGAGCTAGATTAATACAGGCTATTTAAGGAACTTAGAAACAAATCAAGGAACTTCTCTAACTCAACAAATTAAGAGAGCAGTTATGTAAAGTCTCTTACCCACCCTTGGCCAATCAAAAATACAGTAAAATGAAGTTAAACTGGTTTAAGAAGTATGTGCCAAATAGTAGTATTTCCCCCAACCAAATTTACTTCTCTCCCCTTTCTGTTAGCTCTACTTTAGTAGAATCTAAGGCTATTAACAAAGGAAACTTTTAGCCACAAGTTCATGAGTTAATTATCTGGAGACTAATCATGACTCAAATGAGAATTCCTGTTTACACATACCCACAACAGCAGTAAAGGGATCTAATAGCATGAATAGCTACAGGAGATATTTTTGGTGATAAGAGGTCAACATGCGAGAGACTGGCTAAATAAGAAGGCTCTAGGCATGTGACTTTAAATTCTTTCAGTTGAAGAGTATCTATTATATGTTACTTAATAGACTGTGAGGAAATTAAAAGATATGTGCTGGTTTGCTTTGTCCACCCTGGCAGGTGGCCAAAGTTCTCATACTTGGCAAGACTGGGCCACCTGCCCTGTCCCCTGGCCTTTGGGTTTGTTAACCTCTCATCTATGGAGCTGAGGAGAGCTTTTAACTTCTTTAAATCCTACCTGGGAAGGAATTTCCTTTTTTTTTTCTTTTGAATTTTATTTTATTTTTTTATACAGCAGGTTCTTATTACTTATCCATTTTATACATATTAGTGTATATATGTCAATCCCAATCTCCCAATTCATCACACCACCACCCCCCACCCGCCGCTTCCCCTGCTTGGTGTCCATACGTTTGTTCTCTACATCTGTGTCTCAATTTCTGCCCTGCAAACCAGTTCACCTGTACCATTTTTCTAGGTTCCACGTATACGCATTAATATATGATATTTGTTTTTCTCTTTCTGACTTACTTCACTCTGTATGACAGTCTCTAGATTCATCCACATCTCTACAAATGACCCAATTTCATTCCTTTTTATGGCTGAGTAATATTCCATTGTATATATATACCACATCTTCTTTATTCATTCCACTGCTGATGGACGTTTAGGTTGCTTCCATGTCCTGGCTATTGTAAATAGTGCTGCTATGAACATTGGGGTGTGTGCATTTTTTGAATTACTGTTTTCTCTGGGTATATGCCCAGTAGCGGGATTGCTGGGTCATATGGTAGTTCTATTTGTAGTTTTTTAAGGAACCTCCATACTGTTCCCCACAGTGGCTGTATCAATTTACATTCTCACCAGCAGTACAAGAGCGTTCCTTTTCTCCACACCCTCTCCAGCATTTATTGTCTGGGGATTTTTTAACGGTGCGATTCTGATGGGTGTGAAGGGATACCTCACTGTAGTTTTGATTTGCATTTCTTTAACAATTAGTGATGCTGAGCATCTTTTCATGTGTTTTTTTTTTTTTTTTTGTGGTATGCAGGGCTCTCACTGTTGTGGCCTCTCCCGTTGTGGAGCACAGGCTCTGGACACGCAGGCTCAGCGGCCATGGCTCACGGGCCCAGCTGCTCCACGGCATGTGGGATCTTCCTGGACTGGGGCACGAACCCATGTCCCCTGCATCGGCAGGTGGACTCTCAACCACTGCGCCACCAGGGAAGCCCTCTTTTCATGTGTTTGTTGGCCATTTGTATGTCTAAGAAATTTTAAACAAAAAACAAAGAAAATTCAGAAGAAATATGATGAAAGGAAAAAGAATGCTCAAATCAGCAGTCTTCTAGAGGAGCAGTTCCAGCAGGACAAGCTTCTTGCATGCATCACTTTTAGACCAGGCCAGTGTGGCCAAGCAGATGGCTATGTGCTGGAGGGCAAGGAGCTGGAGCTCTATCTAAGGAAAATCAAGGCCCAGAAAGGCAAATGAGTCCTCCTCCCTCCTATCTTAGTCCATGTAATAAAGGTGTTTATTGTTCTTAAAAAAAAAAAAAAGTAGAGAGCTTGATCGTAATTATATAAAAAATGCAAAGCAAAAATATGGAAAGAAATAGAATAAAATATTAACTGAATTGCTTCTAGGTGACAGAAAGAAAGGTGTATCAGTCAAGGTTCTTAGTTGCATATACATAAAACTTTAAATGAAAAGAAAAATGAGAATTTACTGAAGGCTCTCATGGGTTCAATGAGTCAATGGGAAAGGAACACCAAACTTAGAAGACATGCAGGAGTCAAGACAGCTCTGGAAGACCAAGCAGTAGGAAGCTGCTGGACATTGCCCCCATTGATCACTGCCACAGCTAGCACAATCGAACCATCACAGGCCATCTGGCTAGAGTAGGGTCCGGGCAGGAGCATCTCATTGGCTAAGCCAAGATCATATCTCACACTGGCTGCAGAAGGGCTACAGTTCAAGAAAAAGGAAGATGTTCCCACATAAGGTTCCACTGTGGGAAGCAGAGCATTGCATCTCATGTACATGATTATAAACAATAAAGGATTTCTCCCATAAAGGAAGAAGAGTTGGAAACTGGACAACCAAAAAAAATGACAAAAGTCCACAACAATTTTTTCTGTTTTTATGTTTTCAACACTCTACAAATCATCTTCACAGAACCTGTATGTGAAAACTGATACAATAAACCAATACAACTTTTCTCTTCCTTATAGCATGATGGGTAGGAGAATAATGCCACCCCAAAATATGACTGTAGGAGTTCAGAACATGCCACTCCAAAATGTGCCATTTTGGTACATTGGTTATTTTGAGCTGTTAGCATTTGAAAAGCAGCAAATGCAGGGGGAGGCTTTCATTGAACTCTCCTTATCTGCCTAAAGACAGATCCTCCAAAAAGAAACCCGGTTGTCATAAATCCCCACCCTGCGAATTTAATCAACCAGGGAAGATTGACTCTTATCACAGAAGAGGAGACTAGAAATTGAAACCACACCCAGACAAACTGTCACTCACATTTATTTTTCTAAAGGCCCACTCACCTTTCCTAAAAATCATTTACTCATCCCTAAGATGCCTACATCTCCCATCCTCTTTCCCTATTAAACTGGTATTTAATCCTGAATTCTAAGACACCTCAGTGACTACTTATTTTTCCCTGGGTATATTCCATGTATCCATGAGGTATACGTGTTGATAAACTTCTGTTTTTCTTCTGTTTTGTTAATCTGCCCTTTATTTCAGGGGTCTCAGCTAAGAACTCAGAAGGGTAGAGGAAAAATTATTTTTCCTCCCCTACAAGCACTGTGGTAAATTAACAAGGATTTGTTTTCAATCTTTAAGACGTGTCTGAAATTGGTATAAAATCTTTATCAAATTAAGAAAGCTCTATACTCCAACTCTGCTAAGAGTTCTTGCTTTTTTTTTAAATTAATTAATTTGTTTTCACTGCGTTGAGTCTTCATTGCTGCCTGCAGGCTTTCTCTAGTTGCAGCGAACGGGGACTACTCTTCATTGCGGTGCGCGGGGCTTCTCATTGGGGTGGCTTCTCTTGTTGCGGAGCATGGGCTCTAGGCGCACAGGCTTCAGTAGTTGTGGCACGCGGGCTCCATAGTTGTGGCGCACGGGCTTAGTTGCTCTGCGGCATGTGGGATCTTCCCAGATCAGGGCTCACATCCGTGTCCCCTGCATTGGCAGGTAGATTCTTAACCACTGAGCCACCAGGGAAGTCTCAGAGTTCTTGCTTTTTAAAAAAATCATAAATAGGCACTAAGACTTATCCAGTGTTTTCTTCTCAATTTAGATAATGATTTTTCTACTTTAGGTTCTTAATGTAGTAAATTACACCGGTAGATTTTCCACTTTTGAACCAGTATGGCTTTACTAGAATAAACTACTAGATTTTGATGTATGATTTTTAAAATACTTTTTTTGGATTTGTTTAGCTAATACTTTATTTAGATTTTTTTTTGCACTTATATTCATAAGTGTTTGGGGTCAATAATTTTCTTTTCATGTATTGTCCTTATTTTTAAATAAATTTATTTATTTTTTATTTATTTTTGGCTGCATTGGGTCTTTGTTACTGCGTGTGGGCTTTCTCTAGTTGTGGCGAGCAGGGGCTACTCTTCATTGCGATGCATGGGCTTCTCACTGCTGTGGCTTCTCTTGTTGCAGAGCACGGGCTCTAGGTGCGCGGGCTTCAGTAGTTGTGACACGCGGGCTCTAGAGCTCAGACTCAGTAGTTGTGGTGCACAGGCTTAGTTGCTCCAAGGCATGTGGAATCTTCCCGGACCAGGGATAGAACCCGTGTCCCCTGCATTGGTAGGCAGATTCTTAACCACTGCACCACCGGAGAAGTCCATTATCTAGTTTTTGAATCAAGACTTTTGGCCTCTGGAAAAGTCCCTATCACAAGAAAAAAAATATTTTTTTGCAACTATATATGGTGACAGTTATTAGCTAGAATTATTGTGGTGATCATTCCACAATATATACAAATATCAAATCACTATGTTCTACACCTGAAACTAACAGGTGTACAACACCTATTATATAAAACTATACAATGTTATATGTCAATTATACCTCAATTTAAAAAAACTGAATATAAATAAATAAATGAACAAATGAAAAAAAGACTTTGGCCTTCAAAATGAACTGGCCATTTCTGAACTTTTCTATTTTCTAGAACAGTTTGCATGAGATAGATATTAAGTATGCTTTGAAGATCTGGTAGAACTCATTAATGAAATCAGTTAGGGCTGGCATTCTTTTTGGAGGGCAAATATTTGATGGCCATCTGAATTTCTTTAATACTTAGCTTTAATTAGTTTCTTTAAACCTGCTACCAGAAGTTGTGATTTTAAATTTTAAAAACTAGTTGAGGGCTTCCCTGGTGGCAGTGGTTAAGAATCTGTCTGCCAATGTAGGGGACACAGGTTCTATCCCTGGTTCGGGAAGATCCCACATGCCATGGAGCAACTAAGCCCGTGTGCCACAACTACTGAGTGTGCGCTCTAGAGCCTGTGGGACACAACTACTGAAGCCTGTGTGCCTAGAGCACATGCTCTTCAACAAGAGAAGCCACCGCAATGAGAAGACCACGCACGGCAACAAAGAGTAGCCCCCGCTTGCCGCAACTAGAGAAAGACCACGCAGCTACAAAGACCCAATGCAGCCAAAAATAAATAAATAAAATTAATTTATTAGAAAAAACTAGTTGATAGTCAATTATTCCTCAATTTTTAAAAGATTAAAAGAGACAATAAAAAATTAAAAAGTTAAAGAAAGTTGATAGACATTTTAAGATAAGGATTCGTTAAAAAAAAAAAAGTTGTACAAAATCCAAGTGTTTCTGGGCTCACTGAATGCTGTTTCTCAGTGCCAGAAACAAATACTGTGATGCGTATAGAGATGAGTATACATACTATACTTTCTGCACCCAGGAATTCAGAACGTTGAAGTGGACTTGTATTTACTTGTCCCCTCTTTCTGAGAACATAGAACTTCATCAGAGCCTTAAGAAATACAACCAATGAGGCTATGAGGTATTTCTGGTGAAATATGGCAGAGCTATTTCCAGGAAACAGGTTCCTTCCCCTCAGCGTAGGAGAGAACTCTGCTTTCTCACCCAAGAAGTCTGAAAAAACTATTTGTTGATAAGAAGTATATCAAGAAATTAGAAAAATGACTTACCCTGCTATTCCAGTTGCTGGCTGAAAAAAGACACTGGAGATCTCATAAGCTGGAAGCTTTTCTGATCAATCTCAGAAGTCTTGTATGCCCTGCCAGGATCACTATTTTAAGCCTATTCCTGGGGCTCTGTGCCATCTTTGCCTCAGACAAGGGAACTGAAACCCTCGGCCTTTTCTCCATAGCCAAGGGGGATTTTTATCTACCTCCTTAACTCCTCTTCTCCCTTCTCCCATTGAATAGTCTGTGTTTCTCAGGTTGTTTCACGTTCAGTCGAGGGTAGTGTGTAAGATGGCATGTCCGCCTGCCGAGATCCAAAACTCTGGGGAAGACTTGTCTCCCAGTATGAGGAAGGTAGGAGAGGTGAGGTGGTGGGTACGCGCCATATAACTACAATAGAGGGGAAGTGTGTTTCTGACCTCCCAAATTGGATGTATGAATGTATTTCAAACAAAACAAAATTTAAAAAAAACATGGTTAAACAGTGATTAGAGTCTCAAACTACCAGCACAGCCTTACATTTTGGGGATATTAACTACAAGTACCCTGGAAGCTGGAATTAGAGGCCTAGTACCTTCTATAGTATAACATCCCCATCTAGCCTGTGAACCCACTCACCATTTGGAGCACTGTATGAGAAAATGCTTTCTAAGTCCCAAATCTTAGGAAAATAAACCAGAGAAACAAATTAATGACTCCCCACTACCTTACTCTTACACTGATGTGGGACTCTACAATTTGTCTACTCAGGTAAATGTGCTGACTTCATGCATTTCCAATGCATATACATTTCTACTGCAAAAGACAGACTTAGATAAATTTTTAAATCTATTTTTTAAAGTTTTGATAATCCTCAGTGACAATAGGGGTGCTGAGAAACAGGCACGCACATATGCCATTGGTAGGAGTGTAAATTGGTGCAACATATTGGAGGCCAATTAAGTGATACCTATTTTTTTTAAGTAATACCTATTTTTAAAAATATATATGAGCAACATAAATGTCCGTTACTAAGGCTATGATTAAAGCATACTAATATAAATATTGCAATAATATGAAACTAATTTTTTAAATGTAGCGAATCAATTATACTGTTGTGTGAAAATGCCCAACAAACACTTAATTGTTAAAAAAAAGTTGCAGAATAGAATGCATATTATGCTTTTATTTATGATTTTATTAATAGATCATATATATTTCTTTGTATACAAGTTGTTTTATTTGTTGAAGCATGTATGTGTGTGTGCATGTATTTGGTTTTATAAGCATGGACATTTTCCAGAAGGATATATAAGAAACTATTAATGGTGAGTAAGAACTGGGACCAGGAAATCACGTCATACCATTCTTTACTGCTGAATTTTCTTGCACGAACACAAAATTTATCCTTTAAAATACTGATGAATTGGGACTTCCCTGGCGGCGCAGTGGTTAAGAATCTGCCTGACAATGCAGAAGATATGGGTTCGAGTCCTGGCTGGGAAGATCCCACATGCCGTAGAGTAATTAAGCCCCCGAGCCACAACTACTGAGCACGCATGCCACAAGTACTGAAGCCCAAGCACCTAGAGCCTGTGCTCTGTAACAAGAGAAGCCACCGCAATGACAAGCCCATGCACTGCAACAAAGAGTAGCCCCCGCTTGCCGCAACTAGAGAAAAGCCCGTGCGCAGCAATGAAGACCCAACACGGCCAAAAATAAAAACAAATAAATAAATAAATTTATTAAAAAAAAAAAAAGAAAAGAACTCAATTGTCATAAATCCCTTGCCTTGGAGCAACTATTATCCCTGTAGATGATAAGTCGCCACACCCACCCCTACACAGACTTTCTCCTAAGAGCCCATTCAGCTTTCCAAAAGATCATTTGTTTTCCCCTCAGTGCCCTTTCTCCCCAGACCCTTATTAAGAAGTCAACTGTTTTCATTTAAGCGCGTTTCTCTCGCTTTCCCTTAGTAAGGTGTTATATATGTCCCAAATTCTAATTCCATCCAAATTCCACCTCTTTGAGTCACATTTTCTGTGAACTCCAGCGTATCCTTACTTGAATAAAAATCTGTCTTTTCTTTTGCTAACTTGTTGTTTGTCAGTTTACTCTGAAGACTCTCAAGCACAGAATCTAAAAGGGTACAGGAAAAGTTTTTCCTCCCCAGCAGTACCAAACTATAGTAACAGTTGTATTCTCTTCTACCACACACTTGCAGTAAAGAACAAAACAGTTTCACTTAAGAATGCCCTTGATGAAGCAGTAAAAAGTATTATTTTTATTAAATCTTGACCCTTGTATACACATGTTTTTAATATGACTGTGTGGTGAAATGGGAAATACACAGAATGTCCTTCTGCTACATTGCACTTCTGCCACAAAGCACTAGAGGAATTGAGCTGTGAGCTAAACTAGCCGCCTTTTTTCTTTTTAATTAAAAGAACTACTAACAGACAGCCATCTTATTTGCCCCTGGGCTTTAGGCTGGTATTTTCTACCAAAGGAACAAAGTGAGCCTGCTAGTTAAAAATAAAGAAATAAGCAAGTGACATTTGTTGCCAATGATAAAATATAGCTTTTTGGAAAACCTGTACAGCTTCCTGATGTGTTAACTTTTCTGATGAGATCAATGGTGACAACCAATGTCATCTTTTAATATTATATAGTGAAAGATGTTAACATTTGGAAGATCTGCATAACTCACTCAGTGAGCCAATATTTTTCTGAATGGCCAGCAAATTCATGCAAGGGTAGAGGATCCATTCTAAGTTCAACACAGATGAATGGATTTTAATGTAACGATAGACAAAAAGTTCATTTATGTGGTTTCAGATTCCACACTGCAACCAGACTATAAATTACCACTTGTTGAGTTTTAGTATAGTACCTGTTTTAAAAAAAAATTCAGCTGTGTAAATTTGAAGATCTAATTGGCTTTACTCAACAATTCATGAATTGGAGGGCATCCCACCTAGAAAGCAGAAGGGCACTCTGATGGGTTGAACAAAATGTAAGGTTTTTAAAGGCAGAAGGAGGGTGGGGCAAGGAAGCTATTAACAAAGGAAAAGAAAGGATTGTTTCAGGCCAGGTCACCTTCTTCTAGGGGAAGGATGAAGGTCTACCATGCAGATTACCTGTTCTTCCTTTCTCAGGGGAGGAGGGTGATATAGAGAGGACCCATGTGACTGATTACCTCACTGATGCTGACTAGAAAATTCCAGACTGGCAGATTAAGATTACATTCCTGGGTAAGGTCAAAACTACTATTACATCAGGTATTTAGTCTAGGTTTGGTATCATAAGCTTCAGCATAAGTGACACCATTTGGGGCCTGTGGTTTTCTCTTTAACATACCCTAAAAGAATATCCACAAATTATCTGAAAGTAACATGTAAACAAAAGCACTTTTTGGTTTTCAATAATATTTAAGAACATAAAGAGGTCCTGAAATCAAGAAGTTTGAGAACCACTGTTCTAGCTATTCTTACAAATCTACTTCTCCCTTTTACCTTCATAAACTCTCCAAGTTCTTCTAAAGACTCAAGGTAAGCAAAAGACAGAGAAACTTCTAGGCCACTTTTATTATCTGTGTTGATACCTCCTCTGAGGAAAAGAACTAACTGCCTGATTAGGATGGGGGGAAAGAGAAAGAAAAGTTAATATCTCAAAATATTACCTAGCACACATGTAAAGCAATTTGCATAGTGCCTGCTCCAAGCAGCGCTCAATATGGCTGGTATCACCATCACCATCTTCATCTTCATCACAGTTATGATTATTTCATCTTGTCCATGTTTCTAATGGTATTATATGCCAATGACTCTTGTATTTCCAAACTCTTGAGACAATGTATCCTAGAGTCTTTTAAATTCAGATCTTTCCATTTCCTTATGATTCAAAATACTGTCACCTCCCCAGACAGAGTGGGAGCCTGTGATGCTTGTAAATAGGTCACACTTGCAGAGATGTTTTCCTCTTTTATCCCTGGGGAGAGTTTAGGTTTTGAAATTATTATCTCTCTGAAGGTCTTTTACATATATATATATATATTTTTTTAATTTTTACTTTATTGAAGTATAATTAACTTGCAATGTTGTGTTACTTTCAGGTGTATCTCTGAAGGTCTTTTAAATCAGGGGATGTTCTTAAGCAGAAAGACTGAACTAGAAATTATAAACGAAAACCAGAAAGCACGGCAAGGAAAGGATTCACTAACTGACCTCCCACCATCCCTGAAACAAAAAGATTCTTGGGTAGAAAGCTCATAAATGAGGAATAAATACTAGGAACAATGCTTCCTATCACAATTTCAATGGAATTTGTAGAAATGTGATTCAACAGATTTCTGAACCACAGGTAGCATGTGAGAATGAAAAACTGACAAGACCTTGAAACTGGAGAGGACTGGGTTCAAATTCTGACTTAGGGACTTCCCTGGTGGAGCAGTGGTTAAGAATCCACCTGCCAAGGCAGGGGACACGGGTTCGAGCCCTGGTCCGGGAAGATCCTACATGCTGCGGAGAAAGTAAACCCGTGTGCCACAACTACTGAGCCTGTGCTCTAGAGCCCAAGAGCCACAACTACTGAGCCCACGTGCCACAACTACTGAAGCCCACATGCGTAGAGCCCATGCTCCACAACAAGGGAAGCCACCACAATGAGAAGCCGGCACACTGCAATGAAGAGTAGCCCGCGCTCGCCAAAGACAAACAGCTAGACAAAGCCGATGTGCAGCAACGAAGACCCAACTCAGCCAAAAATAAATACATAAATAAATTTAAATAAGTAAATTAATTAATTAATTAAAAAAATAAAAATTCAAATTCTGACTTAGCCCTTTACTGTATGTGTGATGTTAGTAAAAGGTTGGCTCTCCAAGCCCTAGTTTTCTGTTCAATATGGATTCCACATGGCTCAATTTCATACTGAAAGAAACAAGGCCTAGTAGCCAAAACGCTTTCAAGAGGAATTCCCATCTTTTTACTTGCTTTTCTCAAAGAACATCCTTTTTAAAAGATCAAATTTGTCACCCACAGCAATACTTAAAACCCTCCTTCTTCTTCTTTCTCATTCTCCCAAAGCTGCTCCAAAGCCCATTCTGCAAACCTCCACAAATCCCTCCTCACCCCTAGTCAGCTTGGCTAGTGTTTTATTTGTACCTTCTTTCTCCCTCCCCCACCCCCTTAGTTCTTTATTATGAATATATGTTCAATTTCAAATTCTCTCCAATTTGCCCTTGGACTGCATTCTCCATAACAAAGGAACCCTGCCCCCCCACCCTGCCGCAAGCCAACATCCTACCCTGCTTCCCCCAGCCTGGACCTATGCAGACTCCCCCTCTCCATTCTCTTAAACTTGAATCACAAAAACCTAAGGACCTTCACATCATCTGAAATTTGGCAGAGCCTTTGTAAAGTTAATTTTTCTCCAAAGATGGATCTTAAAAATGCCTCAACCCCCACAGATCTGGAGCCAAAGTCATGTCAGTTTAACTTGAATGCTCAGTGACTCAAGAAAAGGATTACCAGCAACTTGATATTTTTCCCCTTTAGATTTTTGTCCAGAATAAATTAAATTAGAATCCCTCTCAGTCTTCACTCTTTTTTTTCTTGGCTGTGTCACATGGCTTGTGGGATCTTAGTTCCCCAAACAGGGATTGAACCCCGGCCCTCGGCAGTGAGAGCACAGAATCCTAACCACTGGACTGCCAGGTAATTCCCAATCTTCACTCTTTTAAGTAATATCTATTTTTAAATGATTAGTTGTCAAAAAAGAAAACAAAAACAAAAAAAGCCCAAAGAACCAGAGTAGAAGGGTGAAAATTCTTCCTAGAGGTGGAGGAGAGGGAAGAAACTAAAGTGGGAAGGACAAAATTCTCTCTAAAGATCAAAGAGGGAAGAATGCACACACAAGATTAATACATCTTGTTGTTATAAAGCAATGTTAGTGCAATAAAAAATTTTTAAATAGAAAGTAAACCTTGTGTCTGCATCAAGAGTTGTTGTAAAGATTAAATGAACTGATGTATAGTACCATACATATAAAAGAACTTCCACAAATATACGACCCTTTCTGCATCTCCTGATTCTTAATCCCAGCCATTCATTCAACAAACATTTACTGAAATCCTATTTTGGATGCTACAGGAGATATAAAGTGAACATGTAACAGTGAAGGGCAAAATCTGACTCCATGTTGGATCTGTTTCTTTGACTTTAACCTTTGCTTTTTGTTGCTTTTGTTATTATAATCATACATAATGGCCTGCCACAGGGAACCCTGCTCCTCTGCCTGTTAAACTACAGTGCCTTTGTTCAGCTCACAGAGAGACATTCTGACCCTGTCCACCTGTGAATGGCTGCAGAAAAGAAGAAATTAACACATCCCCTCCTCAATTCGGCCAAGCAAGGAGATATTTTGCAATATAAACGGCCTTTTTACGTTACTTCCTCACCTCCTCCCACTCTCTGTTTTATAAAAGAAACTGGCATCCAGACCCCAATAAGATGGTTTTTTGGGGACACTAGTCTGCCATCTTCTTGGTCTGCCGGCTTTCTGAATAAAGTCGCAATTCCTTGCCTCAACACTCATCTCCCCATTTATTGGCCTGTCGTACGGCAAGCAGAGCGAGCTTGGACTCGGTAACAAACAAAGCATGATCCTTTAGGCAGAACGTTAGAAATAAATCCTGGAGACAGGAAGAGCAGTTTGAAGCCTGCAATTGCTCAAGCAAACTTGCAAAGGACTTAAACTAAGCAATGAGAGACCCAATGAATGGGAAAGACACTGAATTGGTAGAATGGATTGAACTTGACTGATGATTTGAGGTGGAAACTTGAAAAACAGAGAGAGATGAATTTCAGGCTTATATCCTGGTTTGAGAAGACTGGAGAAGGAACTGGTTGGACATACAATAATAAGTTTAAAGAACCAGCAGAACCTTCACAATAGCATGCAATTGGACATGCAGTTCTGCAACTCTGAGAAGAGTGGTTAAGTCCATTCAACAAACTTTTACTGACCAACCATGCTGTGCAAGAAGGCCCGAACAGGATGCAGAAGTTATCAAAATGAGTCTTGTGCTAACTTGATTATGTGATAGAAATACAAATCTGTATCTTGTTTTTTTTCATTTATAAGATAAAAATGGCAATATTTATCCAGCTCCTAGAAATCTGAGCATTGTACAGTCATGGAGGGACACTTGAGATCTTTATGAGAAGCCCCTGAGACTCCTAGCAGGTCTTGGATTCTTTTTGAATTTTGCCTGTATATATTGATATATTAGTACAGGTTGATTCATATGGAATAGCTGATTTTCTACCATTTTGACTTACTAAAAAGGGCAATTTCCCATGGTTGGCCTAAACAAGGCTATGTGATGCAGAACACTTTAAAGGAGGATATTTCTGAAGATAATCACATTATTTTCCAAATCTGTTGGAGTGGCCATTGGTCCTAGAAGGTTATTACCTAATTTTACCACTGAGCTCAAAGATGGTTTAAGATTTCACTGAAATTTTAATAAGTATTCTAATTATAAAAGATGGTCTGCTGTGAGGAAAAAAATGCATTTTGTCTACGTTTTTAAAATTATAACACACATTCACATTGCACTTTACAATTTACAGAGTTTCTATCTACTCTTTCTTATCTTACATTCACAAGTATAGTGTGAGATAAAAAATGCCAAACTAATTATTCCCATTTTATATATGAGGAAATAGGCTCAGAGAGATTAACTGACCTTGCAGGTTTTAAGTGGCAGAATGAGGAATTGAACCCAAGGCTAGAGAACCGGATAGACAAATTAGAAATAATGATTTACATACACATAAGAATTTTTTATAAGAGGTTGGCTATTTTATGCTAATCTGGAGGCATTTCTATCTTTGTGCTGAGTATATTTTGAAATTAATTTACTTTTGTATGGAGGGGTGCCAGTGGAAAGGTGGACAGATATTGTTCTGAAGTAATTTCTTATTACCAGGCCATCATTCCCTTGTGGCATCTTCGTTCTTCTTATTGAGAGACTGACAAAGACTCTCTCCTTGACCAAACTTTAGTCAGGGTCCTCTGAATACTCTTCTCGACTAGGCCTTAACCTTTGGATTTCCATGTCTGTCTTTGCATCACCCACTTTTAGCAAGAATCCTGTTGAGTCACTTTAGAGAGTATCCCACACCCTTTATATCTGATCACCCTGGCTTACCTTCAGCAAGAATCCTATTAAGTCAGTTTAGCCAGAATCCCTCCTTACCTCTGATGTTTCCTCTTAGTGATACGCCATCCACTGACTCTCACACTCTTCCTTGGCTGTAAATCCTCACTTGATCACACTGTATGTGGAACTGAGCCCAGTTCTACACCGAAGTCTCTCTTTCCCTACTGCAATAGTTCTTGAATAAAATCTGTTTATAATGATTGAACCACTCTCTGGTTCTGGCTTCTTTTAACCAGACATCCAGAAGTGACAGTGATTTCTGATTTTCTCTTTTATTATAGTGGTGGACTCAATGATCAATTAAGGCTGAAAAGCCCAGCTGCTGTTTTCCTATGGTAAGTTGAAAAGTAGAAGTTGACCCGAAGAGGCTTACAAGGAACTTACTGAATCTGGTTTCAGATTTCCAAAGAAATATTGGAGGTGGTAGGAGAAAATAGGCACAGGGTTGCCAACTTTTTATTTAGACATATAAGAGCTTTAAAAAAAAGCCAACATATCACTATATCACCATACTTTCCTAAGAGAAGAGATATGGTAAAACTAAAAAATAGTAGGTTGGATATAATCTCAGAAGAGATTTCCCCTCAAAAATGAGAGTTGTGAATCTTACTCAGACATTGTCACTAGAGACCAGAGAAAACTTGGATATGTACTGGCACAGGTGAAAATCAAGACACCAGAGGGCCTTCTACATTCCTCTCACAGGGTTCAGAACACACTACCCATATTGAATATTTTAAGAAGGAATTTTAGAAATGGCAAGTGCAGGAAGGACTATCTGACCTCCCTGCTTACCCCTGAAGCAGGTCATAAGACCCTCATGTGAAAGAAGCCCTCCCTATACTCAGAGGAAAGAAGCATCCTTATCTCTGAAGATGGAGGGACACCAAGAAGAATCCAGATGAATAGGCCTTGCTAGGCTTTCTCCAGTTCACTACCCTGAGCTCATATCCTTTTAGCCTATCATAGTTTTCCATAACTTTCCTTGCTTTAACAAACCTAGTATAAAAACTCTCAGGCTTAACTGTTTCTCCAGGTCTTCATTTCCTTATGAAGGCTCCCATGTGATGAAAACTTACATAAAATAAATGTGTATGCTTTTCTCCTGCGAATCTGTCTTTGTCAGTTTAATACTCAGGCCCAGCCAGGGACCTTATGAGGGTCAAGACAAGTTTTTCCTCCTCTACACCTCCTACTTCTTTATCACTAAGAGTCTAATACATCCTGGTTAGATCTTTGATAATAATTCCATAACTTTATATGGTGTCAGGTGGTACTAAACTTTGGGAGGAAAAAATTTTCCTCTATCCTTCTAGGTTCTTTTGGCTGGTCAAAGAATTAAATTGATATGAGATAGATTAGCAGGAGAAAATCAAACAAAAGTTTAATAAAATGTATAAATGGGAGAGACCTAGGAGAACTGAGTAACTCATCAAAATGGCCAAATCCCTCACCTTAAATACCATCCTCAGCTAAAGACAAAAGAGGATGCTGGGGGCAGTGATTTGGGACCTCAAAGGGGAGGAAGACAACTGACATGGAGATGGAAAAGGAAGTGTTTGGTACACAAATGTTCGCTAGGCCATGCTGAGACAATGGGACAGAGAGGAGTTTTAACAAACAGACTTTGCTAGGTTTCTCCCTGTCCACACACCTAGTTCATACTGTAGCTGTCTTAGGTAATAGCTCACTTCCTGCATCAGGTCCTCCCTCTATCCATTCTTTTAGGCAGTTAAGGGTAAGGTCAAAGGTTCTTCTTGAGACTTTTCAGCCTTAAAAATAAACTGCCTAGGGCTTCCTTGGTGGCGCAGTGGTTAAGAATCCGCCTGCCAATGCAGGGGACACGGGTTCGAGCCCTGGTCTGGGAAGATCCCACATGCCGCAGAGCAACTAAGCCCATGTGCCACAACCACTGAGCCTGCGCTCTAGAGCCTGCACTCTAGAGCCCGCGTGCCACAACTACTGAGGCTGCGTGCCACAAATATTGAAGGCCACGTGCCTAGAACCCATGCTCCGCAATGAGAAGCCCATGCATCGCAATGAATAAGTAGCCCCTGCTGCCACAACTAGAGAAAAGCCCGCGTGCAGCAACAAAGACCCAGTACAGCCAAAAATTAAATAAATAAATTTTTTTTAAAAATTAAAAAAAAAAATCAGCCTAAATGAATCCTCATGCCAACGAAACACAATTTGGGGTGGCAAATTTTGCTCCCCTACAAGTTATTGTGGAGATCATTTTGTAATGTATATAAATGTCAAACCACCATATTGTATACATGAAACTAATACTGTATGTCAACTATACTTCAATTAAAAAAAAATAATTCCATGAGTTTATCATTAACAGAGAAGTTTGCTTTGTCCATAGCATTTCACCAAAATTCAAGTGTTGAGGAGAGGTGCCAGCTTCAGAATCAGAATTAGTATTAGGAAGATCCTTAAGGAAGTTTATCGTTTGTGTATTCCACAACCTCTACTATTCTCTGTGGTTCAAATGCTATCTGGAGTTCAGAAGGATCTAGGCATAGGAGTGTGTGTGTGTGTGTGTGTGTGTATCTGTGTGTGTAGTCTAGCATGGAATAAAATTTCTTTCAGGTGAAAAAGCTACTCATTGTATTATCTTCTGCTTCTTTTCTCAGGAAAACTTTAAATATCTAGAACAGCTCCTATTTTCATATAGATCAGGATCTGCTTAGAAGCAAGATTTCCTTGTGAGTCAGAGGCAAAAGATTTAGTAAAGGATTTGAATGCCATTCTCTTCATGAAGAGGGTTAACCCTTATTGTTCTTTAACTTAAAATTTTTTGCTTTTAAAATTATATGTGTCTATTGTAGGAAATTTAGAAAAGCGTAAAATAAAGTAAAAATAACTCAGAATCTCAACACATGGAGAAAACAATCATGAATATTTTAGTATATATCATCCATTCTTTTTCTACAAATATGTATAAACTTTTAAAAATTGGAATCAGAATTTATCTACTATTTTTAGTGCTTTCACTTATATCATTAGTGAGCAAAACATGATTTTTGACGCTCATTTAGTATTATTGTATCCTATGAATTAACTATAACATACTTAGTCGTTCTCTTGATTTTGGTTGTTTCAATTTTTCAATATTGTATAAAAAGCTGTTCTGAACATTCCTGTTCATCTTTATTGATGCCCTTATTTTTTCCCTTAGAATAAATGCCAGTGGAAGGATGACTGAATCAAAGGGTATGTATATTTGTAAGGGTTTTGAAACAAATTCCTCATCAAAGAGGGCATTCCCACAAATGATGTTCAAAAGTTCCCATTTCGGGACTGCCCTGGCAGTCCAGTGGTTAAGACTCCACGCTTTCACTAAAGGGGGTGTGGATTCGATCCCTGGTGGGGGAACTAAGATTCCACATGTGGTGCAGCCAAAAAGAAAAAAAAGTTCGCATTTCATTGTGCTTACCCAGTGCTGAATATTTTTATCATTCTAAATCTCAAGCAATTTGATGGTAGAACAATAATATCTCATTGTTTTTATTTGAATTTCTTTAATTACTAGTGGATTTAAACATTGTTTTCACATTTGTAGGTCACTTTGATTTCTTATTTTGTTATTCTTCAATATTTTGTTTATGTTTTTATGTAGTTCAAAGTTATTATTTTCATTCATTTGCCATTATTGTTCTTTGTCGGCTTTTCGTTTGTTTGTTTTGTTTAGGAAAACTCCAACCTGGCAACAGATTCATATTCATCTATCATTTCTTCTAAGTATTCATATGATTTCTGTTTTTGAACCACATCTAGAATTCCCATTATAAGGTTAAATAAAGTGGAAAATCTTGCTTTATCCCAACTTTATCTGGTGTTTCATAGATCAGTATGATGTTTTGGTTATTGGTCTGAAATTCCTTAACTCCTAAATTATTACTTATCATTATATTATCATGTCCTCATAGTTACTCTCCATAAATATTACTGAGATCTGTTACATTTCTGTATTCTAGAGACAGAACTTAAACCAAAGTGCAGATCATCAAGTACACAAATAAACATTAAAAAGATATCTTGAATATGATATTCTGATTTAAGGTGTTATTTTAATAACCCTCATAAAATGCAAGATATGCATATAGTTTACTATTTGGTTCTTCCCCCTTATTCATATTGTTACTACTATTCTTATTTCTACAATTGAACATTCTTAGTATATTTGCAGCATATTTGACATTGCACCAATTAGCTCATCTCTACTTCATTTTCTCTGGGTTAAATATTATGTTCAAATTTTAAGAGAGTCTGAACATATTAAATATTGAAATGTGTAATATTCCTATTATCATTGCTGGGTTCTTTAATGACAGCATAGATAGAAAAACTAGATGAAAGAAGGCAGAGAAACTTTGTCAAATATCATGTAGTTTCAGCAGTAAGTATTTTAGTAATGATCATTTTCATAGAGCAATTAATTTTCAGCTAAAGGGAATTCCTTCACTGTTCCAGACAGCAAATGTTCATTAACTAGGTTCTCAGGTTTAATTCTCAGAAGGGTTTTGCTTAGCAATATCTCAAGCTACATTGAGGGTGAATTTGAAGAATGGCAGTGTTTCCCATATTCCTTGTGATACTTCTTTCCTGACTCTGCTTAACTTTCTATATCTACCTTTATATCATTTCTCCAACTCTTGTCTTTTAGTTTTTGCTTTCAACAACTTATTTTCCCCCACTTCTCTTCTGTTTTTTTTTTTGGCAGTACGTGGGCCTCACTGCTGTGGCCTCTCCCGTTGCAGAGCACAGGCTCCAGACGTGCAGGCTCAGCGGCCATGGCTCACGGGCCCAGCCGCTCCGCGGCATGTGGGATATTCCCGGACCGGGGCACGAACCTATGTCCCCTGCATCGGCAGGCGGACTCTCAACCACTGCGCCACCAGGGAAGCCCCACTTCTCTTCTTTATAAGTGCCTCCAGACTTGGTGAAACCATAAAGATTTCTGCTTCAAAGATTATTGTAGAACCAGTGCTATGCATGACAATGGTTACATGCAAAACAGTTTTGACTATCAAGGTCACAGACAGGAGCAGTACTCAATACTGAGAAGAAAACAGAGTGTGCTTTGCACAAACTATAACTGAACCCTTGTCTTTGCTTCAGGCAAAATGCCTTCACTTGCTTCCCTCCTATATCTCATTCTTGCTCTTGGCCATGGTCAATGAAAATCTACGCTAATTTGCTATAAATAATTAAGGTGATTCCTAGACTTCTTTCTCTCATATTAAAACTTCTAATAGTAGTGGAGTAAAGAACTGGGTTTTTCCACTCTCATCCAGCAAAATACATCACAATGGGTTCCTACAGAAAGGACTGCTATGTGGTCACCCAACCCCACATCTCAGTGCTAAACAAATAGAAACACACTAGCGAATACGGGAATATTTACTAAAGCACTTTTCTTTGGTTGTAGCTCCTGATCTAGGGTAGTACTTCGCAATTTTGGGGTACTGAAAAGTCATCTGGGGTGCTTAATAAACTAGATTTCTGGACTCTAAATCTAGAGATTATGATTTGGTAGGTCTCAAGTGAATCCAGGAATCTCTGAATTTACTAAATATCTTAACTGATTCTGATGCAGGTGATCAGTAACACTAGTCTGGGGTTTTTCCTATTGACCTAAAAGCTAACCATACTTATTGGTTCTATTATTGGCCAATTATTTTCAAATTTTTTAGTTTCTCCATTTTCAAAACTGAGAAGATCAATCTGACCAATCTGATTGCTTGGGGTTAGGTAAAGTTGAACATAAATATGTTGGCATTTATTCCAGAAGACAGACACCAATATGCTGAACAAAAAGAACTGACTGGGGCTTCCCTGGTGGTGCAGTGGTTGAGAGTCCGCCTGCCGATGCAGGGGACACAGGTTCGTGCCCCGGTCCGGGAAGATCCCACGTGCCGCAGAGCGGCTGGGCCCGTGAGCCATGGCCGCTGAGCCTGTGCGTCCGGAGCCTGTGCTCCGCAATGGGAGAGGCCACAACAGTGAGAGGCCCGCGTACCGCAAAAAAAAAAAAGAACTGACTGCTTTAAATGAATGAGTGATTAAAATAACAACATACAAATGATATATTAAAACCAAAATAACTGGTAATGGAGAAAGGACTGGGAGGAGGGAGGGTAACCTTTATGTAAGTAAACCAGAATCATCTCTCTCTACGATAAAGGTTCTCAGTCCTAATCCATAATATCTTCATACTGCAGGGAGCTGTCACAGGGTGCACCTCCTTAGGAGGCAAAGTTTTCTTTGGTCTGTGGGCCTGCCTTGACTACTGGGGTGTGTCAAGCCTGACAATTTCTGAAGGAGAAATGTAAGCCAATGCTCTACCAACATCAGAAACTAGCCCTGATAAACATGTAACCCCATTTACATTAATTATTAAATTCTCTTAGAAATTATCTAAGGAAAAATCTAAAATATAAAAAAATATATGTCATAAACAAAACATTTGGGCTAGTGGTTATTTTTGTAGGAGAGAAAGAGAACAGGATGCAACCAAAGAGAAGCATACAGGTGGGCTTCTAAGTTACAGGCAATATTTTATTTCTTAAGTTGGAAGTGGATACTCAGCGGTTCATTTTATTATTAACCTTTAAGCTGTTCATATATGCTTTATATAAATTTTGTATTTGATATAAATCACCTTAAATTTAAAAATACAAAAAAGCGTTGTATTTTAAATTATAGTCATTTCAGTGTTATTTATAATATCAGTAACAACAGCATAAAATGGAAGCAGCCTATTGTAATGGTTAAAGTGAACACTGGTTCATCCATACGCTGAATGGAATATTATTCAGTTATTTTAAACATGGTTATGTAGCACTATGGGGGAAAAAAAGCTTATGATAAGTTACCAAAAATTATGTGACAAAATCTTTTAACTGGATGATTACAACTCTGTAAAACAGTTCAAAGAATAAAAATGTATGCTACTATGATATCATGATTATTTTTAGTAAAAGGGATTATGAGCGTTTTCCCCCTTGCTTTTTCTAATTATCTTAGTGTGATCATGTTGTTTTTAATAATTAAACTTTCTATTACAAAGAAAAAAAGATTTCCCCAAAAAGCATTTTTTGGTTCCACTATAAATTAACATGACCAGAAATTACACTGGCTTCTAAGATTTTACACAGGGGAAAGTTTTCATGAAAAACAATAAAAAGTCAGAAAATGACATCTTTCCCCCAGATGTTTCTCAGCAGCCTCTCAGCCTCTGCACCTCAGAAAACAAATGCACTGTGCTAAGATTCAATTGTTTGCCAAGAGTTGAGCTGCCCCTCCTTTTTCCTATCATTGGCCAGCCTGCCTTTCCATCTCCAACAACCTCCAGTATCTTGGTCACACACACCTCACAGCAAGATGCTGACTAATCCTAAGACTAGGGCGGCTTATTAGGCAACCTTTCACACAGTGCCCATTGCTACTCATTGCACAATATATTTGACTGGGAATGATAAATGCCATGGTTTACATTTGACTCCAGTCACCCTGTCAGTGCCAGCAGCTTAAGTGTGTAAATATCACCCACTGCCTTTAGAAAGATGCTGACACTATGTTCCAGGCTCCCTAATGTTGTGTAACATGAGAGAGGGGAGCAGGGGTGAACCTATGAGGACCAATGAGAAGCAGATGAGGATATTAACCACCTTCTGCCTTATTTCTGAAAGAAATGAAAAGCCGGACACTTATGAGTTATAGCTACAAATAAACTTATTTTTAAGATTTAGAATTTAAGAACCTGAACAGGTAAACAAATCAATACTTTTCATATGTTTCTATTAATCCATAGATAAGAAGTAAATCTCTGAAGCAGGAACATTATATCAGTGACTAAAATAAGTCAAATGGGGAAAAGCAATTGCCGTATTATTTAAAATTCTGTCATAATTTTATCAATGTTACAATACAGAATGTATTTGACTGAAGAAACCACTATGAAGAGACGTTTCTGTGCTTTTTTTCTTGAGACTGCAAGCTCCTCTTAAAAAAACCCTGCAGCCATTCTCAGGTTAGGGGGAAAGAGAGGGAAAAAAAAACTCCAAATGAGAGGAGAATAAGAGTTTCAATTGTGATTTGTTCTGAGAATAAATATTATCTTACCCAGATCGTTAAGTCTGTGGGAATATGCAGCACACACAGTTCGGTCCATTTACTGAAGCTAGATTAGTTATTTTTAGCGTCTTCTATCTCCCATACGTACACAGTGTGACAGTAACGCTAATACAAAGGCCACGTGCAAATTTTGTTTGCTAACAAGATTCCAGACCACTAATGAAAGGACATGGGGTTCTTTAGCTAAAAAAACACGGATATCCACCTACACCTTCTTTTGAGCGTGAAAGAATAGCAAAATATATTTCTTTTTTATTTGGTTACAAAGAGTATGCTTTTAAATAGTGTAATAGAGTAAGGCAAAGGCTAGCTTCCCTTTGACAAGGTAGAATCATATGGAAAGTTATGCAATGGTTAGCAAGATTACACTCCAGTCAATCTAGTCACATTTCCTCAAGACTAAGAAGGACAAAGGAAGTTCCTTAGAATAAGTATCTTTGTATAACGGGTCTGAATAATACTAGGAAACACTAACCAGATCATCTACTTTGACTTGTTCTTTCATTAATATTCAGAAATTACCATGGTCAGAACCTCATCAACTGACAAAACCTGAGTGTAGAAGGTGTTTCCAACTTGGACTTGTTTCCAACAGGAGCAAAAGGCCAAAACACCTTCTGCTTGATGAATCACCAAGAACTACCTTATTGTTCTAGGTGTAATTGGTATCCCTGCTAAAAATTCAATCCCAAATTAAATGTCTATGAGGAAGAATTTCACCTGTGGCCCCTAAGGAATTATTTTCAACCTCATTTTTACTGTTGTTTGAGTGGGGGCAAAGAAAATGACCAGAATAGATTTTACGGGTTATACTCTAAATGATGGTGATTCTGGCTCTGGCTTACTTCCAAGGTGAATATGATTATTTTCTTCCCTAAAAACAAATAAAACAAAAAACTGATAGGAAGAGTAGACCTCAGGAAACAGGAGACTAAGAAAACATATTAAATATACTCTTAAGATTCAGATATACTTTTTTTTTCCCCCCAAACTCACTTCAAATAGCTGGCTGACTCAAGTTTTCCTGATCCCTATGCTGGGCTATGACTGGATTTTTAAAATGAATTTAGCTAAGGAATAGGCATTTACAATACTGGGGAGTATTCATAAGATTATTATTTTATTTATATTTTCTTCATAGAAATATAAGCAATTTGCAAGTTGAAGGATTTTTGTTTTTACAAAGCATATTGCAAATAGCAACAGATCATCTGAAGCAGTTTTCATAATTTTTTATTTATTCTCAGTCATTTTCTCTCTCTTGTTGGAATACTAGCCTATAATGTTATAAAGGTTTTGACCTTCTTTCTGTACATTAGCTGCTAGACTAGAATTACAAGAGAACTTCTCTCATCTGTGGTAGGACCTATACTTGTTAGAGTGGTACATTTAAAGTCAGCAGTCAAATACGGCCAAATGCTACTCTTTCCACTTCTGAGTTACGGAAATCGAAGCCCGGATAGTGACTAAATGGCTTAATCTGGATTAGAAAATCAGTCAATGGACTGAAAGCCATTAGTAGGTGACCAGACTCTTGATTCAAAACTCAGTCTTTCCACTAAACCACATTACTTTAGATAATTACAGTGTAAAAACTATTGAGAGGGGAAAACAACTGAGGGAAACAGCAGATGTAACTGAATATTTTGAAAAATTTTAATAAGAGCCTAAAATAAGCCAATACATGATGTACAGAGCAATGGTAAAGGTAAATACATAGGTAAACATAAAAGATAGTATGAATGTATTTTTGTTTGTAACTCTTTTATTCTTGCAACTTATTTAAGAAACAACTGCATAAAGCAACGATTATAAAACTGAGTTGATGGGTATACGATATACAAAGTTGTAACTGTATGTCAATAATAGCACTTGGAGAAGGGAGGAAATAAAGCTATATGGAATAAAATTTTTGTATACTATTGAAATTCAGTTGGTATTAATCCAAACTTGGTTATTTTAAAATTAATACGTTAACTCTAGGGACTTCCCTGGTGGCCCAGTGGTAAAGAATCTGCCTTACAATGCAAGGGACGTGGGTTCGATCCCTGGTCAGGCGACTAAGATCCCACATGCTGCAGGGCAAATAAGCGCACACGCCACAACTACTGAGCTCGCGTGCCTAAGATAGGGAGCCCGCGTGCCGCAAACTACAGAGCCCACGCGATCTGGAACTGGCACGCCACAACTACAGAGCCTACACGCCCTGGAGCCTGCGTACCACAACTAGACAGAAGCCCATGTGCCTCAATGAAGATCCCGCATGCCTCAATGAAGATCCTGCATGTCGCAACTAAGACCTGATGCACCCCCCCAAAAAATAAAAATAAATAATAATAATAAACAAATCTTTTTTTAAAAAAAGATGTTAACTCTAATCCTTAGCATAACCACTAAGAAAAGAACTCAGAAACATATAGTAAAAGAAACAACAAAGGAATTGAAATGATATACCAAAAAATAACTACTTAACAAAAAAGAAAGCAGTAATGGAGGAATAAAATAGACATAAAACACACAGAAAACAAATAACAAAATGGCAGATGTAAGAACTATGTTATCAATAATTACCTTAATTGTAAACAGACTAAACACTTCAATCAAAAGGCATAAATCTGCAGAATGGATAAAAAAATGATTCAACTATATGCTGTTTATAAAAGACAAACTGGATTCAAAAACACAAGTTGAAAGGAAAAGAATGCAAAAGTATATACACCATACAGAACAGTACTCAAAAGAGAGCTGGAGTGGCTATACTAATACCAGACAAAATAGATTTTAAGGGAATTCCCTGACAGTCTAGTGGTTAGGACTCTGCACTTTCATTGCCGAGGGCTCGGGTTCGATCCCTGATTGGGGAACTAAGATCCCACAAGTCACATGGCCCAAGAAAAAGTAGAGTTTAAGACAAAAATTGTTACTAGAGGCAAAGAAGGATATATTATAATGATAAATGGATCAGTCTGTTGGGAAGACATAACTATAAATATATATGCACCTAACAACAAAGTCCCAAAATACATGAAGTAAAAACTAATAAAACTGAAGGGAGACATAGATAGTTCAACAATAATAATTGATGACTTCACTACTCCACTTTCAATGATGACTAGAACAGCCAAACAGATGATCAGTAAGGAAAGAGAAGACTTGAACAATATTATAAACCAACTAGACCTAAGGGACATTCACCCAACTAAAACAGAATGCACGTTCTTCTCAAGTATACATGGAAACATCTCCATGACTTAAAATAAGTACAAAACATGTACACTGAAAACTATAAAATATTACTGAAAGATTAAAGATGAACTAAACAAATGAAGATATCTCATATTTATAAATTGGGAAACATTATTAAAATGGCAATACTTCCCAAACTGATGTACATACCCAATGTAATCTCTATCAAAATCAGAGCTTGTTTATTTTTAAATTTTATATTTTTTTGGCTGCACCACGCTGCTTGTGGGATCTTAGTTCCCCAACCAGGGATTGAACCCGGGCCCCCTGCAGTGGAAGCTCCAAGTCCTAACCACTGGACCACCAGGGAATTCCCATCAGAGCTTGTTTAGACATGGAAGCAACCTAAACGTCCATCAACAGATGAATGGATAAAGAAGATGTGGTACATATACACAATGGAATATTACTTAGACATAAAAAAAAATGCCATTTGAAGCAACATGGATGGACCTAGAGATTATCATACTAAGTGAAGTAAGTCAGACAGAAAGACAAATATCATATGATATTGCTTACATGCGGAATCTAAAAAAATGATACAAACGAACTTATTTATAAAACAGAAATAGAGTCACAGATGTAGAAGACAAACTTATGGCTACCAGGGGAGAAAAGCAGGGAGGGATAAATTGGGAGACTGGGATTGACATATATACACTACTATATATAAAGCAGATAACTGATAAGGACCTACTGAATAGCACAGGGAACTCTACTCAATATTCTGTAATGATCTATATGGGAAAAGAATCTAAAAAAGAGTGGATAGGGACTTCCCTGGTGGTCCAGTGGTTAAGACTTCGAGCTCCCAATGCAGGGGGCCTGGGTTTGATCCCTGGTCAGGGAACTAGATCCCACATGCCACAACTAAGAGCCCACATGCTGCAACTAAATGATCCTGCATGCCACAACTAAGTCCCAGAGCAGGCAAATAAATAAATATTAAAAAAAAGTAAACATAAGGGACTTCCCTGGCGGTGCAGTGGTTTAAGAATCCTCCTACCAATGCAGGTGACACGGGTTTGATCTCTGGTCCGGGAAGATCCCACATGCCGCGGAGCAACTAAGCCCGTGCGCCACAACTACTGAGCCTGTGCTCTAGAGCCTGCAAGCCACAACTACTGAGCCTGCGTGCCACAGCGTGCCCCAACTACTGGAGCCCGCGCGCCTAGAGCCCATGCTCCGCAACAAGGGAAGCCACCGCAATGAGAGGCCTGCGCAGTGCAACGCAGAGCAGCTGCCACTTGCCACAACTATAGAAAGCCCACGCACAGCAACAAACACCCAACGTGGCCAAAAAAAAATTAAAAAAAAATAAAGATAAATAAATATCTAAAAAAACATTAAAAAAAGTGGATATGTGTATATGTATAAATGATTTACTTTGCTGTACAGGAGAAACTAATACAACATTGTAAATCAACTATACCCCAATAAAAATTTAAAAAATAAAAGTCAGGGGCTTCCCTGGTGGCGCAGTGGTTGGGGGTCCGCCTGCCGATGAGGGGGACACGGGTTCGTGCCCCAGTCTGGGAGGATACCACGTGCCGCGGAGCGGCTGGGCCCGTGAGCCATGGCCGCTGGGCCTGTGCGTCCGGAGCCTGTGCTCTGCAGCGGGAGAGGCCATAGCAGTGAGAGGCCCGTGTACCACAAAAAATAAATAAATAAATAAAATAAAATAAAATAAAAGTCAGACACCAATCTCAAAAAAAAAATTCAGAGCTTCTTTTTTTTTTTTTTACAATTGACAAGCTGACCTTAAAATTCATATGGAAATGCAAACAACCCAGAACAGCCAAAATGATCTTGAAAAAGAACAACATTGAAGACTTCACACTTCAGGATTTCAAAACTACAAAGCTACAGTAAGCAACTCAGGGTGGTGCTGGAATAAGGACAGAAATTCAGATCAATGAAACATAATTGAGAGTCCAGATAAACCTTTACACTCATGGTAAGTTGATTTTCAACAAAGGTGCCAAGGCGAGTCATGGGAAATTAACAGTCTTTTCAACAAATAGTGCTGAGACAATTGGATATTCATGTGCAAATAAGAATAAAGTTGGACTCCCACCTCACAACATATACAAAAATTAATTTAGAATAAATGATAAACCTAAATGTAAGAGCTTAAATTATAAAACTTTTAGAAGAAAACATAAATGTAAATATCCACGATCTTGAATTAAGCAATGGTTTCTTAGATTCTGAAAGCACACGTGACAAAAGAAAAAAATAGATAAATTGGACTTCATAAAAATTTTAAACTTTTGTGCTTCACAAAACACCATCCAGAAACTGAGGGACTTCCCTGGTGGGGTAGTGGTTAAGAATCCGCCTGCCAATGCAGGGGACATGGGTTTGAGCCCTGGTCCAGGAAGATCCCATATGCCGCAGAGCAACTCAGCCTGTGCACCACAACTGCTGAGCCTGTCCTCTGGAGCCCGAGAGCCACAACTACTGAGCCCACGCACCACAACTACTGAAGCCCACGTGCCTAGAGCCCGTGCTCCGCAACAAGAGAAGACCCTACAATGAGAAGCCTGTGCACCGCAATGAAGAGTAGCCCCCACTTGACTCAACTAGAGAAAGCCCACGCGCAGCAACAAAGACCCAACGCAACCAAAAATAAATAAATTAATAAAAAAAAAAATTGGGCTTCCCTCGTGGCGCAGTGGTTGGGAGTCCACCTGCTGATGCAGGGGACACGGGTTCGTGCCCCGGTCCGGGAGGATCCCGCGTGCCATGGAGCGGCTGGGCCCGTGAGCCATGGCCGCTAGGCCTGCGCGTCCGGAGCCTGTGCTCCCCGGCGGGAGGGGCCACAACGGTGATAGGCCCGCGTACCGCAAAAAAAATAAAAATAAAAAAAATAACTGAAAAGGTGGGACTTCCCTGGTGGCGCAGTGGTTAAGAACCTGCCTGCCAATGCAAGGGACACGGGTTTGGTACAACTACTGGGCCCAAGAGCCACAACTACTGAAACCCATGTGCCTAGACCCCCTGCTCCGCGACAGGAGAATTCACCGCAATGAGAAGCCCGCGCACGGAAACGAAGAGTAGCCTCTGCTCGCTGCAACTAGGGAAAGCCCACACGCAGCAATGAAGACCCAACACAGCCAAAAAATAAAAGAAACTGAAAAGGCAACACACAGGATTGGAGACTATATTTGCAAATTATATCTGACAAGGGACTTATATCCAGAATATTTAAAGAACTCATAACTCAACAATGAAAAAACCCAGTCTTAAAATGCATGAAGAATCTGAACAGATTTTTTTCCAAAGAAGGCATATGAAGAGCCAATAAGCACATAAAAAATGCTCAACATCATTAGTCATTAGGAAAATGCACATAAAAATCACAATGAGATACTACTTCACACTCACTAGGATGGCTATTATTAAAAAAGACACTTTTGGCTGGAACTGCCATCTTCCAGTCATTCACCAAAATGACGAACACAAATGGAAAGAAGAGAAGCACCTTCTTTATGTTCTCTAGGCCTTTTCGAAAACATGTTGTTGGTCCTTTGGCCACATACATGCAAACCTACAAAAAAGGTGATATTGTAAACCTCAATGGAATGGGCACTATTCAAAGAGGAATGCCCCACAAATGTTACCAAGGCAAAACTAGAAGAGTCTACTATATTACCCAGCATGCTGTTGGCATTGTTGTAAACAAACGAGTTAAGGGCAAGAATCTTGCCAAGAGAATTAACGTATATACTGAATGTATTAAACATTCTTAAGAGCCAAGATAGCTTCCTGAAACATGTGAAGGAAAATAATCAGAAAAAGAAGGAAGCCAAAGACAGTGGTACTTGGATTCAACTAAAGCACCAGCCTGTTTCACCCAGAGAAGCAAACTTTGTAAAAACCAATGGAAAGGAGCCTGAACTGCTGAAACACATTCCCTATGAATTCACGGCATGAAAGGTATAAAAAAAAAATAAAAGGCCTTGGGACTGTTATAAAAACCACTGAACTGTACACTTTAAAAGCATTAATTGTATATGAATTATATTTCCACAAAGCTACTATTAAAAGTATATATATACATATATTTAATGTACACACATGTGTATATACAAAGTTTATATATTTAAATATATACATATATGTATATATGATATATATGATGCACACATCAGAAAAATTGAATATAAAACTAAAGAAAGTGAATAATAAAAAAATCTTGAAATCATCTAATGATGATTTTCAAAGAAAAACTAGAACAGATATCATTTCCATGAAAGCTTGGTGGTTAATTTCCTTGGTCAAGGAGCTGCCTGCCTTAATCTCTAGATTACCTCAGCATATGCACATTCTCACATTAATAATACATATATACAGTCTGCAGGTATTATCAAGCCATTGGCATTTACCTAGTAAATCAAACATATTTCCTGGGCTCCAAGTTTATATTAAATTCTGATTTACCTTCCAAGGTGTTTTAGACAAGGATTCAGATAAGCTTTGGCAAATGACCTCGAGGGAAGTACTTTGGTTTTGAATGACCTAGATGGATTTTTCTGCTAAGGAGCTTTACTTGAATAACTGCTCACCTTTTTAACTCATCTGCTATGGCAGACACACTGATCTCTGAAAGTATAAGTTTAATCCTTAAGGCTGAAGGAAAGCAGCTAGTTTTCCTAGCTCAGATAATCAAAGTCTGGCCCTCAGGCTTCTTTAGTTAGCTGATAAAAAGGATAAAACGGACTCCTTGAATAACACATGAGCTGCGATGGTGTTGGGTAGATGAATTTTGGACTCTGGTGATGTAAGAAGTCCAAGAAAAGGGCTTAAGACTTGTTTACTGTCATTAATTTCATATTATTTAATACAATCACAATATATAATGTGTATGATTTTGTGTATGTATATATTTCTGTATAGGAAAAAAGGTCATGGAAGTGTTATCAAAATGTTAATAATAATGACCTCAAGGTGGTAGGTGATTATTATTGTTTTTTCTTTTTATTCTATTGGACTTCCCAAGTTTTACACTGTATATATGTATTACATTAAAAAATGTTTTTAATTGCAAAAGTGATTGTAAAAGAAATTCAAACACTAAAAAGAAATATAAAATAAAAATCGAAGTGCTCTCTCTTATTCCCTTTTTTCTGATTCACTTTTCAGAGGAAACCATTTAATAGTTTGATGTATCATTCATTCATTCATTTAGGTCACACTGCGCAGCATGCCAGATCTTAGTTCCCCAACCAGGAATCAAAACCTTGGCCCCCTGCAGCAGAAGCTCAGATTCTTAACCAGTGGACCACCAGAGAAGTCCCTCTTACATTATGTTTATTCATATTATATACAGAATTTAAAAATGGGATCTTAATGTTTATGATTCTGTAACTTTCTATTCTAATTTTAAATATTTTTCATTTTTCTAAGTCAATCTCCTTTTAAACATCTGCACAGGTTAAATGAATCTGGGCAGATTTGTTCACTTTGCTATTGATGGGACATGTAGGCAGTTTCCAATATTCAGTAAGTATAAAAATGCTGCAGTAAATATCCTGGTGTATTTATTTTTCTGCATTCGTGCTATAATTTCTATATGCTTAATGCCTCAAGGTGTATTTCTTTTTATCATGGTGTGTGTGTGTTGGGGGGGTTCATTTAGCCCAGTGAGAGAGAGAGAGCTTCTGCAGCCAGGCTTTCTGGATTCAAAATCCACCTTTGTTGTTTACCAGCTGTGTGATCTTACAGATTACTTAACTTTTATAGGCCTTCATTTCCCCATCTGTAAAATGGAGAAAATAACATTATCTCCCTTGTAGGGTTGTGAGGAGGATTAAATGAGTTAGTAATTACAAAGCACTTAAAAGGGTGCCTACACATAGTAAGCTCTGTATAAGTGTTTGTAAGTTAATTTTAAAAATATCTGTTCCTTTCATTATCCCCTATAATGTTACCTCTTTAATTTATTATATAACAAAAACATAAGAATAAACTTACTTGAACTATATTGAGTTTTAAAAAGCTTAAGTAAATAACTATAGCACTCTCTCCATAGATAAAAGGTTAAATGATGCTGTAACTTAAAATTAAGAAACATTTCCATAAGATTATCTCAAAATGTCAGTATTGCTTCCTTTATCCTCTTAGACCTCCCATATATTTTTAAAAAATCATTTTTATTATGAGATTTTCAAATACACACAAAACTACAGACACTAGTATAATGAACCCCCATGTACTTATTACCCAGATTCAATAGTTATCCCCAGTGCATGGCCAATTATGTTTCATTTGTACTCTACCCACTATCCCCTCAAACTATTTTGTAGCAAATCCTAGTCATCATATCATTTTATCTGTAAATATTTTAGTATGCTTCTCTAAGCAATAAGGACTCTTTTTTTTTTTTGGTAATATAACCATTATATCATTATCACACATTAAAAACAATTAACAATAATCCCTTAATAGCAAATATATAGGAGAATCTTCAAATTTATACAATTATTATATGTTTTTCCCCAACACACTTTTTAAAATATCTAATAAGAAAATATAATTATTTATTTATTTATTTATTTATTTTCCTTTTTTTTGGGGGGGTACGTGGGCCTCTCACTGTTGTGGCCTCTCCCGTCGCGGAGCACAGGCTCCGGACGCGCAGGCTCAGCGGCCATGGCTCAGCTGCTCCGCGGCACGTGGGATCCTCCCGGACCGGGACACAAACCTGCGTCCCCTGCATCGGCAGGCGGACTCCCAACCACTGCACCACCAGGGAAGCCCCCTATAATTCTTTTTTTAAAAATTAATTTATTAATTTATTTTTTTTGGCTGTTTTGTGTATTCGTTGCTGTGTGTGGGCTTTCTCTAGTTGTGGTGAGCGGGGCTACTCTTCGTTGCAGTGCACGGGCTTCTTATTGCAGTGGCTTCTCTTGTTGCAGAGCACGAGCTCTAGGCGCATGGGCTTCAGTAGTTGTGGCGCACAGGCTCAGCAGTTGTGGTATGTGGGCTCTAGAGTGCAGGCTCAGTAGTTGTGGCTCAAGGGCTTAGTCACTCTGAGGCATATGGGATCTTCCTGGACTAGGGATCGAACCCATGTTCCATGCATTGGCAGGAGGATTCTTAACCACTGCGCCACCAGGGAAGTCCCAGAAAATAGACTTCTTTACAGAACTTAGGTTCTTGAAAGTCTTCTATTGAATGAATTTTCATAAATCAGATCTTACTTTTCCTTTAACTAAGTTATGAAGTACTTATTATGCACCTGAGCATGCTAATGAAGAGTAACAACCTTTTCTTTTAGCCTTGGAGAAAGAACAACTAACTAGGAACATAAAACACACAACTTTTACAACTATTATTTGTTTTCTGTCTTCATTACCAAGGGACATATGATGGATAGACTGAATCTTGTAAAAAATTGTCAAAATTTTAGAATATATTTATAAATACATCATTTTTGAAATCTTTAGAAAAGAAGGATGATTCCTAGAAGACAGCAATACTAAGAATTAGTCATCTCAAGCTAAACTTACTATCTTATTTTTTTAACTTTCAATTTTGAAATAAGTTCAAACACAAAAAAATTGCAAAAAAAAAATAAAAAGACTTCCTACATATATACTTTACCCAACTTCCCCAAATGTTATTATTGGGATGTCATAGTTGAAATAAGTGGATTTCAAGAAGGCAATTGACAACATTTCCTTTAAAATCTTGGATACAAATATGTTCATTCTGCACTACAAGACTCAATTTTGGTTTTCATTTTCTTAGTATTGTCACTTTTTAAAAAAAAAGTATGTTAAAATTCTTATTGCTAAGAAGGATGTAAGTGGGTCAGGTGATAAATACTGTTAGGTAAAGTCATAGTTACCTGAACAACTACATCAAGAGAATGTTACTTAATGCATAAAAAACTGCTTGGTGAAAGGTTTGTGACACACCAGTGCCTTTGCTTTGGCCAAGTTCTGTCGCACCTTTATCTAATCAACTACTAACAAAGAATTTGGAAGGATGGCTGATACATTTCACTACCCAATTGGGATTCAAAGAGATTGCCACAGGATGCAGTACTGATGCAGAATCAACAAGACGAAATTTAATAAGTCTAAACATTAAGGACAAAAATATTAACCGCTAAATTAAAAGACTGAAGAAAAGCTGGCTTGGCAGTTCAGGTAGCAAGAAGTAAGGGCTTTAGTTTACTGCAGACTCTGTATGAGCCTAAAGAGTGATGTGACTACCACCCTCCCAACCCAATGCAACAGAAGACTTCTCCTCGTCCTGGTCTGATCACCTTTAAAGCACAATTTTAGACTTAGGAATAAGTTAAAGAATTTTAGGAGAAACTGGACCATGACCAAGGAGGGTAAAGCTGTTGAAGGAACTAGACTTACTTTGCCTGGAGAAAAAAGGACGTGGAATCATTACTGCTGTCTTTAATTGTGGTGACCTGTCCCATGGAAGAGGGAGCAGACCTAGCATGCCATATTAGAGAGCACAACTAATAATGTAATTAATATTAATAGCTGGCACTTTTGAGTGTTTAATATGTGGTAGGCATTTACATGCATTATCTTGTTTATATATTTATTCTATGAGGGGTTAGTTTCTATTATTATCTTAGGCTTATAGATTAGGAAAACAAAACTCAGGCCAAGGCAACATAGTACATCAAAGTAGCTAATGTCCATAATGAATTAATACTTGTAATATATTTAGAAGAGTGTCAGGACATGATAAGTGCCTAAGAAAATTAAGCAGCAATAATAATAATGATAGTGTCATTATAATTATATTTAAATATTATTATTATTGTATTGACTTAGGTCAGTGGTTCTCAGCCTTGGCTACACGTTAGAATGACTTTAAAAAATACTGATGTCCGAGGACTTCCTTGGTGGTCCAGTGGGTAAGACTCCACACTCCCAATGCAGGGGGCCTGGGTTTGATTCCTGGTCAGGGAACTAGATCCCGCATACATGCCGTAACTAAGATGTCTGCATGCCGCAACAAAGATCCCACAAGCCGCAACTAAGACCCAGTGCAGCCAAAATAAATAAATAAATAAACATTTTTTAAAAAAATACTGATGTCCGGATTCTACCTTCAGAGACCCTGACTGAAGGGGTCTGAGATATGACCTGATCGTCTGACATTTTAAAAGTTCCCCAGGTGAAGAAAACATTCACAAAGACACATCTGATAAAGACTACTATCAGAATATACAAAGAACACTTACAGTTCAACAAGAAAATGAACAATATGCTTAAAAAATGGGCAACAGATCTGAACAGACACCTCATCAAAGAAGATATACAGGTAGCAAATAAGTATATGAAAAGATGCTCCACATCACAAGCCATTAGGGAATTGAAAATTAAAACAATAATATGATACCACTACACACCTATTAGAATGGGCAAAATCCAAAACACTGACAATAGCAAATGCTGACGAGAATGTTGGGCAACAGGAACTCTCATTCACTGCTTATGGAAATCAAAATGGGGGGGAATTCCCTGGAGGTCCAGTGGTTAGGACTTGGCGCTCTTGATCCCTGGTCAGGGAACTAAGATCCCACAAGCTATGCAGCTCAGCAAAAAAATAAAAAAAAAAGAAAAAAGAAATGCAAAATGGTATAGCTACTTTGGAAGACAGTTTGGCAGTTTCTTACAAAAGTAAACATATTCTTGGGCTTCCCTGGTGGCGCAGTGGTTGAGAGTCCGCCTGCCGATGCAGGGGACATGGGTTCATGCCCCAGTCTGGGAAGATCCCACATGCCGCAGAGCAGCTAGTCCCGTGAGCCATGGCCGCTGAGTCTGCGCGTCCAGAGCCTGTGCTCCGCAACGGGAGAGGCCACAACAGTGAGGGGCCCGCGTACCGAAAAATAAATAAATACATAAATAAAATAAAAAGTAAACATATTCTTGTGGGAGGGAGGGAGAATTAGATGAAGGTAGTCAAAAGGTACAAACTTCCAGTTAAAAGAAAAATATGTACTAGGGATGTCATTTATGACATGATAACAATAATTAACACTGCTGAACGTTATAAATGAAAGTTGTTAAGAGTAAATCCTAAGAGTTCTCATCACAAGGAAAAAATAATTTTTTAATCTATTTCTTTAATGTGGTATCTATATGAGATGATGGATGATCACTAAACCTACTGTGGTAATCATTTCATGACATATGTGAGTCAAATAATTATGTTGTACATCTTAAGCTTATACAGTGCAGTATGTCAATTATATCTCAGTAAAACTGGAAGGAAAACAAACAAACATATTCTTACCATACAATCCAGAAATTATGGTCCTTAGAATTCATCCAAATGAGTTGAAAACTTATGTCCATGTAAAAATTTGCACCTGGATGTTTACAGAAGCTTATTTTTATTGCCAAAACTTGGAAGCATCCAAGATGTCCTTCAGTAGGTAGATGGATAAATAAACTTTGGTACATCCGGACAACATAATATTATTCAGCCCTAAAAAGAAATGAGCTATTAAGCCATGAAAAGACATGAAAGAACATTAAATGCATATTACTAAGTGAAAGAAACCGACATGAAAAGGCTATATACTATACGATTTCAACTGTATAACATTCTGGATAAGGTAAAACAACAAACAAGGTAAAAAGATTAGTGGTTGCTAGGAGCTAGGGGTGAATGGGATGAATACATAGAGCACAGGTGATTTTTAGGCCTGTGAAACTATTCTATAATGATGGATATATGTGATGATATATTTGTCAAAATCCGTAGACTATACAACACCAAAAGTGAACTCTAATGTGAACTATGGACTTTGAGTGATAATGATGTGTCAACCTAGGTTCGTTAATTGTAACAAATGTACTATCCTGTGGGGGATTTTGACAGTTGTGCATGTATAGGGGCAGGAGGTGTATGGGAATTCTCTGTATTTTCGGCTCAACTTTACTGCGAACCTAAACTGCTCTAAAAAAATAGTCTATTAAAAAAAAAAGTGCCCCAAATGACTCTTATGTGCAGCTGAGGTTGAAAATTACTGGTCTAGGTTCTCTGCATACGCAATCTCCTTCAACTCTTCTAATGTTCATCTAATTATGTAGCTGTTGTCATCCTTTTTTACATATGAGGAAACTGAGGTTTGGAGGGATCAAATAATTTATCCAAGTTCACCCAGGTAGTAAAATGGGAACAGCGTTTCAGATATTGGTCGGCCAGCTTCTACCACACCACTTTTTAATAATTGGAGCTAATAGATTGGGGTAAAATGCATTGCCTCATGAAATAATCATTTCTCAACACTGGAAATATCATAGAAAAGGCTGGATAACAAGTCAGGGATGGCACAGACAAATTACTACATTTTTTTTTCAGTACGAGGGAAGACAGAGTAGGTTATCTTCAACATTCCTTCAGACTCTTAAGAGCCCGAAGAGTTGAAGGCCTGGGTTTCAGAACGAGACCGGTCCCTGAGGAGCTATGAGACCCTGAGCAAGTCACCTAACTTCTCTGAGCTTTTCCTCTTATATAAAGATAATACCAAAAATAATAATAATAATAATACCTACGCTGTTAGATCATTTTTATATATATAATAAAATTATATATGAGGATTAAATAATAATATATGTAAAAGTCTCTTGCTAACTGTAAAGCTTCATAGAAATCAATTTTAACTTTAAGGTGTTTAATCATCCTAAAACCTGGTTTGCATTACAGCACTCCTTTGTTTAAAATGTCCAAAAGCTCCCCATCACCCAAAGAACAACACTGTTCACCCAATGTTCAGACTCCTTAGCACAAGACCCTTAGCTAATTGATTCCAATTAACCTCAATGTTCTCTTCCAGCCACTACCTCCACCCTAGGTACCAGCCAAATTAATTTCCTACTCTTCCAAAATGACTGATTACATTCTTTCATATTCAGAGCCTCTCAGAAATTGAGGAAAGCCACAGACATCCCCATTTCCAGTTAAAAGTTCAAGAAATGCCCAGACATTTTTTGTAGTGTATTTGAAATGTTTACAGCTAACAATGCTTTCGATACATAAAAAACTTAGTGTTATATAATTGTGTTATTCATAAGATTTATTTTAAAAATTACTTCATTGTAACGCCAATCAGTGGGATAAGAGTTTAAATTTGAATGAACGTCTTCCTTTTTGATCTTGTTGAACGGTTCCAGCTGTGTATATACTGAAGCTCCTTCATGAAAGTGGGGCCTATACCAAAAGGCAGCCTGTTCCCTCTCCTCCCCCAAGAGGAGTCCTCTCCACATCTCTATGCCTCTCCACGTGGTCTTCGTAATGTTTGGCCAGCTCCAAACATGGTTCACACATTATTTTTGAAGCCTTCCAAGATATCATTACCTCCTTGATGGTCCCAGTGTACCTGACAATATTATGTAATAAGTATGATCATGGAGCCAGACACAGTGGATGTGAATACATCTACCTTCCTCTAGACTTTTATAGTTTATTGAAGATGAGGTCTGTGACTTACTCACTGTACCTTACACTGCCTGGCACATAGCAATTCTTAAAGTTCATTATTCTTAGATTTTGACATAAAGGTGAAATATTAACATGTAAATATATCCTGGTTTCTTGGGACATATATTCAAGCACAGTCAGTTGCCTTCATCTGGGTCTCCTGTTTTGTGCAGGGCTTTATTCCTTTCCTTTAATGCTCTTTTTCCGGGATCTCATTTCAATTAAAAAATGATTCAATAATAAAATCACAAAAAAGGTCAGCATTTTTGGATAGGGTTTCTTTAAAGTATACTACAGCCATTAATTTTCCAGGTAGGAAGTAGGTGGTATAAATAGAGATGGTGAGGGAATAAAGGAAACTATACCTATATATAATTATTTAAATTCTGATCTATTTTTTAAAAAAGTATTTTAAAGATTTCTTCTCCATTCTTATTGCCAAAAACTAGGCCCTTTCTCTCTCCACTACTGTAGGATTTTAGCAATCTCCCAGTTAATCTCCTTGTCTAGGTAGCTCCTTTTAGCCATTCTGGACACTCTTGCCCTATACATCTTTGTAAGACTTTTATAATTTTTCCAGTCAATGTTCTAGTCCAGAACTTGTTAGCTTCCTCAGCCTAAATTCTGCATCCCACACATTTAAGTCCCCGCTTACTTTAGCTCCTATCTTCTATATCATTGCTTAATGCTGGTTTTTGCTTGGGGCACAGGTCCTCTTTCCTTTGTTTCAGAACAGATCAGGCTTTGCCTGTATTCTTACTCCTCCCTTGAAGTGTTCACATTCTACCCATTCTTCAAGTCCAAAAGGAATGCCACTTCCTCCTTGAAGATTTTCCTGGCAGCTCCAAGTCACATTCATAGCTCACAAATAATTATTCTCATGTGCTGTACTTGGGACAAGATAGTGGAATCCTCCACTCTTTTCTCTTAATTTGACCTATTAACTGGAGACCTGGGAACACTTACCTGCTACAATGGGACATGTACCTGTAGATATCTGAGGTGTAAATCTGTAATTTCCAAAATACTAGTTCTTCAAGCAATGTAGCAGCTTCTCTGATTGCTTAAAGGAACACGACTCAAATACTATCATGTAATACTCATTTTCGTTTAAAATATGAAAAAGTGATAGTACAGTGGGTGTACGGGGCATGGGTTTACTTATCTCACAAACCAATGGATTCATTTCTTGATTTAAAAAAAAGCTATATTCACATTTCCAATTAATTACATCCTAAATGTCTCCAAGCCCGTCCCATAAGCAGGCATATTTTGTTTTCAACGCGTGTGAAATAAAACGTTTGAAGGTAATAATAATGGACATATTGGAGACTACAACACAGAGAAAGAACTCAAAAGCACACTCGAGGAGCTGCTTCTACTGGGGACGCCACTGGGCCTGATTCACGCTTTTGGGAGCCGCAGTGCTCTCTCTCATCTGTACAATGGAGAGGATACTCGACAATATTTACCTCCCAGGGTGGTGGTGAAAGTTTTCCTTTCTGGTGAACTGCCGGGCGGTTTGCCTACCGAATGGAGGCGCTTTTCTTCCCCCGACGCACTTCCGTGCGCGAGGAGGGATGACCAGCCGAGAGGAGGGGAAGCTCGTGGCGGAGGTCGCCTGGGCCGCAGCTTTCACGGGCGGCGTCGGGGCCTTCAGCTGGAGCACGTCAAATGTGTACACACCGTGCAAAACACGCTGAGCGTGCGTGCACCCCTGTGCGCGGGGTGCTGGGAGTGCGCTCGGATTGACAGCGAAGCGTGAAGGCGCAGGGCGTACGACAGAAAAGCGACAGCCGACGAGGTCGAAGGAGTCCGAGGCCCCGGTAGCGGCGACGACGCGTCCGGTCGCCCGGCGCCCCGGCTAGGCGCCCCAGCGCTGTGGGCCGACTGGTCTCCGCAGCGCCCCACGTGGCGGCCGGCAGGGTCGAGCGGGGAGAGCATATTTGCTCCGCCTCCGCCGCGCACGGTTGCCCTCCGCAGTTTCCCCGCCCGGCTCTCACCCGACCCTCCACCCATCCCCCTCCCGGATCGCGATGGACGCTGCATCTCCCAGCCGCCGCCGCCGGCAGCACCACGCGGGGCTCTGAGCAGCTGCAGGGCCTGAGGAGACGCGTGCCGAAGACGGGACGTGAGCTGGCGGCCGCCGGTCTGGGGAACCTCTCGCTTCCCTGTCACCAGGTCCTGGCGGAGGAAGGGGAGGGACGAGACGCGGCTTTTCCTGTGCCGCCTGCCCGGCTCGACCTGCGCGGCCTGCAGCTTCCTGGGAACTCGAGGGCCGCGGCCGGGCCTTGCTCTGCCCGCGGCCTGCTAGGAGCTGGACCGGGGCGGTTTGGGACGACAGGCCCGGGTAAGAGCTTGAGGGAAGGGGAGGCGGGAGCGCCTTGGGCGGTCGGAAAGGCCAGGCGTGGTGCAGGCATCTGGGATGCACGGCCGCGGGCCGGGAGCGAGACCCCGGACCCTGGTGAGGTCGGCGGGGCTGCCGCCGACTCACCCGCTTAGCCCCTTTGTTCCCCTCCTCCGGCCCTGCCCGCGTAGGGACCCGGCTTCTCCGAGCTGGAGCTCATGGCTGGCCCCCCTTGTCCTTGAGAAGGGTTCGCCGCCCGGCGGGGCCAGGGACGTCCCGCCGGGCCTCGGAGTTACGGGCGCCGCTCCCGGGAGACCCATCGCCCTGCCCGCCCCGGCGGCCTCCTCTCAGGCAGAGAGGCTTGCTGCTCCTCCTCCCAAACTTCCCCTCCTCCTCGACACAGGTACCTAACTTAGCCGGGTTTGGTGCCGGAAAACCTGAGCGCGGTGCCTGCGCCGCCCGGTGCGGAGTCGGCTGGGCCCGGAGTGTTGGGTCATCCCTGCAGATCGCCGCCTTTGGGTGCCCAGCGGGACCTGCCGCTGGATTTATACACTTGCAGCTGGGTTACGTGGGACCCAAAGCTGTCCTTCCGTCAGGGCGCTTACGAGCTTTTGTAATGCTTATTGGGGCTGCTTTTCCGATGTTGTTGCTGCTGTCGTTGTTGTTGTTTTTAATTAACTGCCTCATTCTGTGGGGCTGGGGAAGGAGGACCGTAGATTGGCCTATGTTCTGATCCGTAACGTGTTAGTCCATTGCACTTACTTTTAGCATTTCTTTTTAAACTTTTAAGAACAGTTGTCAAGACTGCCAAAATTCCTAATAAAGTCTTTATTCATAGATAGATCTTGTATCTAATTATCATTTGTATTTGGACATCTTAAGAGCAGTAAATAAATTGAGAAGTCAGTAGAATTTATGAAATTGGAGGTAATTTTAAAGTAGAAACTTAATTTGGGGGGGAATTGGATCAAAGTGCTTAGTCTCCTTAAAATACTGAATCTAACCCTTATCAGAAGATCGGTTTTGGGTGGAGGAAGGGGAAAGAAGTTTGCTGGAAAAAAAAAAAAGAACCTTTTTAGTAAGGTGTTGTTTGCTTTTTGGCGCAGACGTTAGTGATAAGCAGTAGTGGGATCCCAAGCTTGTTTGATTGTCTTTGACAAAGACGGCTCTGGTTTCCAGTTAAGCAGCAACCTAATCAGCTTATACTCTTGTGCAAAACTGGTTTTTATTTAGTACAATGTATGAAGTTAAACCCGAGGAATAAGGAAAGTTGAAAAACTGCATTAAGCGCGCTATCGAAACATACTTATGAGTCTTTTCTAATTCCTAGGAGGACAACACAAAAATTTGGCTCTAGCCGATGTAAAAGAAAAAAATTTTAAACCCACGCTGATCAGTCCTGGACATTTAGAGGACTTTTTGCCTTTACTTTTTAAATTTGAGCAAAGAAGCTTTTAAAAACAACATGGCAGACGTGGATCCAGATACATTGCTGGAATGGCTACAGATGGGACAGGGAGATGAAAGGGACATGCAACTAATAGCCCTTGAACAGCTATGCATGCTGCTTTTGATGTCTGACAACGTGGATCGTTGTTTTGAAACGTAAGTACATCCCTTCATCATCTTCCTTTGGGGTTGCTGTAGGGACATCTACATAACATGTTTTCAACCATTTGCTGATTTCAGTTTGTGTAGAATTTTGTTTAGTGAGTTTTAAAACTATCTTTTAAAAAGTTCTTGCAGTCTTCCATTTACACTTTCCTGAGAAATAAAAATTGGTAGGTGAACTAACTCTAGTAATGATAATTGTGATGACACAAATGCATGTTTATTGGATGAATAGGAATTAGGGAATACTGATTTTAACCCATAGCTTGATTGATTCAATTTCAAAACATGTTATGAGCTGGGAGAATACAAATAGTTCTTTAAAGGTGGCTATTTCTGTATCGAGTAATTGGCTTAAATTGACATGAAAATGCAGATGATAATGAACATATATTCCCAATTGCCCTTTCTTCATTAGTGTTAAGTCTTAGGACACTGTACCTTTTTTTTGGGTGGGGGGGCGGTGCCACATGGCTTGCGGGATCTTAGTTCCCCCCCAGGGACTGAACCCAGGCTACTGCAGTGAAAGTGCTGAGTCCTAACCACTGGACCTTCAGGGAATTCCCTGTACTTTGTTAAGCAAATCATTGCTTTGTAAATTTCAGTTTGGAGAGGGTATAAATTGGATGTTAACCATATAGCATACTTTCCGGAATAAACAGACTTTGATGTTTGGAGAGTTTAAGCAGTTTTATTCAGAGGTTGTGTAGAATTTGTGCAAAAATGTAAAGGAATCAGTACTAGACTGGCCATTAATGCCATGTTTTTCCTCTTATGTGATACTTACCCAGTTAGATTAACTGTTCTTCTGAATGCTGAACACGTTTGGTTTTCATTGTTTATTTTACATTTATATTTACAATTTTGAATTCCGGTGATAAGTAAATGAAAACTCAGATGCTTCTATATTTGTTCTAATGCCGTTTTGAAGTAATTAGTAGAAAATGTTTGAGATGTTGCCATAAAATTTGGTATAATTATCTTAATTTCTTTGAGGTGAGAATAAAGGCTGAATTACTAAATTGACAAAGCATTTTTAATCATCTTCATTTTTGAATGATTAATGAAGATGAATTAATAAATAAATAGTTAATAATTCTTAGTTGTAAATCCCATTGAGACAGTACTATTATGATAAAAATCCTTATGAACAAAGTTCCCAAATCACAGTCTGTTAGTGACTCCTTTATTTCAAGTAGTTATTGTTATTGGCAAACTTTGAGAACATAATAATTTTGCTGCTCTGTTAACGCTTGTTTTGGTCAGATTCATAGAAAAGTGAAATAGGTTTTTGAACATTCATAGATTTCATTAGAGAGTTTTCATTGACCTGAGAATTACTTTCGGTATTTTAAAAAGTAAGTCATACCTACCAGTCAAATCAACTATCATGTCTTCCATTAAGTAGTAACGTATAGTAGAGGTGTTTGTAATGGCATTTTTTAGAAGTGTTATTATATTGAAACAATTTTAAAGGAAATTTTTATTTTTTAAATTTTTTACTTTATAAATTTATTTATTTTATTTTTGGCTGCGTTGGGTCTTCGTTGCTGTGCATGGGCTTTCTCTGGTTGCGGCGAGCGGGGGCTACTCTTCATTGCATGGAGGTACCATGGATGATTCAGGTTACAATGGATGATGATGCCATTCAGTGAGAGAGAACACTGGAAGAGGACCATGTTTTTGTTTTTTGGTTTTTTTTGGCCACGCCTCATGGCTTGTGGGATCTTAGTTCCCCAACCAGGGATTGAACCTGGGCCCCTGAAGTGAAAGCGCCAAGTCCTAACCACTGGACTGCCAAGGAACTCCCATGTTTTGAGGGGCTGAGATCATGAGTGTGGTTGTGGCTAGATTCTCATATCTGCTTTGCATTTATTGTGTTGCATTATATTGTTTTGACTGAAATATATGAAAAAAAACTCATCCCCCGCATAGATGTAGCTGGAAAAGGGAGGAATGTTGTAATGATTTTTTGCGTGTAATTATGGATATTCTTCTTTGATATCATACGAAACTGAGAGGGGGAGTGTAGTTTCTTTTTTTTTTAATTAATTTTTATTGGAGTATAGTTGCTTTACAATGTTGTGTTAGTTTCTGCTGTACAGCAGAGTGAGTCAGCTATATGTCCCCTTCTTTTTGGATTTCCTTCCCATTTGGGTCACCACAGAGCATTCAGTAGAGTTCCCTGTGCTATACAGTAGTTTCTCATTAGCTATCTATTTTATGCATACTAGTGTATAGGCAAGTGATAGTTTCTGAAGGGTTAGTTATAATGTGGGTTCTGAAATATCAGTGAACTTGTCATACTCTTGTACATTAAAATCTGTTGGTCTCTCTGGTACTTTGAATGGGTTGGTTTTTTAAAAAATATTTATTTATTTATTCTTTTGGCTGTGCCAGGTCTTAGTTGTGGCACGCAGGATCTTTAGTTGCGGCATGTGGGATCTAGTTCCCTGACCAGGGATTGAACCCAGGCCCCCTGCATTGGGAGCATGGAGCCTTAGCCACTGGACTACCAGGGAGGTCCCTGAGTGGGTTTTTTTAAACCCATGTTTAAGTTTTAAAGATCATGCACCGGTCATGTGAAAAGTATTGGTCTACTGAGTTATACAGATATTCCTAATGTTGCCATATGTCATTCTACAGTATCACAAACTCACATTTGTTATTGCGACTACTAATCTCATCAGAAAGGTCTTTAAATATTGGGAAGCTCTGTCAAGCTCCTGGTGGCAGGTACAAGTTGTGATTTTTGCTTGAAGGCTTGAATGTTATCATTGGCAACAAATACTGTCAGTTGTTTTTCCTTGAAGTGAAAGGCTTACTTGGTTAATTTTTGAGAAAATGTTTGCCAGATATCCAAGTCTGAATAACCACAATTTGCCTGAAGTTCTTTCAAGTAAAAATGATGTTGCATGAAAAAAAGTGGCTAGTTCAGCTCTCCAACAGTTGTACAAGTACTCTTCCTGTGCAGAAGTGCTTTATGCTTACTTTCCGTTTCCTTAAGTAGGATATTAAAAAGATATGTATTCAAGGGTTGAGGTTTAGTAAAATAAATAATTTTTCCCCCCATGCTAGAGCTTGGCAGTGAAGAATACCATACCATTACTAGTGGTACAGTTTAGTGCCGCTGCCTTGATTCATGCTAAAGCACCAGCAGTTTTATCCACCATTGCTTTTGCATTAGTGCACATTAACGCAGGGAAGAGAGGGATTAAAGAAGAGAAAGAACAATTATGTTGCATACTCGTGAGAGGTCAAGTAGGGTGAAGACTAAAAGGTGTCCTTTGGATTTAGCAACATTTCCAAGATCATTGATCTTTTTTCTTTTTAATAAATTTATTTGTTTTTTTTTTTTTTTTGGCTGCGTTGGGTCTTCATTGCTGCGCACAGGCTTTCTCTAGTTGCGGTGAGCGGGGGCCACTCTTCGTTGCAGTGTGCGGGGCTTCTCATTGCGGTGGCTTCTCTTGTTGCGGAGCACAGGCTCTAGAGTGCAGACTGAGTAGTTGTGGTGTACGGGCTTAGTTGCACCGCGGCATGTGGGATCTTCCCGGTCCAGGGCTTGAACCTGTGTCCCCTGCATCGGCAAGTGGATTCTTAACCACTGTGCCACCAGGGAAGTCCCAAGATCATTGATCTTAATGAGAGCTGAATGGAGTGGCTTGAGGGCCAGATTTGAATGAGTTGAAGAAAGAAATGGAGACAGGGAGTATGGAAAATTTTTTGAGAAGTTGTATTGGAATGGGAGTGTGGGGCTTTTTCTTTTAGAGGTCAGAGAGTTAGTAGAGAAAAAAAAAAGTTAGGAGAGAGAATGGATAATTCATAGTATAAGGATTCTGAGAAACTGGGAGTAATGTGCATAATGTGAATCACGTGGGGATCTTGTTAACATTGCAAATTCTGATTCAGTTGGTATGGTGTGGTGCCTGATATTCTGCATTCCTAGTATGCTCTCAGATAATGCTGAAGTTGTTGGTTGGAAAATCCCACCTTGAGTATTAAAGCTTTGGTCCACTGGTGGAGAGATAGATTTAAGGTAGTGTGTTCCTTGTTGTAACACAGGAAAGAGGAAGATGTTTTAGGTTTGATGGTAAAAAGTTGAAGGGATTTCTGTCTGATGACGTCTGTTTTCTCCCTGAAGTAGGAGATTGAAAACAATGGTAATATCTAGGATTGATATGGGGAGATGATTATGTTCATGCAGTGCTTGTGGCTTCATAGCAGATATCCCTGCCTATAAGCTAACTATACGCAGAGTTCCAGTCTTAAAATATTTTTATGGTCTTTTTTTCCCCAGCTTTATTGAGGTATAATTGACTATAGTCTAAAAATACTGATTTGACTGTATTATTCCTCTTTACAAAATCTTTTGTGTTCTTTACCTAGTGAATAAAATTTAAATGCCTTTAAATACCTCTGCTGCATCTCACGCATACATACTACTATTACTTTTGTTTTTCCATTGCTAACATACTGCTGTTGTACAGTAGCTAGATATTGAAGAAATTCTTTATATTGTGCCTGTTTTCCATAGTCCTTAAAATGCTTATAGAAAGTACTTTTGGAGTCAAACTGGTTGAGGAGTCTTCTGGAGGAAGAGCATCGTGTTCTTCTCTAAAGGAGAAACAGTGATCGCATCGATATGTATTGATGTTTTCTCTACCCACTTCCATTAATGTACCTGCCTTTTCCATATTTTTTTCTACCCAGTGGCAGAGTAATAGGGAAGTGAAATTACTTTTTTTTATCAGTCCTGCAGCCGACCTTCCCTGCACAGAGAATGCTCATTGTATCAAACACATATAATCCTGAAAAGTTAGATAAGTGAATTTCTGTAAACAGAGCAGCTGTATATGTGCTTTTCAGTGGACAGCAGAGAGAAGTGCTGGAAGATGAGAAGCATGCTCTGTCAGTCCTCTAGGGGGCTCATAGATAATGAGCTTCAGTGAGCTTTCATTTTGTTTTCAAAGTGTCTGTCACCTTAAAAATGTAAAAAACAAAACACTCTTCTAGTTTACAGCAATATATATGTATACTTTGCATAGTACTTGTTGACTGTGTCATTAGATCTTTTTTTTTTTTTTGCGGTACGCGGGCCTCTCACTGCTGTGGCCTCTCCCGTTGCGGAGCACAGGCTCCAGATGCGCAGGCTCAGCGGCCATGGCTCACGGGCCCAGCCGCTCCGCGGCATGTGGGATCCTCCCGGACTGGGGCATGAACCCGTGTGCCCTGCATTGGCAGGCGGACTCTCAACCACTGCGCCACCAGGGAAGCCCGTCATTAGATCTTTTAATGCCTCAGAGCCCAGCACTGTTATTCTCATCTTTGTATCCTACCCCCAACACTTAGCACAGTGCTTGGCACCAAAAGGCATTCAGTAAGGGACTTCCCTGGCGGTCAAGTAGTTAAGACTCCACGCTTCCACTGCAGGGGACACGGTAGGTTCGATCCCTGGTTGGAGAACTAAGATCCCATATGCCGCAGAGTGTGGCCAAAAAAACCCAAAAACAAACAAAACAAAAGGCATTCAATAAATATTTGTTGAACGAATTGTCAGTTTTGTGTGTGTATTTTAATTGGAGAAAAACAAGTCTACATATTGGAATTTGACTTACTCCTTTTTCTTTGAGAGGGAAGGCTGTAATTTTTAACTGTATGCCAAGAGTTATTGTAAGTTAAGCAATACAGAGTCAAGGCTGGGGACAGGGGCAAGAATGGAATAAAAGATAAAATGGATCAAAAGATGTTATTTATTATCTTCAAGAAACAAAATTTATTAATTTTTTACAGTTAAAATTTTTAGTGTTTTTTTTTTTTTTTTAGTAAATGAAGTGCTCAATTTAGGGACTATATTCAGTAAAATATCGCCACGATAGATAACTTCCTTTATCTAAAAAAAGTTAAATTTCTTTATATTGTAAATCTTCTGAAATCTTGGTCCAAGTCATATAGTCTGGAAAAAGCATATGGTAGTAATAGTATAGAAAGGATTACAGTTCCTAAGAGAAATTCTTTCTCTTTGTAACCTCATGAAACTTTTTTTGCACTTGTTTTAAGTTACTTATCTCTGTTTCCATTAGGGAAAGATTCTTTCATCATTGCAGGTAGCATTTTGGAAACTATTGCTTAAATTGGATTCATCTGAACATTCTACTAAATCTCATTTGTGTGGTTGACTGATCTGACCGTAGTTCTGTAGAGATTGAGTGATCTTAAAGTTTCCTAATTAGGACACCTTTGGTTCTATAAATTGGTATTATAGTATAGTACTGGGTTTAATATGTAAAAATAATTTCTACCTATGATGTAAGAGGTAAATATTTAGCAAGTTTAAAAGTTTTATTAATCCTTTAATTGTGATGCATCTATTTGTGCCATAGATTTGTTCTTTTAGCACTATTCAGGGAGGACTGTGATTATTATATGTATGCTATTTAATTTTGTCTTAAATTTAAATTACATATGGATTTTGGCAGACGGATACAGTTGTGTAACTACCGCCACAACTAAAATTCAGAACAGTTCCATCATTCCCCAAAATTCTCTAGAGTTCTCCCTTTGAAGTTAAACTCTCCCCCAACCCCAGTGCCTGGCAACCAGTGGTCTTTTCTCTGTTGCTATAGTTTTGACTTTTCCAGAATGTCATATAAATGGAATGATATATACAGTGTGTAGCCTTTTGAGTTTTCTTGTAGTATATTACATTTGAGAGTCATCTATATGTGTATAACAGTAATAGCTAAATAGTATTTCATTTTATGGATGTACCGCAGATGGTTTATCCATTCACCTCTTGAAAGACATTTGGGTTTTTCTAGTTTTGGTGATTATAACCAAAGTTGCTATAAACATTAGCATACAGATTTCTGTGTAAATTTGAGTTTTTATTTCTTCTGAATTTCTTACAGATAAATGTGACAAGATGTAGAAACTGATGAACTGATTGCAAAATTCATTTGAAAATGCAAAGGACCTAGCTAGCCAAAACATGAAGTATAAGGTTGGAGGACTAATACTACTATATTTCAGTTCTTATTATGCAGCTGCAGTAGTCAAAACAGTGTAGTATTGGTATAAAGGTAAATGGATCAATGATATAGAATAGAGAGTTCAGAAATAGACTCATACCTAGACAACTTATTTCAACAAAGGTGCAATGACAGTTAAGTGGAAAAAGGATATTTTTTTATGCTGCTGGAACAACTTGGTATCTATATGCAAAAAAGAAAAAAATTAACCTTTACCTATACCCCACACCATATACAAAAATAAGTTCAAAAGGGATCAAAGACCTAAACATAAAACCTAAAACTATAAAACCTCTAGAAGAAAACATAAGAGAAATCCTTTGTGACCCCAGGTTAAGCAGATATTCTTAAATAAACACCAAAAACACAATCCATAAGAGAATAAATTGATGTGTTTGAGGGAATTTTTTAAAATTAATTAATTAATTTATTTAAAAAATTTATTTTTGGCTGCATTGGGTCTTCATTGCCACGTGTGGGCTTTCTCTAGTTGCAGCGAGTGGGAGCCACTGTTCGTGGCGGTACACGGGCTTCTCGTTGCGGTGGCTTCTCCTGTTGCAGAGCATGGGCTCTGGCGCATGGGCTTCAGTAGTTGTGCCATGCAGGCTCAGTAGTTGTGGCTCACAGGCTCTAGAGCGCAGGCTCAGTAGTTGTGGCACATGGGCTTAGTTGCTCCGCAGCATGTGGGATCTTCCAGGACGAGGGATCGAACCTGTGTCCCCTGCATTGGCAGGTGGATTCTTAACCACTGTGCTACCAGGGAAGTCTGTGTTTGAAGGTTTTTACTAAATTCAATTTCTGTAATAGAGGACTGCTCAAGTTACTTAATTTTTCTTGAGTGAATTGTAGCATGTCTTTCAAGGAATTGGTCTATTTAATATAAATTAAAATTTATGGGCATAATGTTGTTTGTAGTATGCTTTTTTATCCTTTGAATGTGTATATGGTCTGCAGTGATAATTCTCTTTTTTTTTCACACACACACACACACACACTGTATTTTATCTTTACAAGAGATAAACTGGCAACAAGCATTGTAAATGGATGACCACAACAAAAGCAACAGTGATTGCAATTACCAAACACGAAACACACTCATACTATGTCATAATATTGACATTCAGTCCAGTAATCCTCCACTGTAACAACTCCTTTACTTTGCAGTGAAAATTGATTTGTATATTTTTTGCCTCTGAATCCTTGTGGGATTTTTTTTTTCTTTTATTCAAACAGAAAGCCACAAAAATTATAATCATCCTCATCAGTTCACTCAGTCCCATGTAATTAATTTTTTTTCATCTTGATCTTTTGTTAGCACTTTTATGAATTCATCAGTTTTCCATTAGAGTTCTGAAAATGCTTATTCATTCAGTTCAGCAGTATAGTCATTTACCAGAAACCTGTACTTGTCAGTCTTTTCCATGAATTCCTTGAAGATGAAACGCTTTTATAGGAACATTTTTGCAAAAGCATCAGAGTACACCCAGAACTGTCTGTAAATGATAATTATCTTTTTCATCCTGATATTGGTAATTTTTATATTTTGGTCAATCTGGTTAGAGATTTATCAATTTTATTAATTTTTTCAAAGAATCGGCTTTTAGTTTCATTCCTTTTTTCTATTTTTCTGTTTTAAGTTTCATTGATTTCTGCTTTTTACTATTCCCTTCTGGGTTGATTTGGGGTTTAATTTGCTCTTTTTTTCTAGTTTCTTAGGTAGAAGCTGAGATTTGAGACCCTTTCTAATATAAATTTAATACTATAAATTTTTCTTTTATGTTTTCATTGATGTTCTATATTCATTTTCACTTGGTTCAGAATATTTTAAAATTTTCATTGAAACTTTCTTTTTTACCCTTGGGTTATATAGCAGTATGTTGCTTAATTTTCAGATATTTGGGGATTTCCCAGATATTTTTGTGTTATTATTGTGGTCAGAGGACACACTTAATATTATTTCAGTTATTTTAGATTTATTAAGGTTTTTTTATGGCCCACAGTATGGTCTATTTTTGGTAAATGGACCATATGCACTTGAGAAGAATATATATTCTTCTGTTGTTGGGTAGAATGTTCTACAAGTGTCAAATTAGGTCAAGTTGATTGACAGTGTTGTTCAGTCTATATCCTTGTTGATTTTCCGTCTGTTTTATAGGTTACTGAGAGAGGCGTGTTGAAGTCTCCAAGTATAGTTATTGATTTATCTATTTAGCTTCATTTCTCTCCATTTTTGCTTCATGTATTTTGAAGCCCTGTTAGATGTCTTAAGATTGTTAAGTTTTCTTGTTAAAGCGACCCTTCTATCGTTATGTAATGTCCCTATTTCTCTCTGATAATTTTCCTTGTTCTGAAGTGTACTTTGACATAAATATAGCTACTCCAGCTTTTCTTTTTTCTTTTTTTTTTTTTTGCGGTATGCGGGCCTCTCACTGTTGTGGCCTCTCCTGTTGCGGAGCACAGGTTCCAGACACGCAGGCTCGGCGGCCATGGCTCACGGGCCTAGCTGCTCCGCGGCATGCGGGATCTTCCCAGACCGGGGCACGAACCCGTGTCCCCTGCATCGGCAGGTGGACTCTCAACCACTGCGCCACCAGGGAAGCCCCCAGCTTTTCTTTTGATAGTGTTTGTTTGCTATATCTTTTTCCACTTTTTTGTTTTAACCCGTCTGTAGCGTGAGTTTCTTGTGGACAGTATGCAGTTAGCTTGTGTTTTTTAATCCAGCCTGACAATCTTTGTTTCTAATTGGTGAGTTTAGACCACTTACATTTAATGTCGTTTTTGGTATGTTTACATATGTGTCTAACATTTTATTTGGCTTTTTTGTTGTTCTGTTTCTTTTTTTGTGTCTTTGTTTTTTCTTTCCTGCCTTTTGAATTACTTGAATATTTTTGTAGCATTCTATTTTAATTTACCTATAGTTTTTTTTGACTCTGTCTCTTTGTATTTTTTAGTGGTTGCTTTAGGGATTGCAGTTAACTCAGAGTTAACGTTTAACCATTTAAAGTGAAATGATGAAGGCTTACAACTATGTAGATTCCTTTATCCCTGTGTTACAGTTGTCATATGTATTGTCTACATATGTTGAAAACCTCAAGAGACAATGTTGTAATTTTTGCTTTCAGCAGTTTAATAGGGGGAAAATAATCTATTATATTTACCCAGATACTTATCATTTCTGTTGTTCTTCCTTCATTCCTGAAGTTCCATGTATCTCTCTGGTGTCATTTCTTTTCATCTTGAAGAACTTTCTGTAGCATTTCTTTTAGGAGAAGTCTTTCGGTGGTGAGTTCTCTTAGTTTTCCTTCATCTGAGAATGTCTTTATTTTACTTTCATGCTGTGAAGATATTTTGCTGGATATAGAATTGTGTAGTGCCAGTTCTTTTCAGCATTTTAAAGATGTTGTTCCACTATCTTCTGGCTTTTATGGTTTCTGATGAGAAATCTGCATTCATTCTAATCTTTGTTTCTTTGTGTTGTTTTTCTGCTTTCAAGATCTTTTTTTCTCTACCTTTGATTTTTTGCAGTTTGATTATGATTTGTCTGTACATGGTTGTCTTTGAATTTGTCTTATTTCAGGTTTAATGAGCTTCTTAAATCTGTATGTCTTTCACCAGATACAGAAAGTTCCTTCAAATCTGTATTCTGTACCAATTTTTTTCTCATTCTGGGACTCCAGTGGCACAAATGTTACTTTTTGGTATGCTCCCTCAGATCCCTAAGAATCTGTTCCCCTTTTTCCCCCCAGTTTTTTTCCCTGTGTTCTTCAGACTGGATAATTTTTGTCGATCTGTTTTCAGATTCACAGATTCTTTATCTGTCATCTTCATTCTGCTCTTGAGCCCATCCAGTGAAGTATTCTTTTCCCCACAAACTGTTTTTTCATTTATAAAATTTTCATTTGATTCCTTTCATACTTTGTATTTTTCTGTTGAAGACTTCTGTTTCCAATCATTTCAAGAATGTTCACATTCAGGAATGTTCGTGGAGTATAGTTATAATAGCTGATTTAGAGTCCTCTCTGATAATTTTAACAACTAGGTTGTCTCAGGCTTATATGTGTTGACTGTCTTCTTTCTTGAATTGGATAGATCATATTGTATTGATTTTTTGTGTGTTTCAGGTTGTTTTGGATTTTATCCAAGACATTTGGAATATTATACTGTGAGACTCTGGGTTTTATAAAAATCCTCTGGAGAATGTTGATTTTGTTGTTTTCTTTTGCATGCAGTCAACCTGGTTAAATTTAGACTGCAAGCTCTGTCTTGCTCTCTGTGGGTGGTGGTTCCAATGTCAGTGGTTTCAAAGCCTTTGTTATGGTGTTTGGGTCTACTTTGTGCATGTGTCACTCAGAGTTTAGTCTGGGACTTGCTTGGGTGGTGGATTATGTCATAGTGCAGTTGTCAAAGTGTTTGCTATTGTTTTTTATCTCTGTCTTCCATATATTCAGAGGTGGGCTCAGAACTTGTGTCAGGGATCATTTTTCTAGCTCCTTTTTCTCTGAGATTTCCCCCACATCTTTCAGCTACCAGGAACCCTTTTTACTAGTGTTCTAGCTAGAAAACTGGGGATCTCTTGAAGTTTTAACCACATTTCCCCCACTCCCCACCCATTCTTCAACCCCCTTGTGCTGTCATATACTTTCTGGGACTGGGACTGCCCTCAGTGTGAAAGTAGTAAGAGAAAAGACAGAAAAAAAAAATAGCATGATTCCTTTCATGCTCTTTTGGCTATAGGGGCTCCTTTTCTTAGTTCCCAGTTCTCCCAGGGCCTTAGATGCTTGTGCCACTGTGCATGTATCACGCAGAGTTTTGTTTGGGGCTTTCACCTGGGTCTGGCCTTGAGGCCAGACTGGGAGGAAGATACCCCAGGAATTTCTCTTCATACCCTCAGGCTCACAGAGGCCCCTTTTCTTGGTCCTCTCAGAGTTCTTTTGTACCCCCCTGCTACGTGGTTTCGGGAGTTGGCCTGTCCAGGGATCAAAGCTGGAAAAGAAAGGAAAGGAAAAAAGCCCTTGAAACTCATTTCCAACGTGGGTCATTATGTTTTGACTTCCTTCCCCAATCCATCTGCTGTTGTCTAGCTTACTTCGGTTAACAGATTTTAAGTTTATTTTGGGGAGTTATGAAATAGGTTTGTTTCAGAAATTTAGAAAAGTCAGAAATCTAGAGAATGAAAATTATAATTGCACCATCTAGAAATAAGCCATTTTAACTTTTTGCTCTAGTTTCTTTGCATATTTTTATGTGATAAACACCAAAATGGATATATTTTTCCCTTTTTCTTTCTTTAATTTCTTTCTTTATTTTCGGCTGTGTTGGATCTTCATTGCTGTGTGTGGGCTTTCTCTAGTTGTGGCAAGCAGGACTACTCTTTGCTGTGGTGCACGGGCTTCTCATTGCAGTGGCTTCACTTGTTGCAGAGCACGGGCTCTAGGCGTGTGGGCTTCAGTAGTTGTATCATGCAGGCTCAGTAGTTGTGTCACATGGGCTTAGTTGCTCCACGGCATGTGGAATCTTCCCGGACCAGGGCTCAAACCTGTGTCCCCAGCATTGGCAGGTGATTCTTAACTACTGCACCACCAGGGAAGTCCCCCTTTTCTTTATGTATTTGTATCATTAGTTCTTAGTAAACAGCTTTAAAAAACCTGCATAATCTGCCATACGGATGTGTCATATGCTTAATTATACCCTTGTTATTAGATATATAGGTTATGCAACAATGAGCGTCTTTGTACATGCATTTTTGCCTGATGGTATGTTTTTTTGAACTGCTGACTTCAAAATTACATGTAAGAGGAAACCAAAGTTTGCTTATCTGTTTGGATTAATAATATTTAATTGTTTTTAGAAGTCTGACAAAATATGTTCATATATAATTACCTTCTCATGAGTAATTTCAAAGTGGAACTGCTATTGGTAGCAGACCTTGTGGTTTTTGATTGTTTTGAACTTTACAGTTGATTGCAGGAGAATCTAATTGAAGATAATGTTACAAGTTTTTATTCCCTGGAGGAATGAATGAGTAGGTTAGTGAATTTTTTTTAAATAAATTTATTTATGTATGTATTTATTTATTTTTGGCTGCGTTGGGTCGTCATTGCTGCACGTGGGCGTTCTTTAGTTGCGTTGAGCGGGGGCTGCTCTTCGTTTTGGTGTGCAGGCTTCTCATGGCGGTGGCTTCTCGTTGCGGAGCACGGGCTCTAGGTGTGTGGGCTTCAGTGGTTGTGGCTCATTGGCTCTAGAACGCAGGCTCAGTAGTTGTGGCGCACGGGCTTAGTTGCTCCGCGGCATGTGGGATCTTCCCGGACCAGGGCTCCAACCCATGTCCCCTGCATTGGCAGGCAGGTTCTTAACCACTGCACCACCAGGGAAGCCCCTGAATTTTATCTTTTAAGAGAAATCGGAATGGAAATTTTATAAGTTTATTTATTTAATTTATTTTTGGCTGCGTTGGGTCTTTGTTGCTGCATGCGAGCTTTCTCTAGTTGCAGTGAGTGGGGGCTACTCTTCGTTGCAGTGCACGGGCTTCTCATTGCAGTGGCTTCTCTTGTTGTGGAGCATGGGCTCTAGGCACGCGGGCTTCAGTAGTTGTGGCTCGCGGGCTCTGAGTGCAGGCTTAGTAGTTGTGGTACACGGGCTTATCTGCTCCGCAGCGAGTGGGATCTTCCTGGACCAGGGCTCAAACCCGTGTCCTCTGCATTGGCAGGCAGACTCTCAACCACTGTTCCAGCAGGGAAGTCCCCCAGAATGGAAATTTTAAAATAATGTTAATATATTCCCAGTTTGGTAGTGTAATTAATTAATTTATTTTGTATCTGCCTTAAGTACATGTTCATACAGAAATAAAGTCTGTATTGGAAATACAGAAATAAAATGTGGGTGTTGAATTTGGGGGGGAGTTATTTATGGCTTTTGCTGTTCTAATCAGAGATTTTGTATATCCTGAAGTATTTGTCTATGTATATGTATACATCTTTAGATTATTTTTGTTTTCTTGGTGGAGGTTTGAATATTCTGTGTTTCATTTTTAAAGTTTATTAAATTCTCTCACAGCCAGTCAAATTTTATGAAATAAAGTTTTTAAAAAATATTTATCAATTTAGCACAAATGTAAAGGTAATATCATTTTTAGTGGCCTAGGAGTGGGGTAATAGGTACTCTAAAATGCTTCTGATGGGAGTATACAGTGGTATAGCCTCTTTAGAAGTCAGTTCGATAATATCTGTCAAACCAAAAAATGTACTCACAGAAATACTTCTGAAGGGACTTCCCTGGTGGTGCAGTGGTTAAGGATCCGCCTGCCAATGCAGGGGACATGGGTTCAAGCCCTGCTCCGGGAAGATCCCGCATGCTGCAGAGCAACTAAGCCTGTGCGCCACAACTACTGAGCTTGTGCTCTAGAGCCCGCGAGTCACAACTATTGAGCCCGCGTGCCACAACTACTGAAGCCCGCGTGCCTAGAGCCCCTGCTCCGCAATGAAGAGAAGCCACCAAAATGAGAAGCCCACGCACCGCAACGAAGAGTAGCCCCCGCTCGCCGCAACTAGAGAAAGCCCACACACAGCAGTGAAGACCCAATGCAGCCAAATAAATTAAATTTAAATAAAGAAAGAAAGAAAGAAAAGAAATACTCAAAATCTTTCCTTCATAAATACTGGTACAGATGTGCAAAGATATACTCCCAATATTGTTCACTGCAGGACTGCTTCAAGTAGTAAAAAAAACTGGAAACCATCTAAATGGTTAACAGTGTATGGCTATTCATTATATTGGTTATTATGTAGACATTAAAAAGATTGAACTAGACCTATTTATATTAATGTGGGAAGGTGGTCAGAACATATTGATTAAAGAAACGAGCAAGTTATAGGATGGTATTTGTAGTGTGATCCTACTTGTAAATAACAAAAGCTTGATGACCAGGCACTGGAATCATCTGATGACTTGTTCTCTCACATGCACTTGAATACTGGCTTTTAGTTGCATTTGTTAGAACATCTACTGGCCTTGCCATGTGGCTAATTGAGCTTCCTTACAGCATGGTGGTTGTGTTCTAAGAGCAAGAGTCCTAAGAGAATCCAGTAGAATTGAGTTAATGTTAGAAGTCACAAAGTGATAACTTTCACTGTAATCATAAACCTGCCTGGAAACATAAACCCTCTCAGTAGAAAGAATATCAAAGTCACCTTGTAAAAAAGAATTTATGGATATGTGGGATGGGAAATAATGTGGATATCGTTGGAAAATACAATCTGCCACAGTATGTAATTCTTCAAGCCTCCATCCTTTGCATATACTCTTCTCCTTACTTAGAAGACAGGAGCTTGTCTGCTTGACAAACTTCTACCCTATGGTTTATGGAGCATCTTTTATGTGCTAAACACTATATTTTATATACTTTATCCCAAGTTCTTGCAATAACTCTTCAAGGCAGAGAATGCCTTGATTTAACTCAAACTTCTTCCTTTTTTTGTGAGGTCTTCCTTTCCCCAAATCCCCTAAGCTGAGCTTTCCGTCTCACACCTTTTTTTTTTAATTGAAGTATAGTTGATGTGCAATATTACATAGTTTATAAGTGTACAACATAGGGATTCACAATTTTAAAGGTTACACTCAATTTTATAGTTACTATAAAATATTGGCTATATTCCCTGTGCTGTACAATATAGCCTTGTAGCTTATTTATGTTACACATCGTAGTTTGTTCCTCTTAATCCCCTATCCCTATCTTGCCCCTTCCCCCTTCCTTCTCCCAACTGGTAACTACTAATTTGTTCTCTATATCTGTGAGTCTCTTTCTTTTTTGTTAGATTTACTAGTTTGTTTTATTTTTTAGATTCCATGTATAAGTGGTATAATACAGTATTTGTGTTTCTCTGACTTATTTCACTTAGCATAATACCCTGCAAGTCCATCCATGTTATTACAAATGGCAAAATTTCATTCTTTTCTTATGATGAGTAGTATTCCATTGTGTGCGTGTGTGTGTGTGTGTGTATTACATGTTCTTTATCCTTTCTTCTCTTGATGGACACTTCAGTTGCTTCTATATCTTGGCAGTTGTAAATAATGCTGCTGTGAACATTGGGCCACGTGTATCTTTTCAAATTACTTTTTTTGTTTTTGTTTTGCGTATATACCCAGGTGTGGAAATTGCTGGGTTACATGGTAGTTCTATTTTTAGATTTTTGAGAAACCTTTATACTGTTTTCCACAGTGACTGCACCAATTTACATTCCTACCAACAATGTTCAAGGGTCCCTTTTTCTCCACATCCTCACCAGCATTTGTTATTTGTGTTCTTTTTGATGATAGCCATTCTGACAGGTGTGAGGTGGTATCTCATTGTGGTTGACTAGCATTTCTCTGATGATTAATGATGTTGAGCGTCTTGTCATGTGCCTGTTGACCATCTACATGTCCTTTTTGGAAAAATGTCTATTCAGGTCTTCTGCCCATATTTTTAATCAGGTTGGAGGTTTTTGGTTTTTTTTAAATTATTTTTGGCTGCGTTGTGTCTGCATTGCTGCCCATGGGCTTTCTCTAATTGCAGCGAGCAGGGGCTTCTCTTGCTGTGGAGCACGTGCTCTAGGCGTGCGGTCTTCAGTAGTTGCAGCATGCAGGCTTCATTAGTTGTGACTTTCTGGCTCAGTAGTTGTGGCACTCGGGCTTAGTTGCTCCGAGGCATGTGGGATCTTCCCCAGTCAGGGTCGAATCCGTGTCCCCTGCATTAGCAGGCGGATTCTTAACCACTGTGCCACCAGGGAAGTCCCAGTCAGGTTGGTTTTTATTTGGATGTTGAGTTGTATGAGCTGTTTATATATTTTGGATATTAAACTCTCCCCAAAAAAACTTTTAATGAAACTCCTTCTTTCAGGTTTTTATTACAGCACTTATTATATTTATTTTTACTTACTTAAATTATATTTCTCTCTATTAAACTGAATTTTTTGAAACTGGGATTATTTTCATGTATTCATTTATCAAATATTTGAGTGTCCACTAGATAACAAGTACTGGACTTGGTTGTTGGAGAACAGAGATAGATAAGGTACAGACCTTGCTATCAAGTAGCTCATGTTTTCATGGATGAGACAGATAAATGGGAAAATATAGTTTGACAGATGCTTCTGATAGATGGGTTTCACTGAATGTTCTGAAACCACCCAAGAGGAACATAACTGAGAATGCGTGGTGAGGTTTGTCTAAGGCAGGCTTCCAAGAGGAGGTACTCTCTGACCTGAGTGTTCCTAACATTTTTTACATTTAATTTTAAAAGTTTCCTTGAAAAAGGAATACAAGTGAAAAGAGGAGAAGGGGCTAAATGTTTCTTGCAGAGGAGACCTGTTCAAGGCCACGAGGATCTGGAAAGTCTAGTGAGAGATTCTAGTTGGAATTTAATTAAGATATTAAACAGATTTAGGAGGTAGAACCATCAAGATTAGGTGTTGATTTTTGTATTTTAGAAACAGGAGTTTGGAAGAATTTTATGATTTTTACTTGAGTGGTTGGATGGCAGGTTAGAGAATAAATAGTATGGTTTTTGGTAGGGAAACTTTGTTTGGTTTTGGCAGGTTGTGTTTGATGGTTCCTGAAACATCTCTAGGTATGACAGATGAGTAAAGGAGGCAGTTGGGTCTGTAATTCTGGGCTTCAAGAGAGCAGTTTAGACTAGAGTCTAGATTTGGTGTTTTGCTTTCTATGGGAAATGAGAGATAAAAGTGGATTCACTTTTTTGTGTTGTGGGAAGGTGTGGGGCAGGGGAAGGAGACCTAATGGGGGTTGGTCTAGGATGAAGGCATGTGTGTGGAGGGGTGGAGACATATTAGTGAGGGGTTGGGTATGGGGGTGGAGAGGCAGATCAGTAGGGGAGCTGATGGAATTCTTTTTTGTTTGGTTTCTCTTTCCATAAGCAAAAAAGTTCTTACTTTTTCTTGGTATCATTCATTCAACAAATAAAACTTGAGTATCTTCCCATATGCAGAGAACCGTGTTGGGTGCTGTGTGAAATACATCTCTGTTCCTGAGGAGCTTACAGATTTTTAGGAGAGAGTTACAGTGGACAACAAAAAATGAAATATAAATATAAATTGTCAAAGTAAATTAAGACAAAAAACAGGAGTCCTGTTTTGAGTAGTTAGTAAAGGTAAGCCTGAAGCTGAGGAGGTAACATTTAGGCTGACAGAAGGATGACAAAGAACCGGCCATGGGAAGAGTAGGGGGAAAAGCTTTTTAGGCAGAGGGATCAGCACACACATTAGCATCTTTATGTATCTTTATCTTTCTGTCAGTCTGTTGAAAACCATGAGTTCATACCAGTACCCCCAGTTCCAATCTAACACCACAGGGTTCATTCTAGTTTTCTCTTTTCTGTGTTTCCAACTTCAGTCCAGTGAGATATCTGGCTCCCATTATCCTCAATATATTTATTCATTTGATCACTTCCCTTGTCTGTGTCAGTTGCCCATTACTGAGGCATTCCCCTGCATAGATGCCCTCTTTATGTTGCTCCTGCTCTTACACCTTATTCCAGACTGATCTTCTCCCTCTAGAAATACTTTCCTCAACACTAGTGCTAAACCTGTCTCTTAATGTGAATGTCTAAGTGGCTATTTCAGTAGTTCAGACAAGAGTTTGAAGTTAGCTTAGATTACATTTGTAAAAGATGTGGAGAGAAGTGGACAGATTTACGATATATTTTAGAGGGAAAATTGGTGGGATTTAACTAATGGATTGGATGTGTAATGTGAGGAAAATGGGGGGGAAAACTGAGGATGATTCTCAGGTTTCTGGGTTTCTGGATGGTTGTGATATTTACAAAGGCAGTGGTTTGGAGGTGGAGGCACATTTGTTTTGAATATGCTCATTTTACGATGCCTGTGATAATTCTAAATGGAGATAGTGATTTAGTTGGTCTGGGGTAGAGATAACATTTTGGGAGTTTTCATGGTATGTGGATGAGATTTATAGTTATGGTGTATGAACAAAGGGAATAGATGAGATGAGCTAGAGAAGAGAAGGGAGTTTAGGACTGAGGCTAGAATGGAAAACTAAGGGAGTCACTAAGCCAAGAGAAAATTGAAGAAAAGGTGTGAGATACTCATTGCAGACACTGGAAGAAATGTAGCAGAATTATTGGGCATTGTGTTTATTTAATATTGGTGATCACAGATTTATAATGAGTTTTCTTGATTATGTAAATTAGTTTTTTAGTTAATCTCTGTTGACATGGATACAGACCTGGGGAAGTTGTGGCTGTGGTTGTAGCCCAGGAGGAAGGGCAAGGAACGCGAGGGTCTTGTTCCTAGAAGATAGGCAAGTGCTTCCTGAATAGCCATGAAGCTCAAGTTGAATTTAAAGGCCCAGTTGAAGTATCTATCAACACAGGGTTTCTTTGAAAATGATTCTAGGAAATTGTTACTAACCAACAAGTGAAAAGACAGTTTTAAGGTCTTATAAATGTTTATATCACAGTGACTGTCTTAAAGCAGGTTATCCAGCAGAGTATGTTAAGCAACAACACTTGTTAGTAATTTGTTTTAGTTGCAATATGAACTTTCAAGTAATATAACTATAGTTCTTTCACTTATTCTGTACTTTTCAGAATTCATTAATTACTATTGATGTGTTTTTCTCTACTTTTTTTGCTCAATTTATAGTTAATTTGTATTGTTGAGATTTTTGTAAATTGCTTTGGTTCTAAATTGAAAAATTAGTGAATATGCCTAAAATACCTTCTCATGGTTTTAAAAGTAACTCAAGAGCTAGAAAAACAAAAATTTTTTCCTGTCTAATAGCCAAAAGTTACAACAGATGTTTTGTACCATACCTTTAAAAAGTTCACAAAGCAGGTTTTCATTATACCTGACATAAAATAAGCTCTTTTAAAATATGTATGCAGGATATTTTTATTTTTCTCTTAGAAATAAAATTGATTACAGTTAACCGCTGAGAACCTATGTTTAGAACTTCTTTCTTTGTGGTTTTGTTTTTTTTTTTTCATTGGCCCCTTAGCCATACTTGTTCAGGAGATTCATCACATTTTAGGGAACACAGCAGGGATCATAGTTATTCCCCAAATAAGCAGATACCACATTTCCCCATGAATTATAGATAGTTATACTGAACATTTCTCTTAGATTTTGTGTTTTGATGTCCAGTTTTTGTACTGTATAAGATAGATGGATATTTTCTTATTTTTAATATAAATCATATGGTAGATCCATTCTTGTCATTTGATGTGAGGACTGTCAACTTCAAAATTTTGTTCTTTTTTCAAAAGCTACTGTTTTCTAAGGCAAAAAACGTTATTTTTAAGAGTATATTTTTCCTCAGTAGTATTAACACTTTTACAATCTTATCTCTTTGGTTTACTAACATATTGCCAATGTAGAGAGCAGCAAAAATGCTTTAAGATTCTGATATGCTAGTCAGTCTTCTGATCTTACCTGAGAACTATCAGACTATCTCCATAACCTAATCTTAAAGCATTTCCTCCTCAGAAAATTTATAGTGACTATGTGACCTAGGTTGCCAGTGATGCTGGCTAATAAAAACCACCTGTGTTTAATCAGTGACTGGTCAGTTACTGAATGCAAGAGGTCTTCTAAAATCTTTGATAATATTCCTGCCGCCGGACCCCTTAAGTGAACATCATTCAAGCAGATAATAAAGGTTAGAGTTACTTTGACGTTCATACATTACAGATATTTTTAAAAAGCTACTGAAGATATGTGCACACTAAAAATTGGAGGAAAAATAATTCCACCGAAACGTTGAGAGTCCAGCAAGCCCTCTGTATCCCTCCACGTATCCTCTGTATCTGTACCATTTAATATAAGGAACTTGAGCATCCACAGATTTTGGTATCCACAGGGGGCCCTGAAATCTTTCCTCCTTGAACACCGAGGGATGACTGTAGTGCCTTTTGTGTTATCTGTAGCTCATTTGAAGTTTAGTCTGTGCAGATAAGTTAAAGTATTTGATGGCATATAACTGAGATCTCTACTAAATTAAATTGTGCTCTTTTATAATTTAAGTGTTGATAAAATATTGATTAAAAAATGCAAAATGTTCTTTTGATAAAACTGTCATGCAGGTTTATATAGCAGGTATTAGCTATTCATAGGAGGGAAGGGGAGCTAACGTTAATTAGTTTAATATGGTGCCAAGGTACTGAGCTAAGTGTTTAATGTATATAATTTCATTTAATCTTCATAACATCCATATAAAGTAGATATTGTTTAGATACTATCTTTACTTTACAAATCAGGACCAGAAATGCTACATAGCTGTTGTTCTATGTATTACTCTGGTCTGTTAAACCCCAAATCAGCATTTGTTCCCATACAACATGAATTGAACAATGTCCCTGGCATTCAGGAACTCTTAATGTAAATAAGGAAATAAAATGATACATTAAACAATGTGGGAACTGTTTTTATGAGGCTTTAGGAACATGTGAAAATACCACCTGACTATTTGGGGAGGTTAGGGAAGGTTTTACAGAGTTGATGTTTGAGCTTAGTATTGAATAGCAATTTTTTTTGAACATGGTTTCATGTTAATTCTGCTACTTTAAACTGTTTACAACTTTATATTCTCAGCAATGATGAAATTAACCTGTGATTATTATTATGGAAGCAAAAGCAATATGAGAAATATTACCTAATATATATGCAGAAGCAGTATCGAGCATGATGTATCATGATATAGTTTTTATTATCTGTTACTTTGGTGACTTTTTGATGTTAAGAATTTAGTAATCCTAGGTGAAATATGATTTCTTTCACTACAGATGTCCTCCTCGCACTTTCTTACCAGCCCTCTGCAAAATTTTTCTTGACGAAAGTGCTCCAGACAATGTGCTAGAGGTGACAGCCCGTGCCATAACATACTACCTGGATGTATCTGCAGAATGCACCCGAAGGATTGTTGGGGTAGATGGAGCTATAAAAGCACTTTGCAATCGTTTGGTTGTAGTCGAACTTAACAACAGGACAAGCAGAGACTTAGCTGAACAATGTGTAAAGGTAAGTCTTAATTATTTATTGGACCATTTGAAGATCACTTAGAGAGTAAAAAATATATTTTGCAAAAAAAAAACATCTTTCCGTGGTTGAAAAGAATGGAAGTCACAGTCCTTATGTACCAAAGGAGATCCCATATGGCTTGGGAAAAGAAATCTTATCTTTGAAGGAAACTTGCAGGTCACTGATAATGCTTTTCTGTGTTGCCTCAGTGCTCTTTGGTTTCTGGTAGCCACTAACACTTTGAGATAGGTTATTTGTGTTGCCTCAGTGCTCTTTGGTTTCTGGTAGCCACTAACACTTTGAGATAGGTTATTTCTGTTCTTATCCAAAATGATTTTGTATGCATGCAGTAACAACAGGAACCATGACAACTAACACTGACCACCAATGCCAGGCATTATTCTAAACACTACATGTATTAACTCTCATTTAATCTTCATGGCAACTCTGTATGAGGTAGGTGCCGCTAACATCATCACTTCTGTTTTATAGGTGAAAAAAATTTAAGCATACCAAGATTAAATAACTTGCTTGGGATGATGCAAGTAGTTAGTGGCAGAGAGCCAAGATTCAAAGATTAGGAATTTGAAGATCAGGAAGCCTGGTTCTAGGGCCCATGAATTTAATTGTTTTGCTATACTCCTGTTAAGAGTTAGCGGTTTTGTTTTATTCCTGATGGGACTAATTATAAACTTTATGTTACTCTAAAAGCATCAGTACTGGTGAGTAGTTTATTGGAAGTACTTGGTGAACACATTTAGATTTTATGTGATTCTCTTTTGTTTTTTGGTACGCGGGCCTCTCACTGTTGTGGCCTCTCCCGTTGCGGAGCACAGGCTCCGGACGCGCAGGCTCAGCGGCCATGGCTCACGGGCCCAGCCGCTCCGCGGCATGTGGGATCTTCCCGGACCGGGGCACGAACCCGTGTGTCCTGCATCGGCAGGTGGACTCTCAACCACTGCGCCACCAGGGAAGCCCTGATTCTCTTTTTTGATTCCTGTTTCATTCTTTTTATGATTCTTGCTTCTCGAGGTCACCAGTTTTCAAACTTCTTGTCTCAGGATCCCTTTACAAGTCTTAAATTATTGAGGACCCACAAGGAGCCTTTGTTTATGAAGGTTCTATTTATATTTACCATATTAGATATTAAAACTGAGAATTTAAAAGTATTTATTCATTTATCATAAAATAACAAACTCATTATGTGTTAACATACATTACATTTTTAATGAAAATCACTGTGTCCTGAACAAAGAGAAAATTAGTGAGAAGAGTAACATTGTTAAGTCTCATTTGAAATCTGTGGTTTAATAGAAGACAGCTAAATCCTAATATGTGCTTCTGCATTCAGCCTGTTACTATATCACACTTCATATAACTTTTAGAAAGTACTGCCTTACGTTCCTGAGAGAATAGGAAAGAAAAAGACAATTAACTGTTACAGTGTTATTATAAAAAAAGTTATAATTTCAAGGACCCCTGAAAATGTCTTCCCCATGCTTTGAGAGTTGTTTTTGTAGGTGTTAATATCTTGACTTTCTGATTCTGTGTTTATAGATTTATTTCTGTCTATGGCCTCAGAGGAAGAGGTATTTGTTTCTCTGTTCAGAGCTTTCCCCCCTCTTATTCTCTTGATCACATCACATCACTTCATTTTTCTTCCAGGACTGGGGTTTTACTCCATTGCATTTATTCACTGACCTATATTTTCAAACTCTTTCTTGTCTGTTAACACCCTGCTCTCCCTTTCTCTGTTTCCTTTGCAGATTATTCTTATTTAATTCATTCTTCAATGGTAGTATTTCCTAAGGTCCTGTTTTTAGCTTCTTAAATCTGTATAAACTTTGCCTAGACAATCTCATCTGTGAGCATCAATACCATTCATATATAAATATATGCCCTTCATGGGCTTCCCTGGTGGCGCAGTGGTTGAGAGTCCACCTGCCGAGGCAGGGGACACAGGTTCGTGCCCCGGTCCGGGAAGATCCCATGTGCCGCGGAGCGGCTGGGCCCGTGAGCCATGGCCGCTGGGCCTGCGCGTCCGGAGCCTGTGCTCTGCAACGGGAGACACCACAACAGTGAGAGGCCCACGTACCGCAAAAAAAAAAAAAATATATATATATATATATATATATGCCCTTCACATCTTTATCTCTAGAACTGACCTCTCTCTTGAGTTCTAGACTCCATATTCAAAGGCCTGTTGTATATATTCAACTGGATGTTTGAATTCATTGTCTTTGATTACAGATAAACTCCTCTCTTGATAAGTGACATCAACTTGTAGCCAGTCGCTCAAGACAGAAACCTGTGCTTTATCTTTTACTTCCTTTTTTCTACTCCACAGGTGTAATTAATGATCAAGTGCTTTTCTGGTTTATTTCCTTCTGTTTGTCCCTGCTGTTATTGCCTTAGTTAAGCCCTCATTCTTTCATGAATATTAATGCTTGAATTTTTGCATTTGCCTCTACACTCTCCCTGTACCCTGCTTCCCACAGATATTAACTGGAAATCTTATCATATTATTTCCCGCTTAAACATTTTTCTTGCTTAAAGAATAAAGTCTAAATTTCTGGTATGCCTGTAAGACCTGTGGACCCTGTTAACTCTTTAGTTCTACCTGAATGCATTAAACATCAATATAATTTAGAAATTAAAAGTGATTTTTAATGTCTTAATATTCATAGAGTAAGTGTGAGGATGATGAATAATGTAATAGCTGGCGTTTATTGAATTTTTTTTTTAATGTCTAGGACCTTTATAAACTTTTGCTAAATTACTTGTAGTTCTCAGCTTGTCATGCAGGTTTCACCGCCTAAACCTATGCTGTCCAATATGGTAGCTATATGTGACTACTGAACACTTCAGATGTGGCTACCCCAAATTAAGGTGTGTTATAAGTATGAAATATACATGGGATTTTGAAGACTTATTACATAAAAATACCAATAATTTTTATATTGATTACATGTTGGAATAATGACACCTTGGATATATTGGGCTAAATAAAATATGTTAAAATTAATTTCTTCTGTTTTGCTTCACTTTTTTTTTAACAAAAGTTTATTCTTTTCTTGTTTTTTAATATTTATTTATTTATTTTTATTTGATCGCTCCAGGTCTTAGTTTCAGCAGGCGGGCTGCTTAGTTGTGGCTCACTGGCTCCTTAGTTGTGGCATGCGAACTCTTAGTTGCAGCATGCATGTGGGATCTAGTTCCCTGACCAGGGATCGAACCCAGGCCCCCTGCATTGGGAGTGCAGAGTCTTAGCCACCGCGCCACCTGGGAACTCCTGAAAAGTTTATTCTTAAAGGTACAACAGGCTCCAAGTCAACACTTCATTCTAGCTGTAGGTAGCAGCATGTTATGGCAGGGAATCCAGATGGTTAAACGAGAATGGAATTAAGGATCACCATTGCCTCAGGCACAAGGAACAGTTTTTTGCCAGATTTCTTAATTCCACCTGTGGCCAGGGGGCCCTTCCCCATGGCCTTTGCTTTTAGCTCCTTGAGTTTCTTCTGCAGCTCTTTCTGTTTCTGCTTGAATGCCTTATCTTCCTTGGCCACCTTCTTGGGCTGCTTCAGGGACTACTTCTTGCCATCTTCACAGCCAGACACAGCTTCTGCCCCCCCTTTCTCAGACCCTGCCCTTTTTAAAATGTGGCTCCTAATCAATTTGGAGGGTGTATTGTGTTTTCTGTCATTCTCGAAAATTAAAATTGGACTTACTGTATTCTTTTGTGAATTTTGTTTTACTGTTGTAGGTGTTAGAACTGATATGCACTCGTGAGTCAGGTGCGGTCTTCGAGGCTGGTGGTTTAAATTGTGTGCTTACCTTCATTCGTGACAGTGGACACCTGGTTCATAAAGATACCTTGCACTCTGCCATGGCTGTGGTATCAAGACTCTGTGGCAAAATGGAACCTCAAGATTCTTCTTTAGAAATTTGTGTAGAATCTCTGTCTAGTTTATTAAAACATGAAGATCATCAGGTAACTACATTGCTCTTGTGTACTTTCTTTTCAAAACGTGATTTTATAGCGTCCACTAGTTATAACCACGATATCCAGTGGACTCTTGAACAGGGTGAGGGTTAGGGGTGCCGACCCTCCACACGGTTGGAAATCTGCACATAACTTTACAGTCGGCCATCCGTATCTGGGGTTCTGCAGCTGTGGATTCAACCAGCTGTGGATCATGTAGTTCTGTAGTGTGAATTTAGTGGGGAAAAAAATCCACATGTAAGTGGGCCCATGCAGTTCAAACCTGTGTTGTTTAAGGTTCAACCTTAGTGCAATTTGAATTTTTTGCTTGATGAGCTAGAGATAATTTTCATCTTCTCTTTCTTTTATCTTAGATCTCTATGATAATCTCTTTTTGTTTTGGCAGTGATATGTTTTAAATTATAAAAGTGTTATGTGTTTATTCTTAAAATTTAAACGTTTTAGAAGTATATAATTTTTAAAGCTGCACTTATACCCAGTGTAATTTGTTGGCTCAGCACAATTTTGTTGGCTTAAAAGGGTAGTTTTCATTAAAATAAAATAACAGTATTTGAAATTTTATATGTGTAAACTTGTTATATTAGCATCTTTAGGAAATAAAACTTGACTTTTAATGCTTTTTACCATTTAGATGTTAATTATTTTCAGTTGCTGTCCATCGATTATCTTGGCAAAGTTGTACATAATAATAGTAAATATTTGTTGAGCTTTTACTGTTCCTCTAGATTCTTTACATATGTCATTTCATTTGAGCTCAGACAATGAATTATAAGTACTGTTACTATTCCCATTTTACGGATAAGGGAACTGACGCCTTGAACAGTTAAGTAACATCTTTAGGTTATACAGTTATCAGAATGTGGAGCCAGTATTCAAACCTAGACAGATTGTATGCTTTGCTACAATTGCCTTTCTTAATAGTCTCAGTATTGAAATAAACAGTACTGGTCCTTTTTAAGTGAATTTTATCCATATGTATATTCTTTACATCATTAGGTTTCAGATGGAGCTCTGCGATGTTTTGCATCACTAGCTGACCGATTTACCCGTCGTGGTGTTGACCCAGCTCCATTAGCCAAGCACGGATTAACTGAGGAGCTATTGTCTAGAATGGCTGCTGCTGGTGGTACTGTATCAGGGCCATCGTCAGCTTGCAAACCAGGTCGCAGCACCACAGGAGCGCCTTCCACAGCTGCAGATTCCAAATTGAGTAACCAGGTGTCTACAATTGTAAGTCTGCTCTCAACACTTTGCAGAGGCTCTCCAGTAGTAACGCACGTAAGAGTGTTTTTGAATCTTACTTAATCTTTCAGAAGAAGTATTTTGGTGTAGTGCAAGTATGCTAAAACTTTTTTTTCTCCCATTCTCTTTTTAGGATCTCCTGAGGTCAGAACTTCCAGATTCAATTGAAAGTGCATTGCAGGGTGATGAAAGATGTGTGCTTGATACCATGCGTTTGGTTGACCTTCTCTTGGTGCTATTATTTGAAGGACGAAAGGCCTTGCCAAAGTCTAGTGCTGGATCCACAGGCAGAATCCCAGGACTACGGAGATTGGATAGTTCTGGGGAACGCTCACATCGGCAGCTTATAGACTGTATTCGAAGTAAAGATACCGATGCACTCATAGATGCAATTGACACAGGAGGTTGGAAAATATTTTTTAAAATATAAAAAGAAAACTGTGAGATAAGGAATTATATAGGCAACTTCTAGTTTCTAGAGTTTTAATTTTTTTTTTTTAATTTTTAGCAGTTGTGCCAGAAAATAGAATGGCCAACGTATTCTATATCCTCTCCTCTCCCCATGTATATAAATTATCAGCCTGGTGCATGGTAAGATCTGAGTAAATGCTTGTTGAATAAGTAAATGAAATTAACCTGTCTATTGCCAGGAGTTCATACCAATTCTAAGGTTAAGTGGAGATTGAATTTAGGGCTGTTGTTTTCTCAAGATTAATGGAAACTGACACAAGTGAATTATCATTATATATAGTCAATTTTTTTTTACACTGCTTCATGAGGTGATCAGCAAATATAAGTTGGTGAAAAATGCTTCTGTGTCATCAGACTTTTGTTTTCTTTTGATTATCGATGTGGTTTAGTTTCTTTTCCTCAGTTACAGTGTGAGGAAACTAATACTCTTGAGTTTTATTGTGTTTGTTTTTTTGTTTCTTATTTTATGTTTATTTTAAATAAAAATTTTAGAATACTTTTTCTTAGCAGAATTTACATTTGCTTATTATTTACTACTTTATAGTCGACCTGAATGTTTAAAATTGGCTGTGTATTTAGTGATTATTAATAACAATCTTTAAATGGTTCCCACTTTAGAAAAGTTCATTATTATTTGTTGACTTTTAAAAAGATTTATTTTTTTCCTTCAAATTTCCAGCCTTTGAAGTAAATTTTATGGATGATGTGGGTCAGACTCTATTAAACTGGGCCTCTGCTTTTGGAACTCAGGAAATGGTAAGCTAATAAATAAAAGCTAATGTTTTAAATCAAAGATGGCAATATTAATAAGGCAACTTGATGATGCTCCATCATTTTACAGGTAGAATTTCTTTGTGAAAGAGGTGCTGATGTTAATAGAGGTCAGAGGTCATCATCATTACATTATGCTGCATGTTTTGGAAGACCTCAAGTAGCAAAGGTAAAATCCAGGTTTTTAAGTTATTAATTTAATATTTAACATTTACATGGTTCTGAAATTAGAATGAAATGAAAACTTTTATTCTGATAAGCCATGCTTTCATGCTATCTCCATTTGCTCCATTTCCCTATCCCCATTACAGGTAAGCGTTTTTGATTGGGTTTTTTTGTTTATCTTTTCATTGTTTCTTAATACAGATGCAAGCAAGAGTAAATATGTATGCTTATTTTCTCCTTATACAAAATGTAACATATACACTGATTTATACTTTGCTTTTTTTCATCTAATAATACACATTTTTCATTTAATAATACACATTGAGACTTCTCCCTATTAGTATATAGAGAGTTTTTGTACATCTGTATACTTGGCATGTGTGAACGTACTGCAGATTTATTCAGCCAGTCATCTATTGCTGAAAACTTGTTTTTTTCCCGATTTCTTACTCTTGGTAACGAATAACTTTATACATGTTTCTCTTATTTCTGTTTATCAATATAGCAAATATTTTATTTGCCGAAGAACATGATATCTTTGACTCTTAGATTAGCAAAGGACTTTGGAGAGTTCTTTTTTTTTTCCTATTTCCGTTTTGTTATGTTTGTTCCTTTGTTTTGTCTTTTAGATTCTTCATATAAATGAAATCATACAGTATTTGTCTTTCTCTGTTCGACTTATTTCATTTAGCATAATACCCTCTAGGTCCATGCGTGTTGTCGCAAATGGCAAGATTTCATTCTCTTTTATGGCTGAGTAATATTTCATTGTGTGTATATATATACCACATGTTCTTTATCCATTCCTCTATCGTTGGGCATTTAGGTTGCTTTTATATCTTGGCTGTTGTAAATAATGCTGCAATGAACATAGGAGTACACATATCTTTTCCAATTAGTGTTTTCATTTTCTTTGGATAAATATCCAGGAGTGGAATTGCTGGGTCATATGGTAGTTCTTTTTTTTTTTTTTTTTAAATATTTATTTATTTGGCTGCATCGGGTCTTAGTTGCGGCATGTAGGGTCTTTCACCACGGGGTGCAGATTCTTTCTAGTTGTGGAGTGTGGGCTCCATAACACATGAGCTGTGTACTTGCAGCATGTGGGCTCAGTAGTTGCAGTACACGGGCTTAGTTGTCCTGCGGCATGTGGGATCTTAGTTCCCCAACCAGGGATCAAACCCGTGTCCCCTGCATTGGAAGGCAGATTAGTAACCACTGGACTACCAGGGAAGTCCCTGGTAGTTCTATTTTTAATTTTTTGAGGAATCTCCATACATCATTACTGTAGAGTTTTTTTTGTACAGTTAGGAGAAATTGAGGTCCAGAAAGGTCAAATGATAAGGGTTGAACCAAATGCATGATCTAAGTCTCAAGAATCTTCATATTGTGAAGGAATTTTTCATATTTGCTAAGAAGTCAGGCACACCTGGATTCAAGTCTCAACTCATTAACAAAAAAGGCTGTCTGGCCTTGGACCAGTTTCTTAAGTTTGACTTACAATTTTATTAATAAAATGTATATACACTCCTAGTATTTTATTTATTTATTGTTGACTGTGCTGCGCAGCATTTGGTATCTTAGTTTCCACAGGGGACGAACCTGTGCCCCCTGCAGTGGAAGCACAGAGTCTAAACCATTGGACTACCAGGAAAGTCCCTGCTAGCATGCTTATTGTGATAATTAGGAAAAAATACATGAAAAGCACTTAGTATAGTAGCTGGCACATTGTATGTAGATGCTTAAATGGTAGCTGCTACTATTGTCACAGTATTGCTAGTATTGTCTTTACACACTGTAAGAAGATTTTTGTTAACAACTTAGCTTTCTAGGTGGTCTCTTCAAGCTTGAATTCTGTCAGTTTGAATTGGTTAATTTTTAGAGAATGATGTTCCTAAGGGTGGTAAAAATTTTTATTAAGGCAATTTTTTTTTCAAACCCTTACTGTTTTGCAGTTTTGGGTAGCTGAGTGGGAGAAGGAGCCAAATGAATTGTATCTAACCTTAACCCATCTTGATTATACATCAGCCTGCAATGAGCTATAGCTGCCATTACTAATAATGATATAATAGTGCTCACCAAGCACTTATTTTGTGCCAGCCAGGGTCTTAAGCATTTAACATGTTTTATCATTCTTCACAGGTTCTCCTGTTTTTTAATTGATTCTAAGATATTACCCACCCCCCCCATACACATTTTAACATCTTTTAACTAGGAAAGTCTTATAATTGCTATTGGCCAGATAGAAATTGCAGCATAGTTATTATTACCTGTCAATCCAATACAAATTGTGAAATGGATTTTAGTAACTTGAGTGAAAAATCCTTTCTGATAGAAGAGCACGCTCAGTAATGCTGTGTCACTAAACTCTTTATGGCACAGATGACAGCATTGTGTGTAGAAACACAAATATTGGTGACTTCGGATCAAAAAGAAATTATGAACAATTGTGCTCAGAATGTGAAGTTACAGAAATATCTTATTATATTTCATTTATTTTTTAAATTTATGTTTGTCCAAGTAATACATGAAAAAAAATCTAAGTTTATAAAAGTTCTTTCAGTAAGTTAAAAAAAATCCAAGCAATAGGAAAGCATTGTTGCAAAATTAATTGGCATTGTTTTTTCTTTCTTAGTAGTAATTATAATCTCTGTCAGATTATATCAGATTATAAGTATCTGTGGCATCCTAGATTTGATGAAATACTGAGTTATTCTGATTCAAACTCCAGCAGTTTGGAATTCTTAGCCAGTACTGCATACTTTTCTGATGAATGTATGTACTCACTTATTTGTCAGATATATTGTGTTATAACGAAATTCAAAAAGCTGCAGCTCTGAGGCTGATAGGAGAAATGTGAAATGTGTTCTCTGTTCAAAAGAGCTTACAGTCTGCTGGGGAGAGAGTCCAGTGTCCATTAAAAATTGGTGAACTTCCCTGGCAGTCCAGTGGTTAAGATTCCAGGCTTCCATTGCAGGGAGCACAGGTTTGATCCCTGGTTGGGGAACTAAGATCCCACGTGCCACACAGTGTGGCCAAAAAAAAGGGTGAACAGTGCGAATTAGTATTTAATACCTAAATTTGGTAGTTCATTCTAGAAGAATCAATTTAACTTGGTAATTGGCAGTATACACGAAATGATGAAGATGATTACCACACCACAAACTGAATATTAGTACCTCTGTTAAAGTAAGGAAATTGACTGGAGCAGTTGACAGGTTCAAATGTGAACGTACTTAATTTGAGATGTTAATAAATAACCAAGTGACATTAATCTATAATTTTTTCAAGATATAAATAAACCACTTTTAAGGTGTTGTATGCAAAGGCAGAGATTTGAATTGGTACCTGCTTGATTAATTCTGTAAGTCTGCAGTCTGAAGTATGTCAGTGCAATCTAAAGGTTGCAGAATTGGATATTGAAGAAATAAGGTGTTAATTATTATATCCACATTAAATGCTTTTCTTTTCTAGACTCTCTTACGGCATGGTGCAAATCCCGATCTGAGAGATGAAGATGGGAAAACTCCATTAGATAAAGCTCGGGAAAGGGGCCATAGTGAAGTAGTAGCTATTCTTCAGTCTCCAGGTGAGTGGTAATATCTTTCCTTTTAAGCCATCTGCTATTACTTTTCAGCTTCACTTCCATAGAAGTAGCTTTCTGTAGACATGTTAACATTATATAAAGAAATCATTTCTGTGAAGTCAAATAATTACATACACACACACACACATACACACACACAAACTTATATTTGATAAACATTTAACAGTGTACTATTCTGTGTTCTTTGAGACTGTGGCTGCATGATTCCAAAAAGGCCAAATCACAAGTTTAAGGGGGTGTGAATGTCATAAAGAATAGTTGGTTATTGCATAGACAAAGTAGTTTGACCAAATTTTTAAGTTTTCACAGAGTAGATGAATGCAGAGTCTCTGTGAAATATTTTATGGAATCAAGTGAAGTATCCAAAATTATCTCCTTAAGTTGTGATTCAGCTTCTTGGAGGTACTAATGTTCTTTAGTAGTTTTACAAATGCCTTTGATAGATACAACATCCTAATTTGTTTGACTGTTGTTAATTAGGGTAATTATAGTTGATTTTATAGTACATTTCAATGTTTTTTCATTGAAAGAAAAATTTTCCAGCAAAGTATTTTATTGAACAATATTTGTCTGTAGGTGATTGGATGTGTCCAGTTAATAAAGGAGATGATAAGAAAAAGAAAGATACAAACAAAGATGAAGAAGAATGTAATGAGCCGAAAGGAGATCCAGAAATGGCACCCATATACTTGAAAAGGTTACTGCCAGTATTTGCACAAACATTTCAGCAGACTATGCTGCCTTCTATAAGGTAGTTATCCATACTATTTGTATTTACTAGTTAAAATATGCTAATTATATACCTTTATTTATCTCACTTTTCCAGAAGGATGTGTGAGGTTTATTTTAATATTGAAAAGGTATGGTAAGAATAAAAATTAGATTGGAGAGATAAATCTTTCCTTCTGATGATCTGACTTAAGAGAAGTTTAGAAAATTAAGAAAAGTAGACTAACAGTTTTTGTAGCTCTCTGAATATGAATTCTAGAGAAATTTTTATAAGTACAACAAACATTTATTGAGCTTTATGGAGGCCTTTTTGATAGAGTCAGTGTAAACTGCCCACTGGAGGAGTTCCCAAAGAATTAAGACTTGGCCCTGTTTATGTGCCCTTGCAAGCTGGTGAGGAAGAAATGAGTAACAATAGAGTGGCAAGTAGCAGATTAGACATATATTCCCTAGGGATATAGATGGGTTAACAACTAATTGGCTGGGCAAATTGGAGATTTTATGCAGAAATGAGATTTAAATTGGGGTTTAAAGGATACTTGGAAGTTTTCTAGGCAGATGAATTTAGAAGGATCATTGTGCAACAGTGTGTGCAAAGGCATGGAGGTATGAGTCAATTCATCCTGGTGCAGGTCCTGGTGGCTCTCCCTCTATAGTGTGTCCAAAGTCTGCCATTTCTATCCATCTATTGCTAATACTCTGGTTCAAGGTGCAGTAGTCTGTAGTTTGGCTACTATAGTTGCCTCTAAAGTAGTCTTCCTCCTCGTCTTCTATCTTGTCCCTCTACAATCTGTTCCTACATGTTATGCTGAATTAGTTTTTCTTTTTTTTAAAAATAAATTTATTTATTTATTTTTGGCTGCGTTGGGTCTTTGTTGCTGCATGCAGGCTTTCTCTAGTTACGGCGAGTGGGGGCTACTCTTTGTTGCAGTGCGAGGGCTTCTCATTATGGTGGCTTCTCTTTTTGCGGAGCGCGGGGTCTAGGCGTGTGGGCCTCGGCAGTTGTGGCATGCGAGCTCAGTACTTGTGGCTCTCAGGCTGTACAACGCAGACTCAGTAGTTGTGGCACATGGGCTTAGTTGCTTCACGGCATGTGGGATCTTCCCGGACCAGGGATCAAACCTGCGTCCCCTGCATTGGCAGGTGGATTCTTAACCACTGCGCCATGAGGGAAGTCCCTTTTTTTTTTTTTTTAAATAATTTACTTTGGCTGCACTGGGTCTTTGTTGCTGCACGCAGGCTTTCTCTAGTTGCGGCAAGTGGGGGCTACTGTTCGTTGTGGTGCGTGGGCTTCTCATTGTGGTGGCTTCCTTTGTTGCGGAGCACGGGCTCTAGGTGCGGGGGCTTCAGTAGTTGTGGCATGCAGGCTCAGTAGTTGTGGCTCGTGGGCTCTAGAGCGCAGGCTCAGTAGTTGTGGCATGGGCTTAATTGCTCCGCGGCATGTGGGATCTTCCCGGACCAGGGCTTGAGCCTGTGTCCCCTGCATCAGCAGGCAGATTCTTGAGCACCTTGCCACTAGGGAAGTCCCCTGAATTAGTTTTTAAATCATAATTATATCACATCATCTTCTGACTTAAACCCTCCAGTAGTTTCTAATTGGCCTTAACTAAAACCTAACTTTTTTTTTTTTTTTTTTTTTTTTTTGCGGTACGCGGGCCTCTCACTGTTGTGGCCTCTCACTGTTGTGGCCTCTCCCGTTGCGGAGCACAGGCTCCGGACGCGCAGGCTCAGCGGCCATGGCTCACGGGCCCAGCCGCTCCACGGCATGTGGGATCCTCCCGGATCGGGGCACGAACCCACGTCCCCTGCATCGGCAGGCGGACTCTCAACCACTACGCCACCAGGGAAACCCCAAACCTAACTGCTTAACACTCAGGCTTGGAAGGTCTTGTATAAGTCCCACCCAGGTCTCTGACCTCATTTAGTACTATATAACACCTAGCCCATTGCACTTACAGTATGCTAGCCTTCTTTCTGTTTTTGGAACATTCTATGTACATTTTTACCATGGGGTTTTTGCACTTCACTTTGTTGGAAGCTTTCTATTCCCAGGACTTTTGAATGGTTGGTTACTTCATATCATTCAGGTCTCAGTTCAAATGCTTATGTCCATTGACATTTATCCACCTAATTTAAATTTACCCCTAGGATACTTTTCATATCAATCATGATGTTTTAATGTCTTCACAGAGTTTACACTGTCTGAAATCTTGCTCTTCTTTGAGTTTTTGTTTGTTTTATTGTCTATCTCCCCTCTAAAGCTCCATGAGAGATGGCCTTATGTCCTGCCTTATACCTACAAAGACAAGGAGGTATAGATAGGGCTTGATATTTAGTAGATCTTCAGTAGATACACTGAATGATTGAATGAGTGCATTTTGTTTGCAGCTGCAAGTATTTTGGTATCAGTGGGATATGGGATATGTTTGTATAGCTCAGGGAATACTGTCAAAAAGGTAGACAAGAGCTTTTTATGACCTGTGAAGGCCTTTCTGGTCTAGATAGTGAGTATGGACTTTACCCTGCAGTTCAGGAAGGATCATTAAAGACTTGTGAGGAAATTTGTCACAGTCAGATTTGTGATTTATAAAGATCACTTTGGCAGTCTGGTGGAGCAAAGTACTGGAGGAGGGCAAGAATGAAAACAGACTACTACGGGTTAATTATCGATGTGAACTTTAGACAGTTGCTGGAAGACTGGATTGGTGGGAACAGATTGAAGAGGTTGGGAGATGGGTTGTATTGGGTTGGCCAAAAAGTTCGTTTGGGTTTTTCCACAAGATGCTATGGAAAAACCCGAACGTACTTTTTGGCCAACCCTGTATAAGGGTTGATGACCACCAATTAGATTGGAGGGATGAAGGAAAGGAAGGGGTAAAGAATGACTGCCAAAATTTTGGCTGAGTGATTGAGAATTTGATTTTAAGTTCAGGAGGTCTTTAGAACATGGAGTTTTGTAGGATTCAAGTGCCTTAAATACCAGTATTATGAGTTGACATTAAAGTGAAAGTAGTTTACTTTAAATAGGATGAAAGTGCCACTCAATTCACTGTGAGCACCTAGGAACTTGGTTTATTCTTCCCCAAATAGCTACAGAAGGGTAGGTGTTAGTGGGGCCACTTTCTGTTTGTTTGTTTAAGAAAAGATTTGATTCATTTTTAGAAATGAGCAAGTTCAATTTTGAACAGATAATTCGGCCTGAAAATTTTAGAGGACTAGGTGTCATGCGAATTAAAAAACCTTAAGTTATATTTGGAGTTAGAATTGCTTCATTATAAGGCCATCAGGAAATTATAAAGTATGTCACCATATAACAGAGTTCCCTTAATGGATAGTTTTTTTTTTTATCATTCTTTTAAATATTTGAAGATCGTCTAAACACAATTTTAGTTATAGCATATTTGATGCTAAATTTTTCCAGATAATAGCTGACAAATTTAATTGTGGTGAATAAGATAGCATATATATTATATCTTAGTTCAGAGCTCAGACTCTGGAGTCAGCTCAAAGTCAGTCCAAAAGTCAGTGTTGCCACTTTGTAGACAGATAGCCATGGACAAGATAGTTAACCTCTTGATCTTAATTCATCTCTAGGATGGGATAATTATACTTAATTCTCTTTAGGTGTGAAAATTAAAATTAAGTATGTGTGGTATTTAGCATAGTGCCTAATATTTTAGAGGTATTTGTAAAAAGATAGTTTATTAAAAAACTTTTATCATAGATAAGTTAAAATGTATTAAAACGTCGAGATAATCATATAATGAACCCTATCACATAGCTTCAATAAGTTTTAACAAATATCCCAGTCTTATTTCATTTATACCTCCCCAACTGTACTATTTTGAGGAAATCCAAGACTCAAATAGTTTTATCCATAATTTTTCTATATGCATCCATAAAAAATAAGTGTTCTTTTGTTTAGCACAGGCAATATAGCCAATATTTTTGTTGTTTTTGTTTTTGTTTGTGTTTTTTTGCGTTACGCAGGCCTCTCACTGTTGTGGCCTCTCCTGTTGCGGAGCACAGGCTCCAGACGTGCAGGCTCAGAGGCCATGGCTCACGGGCCCAGCTGCTCCGCGGCATGTGGGATCCTCCCGGACCGGGGCATGAACCCATGTCCCCTGCATCGGCAGGCAGACTCTCAACCACTGTGCCACCAGGGAAGCCCTAGTCAATATTTTATAGTAACTTTAAATGAAGTATAATCTATAAAAATATTGAATCACTATGTTGTATACCTGAAACTACTAGAATACTACATGTAAATAAACTGTATTTCAATAAAAAAATAAATTTTCATCATTAAAAAGGGATTCTTTAAAAAAAAGGGATTCTTTTTTGTTTTTTAACATAATTGCAATACCGTTATTACACCTAAAATAATTATAATAGTTCTTAAATATTATCAAACATCAAATCAGCATTCATTGTTCCCAATTTTCTCATAAATTTTTTTCTTCACAATTGGGTTTTGGGGGGTTAATATTTTATGTTATTAATATGTTAATATTTTCCCTTGCTTCCTTTATTTTTGTAATATATTACAAGAATATATAGCAAATATATAAATTTATCTGTAAATGATGCATAGTATTTTACAAGTTAAAGATTTATATAAATCGTATCATATTGTATGATTCTTCTTAATTTGATTTTTATCTGGTAATATTTTTTTTGTTTGGTAAGATTCTTTCTTGTAGTTCATCCATTTCCACTTCCGAATCATTCATTTTTTTCTTTTCTTTCTTCCCTCCCTTCCTTTCTCCCTTCCTTCCTCCTTTCCTTCCTTCCCTCCCTCCCTCCCTCCATTCTTCCTTTTTTTTTTCAAAGTATAATTCACTTACAGCACTATGTTAGTTCAAGGTGCACAACATAGTAATTCAGTATTTCTGTACATCACAAAATGATAACCATGATAATTCTAGTTACCATTTGTCACCATACAAAATGTTTACACTATTATTGACTATATTCCCCATTCTGTACATTTCACCCCTGTGACTCATTTATTTTGTAACTGGAAGTTTTGTACCTCTTAGTCTCCCTCACATATTTCATTCATTCCCCCATCTCCCAAGATGATTCATTAAAAAAATATATACTTGTCATTATTAAAAACAATCTGGAATAGGTTACAACCCAATTTTTTACCATTTCAGTTTAAAATTTGATCAGAAGAGTAAGCGTGTATACTCTAATCAGGCAGTTAAAGGAGGATCTGTATATAAGGAATATATCAACTTTAGCTATTATCTATCATTATTGGCCTGTGTGCATTGTCTGTTCAGGAAATAAAAGGCAGACAACAGATCAATGAAGCCTTCAGAACAGGATAGCAGTTTCACTGGTGGAGCATTTTGTAAAAACCTGATTATTTTCTCTGTGAGATATTTCTTCCCAGTTTTATTGAGATATAATTGACGTGTAACATTGTATTAAAGTGTATAACGTAATGATTTGATATATGTATCTGTAATACTAGACTGAGGACTTCACATTTTGCTTTTGAAGAAAGGCTACTTAGAATTTTGAAGAGGTGTGGTAAATATACATCTTTGGAGTTAGTGTTAATAATGGGACAAAGATTGAGTAAACTTTTCAGCAGCAGAAATCCTTGAGGATCCATTTGTTTATTTATTTTTTAAATCACAATTTGATTGAGAGGAAAGTAGACATGGTTGGATAAAGGGGGAAATTGTTCTAGGATGAGAATATTAAATAATCTAAAGATATAAATTCTTCCAAAGTTAATTTATAGAATGCAGTTTGAAAGAAAATATAGAATTTGCTTTAGAACTTGACAGATCTTAAAGTTCTTCTGGAAGAATAAATAGGTGAGATTATTAAAGAAAAATCTGAATAGTAGCTAGTGTAAACTTTCAGTAATTAAATCTTTATGATAACTAGCCCAAGAGTTTATAAATCATTGGAGTAGACTAGCCCTCTAAACAATCAATTGTGTTTAGAAATTGAATGTAGGGCTTGCCTGGTGGCGCAGTGGTTGGGAGTCCGCCTGCCGATGCAGGAGACGCGGGTTCGTGCCCCGGTCCGGGAGGATCCCACATGCCACGGAGCGACTGGTCCTGTGGGCCATGGCCGCTGGGCCTGCGCGTCCGGAGCCTGTGCTCCGCAACGGGAGGGGCCGCAGCGGTGAGAGGCCTGCGTACCGCAAAAAAAAAAAAAAAAAAGAAAAGAAAAGAAATTGGATGTATTATAGTGGTAAATTATATAATGTATTAATATTTTATAATATATTAACATAATATATTAAATGGTATTAGAATATTTGCTTTGTGGTTTGATTAAAAATCAGCTTAGTCCTTTACATTGTGTATTTAAATAAATTCTAGATTTATTTAAAATAAATGAAAAAATAAAACCTTAGGAAAACAAAAAGAAAATATTCTCAAATGTTTATCAGAATTTGGTAGGAAGAATGACTTTTAAAACTTGTTTGTGTTAGTCCTATCTGTCATTTAAAATTTATTCTATGTAAAAAAACAAAACTGCATATCAGCTACAGTATTAGCCGTAACCATGAAAGTGACAGAAATATAAACTTGTAATCCAGATAAATCTTCCAACAAATTGGTATTTGTTAGCAAGTATGACCAAGGCATACTACCTTTATTATGCAGAGAACACATACAAGTTTTTGGTCAAAGTATAAATGCCAATTTAAATAAATTAGCCAATGACATTATGGTACAGTGCTCAAGATGAAAAAGAAGACAACAGGGAAAAATGTATCCCCTTACTAGTAAAAAACAAAACATTTAAAAGTAAAATTTCATGTCCTTTTCACCCATTAGACATTTAAGAACCTTTTTTTTTTTTTACAAAAATAACAAAATCGTAATGGATTAGTACATCCATATCTACTGATAATTTAAGCTATTAACAGTCCTTTTGTCCCCTAGCTTTATTGAGGCATAATTGACATATAAAATTGTAAGATTTTTAAAATGTACATCTTAGTGATTTGATATGTTTATACATTATGAAAGGATTCCCCTCATTTAGTTAATCAGCATATCCATCACTTCACGTATTTATCTTTGTGTATGTGTATACATGTGTGTTTGAGAGAGAACATTTAGTCTTAGCAAATTTTAATTATACAATACAGTTTTATCAACTATAGTCACCATTTTTTATATTAAATGCTCAAACCTTATTCATTTTATAGCTGAAAGTTTGTACCCTTTTACCAACCTCTCCTTAATTCCCCCATCCCCAGCCACTGGCAGCCACTTTTCTACTGTTTCTATAAGTTTGACTTTCTTTTTTTTTTTCGATTCTCATTTAAGTGATATAAGGCAGTATTTGTCTTTCTCTGGCTTATCCACTTAGCATAATGCCCTTGAGGTCCATCCATGTTGTCACTTAACAGATTTTTTAAAAAATCAGTTTGCTGAGTATAGATTCAGTATTGATGCACATTCAGTACGTATGAAAATATTTAGACTCTTGGATCCAAGAATCCCTCTACTGAAGAAATAAAACTGTTCACCAAAAATAATGCTATTTATAATAGAAAAGCCAGTAAGCTGAATGCTTATGATTTATATAATAGTGACAAGCAGGAAAATTTTATGTTATGAATATTATGCATAGTGTACTGGTTAAGAGATGAGTTTGAGTTGAGGCTTTAATTTATTAGCCCTGTGACCTTAGTAGAATTACCTTTTTTTGTCTCATGTTTTTTCATCTGTAAAACTGAGCTAATAAAACCTACTTAATAGTGGGTTTGGTGGATGGATTAAATGAGGTGTAAAGTTTTTAAAATATATACAGGTGTTCCTGGCTTATTATGACTCAGCATGGTAGTGACACATAGCCAGATAGGTAGGTAGACAACATAGAAACATTCTTATGCTATTTTAATTCAAGTAAATCATGATATAAAATTATTATTATACATAAATACTGATTTTGCAACCAAATATAAATTGCCGTTAACAAACACTGGAAGGAACTAATCCTGTTAGGGCAGTTTGCCCTCCATCTGCCTACTATTTTCTCTAATGTACTTGAATTTGTAATAAAACATGTTTTAAAATTAAAGAATACATGAAATTCACCTAGAGAGAGTTATGAAATACATCAAGACCACATTCTGTAGGAATACAGCTGTCAGATACCTCTCTTGGATTTCGATAGTGATTTTTGCCTCTCCATCCTTCCTGTGGAGAACTCACCTCAAGGGCAATGATATGTACAGCTTGGCACACAGACTGTTGTTAGATGCTCAGAAAACATGTGTTAAAAGCATTATTGACTTTTATGTAATAGACCAGTGTATTATAATTTAAATGTGTTTGGATATTTGTGTATTTTATTTTAAAAGAACAAATCGCTTATAAAATTGAGGTTAATTTGTGTGACATTGAGTATCTTCTGTGTTCTAAGTAAAGCAGTGGATAATAAAAGGGAAAGGAGTCATGCCAAGTTGTTAACAATGGGAATATTTAAGGGCATGGGATTACTAGGATCTCATTTATATGAGAATATTATAATGAACATGTTTTAAATTTGACAAAGGATAAAAATCCTTAATTTGAAATATGAGTTCCATATAAACCATCAGGTGTTTTAAGTTAAGAGTTTTATATTTGGGGTTATAGATGCCATTTATTAGTAATTGTGTTACTTTTGATTTTCTAAAATTATCATGGCATGTTAACAGTCATGCTGGTTAATATAAAATAGCACATGTAAGAAAATTACAAAAATAATTGTTTTTAATGAGCTCAATATATTAATAGTAGAAAAATGAAATTCCCTCAAAAAATGAACATAAACCTAGTGCTAGTATTGTCTTAGTTTTTTGTATTCTTTAAAAAAAAATTTTTTTATTGGAGTATAGTTGATTTACAATGTTGTGTTAGTTTCTGCTGTACAGCAAAGTGAGTCAGTTGTAGATACACATATATCCATTTTTTTTTATTCTGTTCCCATATAGGTCATTACAGAGTATTGAATAGAATTCCCTGTGCTATTCAGTAGCTTCTTATTAATTGTATTCTTTTATTAAGTGTATATTTTAGCAGAGTATTTAAAGCTTAAATTGGATATTTTGGTTTTCATTAGTATTGCATTTTGTTTTATTTTAGCTTCTCACCATGGCTAACTAAAATTCTTTTTTTTACTTTTCAAGGAAAGCAAGTCTTGCTCTGATTCGAAAAATGATTCATTTTTGCTCTGAAGCACTCTTGAAAGAAGTTTGTGATTCTGATGTTGGTCACAATTTGCCTACAGTACTAGTGGAAATCACTGCAACAGTTCTTGATCAAGAGGTTAGTTTATTATCTTTGTTGAAATTCCTGTAGCTTTAATTCCCATTAGATAGTAGTCAGTAAAATAATTTAACTTGTGTCTTAATTTTATTAAATCATTTTGTCTGTACAAATGATTGCATTTGTCTACTCCACGCAACTAAACTTATTTTTATCATTTTCCCTTAATTTCCTTTTTTTTCCCCCCAGGACGACGATGATGGCCACTTGCTGGCTTTGCAAATCATAAGGGACTTAGTAGATAAAGGTGGTGATATTTTTTTGGATCAGCTAGCCAGACTTGGTGTAATTAGCAAAGTGTCAACTTTGGCAGGTCCTTCCTCTGATGATGAGAATGAAGAGGAATCAAAACCAGAAAAAGTGAGTGGTCTTAATTGCAGTGGTATCTATCAGGAATAGGGTTTCTTTTGAGGAAATGTAGTTCCAGTTACAATGGGTTTTGACAAAATAATGGCAGTATGGAGTAGTATTATAATTTTTTAAAATTTGGTCACTTTTCTTTTAAAATACATCATTGGTAAAATTTAAAACTTGAAGAAAAGTTGCAAATAAAGAATATCAGAACATCCTCTATCCAAAATCACTAATTATTGACATTTTGCTCCATTTGCTTTGTTCCTTACAAAGACACACGTGTGCACGCACATTTAAAATATATTTTTTGAGGGAATTTCCTGGCGGTCCAGGGGTTGGGACTCCGAGCTTTCACTGCCAAGCGCCCGGGTTCGATCCCTGGTCGGGGAACTAAGATCCCATAAGCCACGTGGTATGGCCAAAATAATAATAATAATGATGATAATAATAAAATATATAATTTGAGAGAAGCTGGATACATAGTGCCCCTTTTTGTAAATTTATTTATTTATTTTTGTTTTGTTTTGGCCGCACCTCGTGGCATGTGGAACTTCCCTAAATAGGGATTGAACCCGTGCCCTCTGCAGTGGAAGCACGGAGTCTTAACCACTGGATCGCCAGGGAAGTCAGTGCCCCTTTTTATACCTAAAATCTTCACCAAAAAACCAGGACATTGTCTTATAGAATCCTAGTATAGTTATTAAAATCAGGAAATTTAATATTTATAGAAAACGTTATCTAATCCAGAGACAGTATTCAAATTTGCCATTGCCCTAATAGCAATGCCCTCCTGCGGCCCACGCCACCCCCCCACCCCCCCACCCCAGAATCCAGTCTAGGAGCACAGTACATTTCGTTGTCATGTTGTTCCATTTCTCAGCGTTTCTTTTTCTTTCATAGCCTTGGCATTTTTTTGAAGAGGACAGACCACTTAATTTGGACAATGACCCTCACGTTGTGTTTGTGCCATGTTTCTTCATAACTAGATTCAGGTTGTGTGTTTTTAAGCAGAAAGACTATGGAGGTGATGTTATGGCCTTCTCATGTGTAAAATGTGCCTTTTTAGAGGCACATGATGTCTGTTTGCGCTCTTGCTGTTGACGTTAACTTGGATCAGTTGGTTGTGTTTGTTTCTACCAGGTTTCTCTATTGTAACGATTTTTTTTTTTGCGGTACACGGGCCTCTCACTGCTGTGGCCCCTCCCGTTGCGGAGCACAGGCTCCGGACGCGCAGGCCCAGTGGCCATGGCTCACGGGCCCAGCCGCTCCACGGCATGTGGGACCCTCCCGGACCGGGGCACGAACCCGTGTGCCCTGCATAGGCAGGCGGACTCTCAACCACTGAGCCACCAGGGAAGCCCTGTAAAGATACTTTTTCCCTTTTGTAATTAATAAGTAATTTGTGGGGAGATAATTTGAGACTGTGCAAATACGCAGTTTCTCTTTAAACTTTTATCCACTAGTTTCAGTACCTATCGATAATTCTTGCCTTAGATTGCATATTTAAAAATATGCCTTATTTGTCTCTACCAATTGCCAGCAATGATTTAGTCCTACCATTTAGTGAATGCTTCCTACATATTAGCGACTGAGTATTAACAGTTTTGAGAGAATGGTAGGGTATGGTAATTGCAGAATCCTGAGTGGTTTAGTGTATGTGTGTGTTTCCTAAATTACTGGAGATTTAACAAAAAACAAAACAAGAAGTGATATCTGGGTTCATCCCCCTGGAATTCTTTCATTCAAGAAATAGGTTACAGATCCAGCAGTCTTTGTAGAAGTTAACAAGCAAACATTTATATGAAAATGATAGGAACCTACAATAGCCAAAGCATCCTTGAAAATGAACAAAGTTGAAGGACATACACCAGCAGATTTCAAGTCTTATTATAAAGCTATAGTAAGCAAGAAAGTGTGGTAGTGGTGTAAAAATAGATTAATGACCCACACATATATGGTCAATTGTTCAAAGAAAGTGCTAAGGTAATTCAGTCACAAAAGGATGGTCTCTTTAAAAATGATGCTTGAACAAGTGGATAACATATGCAGAAATATGAAATCTTACCCCTTTTAACAAAAAAAGAAACCATGAACTGAAATGGATGGGCTAAAACTGTAAGGCTTCTTAGAGGAAAAAGAAGAAAATCTTAGTGACCTTGAGCTTGACAGAGATTTCTTAGATAGGACATTAAAAGATTATAAAAGAACAAAAAAAAATTGTTTTCATTAAAATTAAACCTTTGTTCTTCACACTACATTATTATTTTTTAATATATTTATTTGGCTGCACGGGGTCTTAGTTGCAGCACATGGGATCTTCATTGTAGCATGCAGGGTCTTTAGTTGAGACATGCAGGATCTTTTAGTTGCAGCATGCGAACTTTTAGTTGCGGCACGTGGAATCTAGTTCCCTGATCAGGGATCGAACCCGGGCCCCCTGCATTCGGAGTGGAATCTTAGCCACTGGACCAACAGGGAAGTCCCCAAAATACATTATCTGGAAATGAGAAGACAAGCCAGAAAATTCTTTGAGATTTATCTTTATTCTTTGAAAATACCTTCTTCTTTTGTTTGTTTTTTGGCTGCACTGCCTGGCTTGTGGGATCTTAGTTCTCTGACCATAGATTGAACCCCTACCCTCTGCAGTGGAAGCATGAAGTCCTAACCATTGGACTGATTCTGGCCTTCATTTTTTTTTTCTATTTTATAAATATATTTATTTATTTATGCCGTGTTGGGTCTTCGTTGCTGCATGCGGGCTTTCTCTAGTTGCAGTGAGTGGCAGCTACTCTTTGTTGCCATGCGCGGGTTTCTCATTGTGTTGGCTTCTCTTGTTGAGGAGCACGGGCTCTAGGCACGCAGGCTTCACTAGTTGTGGCTCGCAGGCTCTAGAGCACAGGCTCAGTAGTTGTGGTGCACGGGCTTAGTTGCTCTGTGGCACGTGGGATCTTCCTGGACCAAGGTTCAAACCCATGTCCCCAGCACTGGCAGGTGGATTCTTCACCACCGCACCACCCGTGAAGCCCCTTGGCCTTCATTTTCAATGGACATTTTCAGTTCCTACAGGGATTCTTGGCTGATCATTTTCCAGCACTTGAAGAGATATTTCATTGTCACCTGATGTGCATAGTCTCTACTGAGAAGTTTTCTTCCTCTGGCTGTTTTTAAGACTTTATAACTTGTTTTTAGCAATTTGACTTTGATGTGCTTAGCTGTTTGGTTTGTGTGTGTGCATGCACATGTGGGTTTTCTGCCCCTGCTCAGGATTATTTAATTTTTTTTGGTCTGTGGGCTTACAGTTACATCACATTTGGAAAAATTTTGAACTGTTGGTATGATGATTTTCCACTCTGGCTGTTAGGAATGCAAATGTCTGACCACCCTGTGTGACCTCTGAATTGTTCACCTTACCATTTTCAAGTCATTCTTTGCCCTGCCTTATGGAACATCACCTGTACACAGATGGGCTGGTACTCAGTAGAGATGTCCTGGTGACCGCTTTGCACATTTCTAGAGGCTTTTTGTGCTTGACTCCCTGATCCTGAACTCATCCACCACATATTCCATTTGCCTTAATCTCTTCAAACACAGATCTCCATTTCCTCAACTTAAACTGCTGGCCTCTGTGTTCCTTCTTCTTAAGACCTTAGCCAGAAACTCTGTCTGAGCCTAAGGGGCTTACCTTATTTGTTTCTGTTTTCTGGGAGATCATGCAGTCCTTTGTTGCTTGTTGTCCAGTATTTGAAAACACTTTTTCATGTATTTTGTCTGTTTTTTTTAGTTGTTGACAGTGGATAGGCAAGTCTTGATCCTTATTAACCTATCATGGCCTGGAGCACAAGTACTATGTTTAGGGAAATTTATAATCCATATTTTATAATCTTATTTTAGTGTTATAAGCTAAGTACTACTTCAGGGAAGAAGCATGTAAAAGATACATTTAAAACAATTTTAAGTATAGTAAGTCTTCATAAAGTTTAAAAGTACTTTACCCATATACGCATGCATGCACACACATGCCAAGATCATATATGTTAATGATGAATATTCTTAATATTAAATGTTGTCAACAGAATAAAAATTTTTTTGATGCCGGGGTAGGCAAACAGTGTTTACAAGTTATTTTTCTTTTAAACACGCTATAGCTAACATTTTGATGATTATAGGAATAATCCAGTATATTTGATTCACTTGGCTAAGGTTGGGAACTTATAAATTATATTGTTAAAACACATTTCTGGTCATTCTTTTGCACCCTAGGTTTGGATACCATTGATCTAGTGTAAACATTCATTTTTTACAAATAATCTGTTAGGCCCAGAGATATGGTGAGTTTATCAAGTCCTAGATAATTAGCTAATTGTGTGTAAACCTAATCCATTTGTCTTCTTTACCTTTATACCTGGAAATGTTATAACTTTGGTTATTATGTGAATTTCTTGACTTTTTTTTAGGATGGACTTTTAAGATTATAGGTAATTAGTTGAATCAGAATATGTATTAAAATACAGGCAGATGAATATTGTATTCAGGATGTTTTAATTCTGAATTTGATTCATGGTCATGTTTTTTTAAGTACTTATGAATATTTGGAATATAAGTTATTTCCCACGTTTCATTGAATAATTTTACACATTTAGGAAGATGAACCACAGGAAGATGCTAAAGAATTGCAGCAGGGTAAGCCATATCATTGGAGAGACTGGTCCATCATTAGGGGAAGGGACTGCTTATATATATGGAGTGATGCAGCAGCCTTGGAACTATCTAATGGCAGTAATGGATGGTTTAGATTTATCTTGGATGGAAAACTTGCCACCATGTATTCAAGCGGTAGTCCTGAAGGTGGATCGGATAGTTCAGGTAATATTTTGTTTCTGTTAAAATGTTTTACTAGTTTCTGTAATTTTGATAATTTGTTTTTCTGCTCATATTTTTGCCACCATTGTCATAGCAATAGCATGTCCTTGATGATCATATGGCCATTTCTTTAATATTAACAGAGAAAAATGATTGTACCATGAAAGCATTTCATACTTTTTTATTGTATGAGACAAGGAATAGCATTGTATCAATATCTACTTTTACTGTCTCCATCCTTTAGGTAAAGGTGCCTCTTATCACGTAATGATGAATTGCACATGTGTGATGCTGTCTCAAATTATCTTTTCCCAAAAGCCTTCTACTTTAAAAAAATTATGGCTGTAGGATTGTTTTAATGCTTGAACCTAAATAATATCAAACCAGTGAGAGTATATCAGAACAAAACTTTGATGAAAGTTTTTTAATAAAATTGATATTTCAATAGGTAGTTTCCTTAAAAAAATGGAATATTTGAAAGGAATGAAGTTTTAAAACAAACATTTTGTCTTTATAGAAAGCAGAAGTGAATTCTTAGAGAAGTTACAAAGAGCTCGAGGCCAAGTAAAGCCATCTACTTCAAGTCAACCTATACTCTCAGCACCGGGACCCGCTAAACTCACTGTAGGGAATTGGTCACTAACATGTTTGAAAGAAGGAGAAATTGCTATTCATAACTCAGATGGCCAGCAAGCAACGATACTGAAAGAAGATTTACCTGGTTTTGTGTTTGAATCTAATAGAGGAACCAAGCATTCATTTACTGCAGAAACTTCTCTGGGTAAGTATGTAGGTATGTCAGTTTAACAGATAAGAATAAATGAATATGTTAAATTGCAATAAGATATGTTCTGTGAAATAACTTTTTTTTTTTTTTTTTTTTAAGGTTCAGAATTTGTGACTGGCTGGACTGGCAAAAGAGGCAGAAAACTAAAATCTAAGTTAGAAAAAACTAAGCAAAAGGTATTATTTATGGGATTTGCTTTGTTTTTTGTCTTTTATACTGATGTAGCAAGGCTTCAGGGGTAGATCGTAGGCATTTAAAACATTGAGCCATGTAACATAAGCTACCCTAATCTAATGTATTTTTAGTTTTCCTCTTTCTGTGCTTATTATTTTCTGCAATATGTATACATTTACATATAGTTTTTATACTATAAGTAAACACTTATAGTTTTTATAAGTATAAAAAAACTTACAGTTTTTATACTATAAGTATAAAAAAAACTTAGTTTTTATACTATAAGTAAACACCAACATTAAAATAGAAACAAAATTGAGACAAAGTATAAAATTTAAATTATTTTAAAATTATGTGCATTATTAATGTCACAGAAACTTTAAACTCATGCTTTAATTATGATTAATGATAGTATTTTTAGTGATGTAGTGGGATTGAAAATGCATTATTATAATTTACAGTCTTGATTTAATACTTCGTGATGAATCAATTTGAATTCCTGGTTCTAGATTCAGATAATTTGATGCTTAGTTTAATGGCCATCTCAGATGAAACCACTGTTTCAAAAAGATACAGGAGCAAATATGTTACTGACTCCAGGAGCAAATATGTTATTGACTCATATTACTAGTTTTTAAATTCTATCCATTTATTATGCATTGGTTTTTTTCAAAAATAAAGCCATTATATTTCTTTCTTTTTTTTTTTTAAATTGGGGTATAGTTGTTTTCCAATGTTATGTTAGTTTCTACTGTACAGTGAAGCAAAGTAGAGTTCCCTGTGCTATACAGCAGTTTCTTATTAGTTATGTTTTATACATATTAGTGTATATATGTCAGTCCCAATCTCCCAGTTCATCCTACCCCACCCCACCCCACTTTCCACCCCCCTTGGTGTCCATACGTTTGTTTCCTACATCCATGTCTCTATATTTCTTTTTTTTAAATAATATTTATTTATTCATTCATTCATTCATTCGGCTCTGCCAGGTCTTAGTTGTGGCACTCGCGATCTTCACTGCTGTATGCGAGTTCTTGGTTGTGGCATGCTGGGTCTTCAGTTGCAGCATGCAGGATCCTCAGTTGCAGCATGTGGGCTCTTTAGATGAGGCATGGGAACTCTTAGTTGTGGCATGCGAACTGTTAGTTGTGGCAGGCAAACTCTTAGTCGCAGCATGCGAACTCTTTAGTCGCAGCATGTGGGATCTAGTTTCCTGACCAGGGTTCGAACCCGGGCCCCCTGCATTGGGAGGGCAGAGTGTTAACCACTGGACCACCAGGGAAGTCCCAAGCCATTATATGTCCATCTATATTATATCAATTGTTCTTGAATTTTTTAATTTTTAAAAGAGAAAATAAAATCTCATAGTTAGATTCAGTATCTTCTGATGACACATTTTTATTTTACCTAAAACAATGATACAGTTTTTTCATATAGTATGTGAAGAATGCTTTTGGGTGATTGGGATGGGGGGTACTTGTGCGGCTTTGGCCATAGGAATAGTCATAAGGGGTTTTATTTGGAGCACTATATTATATAATATATATATGTTATATATGTTATATATATTCATTCATGTCTTCATTTCCAGTTGTAAATTTGCTAGGCTATCCCAAAGATATTCCACATTTCCACATGCTAGACCTAGGAAAGAAAATTGCTTGCTTGCTTTTTCTCTCTCTCTCTCTTTCTTGCTTTCTTTAATTTATAAATGTATATTACCTCTGTAGCTATATATATTATTCCATGATTGCTTCTGTGTTTTTCAAAAAAGAGTGTGAAGCCAGAGGTTTTTTTCCAATTCAGGATATCTTAAGGGCATTTGAGGAAGAAATATCTCAATTGAAGGTAGCCATTAGATGGTAAAAGGAATTTGAACTAAATACAGTTTTCATTTTCATGATAGTTATGTTCTATAAAGCTGCCATGAATACTGAACCATTGTTTCTTGGAGAAATACAGGTTTAGGTTCCTGTGAGGCTCTGGTCACATTTTTAAAGTTTTGTTTTGTTTTGTTTTGTTTTTGCGGTGAGCGGACCTCTCACTGTTGTGGCCTCTCCCGTTGCGGAGCACAGGCTCCGGATGCACAGGCCCAGCGGCCATGGCTCACGGGCCCAGCCGCTCCGCGGCATGTGGGATCTTCCCAGACCGGGGCACGAACCCGTGTCCCCTGCATCAACAGGCGGACTCCCAACCACTGCGCCACCAGGGAAGCTCACATTTTTAAAGTTTTTGCTGCACAGTGCTTGCCGAAAAATGACTGTGAAAAGTGCTGCAAGTATTGATTTGTGGATTACAAATGAATTTTAATGACTAGTTGATTTCACAAATATTAAATTCTCAAATAATGAGGCTCAGCTGTAATTTTTATAAAGCTACCGGTCAGCTTTCTCAGGAGTTTTTTGGAATAAAAACTTTTTTGGTGTTGTATTAACCAACAAATCTAGATTAACTCCCAGGGAACTGAACTTTTACAGTACAAAAGAAAAGTAAATCAAGGAGAGGATATAGTCTCAGTCCTGTAGTTTCATTTTCTTAAAAAAATATGATTATTGATTCAGATCCTTGAAATCAGTAGTAAATCAGTGATCATGTGGCTCTTTTGCATATGAAAGTAGTATATATCAACATACAGTAATTTTAGGTAAAAATAATTTTAACTATTAGTTTTAACCTGTTTTTATTTCTTAATATTGTTTATAAAGGAATATTTTCTTCAGTGTTGTCTGATATCCAGAACTTATCTTTTAATTCTGAAAGGCATACTAAAATAGAATGGGAAGGTACTATTAATTCATTTAGGGAGTGAAATTTTTTGTTACATTAGAGCTATGCTTATGATTTAAATGAAATCACATAAATCTTAAATTTACATTATTTAAGCATATATTTTAAAGAATGTTACATACTAAATTTCATCAGACCCAAGCCTTGGACATGTGTGGGTTTCTCTCTCAAATAACATTAATTTAACTTAAATGAGAGGTAATTAGTACCCAAACTGATAATACAGTCATTCTTTCTCTTGATGAAATATATAAATATATGAGCATCATATATACTTTGTGTGAATAAATAGAAAAAAGACATAATAACCTAAAGTACACCCCAGAATGTTAAAAGGTTCAACTTCAGTTGATGGAATTATAGATGGCTTAATTTTCTTTCTTTTTTTTTTTTTTGCTTATTTGTATTTTCTAATTGGTTCACCATAAAACAGGTTACTTTTATTAAAAAGAGCGAAGTGACCTTTTTATAGGTTTAATTTGATTTAAATGAAATAAGCTCCTATTTGGTATATGAATACAAAGTTTAAAACTTAAAATTATAAGTTCTTCGATTTGACATTGCTAAAATCTGCTAGAGTAGTTTTTCAACCATGAGAACTTCTTGATGTATATGAATAGAAGTAGTAACATTTTTTGGAACTTGATACTGGCACAAACGTCTTAATTCTAAAGGTTGCATGTATATATTTAAAAGGAAGATTTGGTAAAATTATTAATTGTAGTAAAGATTCACATTTACTATTTTTATTTTGGTAGGTACGAACTATGGCTCGAGATTTATATGATGACCACTTTAAAGCTGTTGAAAGCATGCCTCGTGGAGTAGTGGTAACACTCAGAAACATAGCAACTCAGTTAGAGTCATCTTGGGAACTTCATACAAATAGACAAGTATGTTAGCCTCTAGATTTTATGACACACAGTGATCTTGGTTTCCTTTTTTCCTGCGTTACTATCTCTTTATTGTGATAAAATTTTATATTCTGGGTATTGATTAGGGGGTCAGAAAATTATCACCCATGGGCTAAATTTTGTATGGTTTTGTGAGGTAAGAAGGGTTTTTACATTTTTAAATGGTTGAACACAAATCAAAAGTAAGAATAATATTTCATGATACCTGAAAATTATATGCATGTGTAAAGTCAGTGTCCATAGTAGTTTTATTGCTCACAGCCATGCTCATTTATTTACATATTGTCCGTGACTGATTTAGTGGCCACAATGGCAGACTTAAATAGGTGTGACCAAGATATGTGATGTGGCCTGTGAAGCCTAAAATATTTACAGTCGGCCCTTTACAAAAGAGTTTACCAGGCCTGGTAGAGATAATTTGCATTAATAATTTGAATTTCTTAATCTAATTTAGTATCTAATTTATTTTCATGGTAATTGATGCTCTGATAAGTTAAGTATGTTAAGACCTGTTTGTTTTTTCGATTGTCTTTTAAAAAAATGTTGTTTCTTTTAGTGTATTGAGAGTGAGAACACTTGGAGAGATTTAATGAAGACAGCTTTAGAAAATCTAATTGTACTTTTGAAGGATGAAAACACAATTTCACCATATGAAATGTGCAGTAGTGGCTTGGTGCAAGCGCTTCTTACTGTTTTAAATAATGTAAGTTTATGAAGTAGTACAGAATGAGGTATATAGTTAAAAAATATATTTTTAACTACACTTTGACAGAGCGAGATTTACTTTGTTTTTGTCAAGATGTATTAAAAACTGAGTAGTAAATGTTAACATTTATAAGTTTTCCAGCCTTTCAAGTTTTATGATTAGTTTGAGCCAGTTGAATTAAATAATTGAGTTTATTTAGATTTTTTTGGTTACCTGATTATAATTTGTTCAAGCTTTGTTTGAACAAAACACTTGCTTGTAGTAGCCTAAGATTTAACATTATTCACTGCTGTGATTCCCTCATAACATAAAATGGAGTTAGTCTATAGGCCTTTTTAAATACCTAAAATATTTGCATAAAATTAATTTATGAGCATTGGCAATTTAGGAAGTTTATGTGAATATTTGACAAGTATTTGCTAATAACCTTATATTTCTCTTCGATTTAGACTGCATTACTATCTCTTTATTGTGATAAAATTTTTTCCTTTATTTTAATGAAAGGTGTGTATATATACACACCCCCACACACACTTATATTTTAACAAATTCTAACAGAATAAATTATGAAAAGTGAAGGTTTTCTCCCCGTTTTAGTTCTGTTTGCCATTTTAATTTCTTGATCTTAATCATTGTACTTTAACTGCAGTGTCTCGTGTTTCCTTCATTATTTTTACCATTTGTATTCTCATTTATTAAAATTATATTGATATAACATCACTTAGTAGTATCTATGAAATCATTGTTTTGATATACCAGTCATATTTTTTCTAATACTAATTAATGTAAATAGTACTGTTAAAATGCGAAATGTTCATAAATAATCTGAAATTATCTTGCATACCACTACACTTTGAGAAAAGGAGTATAATTGCCACTTCATTATGAACACTGAAGATATTAGCCATGATCTACTAGTCATATAATGAAAAGAATTTTAATTGAAAGAAAATAATGATTTCACTTATATTGTATTGATAATTTTGTAATATATTAATATTCATCTTGCAGAATGTGTTTTGATAAATTTCAGTAACAGCCCTAAAACTTTTTTTTTCCTTTTTTTTTTTTAGAGCATGGATTTAGATATGAAGCAAGATTGTAGTCAACTGGTAGAAAGAATAAATGTTTTTAAAACAGCCTTTAGTGAAAATGAAGATGATGAAAGGTAAATCCCCAAATTTCTTTTAATTTGATGTTTGCAGTGTTTGCAAGTTGATAGCTTTCCTTTAAAATAGAGCCTAGTATAGTGTTTATACACAAAGTAGGAACTTTTTTATTCAGTACAAAAGTAGCTTATATTATAAATAGATAAAAAAGGAAAGATTTTTAAAGTATTTTTTAATCTAATGGAATAAAAGGAAGATTACATGCCTGCTGTGAATGCAACTGACCTCTTATTTTAAATTAGATAATCTTTAAGATACAAGTGGAAATTTGAACACTGATTAAATATTTGTTGATATTAAGTAGTAATTGTTCATTACCTTTTAGGTGTGGCAATGATATTATTTTATTTTTTAAGAATCCTTTTGTAGGGGTACATACCCAGAGTATTTCTGGGTGAAATGATATGTTATTTGGCATTTTCTTTTTTTTTTTAATTTTTTATAAATTTGTTTATTTTTATTTTTGGCTGCGTTGGGTCTTTGTTGCTGCCTGTGGGCTTTTTGTAGTTGCAGTGAGCGGGGGCTACTCTTCGTTGTGGTGCACGGGCTTCTCATTGCAGTGGCTTCTCTTGTTGTGGAGCGTGGGCTCTAGGTATGTGGGCTTCAGTAGTTGTGGCTCATGGGCTCTAGAGCACAGGCTCAGTAGATGTGGAGCACAGGCTTAGTTGCTCCGTGGCACGTGGTATCTTCCCAGACCAGGACTTGAACCCTGCGTTGGCAGGCACATTCTTAACCACTGCGCCACTAGGGAAGTCCCCTGGCATTTTCTTTGAAATATACAGGAAGGAGAGAAATGGGTGGGGATATAGATAGAAATCAATTGGCTATTAGTAGGTAATTGTTGAAGCTGGGTCATGAGTTGATGAAGGTGCATTTTACTATTTTATTACTTTTGAATGTGATTGAATTTTTAAAATAATAAGTGAAATTCAATTAATTCCATTAATTTTAAATACCATTTTAAATGAGTGCATATTACATTATATGGATATATAATAATTTATTGAAATAGTCTATTAAACATATTGGCTGTTTGCAAATTATTACTAATACTAAAATGTAAGTGTCTTGGTGGAAACATCTTTTTACATAAATTCCTTTAAATTGTATTACTGAGTTATTGATGATGTTTTAAAGGTTTTTGATATAAATTGTCATGTTGTTTTCCAGAAATATTATACCAGTGTTGCCTTGCCAACAATACTGTCATTTTCAAAACTTTGCTGCTTTATATGTTCTTTTATATGTATCAGATATTATATAATAAAATTGTTTAAACTTTAAAAAATAAATTACATGTTAAATTATACATTACTTTTTTTTTTTTTTTTTTTTGCGGTACACGGGCCTCTCAGTGCTGTGCTGTGGCCTCTCCTGTTGCGGAGCACAGGCTCTGGACGCGCAGGCCCAGCGGCCATGGCTCACAGGCCCAGCCGCTCTGCGGCATGTGGGATCTTCCCGGACCGGGGCACGAACCCGCGTCCCCTGCCTCGGCAGGCGGACTCCCAACCACTGCACCACCAGAGAAGCCCAAATTATACATTACTTTGAATGCAGTTGATGAACATTTCATAAGAAAAATGAAATATTTTATTAAGTGAAGAAATTGAGTTATAAGATTATTTTTGCTTACTCATGTAGTCTAATACAAAATTAAACTTCTCTTTGCATTAATAAAGAAAGTAGGGGGTCTATATGAGGTTGGTTATTACAGTTTCTTTATGAACTTTAGCATGAACTTATATAAAAGCTCTTAACGATTATTTTTTTTCCTAGTCGACCAGCTGTTGCATTAATCCGAAAGTTAATAGCTGTACTAGAATCTATTGAACGTCTACCTCTCCATTTGTATGATACACCAGGATCCACTTATAACCTCCAGGTAACCATGGAAAATGCAGTTGCTGTTATTGCTGAATGCATTTAGGAGCAGGCTTAGATAGTTTTCTTTAAAAAAACAAAACCAAAAAACTTTTATATTTTATTAAAGAACGATTGTGCTTAATCATTAAAGACTTTAACCTTTAATGACATTTGATTGTTCTTTTTAATGACTCTTGAATGTATTGGTATTTTAATGTTTATTTTAGGTTTTAAATCATATTTGGTAGGTCATATTTGGCGAAAGACGCCTTATCAGTGGGAAAGCAGTAAAGAGAGTCCTTCTGTTCTAGAATTATGAGTTAAGTCCCTTTGTCTCTGAGTGTATCTCAACATATGAGAAAATGTGAAAATACTTTAGGCACAGGTTTTTTTCCTTGCTTTCTGTCTGTCATTGTTTAGAACCAGATGGCCTTCCTTAGCTATTTCTATTGATTTTTGAAATCTGTCATTATCACATGGTTTTATAAAAAACCTGTTTTCTTCCTGAGTGTCACTTGGTTGACATTCTTATTAATTCATTAAATTATTCTTTTGTTAGCATCTAGTATCCAGATATTAACAGACAAAACAAATAATTCTTACTGCTAATATTCCAAAACAGATCTTTATCACATCTTCTGTAGGTTACTTTGGTATTTTCTAGCATGTTCTTTGGCCTTGAATCTTGCCTTTATTTGATCTATCCTGCATTCCACTGTATCAAATAGTTTCTTTTAAATATGGCCTTTAATAAGTGACTAAAACTATTTGCAATAACAGTGCCTACTCAAGGCAAAAAACTTACCATACCTCCAAGAACCCAGTAGTGTTACCAAAGCCAACTAGACTCCCAGACTAGAAAGCTTGTTCATAGAGTTACAGTATAATTAGTATATCTGACATGATGTATATATTAAACAAGATGTAGAGGTCTACTTTGTGCTTTACTTCAGATAGAATAATATAGAGGAACAAGGGGATTTTTTGGTCTACCCTTTTAAAGGTTTTATCCTTGATAGATGAATGAGGTAGAAATAGGTCTCAAAGACTGGAAATTCCCCTGCTTATACTTTTACAGTCCTAGGAGCACCAACATCTTTTATTATACGTATCTCATTTTAGGAGACTGTGCAAGATACAAAGATAGGAAGGCTGGGAATATGCCCCCTGGTAATTTTGCAGTCTGAAATGCTTTCCAAATGTACATGTAAATATTTAATTATGTGTCTAAAGGAATTAGTTAAGATTTATACAGAAATGAAGCACATACTTGTTTTATTTACTAAAGCATATTGGATTGGAAGCTATCTTGTATTTTTTTAAGTTTATTAGCCATAGATTATTTAATATATTCTAGCTTTAAAAGCATAAGTTAATTAGCTACTTTTTATAACTTACTTGGAAAATTGCAAGTTATCAGTTGGGGTTGTAATATTTCTGTTAAGTGTTTCAGAATAATTTTATTTAAACCATGTATGTTTGAAGTTGTTTAGAAATTCTAAGTAAATTTCTTTGTTTCTTTCTTGAAAATATTATTCAGTGGACCTCTTTTAAAAAAAAACATTTAATAGAAAACAGACTGATCCTTCCTTTATGGTTATACTTTATAAATCTCAATTGCTGTGTTATGTAACATTTTTCATTTTCAAAATTCTAAGAAAACAGAATATTTTCTGAAGCATTTTGATCATTTCTGTGTAGATACTTACAAGAAGATTAAGATTTCGGTTGGAACGTGCACCTGGTGAAACTGCATTGATAGACAGGACCGGCAGGATGTTGAAGATGGAGCCCTTAGCTACAGTTGAATCTCTAGAACAGTATCTCTTAAAAATGGTGAGTTTCTGGCAAGGGAATGGTGAAATAAGCATTCTTTGCTGTGGTTTAGGCCTTTAGAAAAGTGGTTTGGGAAGTATTTTTCCAGAGTTACAGTAATAGAGTTTGACCTAGTAATTCCATTTTAGAAAATAATCTTTATACACTCTAAATGTTTTCTTCATAAAGATGTCTATTATAGTTATTTTTAATACTCAAATAGTGAACAAAACCTTAATGCTAATCAAATAAAGGAATATCAAGTTGGTAATTACTTCCATTAATTTGAATATTATATAGCTATCATAATATATACAGACGGATAGGAGAAAAATGTTTTTGTAAAGTTTGATCAAGACTTTGTTTTATTCTGTCTATTGAAATAATAGACTAAAGAAATACTCTCTGATATTAATAGTGGGGTGCTATGATTATGGAATTTTCTGGGTTTTTTTTCTTTTTCAAATATTCTTAAATGAATATTGATTATAAAATAATTCACATTAAAGGGATAGGAACCAAATGGGCACTGCATTTCAAAATATCGTAATTAAGGTGTCTTCCATATTTTCTTTGGTTAGGTAGCAAAGCAGTGGTATGATTTTGACCGATCTTCATTTGTTTTTGTTCGAAAATTAAGAGAAGGCCAAAATTTTATATTTCGGCACCAGCATGATTTTGATGAAAATGGAATCATTTACTGGATTGGGACAAATGCCAAGTAAGTCATTATTTAATGTAGGTTGAAAACATTCACCTGGAAAAAGAATTCTAGGTAGTAGAATAAAATTAACCACTCTGAGTATCCTGCAGTTTTAGGAATTTCGTCTTTTAGGTTAAATTTAAGACAATCCAAATTACTTTTTATGAAGAAAAAAATACCTAAATTGTTAAATGTAGAATTTTTCTTAATTAATATAATTTTATGTGGATAAAAGCTAGTCTGAGCAAATGCAGTTATTTTAATAGTATTAACTGTTAACACTGCTTAAGAGTATTTTCTTTGTTTTTGTGTAGAACTGCATATGAATGGGTTAATCCAGCTGCTTATGGACTTGTAGTAGTAACATCATCAGAAGGAAGAAATCTACCTTATGGCCGCTTAGAAGACATATTAAGTCGTGACAATTCAGCTTTAAATTGTCATAGCAATGATGATAAGAATGCCTGGTTTGCCATAGATCTGGGTCTCTGGGTGGTACCATCAGCATATACACTTCGTCATGCTCGTGGTTATGGAAGGTCTGCACTGAGAAATTGGGTTTTCCAGGTATCCAAAGATGGACAGAACTGGACTTCTTTGTATACCCATGTTGATGACTGCAGTCTCAATGAACCAGGGTTAGTTGAGGAGTCTTTGTAAATTGGAAAACTCAGTAAAGAGCTTTGTTTATTTTTAGAACTGTATCCTCCTAGAGCTCTCTTTTTTGTAAGATACTGAAACAAGATTTTCTTTCTAAAAATATCACTTGATACTGTCATTTAGGTATTAAAATTTTGAAATACTGACTTTGTCAAAACCATCAAATGCTTTAAACATTAGTAGAAGCTGAGCTTACTTATTTAAAAAGAAGTTGATATATAGCTGTATGTGTGTATATATAGCACACTGATAAAAACCAAAAAAAATGGAGTTAACTTTTACTAAACTCTCCATTTATTCACATAGTATATGTGAATGTTTGACAAATTAACAGTGACTATTGATTTTTCTTATTTTATGTATCTGTTTTCCTAAATTTTATATATTGATCATATATTTTTTTTTAAGGACAAAAAGTCAGCATTATATTTCTAAAAAATTTAGTTCTAATAAAGTTTAATTGTACATTGTGGCATATTTTGAGGAGTAGAGTGTAGAGTTAAATTACTTTTCTGTATGTGATGTAGTATGGAAGGAGCTTCTTAACATTATGATTAATAGGTAATATTTTCAAGCTTTAAAGTTAATATTTTAGTATATCATTTAAAATTTTGCAAAAATATAAAAATGTTTTTCATCATAAAAACATTGTTATTCATAAAATTTCTGGTCTTGTTTCTTTGTATTTTATTATTCATAAGTCATTTAGTGTTATGAGTCAAATTAATAATACACATTTACACATTTCATTTTTAATTTATTTTCTTTACTGCTATTTTTCTCCTTTGATTTCTTGATTCTTGTGTAACAAACCGTTGACTGAACATGAAAGTTAGTTTACTTTTCATATAGTTTTCTATTATGTAACAAAATCTTCACCACCTTAAACATCTTTTTCATATGTTTAAAACATTACATAATATTTTCCCTAATACATTCACAGGTCAACAGCCACCTGGCCTCTTGATCCACCGAAGGATGAGAAACAAGGGTGGCGACATGTGAGAATTAAACAGATGGGGAAGAATGCTAGTGGCCAAACCCATTATCTCTCACTATCTGGATTTGAACTTTATGGCACTGTAAATGGAGTATGTGAAGATCAGCTAGGTAAAGAGATGAGAGTAGGTTTTTCTAACTTACTAAAACAATTATATTTATAAAAAGCGACTTTGTTTATATTTCTCTAATTTATACCTTACAGGAAAAGCAGCTAAGGAAGCAGAAGCTAACCTTAGAAGACAGAGACGTCTAGTACGCTCCCAGGTACTGAAGTACATGGTTCCAGGGGCTCGTGTGATCAGAGGCCTTGATTGGAAATGGCGGGATCAGGATGGCAGCCCACAGGGAGAAGGCACCGTCACAGGAGAACTGCATAATGGTGAGTAGGTGCTTAGCATTGGTAGTGTAGAAATCGAGTATTTAAATAACAAAATATTTTTCTTTTGTTACTTTGGGGTAATTTATAAATTGACTAAATGTTCCAGGACTAAGTAGAAGAACTGATTTATTGGTTTTATGTTAAAAATGGGAAAAATCATTTATTTAGAAATAGGAAAAATTTTTAATTCTTAGGTTTTGACTCAAAACTTATTGCTAATATTTTGAAGTAATTAATAAGCTAGTATAAGGTGAATACCCTAAAGACACATTTTCTGCTGTTTTTATGTTTTTTTAGTTTATTATTCATAAGTTTCCATTGATTTTTATCTTAATTTCTTATGCTTTTCTTTATATTGTTGGCTTGACAAGAATCAGGGCAGAATTTTTTGTTCAATTATGAGTCACATAGAAGAAAAAGCATTAACATTTATAGTTAAATATTTTTCAGTAAAGCATCGAACAAAAATTGTAGACTTTTCATTTATTAGTTAACTATAAGATATTTCACAATGTTTCACAGTCTACCAGTTTTTCCTTGGGGTAGGGGTTATTGTTTAAAATCAAGTTCATTTTTAACTTGTGATCTGTAGATTTTAAAGAAGTCCATACCCACTTAAATTGCTTTTAACTCCCAGAAGCAACTATAGTGGCTAGTTTTTTTTTTTATAACTTAAAAGACTCACTTATTAGTGGATAATTTGCCTAACCAGTAGTGGGTTCTTATGAATTTTGCCTAGCATTAAAAAAAAAAGAAGAGTAAAATGTTTATATTCTCAACTTACACCAAATATTGAAAGAGACATAATAAAAGTGACAATGCTTAGGAGAATGACTAACATTTGATATCTTAACTATGTGATAAAGGCATTTATTTACTTAAACTATTTTTGGTTTTATTACGCTTAAGATTCTGTTCCTTAAATTACGTTACTAAATGCATTTCTGTATAGTCATACCCTAATTGCAGATCACTGTCATGATAGCAGGTTTATAGTGAGTGAGCATGTACGTAGCTGCCAAAATTCATTAAAAAAAATAATAGCTGAATAATAATAGTCCCATTCAACTCAGAAATTTCCAATATTCTTGTTTTTAGGCATCTTAATGATACTTAGTTAACAGTCTATTCCCCCTAAATTATTTGACTTTTAAGTGTGTGAGCTAGTTAGAGATATGTGAATACAGCGTATTTTTCTTGGGCAGGAGTCAAGTGAAGCAACTGGAATCTTAATTTCAGAATTTAGCATGTAAGAAAGGCTTATTTTACTGATTTGACAAATGTAACGAAGTCATACCTTAAAACCCTTATGCCATAGAGGGTTCTTAGCTTTCAAATACTTAAGCTAACCATTTCTAATAATGGCTAGTTATTACTAATTCTATCTTTTTATCTATCTTTTGAGTATAAGAGGAGTTCAGAGTTTTGTATCTTTACACTTATGGATAGTGTGTATGTACCCTTTCTAAGTGATCAGTTTAAACACATTCTCAAGCAGAATATGAATGGTTTACAGTTTTGAGTTATTTTTCTATGCTATATCAATTAAAGCTCTTTCCTTTCTAAAGAATCTTTGTGTTGGTAGGAATACCCATTTTTAAATTTATTCCACAAATATGAGTGCCTACTATGTAAAGGTACTTCGTTAGACTTCAGATACACAATGGTCAACAAAAAAGTATGACCCCCTGCTTTCTGGGTAAAACAGATAAATTTACAGTTACAGATTTTGATAAGTACTATGAAATAAGTTATCAGTATATTTTGGGACCAGTAAATACAATACAAATGTAATTTTTATTTGGGATTGGGATATGTTTTTGAACTTTTCCTTTTCTAACACTCTTCCATGTTGCAGAAGAGATAGTTAAATGTTGGTTCTTCAGAGGTTATTTCAGCATACAGAATAAATTGAGGCAATTGAAATGTCATCTAAACTAGATTATGTAGATTTGGGGCAGTCAGTTTCCTCTCAAACAACTTGTATGCAGATAATGCCCACAGGTAATTCAGTATTACTTAAACCCCTCTGAGCCTCATCGTACACTTATATGAACTGGGCATGTGTGTGCGTGCGTGTGCGCATGCATGGGAGTATGTGTGTGTATGGGTAAAGTACTTTTATTTAAACTTTATAAAGACTTAGCACTTTACAAAAATAAATATTTTTATGTGTTTTTTTTCCTCTGAAGTAGTTAGCTTATAGCACTAAAATCAGATTGTAAAATTTCTATTAATTTTCTTTCTAATAGGCAATTTGTTTTGTTTTTGGAAGTTAATTACCATTTTTAAAAAAGAATAAGTATCATTTTCCAAGCATAAGTAAACATAGATTTAATATTGTTATTCTCGTTAGTTCTTTTCACGTTATTAGCTTTATCACATAGGTTCTATCTAATAAAAGAGCCTAGCATACTTTTAAAATTTTGGTTTTAGAATTTTCTGCGCTTATTCAAATTTATTAAACTTAATCATAAGAGAACCAAATAACCACTGAACTTTGAGAACACAACCGAAATGCTAACTTAGTGTTATTTGAACTATAGTGACCTAGAATTTCTACAGTGATATATGAATATTTTGTCTGTCAATTATAGGATTTAGCCCAAACTTAGAAATTAATGGTTAAGCTAGCACTTTTTTCTGTAAATAACATTTGACCACATAATCATATTTAGCAACTGAAAAAGCTTTTACTTAGATTTCATCTATACTTGCTGAAGTTGTAACATTTTACCATTTTTATCAGTCTTTTTACAATTTTTAACAGTTCTTCCCCTTAAAAGATACCCCAATAGATGTAAACATGACCCTTACATTAAGCATCACCAGAACAAACAGTTCAGAAATAAGAGAAATAGAAGGAAGGATTTAATTTTAGTTAGCAGACCTTAGATGACTAGAAATTCAGAGAAGTGCAGCACTGATGAAAAGCTGATCCCATATTGTGGAGCTACTGTCTGACACGCTCCTATCTGCTTTCTGCTGGGTCTCACAAACTCCTGTCCCTTTCCAGGCTGGATTGATGTCACCTGGGATGCTGGTGGCTCAAACTCTTACCGTATGGGCGCAGAAGGAAAATTTGACCTCAAGCTTGCACCAGGGTACGACCCTGATACAGTGGCATCACCCAAACCTGTTTCATCCACTGTTTCAGGCACAACGCAATCATGGAGCAGCTTGGTGAAAAACAACTGTCCAGACAAGACATCTGCTGCTGCAGGCTCCTCAAGTAGAAAAGGAAGCAGCAGTTCTGTGTGTAGCGTGGCCAGTAGCAGCGACATCAGCTTGGGTTCGACCAAAACGGAACGGAGATCAGAAATTGTAATGGAACACAGTATAGTTTCAGGAGCTGATGTCCATGAACCAATTGTTGTTCTTTCATCTGCTGAAAACGTCCCTCAAACAGAAGTAGGGTCATCTTCCAGTGCAAGTACCAGCACCTTAACAACGGAAATGGGAAGTGAAAATGCTGAAAGAAAGTTAGGCCCTGATAGTTCTGTTCGTGCTCCTGGGGAGTCTGGTGCAATATCCATGGGAATTGTTAGTGTTAGTTCTCCTGATGTTAGTTCAGTATCTGAGTTAACTAATAAAGAAGCAGCTTCACAACGGCCCCTTAGCTCTTCAGCAAGTAACAGACTATCAGTGAGTTCTTTGTTAGCTGCTGGGGCCCCTATGAGCTCTAGTGCAAGTGTTCCTAACCTGTCCTCAAGAGAAACATCTAGCTTGGAGAGTTTTGTAAGGAGAGTGGCAAACATAGCACGGACTAATGCCACGAACAACATGAATCTAAGCCGAAGCAGCAGTGATAACAACACTAATACTTTGGGGAGGAATGTGATGAGCACAGCAAGTAAGTGAGCTTTTCCTTATGGAACCCAATGCTTTTTCCACTCGGAGGGATGCAAAGTAGGATCTGTTCAAGTGGATTCTGGCTTCAGTCTTTAACTAGATCATTAACCATGTTAGATACAACTGTGTCAAATTTAGCACTTCAGGAATATGAGGTTAAGTTCTATAGAACTGTGATATTTTAAGAATTCTGATCAGGTGTGATAAAGAACCTCTTATTCTGAATAATAACACACTTCTGTTTTTCACTCTTCTGTGATAAATTGTTAAGTACGGTTGCAAGAGGAAATAGATGACTATTAAATATCATCAAAGTCAATTGAAATCAGAGCGTAATATTGGCATAGCTTTTACTTAGGTCCTGAATTGGTATTAGCTTCTGAAAGTTTTTAATTCTAATTAAAGCTACCAGTGGGTCAAAGTAATTCCCTTGGAAAATAACATTGGGAGTTATTTCATTGCCTGTTTCACTTATTTAAAAAGCTAGGCTTAACATTTTGAAAAATAATAATGCTATAAAAATAAGAATTTTTAGTTGGATTTCAGTTGGGTTCCCAAAGTTGTTGCTTTTCAGCCTTTTAATAATTGGTGTTTCATGACCTCATTCTTTTTCCTAAATATACAACGTAGTTTTTCTAAGGTTTATATAATCCTCCCTTTTTGTACTAATTTGCTTCATTTTTATCTTTAGCTTCTCCTCTTATGGGTGCTCAGAGTTTCCCTAATTTGACCACACCTGGTACTACATCAACAGTGACTATGTCAACATCCAGTGTCACTAGCAGCAGCAATGTAGCTACAGCAACAACAGCTTTATCAGTTGGTCAGTCATTAAGTAATACCTTGACCACCAGCCTCACATCCACCTCCAGTGAGAGTGACACAGGTCAGGAAGCAGAATATTCCTTATATGGTAAGTTATAGTTTACCATATTTAGATATTTGTATAGCGACGCTTTTATTACATTTTTCTCCTTGGTTATTTTTAACCTTTAATTAGAAAAGGATAATTCTCTCTTCTTACAAATGTGGCAGCTTCATATATGATGGAAAAACTCACAGTGATATGCAGGACTGTTAAGAAATTATCTGATTGTAAATAGACGTCTAGGAACTTTTTGTGTGTCATCCTTTTTGTGCCTTTTGTCACTAGTGAAGTTTTATTAGAAGAACCATAATAACAGAGATATTTGATACCTTTATCAGAGAAGAAAGAGTGTGATAGATTAATAAGCTTTATAAATTGATAGTTCCTGTATGTTGTAATGTAAGAGGAAAAACACTCCTGTGTGTCTCCTGTACTTTTAATACTCATAGAATGCTTCACTTCTGGCATGTCGTTAGCACCAGATGTGTGTGAACTTTTCCCACATCAGCTCAATGTCTTAAAATTTAACTCAATTCTGACACTACCTACCTACCTGGAGATAGTATCAGATCCCGCAGGTTAAAGTCTTAGTTCCACAACACTAATCACAAGTCCAGATTGTCATCTGTGCTTCTGACTGACTGGCTATAAATTGGAAGTTTCCATGATTCCATCCTTGGGTTGGATTAATTTGCTAGAGTGGCTCACAGGACTCAGGAAAACATTTTATTTACTGGGTTACTGGTTTATTATAAAAAGGATATATAGGGAATTCCCTGGCGGTCCAGTGGTTAGGACTCCGTGCTTCCACTGCTGAGGCCCGGGGTTCGATCCCTGGTTGGGGAACGAAGATCCCACAAGCCGCATGGTTCGGCCAAAAAAAAAAAAAAAGAGAGAGAGAGATATAACTCAGAACAGCCAGGTGGAAGAGATGCATAGGGTGAAGTCTGGAAGGGTCCCAAGCACAGGAACTTCTGTCCCCATGGAGTTTAGGGACCCTCCTGGTCTGTCAGTGTGTTCATGTCCACCAACCTGGAAGCTTTCTGAACCCCAGCATTTTGGGGTTTTTTTTGAGGCTTCATGATTTAGGCACCATTAATTAAATTATTGGCCATTGGTGACTCAACCTCCAGCTCCTCTCCTCAGAGGTCTAAGGGGTGGGATGAAAGTTCCAACCCTCTACTTGTGGTTGGTTCCACTAACAACCAGTTCCATCCTTAGATTACCTTAGGGCTTTTTAAAAGTCTCATCAAACCAACTCTGGTTATGAATAACAAAAGACACCTCTATTGCTCTTATCTCTTAGGAAATTCCAAGAGTTTTAGGAACTCAGTACCTAGAACAAAGGCGAAGACCAAATTTATTTTATTGTAAATCACAATATCACAACTATTACCAAAGTCTTTTGGAAATTATTCTTTATTTAGGTAACATTTGAATTTTTTTCAGATGAATTAATTTTTGCTTAGGGGTTTTATACATTATTATAGCTTCCATGGTATGTAGTCAGTGATAAAACCGTTTGATTCAATTAAAATATATGTTTTTGATCATCTTATTTTATCTTATTAGAAAAGTAAAACTTTTTATAGAAAGGAAATATAGAAGCAGATAAAATCATCTAGTTCATACCTTCCAGAGACAACCACTGTTGTCATTTAATACATATCATTTGATATGTATGTTCTTCTGGTTTTTGTTTTTTTAAACAAAAAAGGATTCTGTCCTTTGCAGAAAGCTCTTTTCACTCAGTACATTGTGAAATATTTTCATATTGTTCGATGAGTTTCTACAACATATGAAATGGCTGCCAAATATTCCTCTGTTTGTATGATCGTTATTTAATAAATCGCCCATTTTGGATATTTAAGCTACAGCTTTTCAGTACCATCAACACTGTTATGAATGAGCATCCTTGAATTGTATTTTTGTGTATTTCCTTAGGGTAAATTCCTATTGTTTTAGAATACCTTTTATCATACATCCTTGATCACCTGTTCTTTTTTCAAAATTACTTTTGTTAATTTAAAATAAAAGAAAATTTATGTGAAGATATATTTTAAGTACTATTTTATGTATACATCATTTTAATATGTTTTCCTCTTCTTTTCTGAGACTGGCCTCTCCTATTCCAAGCCAGGAATTGCATCTGATGTTCTGTGGTTTTAGGAAAAGTATTACATCTCTCTGTTTCTACTTTAGCTATTAAATATGTATATGGTAAAATGATGATGATTGTTACACCAAAGTATTATAAATTCACTGAATAAACTTTTTTACTTTCGTTTTTCTCATGGAGGCCTTCTGCTTCTCCCTGTTAATATGTTAACTTTAAGCTTTAGTTCTAAATCATGTGAAGGTTAAGAAAGTTGTGGATATGCTAGTGGGAAAGAATATTGAAGAGTTAGGGCTACTGGTTGCCTTTTAAAAATTATTCTTTGGCGGTTAAAATTTCCTTTTCTACATTTCTAAAACTGGAGGACTCTTTGAGTGCTGCTATATGAAGGATCAGAGTAACATCTGCCTTATAAAATAATTTCTATATATGCAAACTTTGAGGGAAATGATTTGATTCTGTAATATGGTCAAATATATAAAATAAGGAGCTTTTTGAAAATATATGTATATATAATATTCTTATACTCTGATAAAAAAAGGGAAGATGAGTTAAACAAACCTCTGACTTCAGTGAATTGTAACATATAGGAGGTGGAATTTATATATACATATATATTTTTTTCCTTTAAAAATAAACCAAAAAGTGGAATTGATTTATTTTGTATACTACCACATCATGTTCATGAGAACCACTGCCTAAATTGCAGGATGGCACTTTACGTATGTTAGGGGTAATATATTTTGTCAAATTTAAGATGCCGTTAATTATGATTATCTTATGTCACTAAGGAAAAAATGTTGCCAATTTAGCTGTGAATATTCTGAAATCAGAATATGTCTCATAAGCAATGGCAAGTCACAGTAAAAGGCATTGAATTCTTAGTCCTATATAATTATTAGACTTAAAAAATTATATTTGGTTCAGAAATTTACAAATGCAAGTTTCTACTAAATAATTATAAATTGTTTTCTGGATGTTCTTTTGGAATATAGAGTATATACTACTATACTGTCTTCTTATCCATAGAAGTTTTTTTAATTCCAGATCCAGTAAAAACTTACCTTGTTTTAGACCCATTATTCCTCTTTTTGTTTTCAGTTCCTGTGGGGAACAGTTTCTCAGCATCTTCATTGATGTGGGGCAATGTAAATTTGACCTTCTCTTTACTGAAGGGTGAAGGGAAGAGATCCTAAGAAGGAGGGAGACAAAAGGGATTCAAGTTTATTGAACTTTTTTATGTGCTAGATAATTTGCGTAATATGAAAGATGGTACCTAACATTATTCCATAGTAAATAGACATTATCTTTAAGTAGTCATTATCATTAAGTATCTCCCCAGTCACATAGATAAACTCAGGTCTCTCTGATCGACTTAATTCTGTTCTTTTCCCTCATAATATCTTTCACAGTTTATATTTATGTATTCATTTGTTTACCTTTAAATGCCTCTCTGCCCTGTAAACTCCATGGGGGCTCAGACCCTGTTTATTTTGTTTACAACTGCATATACCTGGTGGCTAACGGAATTCGTGGCACATAGTAGGTACTCAACAGATAATTGTTGACAGAGCGAATGATTCCAGTGTTCACACTTTCCACCGTTTTATGTTTCCTATGACTTGTGCAGAGAATAATGATAGGATTTTTATTTTTTAACATACCCCATATTGTTGACCTTTTTAAAAATGATTTTGTAGATACAGACTTAGTTTATGACCATCCTTTATCCCATGTTGTTTTCTGCCATGCTTGTGACTATTTACCATTGTTACTCATCCTTTATGTGTGGTGGTAGAAGAGTGTCAGTACTAGATGTGGCCTTTATACTTGTCCCTCTGGAATTTTACCTTTGTATTATAAAATCAATACGCGGGGCTTCCCTGGTGGCGCAGTGGTTGAGAGTCCGCCTGCCGATGCAGGGGACACGGGTTCGTGCCCCAGTCCGGGAAGATCCCACATGCCGCGGAGCAGCTGGGCCCGTGAGCCATGGCCGCTGAGCCTGTGCGTCCGGAACCTGTGCTCCTCAATGGGAGAGGCCACAACAGTGAGAAGCCCGCATACCGCAAAAAAAAAAAAAGAAAGAAAAATCAATATGCAAAGTTACTTTGTTATGCTTTGTTAATTCTGTTAAGAGGAAGATCGTTGGCTTTGTTTTCTAGATTTCCTTGATAGCTGCCGTGCCAGTACTCTGCTAGCTGAGCTAGATGATGATGAGGACTTGCCGGAGCCAGATGAGGAAGATGATGAAAATGAAGACGACAATCAGGAGGACCAAGAATACGAGGAGGTTATGGTAGAGAGAGTCCCCCATTCTCTCAACTAAGACAGGATGTTAATAACTGAAATGAGGAGAGGAAAAAGCAAAGTCCTGGTTAAACTTTGAAGCAAGCGATATGGCACCAGTATGAAAAATGTGGTTAATTAAGAAAAGCACTTTTAATCTGAGCATTTATGACATTTTTTGAAAGAAAATAAATTGGTCATAGTTGAAAAACACTATGTCACATCTGATGTTTTCACAGGTTTTAAAGTGTGAAGAACTGCCCTAATCCTAAAGAATATAATTTTCATGGTTCTTCCACAATAGTTATACTTAGAAATTTTTGGTACCTACTGTTTTGTAAGCAGTATCTGCATGTTATCTCATCAGTCCTTACACAGAACCTATGAGACAGAGACATAGAAAACATAATTTGCCCTTATTATTTAGAGTTAAGTAGAAAAGTAGGACCCAAGCTTAGGCAGTATGATCCAGAAATCTTAGTGTTTGATAACTGTGATTGTCTTCAAATTGAACTATTGCCTGAAAATGCCTTTTATTTTAGCTTCTTGTATAATTTTTATTTCCCTTTATAAAGTGTTACTAGATTAAAACATGTTTTTTCATAAGTTGAGTTATAGTGGGGTGGAGAACTCCAAAAAATGCTTTTAGTATATCTTGCTTAGAAAACATATAGAATATTAGCACATTTCTTGTGAAGGTTAGTATATGATGCATGATGAATTTAAAACATTCACTTTGTAACTTTTATGTACATGGCTAATGAATATGAAGTTTTCTAATGACAGTTTCGGTAATATAGGTTTACAGTTCAGGTCAAGGCTGAATAGAGATATATATGGGTCAGATAATTAGACATGTCTCTTTACATTTTCTGTATCAGATTCTGAGACGTCCATCCCTGCAGCGTCGAGCTGGCTCCCGCTCTGATGTAACACACCATGCTGTCACCTCACAGCTACCACAGGTCCCAGCTGGAGCGGGGAGCCGACCTATTGGGGAGCAGGTAATATCTTCATGTTTACCTTCTCTACAGTGTATTTTTTTCCCTTTTCACAGTAAAGCACAAACTAAAATGCCTAGAAAAAGATACAGCAGGGGCAGGGTGAGGGCAGGAAGCTACTAAATAGAGTTAACAAAAAGAAACTTGCCCAACTGCTTGGGTTCCATAGTCCAGATAGAGTCCATGATTGCTCTACCATAATGCATACAGGAATTTCTTACTTGAAACCTGCTCATCTTGGCCTTTGGGTGGCAGTAAACATATACTAAAATGGTTAACAGCTATTTTCTAAGTTTTCATAGTAGAGTAATAGAAGTATTAGTCTATTAACTAACATTTATCATTAATTAGGTGCTAGGCACTGTTTATATATATTAACTAATTCGGTCCTTTCAACAACCCTTTGGGTTTTCACCTGAAAACCCAATTTTCAGGTGAAGTGATTGACCTTGGAGAGGCAGCAGTGAGCCGTGGCTTGAAGCAAGGTGTTAGTTCCCTGCCCAGGAATTGAACCTGGGTAGCCTGGATGAAAACCAGGAATGCTAGCCACCAGACCAGCAGGGACTAGAAGCTAGAAGCAAATTTTCCCTGGCTCTTGCCTCCGTTGAAAAATGCATTTCTTAAGGAGGCAAAAACTGTAAAAACAGGTACAAAGTTTATTATTAGAGACACAGCAGACAAGTGGGAGAGAACACAGAGAAACAGTTTGTTTAATTAAGACAGAAGCAAGGCAGAGATTCACACCTGGAGAGAAAGGGTGTGGGCGTCCCCCCTAAAGTCCCCCCTCTTTAAAGTAGTAAATCGGTGGTTAAGTCATTTATATAGGGCAGTTCTTCAGGGTCTTTGTTTATCCTTAGCCAATTACCTGGTTTCTGTTTCCACACCTGCCCTGCCCTAGGGCCCTCTCCAACATGTGTGCGCTACTTTTTTCCAAGATGGATTCCAGCCCAGAGGCCTATGGGGGGCCTTGGCATCACATATTATGGGGTGGTGCCTCGTCCTTTTTGACCCCCAAGGAGCCTTTCTGCGCATGTGCAGTGTCTCCCTTGCCCCAAGGATGGGAAATATGTGACCTCTTGATCTTTACTCAAACAGGGATTAGCCCCTCTCTGTCCCTGCTGTGACTGTTATCTTAGTGTCCTCAGGAGACAAAGCCTGGATATTTACCCTGTTTCTATTGTTATTTCTGTTTTGAATTACAAACAGGAGGCTGGTTTTAAATATCTAACCTTGAAGCCCACCTATCTCCTGTCTCAGGAATTGGCAAACAGGAGGCTAGTTGTAAGTGTCCAGCCTGAAGCCCGTCTTTTTCTCGTCCCAAGAAATGTAAACAGGAGACCAGTTTTAAATGCCTAGCCTGGAGCCCATGCATCTCCTGCCTCATGATTACTAAAGATCACACATAGAAGTTTTGGATCCAGGATAAAAACCCAGACATTCTGGTTCCAGAGCTGTCAAATGTCAGTTTGATTTGTTATAAAGGTTAATTTCAATTAAGTGTTCAAAATATGGGGGGTCTATATGTGTACGTTTAAGTATATAGATAATTATTATTTAAAAATTATTACATCAGACATTTACAATATTTACAATTCATTGATCTCTTTTTTGTTGATACAAAAAGTGAAGGAGAGGAGAAAATGTTCCTTAAAAAATCTTTTATTATGGAATTTTTCAAACATGCTAGAAGTAGAAAGGATAGTGCAATGAATCCCCAAGAACCTATCATTTGACAGATCAACACTTTGTCGAACTTGTTTGAACTATTTGCCCCACAGTAATTTAAAGCAACTTCCAAGCACTGTATCTGTTTTGTATGTAATTCAGTATGTAATACAGTTTACACTTTTTTAAAAAAAAACAGCCTATTTATAAATAATTATACATTCACAGGAAGTTGCAGAGATCGAAGGGTCCTGTGTGCCCTTTGTCCAGTTTCTTCCAGTGGTTACATCTTACATAATTAGAGTACAGTATCAAAACCAGGAAGCTGGCATTGGTCCAATGTGTGTGTATGGTTCTTTGTCATTTTATCACATGTATAAATTTGTGTAACCATCACTAAAGCTACTTATCTTTTTTTGACTTTTCATTTAGCTTTATTACCAGATGTGTGACTCTTGAAATTTTAACCATACAGCGACTTACTTTTCATAAACTTAAATCAGTAAGAAATTTATGTATCTACATGTTTGGCTTATATTGTGCTTGAGAAATATGGTTGAATAAGAACATGTAATACCTATAGAGAGAAGTATTTGACATATACCTTATTTTATAGATAGCATATCACTTTAGCAATAATGAAGAGTTTTACCTTTTAATGTTTGTACGTGGAATTTTATTTTAATAGGAAGAAGAAGAGTATGAAACTAAAGGGGGACGCCGGAGAACATGGGATGATGATTATGTACTAAAGCGGCAGTTTTCAGCTTTGGTTCCTGCTTTTGATCCTAGACCTGGTCGTACTAATGTCCAGCAGACAACTGATCTAGAAATTCCACCCCCAGGTATACTATATTTTAGTTTTTGTGATTTAATTTTAATAGGTACCAAATAAAGTAGTACTGTATAGTTTTTTTTGTTTGTTTGTTTTTTTGTTTTTGCGGTACGTGGGCCTCTCACCGCCGTGGCCTTTCCCACTGCAGAGCACAGGCTCCGGACGCGCAGGCCCAGCAGCCATGGCTCACGGGCCCAGCCGCTCCGCGGCACGAACCCGCGTCCCCTGCATCGGCAGGCGGACTCCCGACCACTGCGCCACCATGGAAGCCCAGTACTGTATAGTTTTAAAAAGTAAGGTACTACTCGTATATGCAGGTTATAAGTAAAAGGTTTCAGGAGAAACTATATATCAGCCATGCATCCTTAAAAAAAAATACAGACTTTTTTAAAAGGAGCAAATTACAGTATTTTATTTTATTTTTCATTGAAGTATAGTTGATTTACAATGTTGTGTTGGTTTCTGGTTTACAGCACTGTGATCCAGTTATACATATACGTATTCTTTTCCATATTCTTTCCATTATGGTTTATTACAGGATATTGAATATAGTTCCCTGTGCTATACAGTAGGACCTTGTTGTTTATATTTTATATGTAGTAGTTTGTATCTGTTAATCCCAAACTCCTAATTTATCCCTCCCTCACCACCTTTCCTCTTTGGTAACCATAAGTTTGTTTTCTGTATTTGTGAGTCTGTGTCTATTTCATAAATAAGTTCATTTGTATCACATTTTAGATTCCACATTATAACTGATATACAGTATTTGTCTTTCTCTGTCAGACTTACTTCACTTAGTATGATAATCTCTAGGTCTGTCCATGTTGCTGCAAATGGCATTATTTCATTCTTTTTTTATGGCTGAGTAGTATTCCATTGTGTATATATACACACCACATCTTTATCCATTCATCTGTCCATAGACATTTAGGTTGCTTCCATGTCTTGGCTATAAAATTATAGTATTTTAAAAACACACAGTGTTTTACATTTGTATAAACTTTAAAGCAAGGACTCATTTAAAGGTAGATAATTTGTATTGTTTTCTACTGGATCAAAATTGCTAAGCATTACTCCCATGCAGCTTTTACTTTGAAAAGCTATATAGTGGTTTTAGTTATGGCCTCCAGAGTCAGTCAGCCTGAGTGCCAGCTCCATCTCTTACAACTCTATTTTGGGTGTGGTAGGCACACTAATGGCCCCCTCCCAAAGATATGTAGGTCCTAACCTCTAGAATCTGTGAATATGTCACCTTAACGTGAGAAAAGAGACTTTGTAGATGTGATTAAGAATCTTGAGATGGAGAAATTATCCTGTTTTTCTGGGTGAGCCCAATGTAATCACCAGTGCCCTCGTAAGAGAGAAACAGGAGGGTCAGAGTCAGAGGAGATTTGACAACAGGAAGCAGCAATCACAGTGATGAGGGGCCATGAGTCAAGGAACATGGGAAGACTCTGGATGCTAGAAAAGGCAAGGAAATGGATTCTTCCTGAGAGCCTCCAAAAGGAACAAAGCCTTGCCCAACCCATTTTAGATTTCTGGCCTCTAGAATTATAAGATAATATATTTGTGTTGTTTTAAACCACTCAGTTGTGGTAATTTGTTATAGTAGCAATAGGAAACTAATACACTGGGCAAATCCCCTAATCTATGTAAGCCTGGCTTTCCTCATCTCTTATATGGGGAAAATAAAGTCCTTGTTTGATAAGGTAGTTACAAGGTTTAAATGAGGTGAGATATGTAGTGTCTAGCATGGTACCTGATGTGTGTCTCAATAAATGTCAGCTATTGTAATCAGTATATTATCCTTCAAGAAGACTTAAATGTTACTGTGGAATGTACTTATTACTTGATAAAAAGATACCTATGTTAAATATGAACATAAGTACAGTTTATAGTATAATGTGAGGTATGTGATGTAGTATGATGGTGAGAATGAGTATGAATCAAGATGTTCCAAGGTCCCTTCAAAAAGGAAAACCTAGGGCTTCCCTGGTGGTGCAGTGGTTGAGAGTCCGCCTGCCGATGCAGGGGACGCAGGTTCGTGCCCTGGTCCAGGAAGATCCCACATGCCGCAGAGCGGCTGGGCCAGTGAGCCATGGCCGCTGAGCCTGCGCGTCTGGAGCCTGTGCTCCACAACAGGAGAGGCCACAACGGTGAGAGGCCCGTGTACCGCAAAAAAAAAAAAAAGAAAACCTATTCTAGGGAGTATAAATAGGTACAGATTTTCGATAGAGTTCTTTAGCAATATATTTCATATTTTTACTACTACATATTGGTACTATAGAAGTATTGGCTCTGCACTCAGATGACTACAGAGGTATTCTTTAAAAATTGGAAATGACCTTCATTATATAACGGATATGGTTCAGTTAAAGTACAATGGGATGTCATGCAGTGTATAAAACAATACTTTATAAAACTATATCATGATATGAGGAAAAGATTCCTGAGATTAAAAAAAAGAGAGTACATCACTAAATACGTATGAAACTAATTGTATTTGTGTGTGTGTGTGTTTACCTCATAACAGACTCATTCAATGCAAGCAAAAGGTTGATAAGTCTTTAACTGAGTATGTGGTTTTCTCTGTATGTAGTATTATTAATAATTTTAGTTTTCTCATTCATAAAAATAAAATGTTCTGAAATATACAATTCTCATGTATACCCTAATAAAAACTAGAGATTCTTATCATATGTATAAATTCTTCTCTAGTACACTGTCTTTAACCTAACTGTATTCTTCCCATTTTAAAAAAACAAAAATATTGAGGCCAGGAGAATCTTTTTTTTTTTTTAATAAGATTGACACTAGCTATAGGGTTTTTTTTAATATATAAATAAATATATTTATTTATTTATTTTGGGCTGCATTGAGTCTTTGTTGCTGCGCAGGGGCTTTCTCTAGTTGCGGCGAGCCGGGGCGCATGTGTGGGCTTCTAGTTGTGGTGGCTTCTCTTGTTGCGGAGCACGGGCTCTAGGCACGTAGGCTTCAGTAGTTGTGGCTTGCGGGCTCTAGAGCTCAGGCTCAGCAGTTGTGGCGCATGGGCTTAGTTGCTCCGCAGCATGTGGGATCTTCCCTGACCAGGGACCAGGGCTCGAACCCGTGTCCCCTGCATTGGCAGGTGGATTCTTAGCCACTCTGCCACCAGGGAAGTCCCCAGGAGAATCTTAAGTAGCTGATATATGGCAGAAACGTTTAGATTTCATGTAACCTGTCTCTTGGTGCAGTGCTCTTTCTGGACTGCTTATTTTAGTGTAATTGTTTTTCATATCTTCCATATTTTTAGGAACACCTCATTCAGAGCTCTTGGAAGAAGTTGAATGTACTCCGTCACCTCGATTAGCCCTCACTTTGAAAGTAACAGGTCTTGGAACAACTCGTGAAGTTGAATTACCACTCACTAATTTCAGATCAACCATCTTTTACTATGTACAGAAATTGCTTCAGTTGTCGTGTAACGGCAATGTGAAATCAGATAAACTTAGGCGTATTTGGGAGCCAACATACACGTAAGAGATTTTAATTTAATGTTTTAAGTAGATATTTTCATAGTGTATGAGCCAAGAAATATTTTCTATATTTTGTATTATAGGAACAGAAAAGATTTAGTTCTCTTGGTTTACAGGAATAGATAAGAGCATTTCTGACTCCTGATGGAGAAAGGTTAAAGCTTACAACTGGGAGGAACTTTAGAAATAATCTAGACTAGCTCCTTATGTAATAATTGTTGAACTCTTTGACTGGGATTGTGTATGAAGTAGTAAATGTTTTCTGTTATTTGCTTTGGCGTCTGTGAGTTAAACCTACCTCTCTTTGTTCATTCATTTATTCATTCACTAAATAATATCAATGACCTTGGGCAAATTTATTTAACATTTTAGTACCTCGTTTTCTAATCTGTAAAATGAGAGTGGTTGTGAGGAATCAATGAATTAATATATGTAAAGTAGATTCAGTACTGTATGAGATGTAGAGGGTGCTCAGTAAGTATTACCTATAATAATATTTGTTATGTAATAATATAAATAATTTAATATAATTTAATATTATAAATAATTATATCATAGTCATCCTATGTAACTTCACTTTTCTTAGTTTATTTTTCCGATATTCTCTTAACGTCACTGATAATCTTAGATAATGTCCAATAAAGTAATGTAGGTTTTTCTGAGATAGAACAGAAGGTCTTCATGGCATTCTCGTCCTTCAGTTTTTATTGGAATATTAAATTTGATCTCAACCGCCTCTTGGTCCTTGTTATTCTTATCCTTCTTTCTATCTAGACACAGATGCAGACACATCTTATTTTATTTTTACAACAATGTATGAAAGTTATAAGAGATGGCATGTTACTTTATATCTTTAAAAGTTTTAGGTTTGATACATGCTTTTTCTTAATAATGCTCGATTTATAAACCATAACTCTTTCAGGAATATGATTTCCGCTATTCCCTATGTTTAACAAATGAATATTTTTTCTTATAAATTCTCCCTGAGTTCAGTATTTCATGTAAGCATATAGCTAATGAATGTCCTCATTCATACATGTTTTTAAAGAATTGAAGGCTTATTAGAAATAACCACAAATCATTTGATTTATGAATTAACTTGAATAATATCTTCATATTTAGAATTATGTACAGAGAAATGAAAGATTCTGACAAAGAAAAAGAAAATGGAAAAATGGTAAGTTATTTTTAGGAAATGAGTCTTGCTCTTGGCTACTTAGTAAAAGAAAAACTAACGCTGTGTTTCAATTGAACAATTAAGGGAGAAATCAGCAACATGGGATTTTTTTTTTTTTTTGCGGTACACGGGCTTCTCACTGTTGTGGCCTCTCCCGTTGTGGAGCACAGGCTCCGGACACGCAGGCTGAATGGCCACGGCTCACAGGCCCAACCGCTCGGCAGCATGTGGGATCTTCCCGGACCGGGGCACGAACCCGTGTCCCCTGCATCGGCAGGCAGACTCTCAACCACTGCGCCACCAGGGAAGCCCAACATGGGATTCTTTAGATTAGGTTAAATGCATGATCTTAAAGCTACCTTATGTAATGCATGTGAAGTAGCATAAACTTTATAATCAGGAAAGGCCAACATTTCGTTTTTCCTATTGTAGGGTTGTTGGTCTATAGAGCATGTGGAACAGTATCTTGGCACTGATGAATTACCAAAGAATGACTTGATAACCTACCTGCAGAAGAATGCAGACGCCGCTTTCCTGCGCCACTGGAAATTAACTGGCACTAATAAAAGTATTAGGAAAAACAGAAATTGTTCTCAGCTCATAGCTGCATATAAGGTATATATTGGCATCAGAACACTATTTTGATTGGGAATGGCTTTGTGCTTTGCAGCTTTTTAAATATTCTTGAGGAAAAGCAGTTCATTGGGACATACTAAAAAAAAGAAGTTGAATTAACATTGTTAATATGACAATGCTAAAATTTCAAATATGGTTTGTGGCATTGGATCTAAATACGTAGTTTTAACTGTGGCTTTTAGTGGTTATATTTTGATAATTTTCTTGTTTAGAACAAAGCTTGGTTAAGCTTTGACTTGGATGATACTGTTTTTATTTTAAAAGAAGGCAATTCTTTGAAGAATTCCAGCCTTTTCACATTAATACTAATAGGATGATATATTGCTTTTCTTGAAAATGATTAATGGCTAGTTTTCCCAATTGTTTCTTTAGGATTTTTGTGAGCATGGAACAAAGTCTGGGTTAAACCAGGGGGCCATTTCTACTCTTCAAAGTAGTGATATTCTTAATTTGACAAAAGAACAACCTCAGGCCAAAGCAGGCAATGGACAGAATTCTTGTGGAGTAGAAGATGTCCTTCAGCTTCTGCGTATTCTGTATATAGTTGCAAGTGACCCTTATTCAAGAATATCCCAAGAAGGTCTGTAAGAAGCCTTGTTTCGTTTCTGTGGCATTTTTAAAAGCAAGTCAGTTTATATTTTTATTAATTTTATTACTTTTACAGAAGGTGATGAGCAGCCTCAGTTTACTTTTCCACCAGATGAATTCACTAGCAAAAAAATCACAACAAAAATTTTGCAGCAGATTGAGGTAATAAAACCAGATATTTGAACTCTTCAATCTGTTGGACTTTGAATGTATTGCCTCTCCTTCCTTTTCTACCTCACGCCATCTCTCTTGTTAAGAATTGACTCTTTTTTGTCTTTTTTCATAATTGCTTTAAGACATTGTTATTTGTTAATTTGCAGGAGCCATTGGCATTGGCAAGTGGGGCTCTGCCAGACTGGTGTGAACAGTTAACCAGCAAGTGTCCTTTTCTAATACCATTTGAAACTAGACAGCTGTATTTCACATGTACAGCATTTGGTGCATCAAGGTAGGAGGTGTATCATTTTACATTTTTAGAATAAATGTGTTTTTAAATGTTTTATATAAGCTCAAAATGTACATATATACTTTATATCAAGATTGATGAAGGGAATATATTGTTTTCTCGTAAAGAGTTGTCGACATTTGGGAATTCCCTGGTGGTCCAGTGGTTTAGACCCCATACTTTCATTGCCAAGGGCGTGGGTTCAATTCCTGGTGGGGGAACGAAGATCCCGCAAGCTGTGAGGTATGGCCAAAAAAAAAAAAAAAAGTTGTCAACATTTAAACATTTTTTGATTTCCAGTTGGATATAAGCTCTCTTGAAGCAGTGTGGATTGAAGTACTGTGTTTTCCATTAGCTAGCATTTATTGTACAGTATTTAAGCGGCTTACATAAATTATTAGTTGCTGAAATTCCCAAGAATACAAAATTTAATGCTTGCAAATAGCTTTGATAACATTAAAATATATCTTCTGGCCATTATTTTTCTCTTACTACAATCTAACATACCATTTTACTTCTTTTTGTGTTTCTGTCTCCTTCACTAGATGAAAGTTTCATGAGGGCAGGAATTTCTGGCAGTTTTGTTCACTGCTCTAGCTGCAGTGTACAGCACGTTGTAGGTGCTCGGTAAATATTTGTTGAGTGATTGAATACCCAGAGTACTTTCAAAGTAGATGTAAAAAAGTTATAATTTAAATGGAGTTGCCTGTTGCCCTTAGTTACATTGTTGGACCATTTCATATCATTTACCAAGCATTTGCACACATAGCACTATAGGCCCTCTGTGATTAATGGCATTGGTTATGACTTTTATTTTATATGTGTGGGTTTTTTTTTTTTGTTGTTTTGGGGGGTTTTTTTTTTCAATTTTTTAAAAAAAATTTGGCTGCACCACACAGCTTGCAGGATCTTAAGTTCCCTGACCAGGTATTGAACGCGGGCCATGGCAGTGAAAGCCCCGAATCCTAACCACTAGACCACTAGGTAACTCCCTGATTTTTATTTTATAGATGAGGAAACTGATTCTCAAAGTACATAGCTGATTGGCCTGAGAGTACCAGAAAAATTGTAGCACACATGAGAGAGTAGATCTTTCATCTTCTTATTCTTAATTCAAGATTCTTTCTCCCATCCTAGATGGGTTAACTCTGCATTGTTAAAAAGAAAATGTTTCAAAATCACAACACCGTTTCTGTGTTGGCTTTCAATTTGTATCACAGTAATAAAGATAGCTTAACCATTTTTTACATTCTCTGATTTAGGAAATGTTTATATTTTATGTATTATGAGTTTGTCTGTATTTTTATGTGTTGTGTGGGGTTGGACCACAGACCTTTATTTTGATCTGTTAATTGCTAAAGTAAAAAGGGAAAATATAGACTCAGTATTTTCTCAGTTTGTTTAAGGAAATAAGATTAGTATATTTGATCATCTGATAAAATACTATTTTTAAAAAATTCTTAAATCTTTGACTTTTGTTGCTGGTTTAGTAGTACATTCAGCTGTTGCTGTATGCTACAGCTACATAGGTATTTTTCTATTTCAGAGCAATAGTGTGGTTACAAAACCGACGTGAGGCCACTGTGGAAAGAACAAGGACCACAAGTAGTGTAAGGCGAGATGATCCTGGAGAGTTTCGTGTTGGTCGTCTCAAGCATGAAAGAGTGAAAGTTCCACGTGGTGAATCACTGATGGAGTGGGCTGAGAATGTCATGCAAATACATGCAGATCGGAAATCAGTTCTTGAGGTACCTCTATATAATTTCTTGTAGTATGCAGGACTGACAGTTAGAGAACCAGTCTGTGTCTTCCACCACATAAAAAACTGCATTAGATAGAAGTGTAGATGGATTTCTCTGCCCTCTGTGCAAAGGCCTTCTCCTCTGGCAGAGCATCTTTCATAAGAGGATGTCAGCTCACCTCCTCAGGGGTCAGGATCTCGTGGCTTAATGAGCAGCAAAGAATATCTTCACTCATGAAGATATTGAGAGATGTTGTAGCAAATGGCGGTAAGAAATTCAATATATTTACTGCAGAAATGTTATTGTGGGCATTGTTGATTATATCCTATATACATATTATTCCTTATATATGAGAGACAAGGAAAGAAATACCTCTCCTGTCACAGATGTCAGCCACCTGGTTTGTTTATTTTTGGATCACAGACTGATTATGATAAATACAATACACCTCTAGAAAATTTATAAGGCTTATGGTTTTCACTTTAAAATTTCTGTGCCTGGGACTTCCCTGGCGGCCCAGTGGTTAGGACCCCGTGCTTCCACTGCAGGGAGCACAGGTTCAATCCCTGTCCGGGGAACTAAGATCCGCATGCCGCCAGTTCACCCCCACCCCACCCCCCAAAAAAAAGAATTTTCTGTGCCTTCATCTTATTCTTCTTACCCATATATACCCATATATTATCTCTAACACAGATAATTCTCAATTATTATTATTATTATTTTTTAAAATGCACTGTGTGTTTTTGTAAGCTGCCTCAAATAATTTTTGGAATATATGGAGTATGGATAAAAAACCTTTAAAGCGATTGCCTAAAGTCAGAAATAAGTGGAAGAGTTTAGGTTTTGGTGTCACATAGACACACGTGCGGATGCACACACACATAAATCTGTATACCATCATTTCCTCAAGCAAATGATATATAACCTCTTTATCTGAAATTTGGTTTCCTTTGGTATGAAAAGGACATGATAATTTATTTTGTAGGTTTGTTGCGAGAAGTAAGTTGATGTATGGACGATGCTCACCACAGTGTCTAAATATGGAATAGCGTACAACAAATCAAATTTCTCTTTAGAAAAACTGGAATAAAAACTTCTGTGTGGCTTATATTATACTGCTACTATAAAAAAAAGTATATTACAGCAGGACTGGATTTTGGCAAGAATGGGATCATTAAAAATTTTTTTAAGCTTACTTTCCCCCATAATTTATTTGTTCATGTTTAGGTTGAATTTTTAGGAGAAGAAGGAACTGGCTTGGGGCCCACATTAGAATTTTATGCTCTGGTGGCAGCAGAATTCCAGAGAACTGATTTGGGAGCTTGGCTTTGTGATGATAACTTTCCAGATGATGAATCTCGTCATGTAAGATATACTTCCCATTTTGTGATTTGATTTGCGATTCTGCTTTTAGAAAGTTAAAAATCAGTTATGCTTCCAGAATGTAAGCCAGGTTTTCTGACTCTACTTTTATTATTGAATAATCCTGATACTATTAAAATGCTTTTAAAGGGTAAAATTTAGTCTATAAAACCTATTTAATAAAATGTGTTTATAGATACTTTTAGATAGCTGAATTAAGATGTTTAATGTTTATGGATCTTTTCATTTTTTTTTGCATTTCTCCCTCTAAAAAATTAGGTCGATCTTGGAGGTGGATTGAAACCTCCTGGATACTATGTTCAGAGATCATGTGGACTGTTTACAGCTCCATTTCCACAAGATAGTGATGAGCTTGAAAGGATCACAAAACTCTTTCATTTCCTTGGAATTTTCTTGGCCAAATGCATTCAAGACAATAGACTTGTGGATTTACCTATTTCTAAACCTTTCTTTAAACTTATGTGTATGGGTGACATTAAAAGCAATATGAGTAAACTGATTTATGAGTCACGAGGTGATAGAGACTTACACTGTACTGAAAGTCAGTCTGAAGCCTCTACAGAAGAAGGTCATGATTCACTCTCAGTAGGAAGCTTTGAAGAGGATTCAAAATCAGAATTTATTCTAGATCCCCCCAAACCAAAACCCCCAGCTTGGTTTAATGGAATTTTAACTTGGGAAGACTTTGAACTAGTAAACCCACACAGAGCCAGATTTTTAAAAGAAATTAAAGACCTTGCTATCAAGAGGCGCCAGATTTTAAGCAACAAAGGTCTTTCTGAAGATGAGAAGAACACAAAATTACAAGAACTAGTGCTGAAGAATCCATCAGGTTCTGGGCCTCCACTTAGCATAGAGGATTTAGGGTAAGCTTTATGTGTGTATATATAGATATATATACTCTTCAACCTAATGGATGAATAAATTCTAAAGCTTTTGTTCCTTTGTCTTCACTGATTTGCAATATATGAATATACAGTCTGTTAACAATAATAAGATGCTACAGGAAATATCGATTTTTGATTTGATCCTTTGATTTGTTAATATTATAAAGAGAGCACTCAGAATACCAGAATATAGTTTATTAATCATCAGACATCTGAAAGATTATCTGATTTATCAAATGTGATAACTATATATATCTTGTGTAAACAGTCCAAAGCCAATAATATTTTGACAAATTCATTAGCTAATTGATATATATAGCCTACTTGAAAAACCTCAGAATAGTTTGCTTTGTATGTAAGCCTTATCCCCAGTGGCTGCATTAACTAACTCAGATGCTGTAGATCTTTTGATAAAATTCTATTAATTTATATACGTGTAATTATTATACCCTTGGTATGTTAAACTGTGATTTTTGGATTGACTACGAGGCTTTGCTGTCATTTTTTTCCTTCCTTCCTTCCTTCTTTCTTTGATGATAACATTGAGAAGTTGTGTTTGATAAGTTGTTCATATGTTCAAGGTTTGACTTGAGGCGGGGGTAAAAACAGAGCATGAACAACTTTAGTAAAAAAAAAAGTTTCTTTTGCAAAAATAACTTGTAAACATGTTGCTACCATAATTCATTACAAAAATCCATAGTTGATTAATTTTGTGCCTAAGGAGGAAGTAAAACATGAAAGGTGATGTTTCATGAAATGCCTGCAAAGCCAGGTTTGGTAAACAGTTGGCCAGATAGTTTTTGGGCACACGGTTTTGCATTTTAAAAGGCCCCATACTTAATATCTAAGCTGGTATAGTGATTTTGTTATTGTTGGGGGAGGTGCCCATGGTTTTGGCGGCAGTGTTTTAAAAATTAAACACCAGTGGTAGCTGAATGTTAATCTAATCCTTTTCTGTCCTCCCAGTTTAAATTTCCAGTTTTGCCCTTCCTCAAGAATATATGGTTTTACAGCTGTGGATCTGAAGCCAAGTGGTGAAGATGAGGTACAAATTTTGCTTTTGATATATCTGTAAGTCCAGAAAATTCCTCTTAATGAGGCCAGTTGTACTAGGCGCTCCTGAAATATTCCTAGATATTAACAATTACGTTGACAAATTTTCCTTTGCAGATGGTAACAATGGATAATGCAGAAGAATATGTGGATTTGATGTTTGACTTTTGTATGCATATGGGTATTCAGAAACAGATGGAAGCCTTTAGAGGTAATTTTTAAGGCTCTTTAGTTGAATCCCTCTCCTTTTACTTTGAGACAGCTGAAATTAAGGTACTGCTATGCTCAAAAATTGCTAGTAATCTCTAGATTTGCCGTCTAGTTTTTTGTCTTCCCAACAGTTAGGTCCTGCAGAGTACTCAGAACAGGTTGGAACATTTTCAAGCTGTAGCATACCCTCAGCTTGGTCCTCCTGAGTAATGAGGGACCCACTTTTGGCTTCTATTTTTTCATTTGTAAGTGGATATAATATTGTTGCATACTTTCAATATTACACGATCAAGATGAGTTAAACTATGTTAGAACCTAAATTCTTCAAGTAAAGATTGACGCAAAATACATTGGACTGTTTATCACTTACTATTTTTAAAAATAGAAACATAGCCTTGGCTGGCTTGTATGACATAAGAACTGATTGGGAAATTATTAGAATTTGGCTACTGACCATAGTGTCTGAATATTCTCTCCCTGTCTACATTTGTGATAATAAGCAAAAATTTCTGTACTTAAAACCCTAGCACAGTTTTTATTTCAAGCTATTTTCATTTATATTTGCTTTTTCAAATATTAATATTTATCTTCTTTCCATTTAGTTGAATATCTTGATTTGAAATTTGTTATTTTGAAATTATAACTTGGAAACTGAGTTGTGTGTTTTGTTTTTGTTTTTTTGCTGTGTGTGTAATGTAGATGGGTTTAATAAAGTTTTTCCAATGGAGAAATTAAGTTCCTTCAGCCATGAAGAAGTCCAAATGATTCTTTGTGGAAATCAGTCGCCATCCTGGGCAGCAGAGGATATTATTAATTATACTGAACCTAAGTTGGGTTATACACGTGATAGGTATGTGTTGGTTATTTTCTAAGATCAACAAATTGTTTATGTTCCAAAATCAAATGGCGGGTTCTCTAAATGACTCAGTGAATTATATGTATAAAATGAGAAAGGAGTTAAGTCTCACCGTTACCAAGATGTATATTCACTGATAAGGCTGAGTTCACACAAAAAGTCATCTTGGCTGATGTTTAACATTCCTTTTCTCACTGTGTTTTAACTGTTCATCATTTTAAAAATTGCGTCATTTGTAAACCCTTAGGCTTTATTGCTTTTATATTAACCTTTATTTTCAAATAATTTCAATCTTATAGAAAAGTTGAAGAATAGTTAAGAATTCCTATATATCCTTTACCAGAATCACCAGTACTTAACGTTTTGCTGTATTTCTTTTACATTATCTCTTTACACACACACACACACACATACATTTTCTGAACCATTTGAGGATATTTTGCATATATCTTGTACCTTTACTCTGTAATACATTAGTGTACATTCCTCAGAATATGGCCATACTCCCACGTAGCCATACTAGTTAGCAAATTTGTGATTCTATACTATTAGCTAATCTATAGTCTACATTCCAGCTTTGTTGATTATTCCAGCGATATCTTTAATAGCACTCACTTCACTCCCATTCTCCCCCGTCAGGAAATTGTATTTAGTTGTGATATGGTTTTAATCAACAGTTCCTTGGATGTTTTTTCTTTCATACCACTGACATTTTTTAAGACTGTAAGCCCTGTATTTTTTTTAAAGTTTTCAAAGTGATGTAAATGAGAAAGTATTATTATTTTAAACTTAAATGACATTGTATATATAGCTTTTTTTTTTTAAGTAAGTTTTTATTGAAGCATAACAGAGAAGTACACAAATTGCACATACATCCTGGAGAATTTTCACAAAATGGACACACCTGTATAATTGGTACCCAGAACAAGAAACAACTCTAGAAGTCCCCATCCCCATCTTATTCTTTTCTAGTCATTAAATCACTATTCCCATTGATTAATTTTGCTTGCTTTTCGAACTTTAGTAAACGAAATCATGCAGTATGTATTCTCTAAGTTCTGGTTTCTTTTATTTAATATTATAATTATGAAATTCATCCATGTTGTAGCATATAGTGATACTTTATTTCACTGTAACAAAAATGTATTATTTCAGATCCCTGTTGCTAGTTTAGCCATATTTGGGTGAATTATGCATGTGCATCTTGAGCTTTTCTGATTTGCTGCCTTTGTTGCATATTTGATTCCTATACTCCATCAGTGTTTCAGTCTGTCTGTATCAGTCTTTGAAGGGTATTTTTCAAGTAGTTTGTATCAGCTTATTTCATACTTACCCAAGAGTCTCTAGACAGTGTTGTTCTTCCAACATGCGGATATTCGTTTTTAGGGTTATTGCTGGCTTATACAGTAATGGTAGTATTTTTCATTTAAATCAGCTATCAAATCAATATAACTTTATTTTTCTTCTTTTAGCCCAGGTTTCCTTAGGTTTGTGAGGGTTTTATGTGGCATGTCTTCAGATGAGAGGAAGGCATTCCTGCAGTTTACCACTGGTTGTTCAACTCTACCCCCAGGTGGACTGGCTAACTTGCATCCTAGGCTCACAGTTGTACGCAAGGTACAAACTCTAGCTACTGGGGAATCTAAATGGAATTAAGATACTTAAGGGTTGAAAGAAATACATATTTAAAGTCATGGTCTTCTGTTATTTTCACTTCTATTTCTGTAGGTTGATGCTACTGATGCAAGCTACCCATCAGTGAATACATGTGTACATTATCTAAAGTTGCCGGAATACTCTTCGGAGGAGATCATGAGAGAGCGCCTGCTAGCTGCTACAATGGAGAAAGGCTTTCATCTCAACTGAGCTTTGAAGTGCAATGGGAGACATCAGAGACTTAAAATTCTAGTGAAGCCTTTTGTGTTTGTGTGCAGAGAAGTATATGATCCTCCATGCTAATGACACTTGCCTTTTTTCCACCATTAAGGCTTTAAGAACACATGGAATAAGTTCGTTAGCTGCTAATGACAAAACAAATCCTTTAACTATCCAGCCAGCAAGTATATAGCACAGAACACTTTGTGTTGCTACAAGGGCTCATGTGACTGGAATTAGGTGGTCCTACATGACTGTTCCAAAGAGCAGCTTCTCAGATCTTCAGTGTTCATTGGTAAATTTCTAACAGTGTATTTGTGTAAAGTTTGTCATTTCATACTTCATACACTACAGTTGCCATCACTGATGCCTGTTTTGCTGGCTTTTAAGCTACTTGGTCAAAAATCCTGCTTCCTTAAAACATAGAGAGTTAATGAGCATCTCAAGCTTTTTCTTTTCCTTTTTAATGATGCCTGCACTATCAGAGTATATCTAGTGTTCTCTCTTTTGTTTGGCATATAATCATGCACAGCCTTTTTATTTCTTTGAGGTGGGGAGTATATTTTTATTTCCTAAATGCCATACTATAAAATTCAAATTCTTAAGTGTGTTTGTGCAGTTCAAAAATAAAGATATATTAAGGGGGGGGAGAAAACACTGGTTTAGGTGCAAGGCACACTTAAAGCAAGTTTTACTTTTGGTTGTATTTTCTTTGTATATTATAAACATTTATTTAACTTGTTGCAGTTTGAAGTAAAAAAATTTCCAAAATGTATTCTCAACAATAATCATTAAAATGTTTGCAGCGTACAAAACTGTGTCATGTGACTGTTTCACTGCAGCCATCAGGCCTAAGAGCTTAACTGTATACTTTTCATTTTGAATCATTGAGATATATAGTTTTTTGAAACTACTACATGAAGAAATGTATTTTTCTGTGTAAATACACTTACTGAAACTGGAAAGCTAGGAGAAATATATGTTCACATGCTTGTGATCCAACTCTTGTGTTCTGTCTTTAAAGTATTCTTCAGGTAGAAATAGCCAAGTTATTTGTGTTAATTTTTTAAACACCAAATGTGCTACTTACCATTGTATCTTCAGCGACGTGTAAGTCTAAGATCCAAGAATGATTTTTGAATGTTGTGTTAGTGTGAAAAGAAACCACTGGGATAATGCTATTTCCTGGTTTTGAAAAGGGGCTATATTTCCATTTTCCTGTGACTTATCATATCTATGCATCTAGGTAAAAGAAATGTCACTAGGTCTGATTTAGCCAAATGGCTTTTATAGGCGTGAAAAGCATTTTTTGGAATTGCCCACAATTTACCTGTTTAAAAGGTACGTTCCCTTTCTACATTAGAAGAGATTTCTCCCATTGCAGTCAATCATTTGAGTAGTGTTTCTGTTCTCTGCATGAGAATGTTGTGACTATGTAATCAGAGGCAGCATTTACTTTACCTTATTGTTAGCTTCACAGTTCTCTGCGAGAATAAAAGTTAAAATAAAACATAATAGCAATATTTAAACGTATGACCTATGCTTTAATCCAGAAAACAGTGGTGGTGATTGTCTCAATACATGGATGCATGACTAGAACTTTACACTAGCAGTAGAATTAATATCCAGTTTATGTGTATTATTTAAGTCTCTAAAATGTCTGTCAGTAGCCAGCTTTTACCAAGACTATTCTAGCACAGGGGTCAGCAAACTGTGGCCTGCCGTTTGCATTTGTATGGCCCATGAACTAAACATGGTTTTTAAAATTTTTAAGTGGTTGAAAAAAATAAAAAAGAATAATAATATCTTATGTGAAAATTTTATGAAATTCAGATTTGTATCCATAAAGAAATAAAGCTTTATTAGAACACAGCCATGCTGACTTATTTATGTATAATCTATGGCTCGTTTTTGCACTACAGTGGCAGAACTGAGTAGTTACAGCAAAGACCATATGGGCCACGAAGCCTAGAATATTTACTGTCTGGTCCTTTGCAGAAAAGGTTTGCTGAATCCTGGTCTAGCACATTGCTACAGCAGGTAAAGTTGATGAGTCTTATACAGTGAGTAACTCTGAAATGTCAGGAATCTTCCTGTAGAACTAAAAGTCCAAGAACAAGGTAAAGCTGACCAGTCTGAGACATAAATTTCATGAGTCTGAAAACCACTTAACGCTGGTAGTCACAGTTCAGCAATAAACCGGAAGTGAGATGATGACACAGCCTGTCACACAACAGAGAGTCACATTAGAGTTCACTTCGTGTATAAGTCAAGTACTGTGAGACATCTACTTGGGTCTTCACATACACTAGCCTCTGGAGTATTTTTTCCAGTGGTATCTACCTAGTATTTTTTTTAATCGTTATTCTCTCAAGGTACTAAAATCTGTGCCAAGATGTTATTTGAATGCTATTTTGGTGTGACCCCAAAATTAATTTTATTCACTCCCTAGTTACTTCTGGTGTACCAGTTTCAGCAGTTACCCGAATGTGCTACTGATTAAGTGCCTACCAACTAGGCCAGTGTTTCCCAACTAATTATGTCTCAGAAAGACCTCCAAAGCACTTTGATCTAGACTGGGCTTTCCCCAGACCTTGGCTACTTAATGCATACCATTCACTGTTCTGGCAGGTCAGAAGCCTTTCCTCTGCTTTCCTGAATGAGTCCAAAACAACTAAGGTTTGCTTTTGGAGTCCATTATTCATTGGTTGCCTGGTAGATGCAAACTTTGAAATATGTAAGTGAAGTTTTAGAAACACATAGAGAATTTAAACAAAATCCCTCCTATACACACACACACACACACGAGACAGGGAGAGAAATCAAACAGTACTGAATGAATTACTGCCTAGAATGCCCATTTATGTCCTCTTTTGGAGGACAGAGTGTTGTAGGTGAAAGAACTCTTGGAATTCCATAGGATGGCACAACGTCTTCATGTATCAAGACTATATTTCTGTGTCCTCCAATGTACTTGCCCTCCTACCCTAACATGCACATGAACATGCTTTTACTTAAGACAGCTCTGTATCTCCTACTGTTACGAAGTAAAAGCATATATACAGAAAGGTTTGGGAGGATCAGAGCATTGCTCTTCTATAGTGACTTAGCAGTTTTCTTTGCTTCAACACATTCCAGGAGAAGGGGTTGAAGGAATAAAAGGGAGGGGAAGACGGAGTCATTTCATGGCAACCTGAACAGAGATATATTCTCTTGCATTCTGTTTTTAAACTTCGAACTAAATTTCATTTACAAATAAGTTTACTAATAAGACTAACTCTTTACAATATGGCATATAGGATAGCTATAATGGTTGTCTTAGCGATTCATTATTAGGTGGTAACATTCTCTATAGAGTTAATTACATGATGTCTTTGTAATTGCCAAGTACCCATAAAATGGATATCAGGCTTTTAGAAACTGGCAAAGAATATTTGATTCTGCAATTTTCATTAGGTACACACATTTTGACTTTTTAAAGAAAAAGATAGCATTCAGAAAACAGTATTATTCAAAGTGCTCTGCATGTTCAAGTCAATTTTAAAAGTTTATTGGCCAATAGAGAGGTGCCACATTTTCTTCCCACCCCATGATGCTGTTCCTGAATTTATCCCTTTGCAAAGGGAAGCAGAGACCAAAAGAGTTTCCCTCAGTACTCCACAAAATCTAAACAAGTGAGAAAAAAAATGTTTATGTTCAGAAAATAAAACTTGTCTCTCCGTTTAGAGAAAAGTTTTCTTTGTGCATCATGTTTTAAAATACAGTTTTGTTTTCCGTTTAGGAACTGTGGAAAACACCTATTTTAAATGTCTTTGGAAGGACAGCCCATTTTGCAGTGTTTGGTCTTCCAGAATCTTTTGGGCTAGTGATGTTGAGAGGTATTCCATGGTGTCCTCATATCCTGTAAGTCGTTGTCTGGCAGAGCCTTTCTGTTTTCAGCTGTCTGACATCTTATCGAGAATTAGTAGAGGGGCAAGAATTCTTGCCCGATTCGTTTCCACAATGCAGCCATTTAACACCATCTCATCCAAAATGATGTGTACTTTATCCAAATTAAACATTATCTAGGGTCATATTAAGGAAATTAGTTATAAAAATGTTAACATTCAGTAAATAATAACTTATGACTTTGCCTGGAATTTTTCCAGTGTAAATTAGTCTAAGCATGAAGGTTTTGTGTTTTTTTTTAACAGAATTCCTGAAATTAAAATTGGTATTTATCTTAGAAATTATTACCTTCATGTACACATATAGACCTAATTCACCTTGGCTAGGCTAACTAACTGGACAATAGACATAGAAATGGAACAGCTATACCTTTTAGCCAGAGGGAGACGGAATCTCTACTAAGAGCTGGAGAACAAAGCAAGTAAATTTTGGTTAAGAGTGTTACCTGACCTCAAGAACAATGTCTTCCCAGACAATAATAACAACAGTAATAGCCATGACTTACTGAATACTCATTGTGTTCCAGGCATTGTGTTGAGTGTTTTACATGTATTATTTCAGTCTTCTCTACGACTCGGTGATGTACATGCTAACATTATCCTCATTTTACACAGGAACAAACAGGCTCAAAGCCATTGCCTACGGTCACATGGCTAGTAGTTGTCAGAGCTGGAATTTAAACCGAAAGTTTGGGCTTAACTGCTCTGCTTCCAGACTTCCCAGGAGAGGCCTGAGGCTGCTGAGTATACATCCTCCCTCCGCCCTCAAACCCTACCCCAAAACAAATGCCTTTACAGTACTGCACCTTGAGCATCTTTTGTGTCAGACAGGCTAAAAGAAAAAAATAACCACGAGGAGAAATGAATGAAGAAAAGGCAATGCTGACTTAATTCCCAAGGAGAGAAAAATCCCGATTTTCGGGAGAGTACCTCTAATAAATGGAGCATTCTAAAAATACTCATTTGAGAATTATGGAGCCACTTTAGATTACTGACGTTCTTATTGGAAAGTTAGTACAGGGCATGGGAGAAGAAGAAAACATTGCTAGACTATGATGTCTAGCTATTTAGAGCCAAGTCCTTCCTCCAGTAGTCCCTTCATTTGAGTACCTAACTTTTCTTTTGTGAAATTGAACTGGAAGAGAGAACTGACCTGTTCTGGAAGACAGAAACTCTTGAGAGTGAAGATGATAATGGTTGAACGTTTCTAAATTCTATGCTTTACTAAAGTTTCCATCACTAAAGAGCACAATCCTGGTCTGTTTAGAAAAAAACAGAACAAAACAAAAAACAGCTGACAGATTGTTTCAAATAGACAAACTGCATTCAACAAGCGAGTGATTAAATGCACTATGGGAGTTCATAATTAGTGAATCTTTGTAAAATGAGCCATTACCACCTGATTTTTCTTCCCAATAATTCCAGACGTTCAAGTCTATTGTATTTGTTTAGTAAAGTACATCTATAGAGAATGAGACAATCCTGTGAATGACTTTTAAGTTTCTCTTAGGCTCTGTGTTAATACCTCATTAAGCTCTGTGCATATAGTTCTCCAGCAGAATAAACTTTTTCAGAAGCCCATGGGGACTGTCCTAAAGTGACCCAGAAAAAAAAAAAGCTTTACTCTGTTATACCTATTAATAATATCTTCCAATTAGATGGATGATTGCTTTGTCCATGGCCAAATTGGGACTGGAATATTAGGCGCTTGACTTAATCCTCTTCACCAGACCCAGAAGCCAGAACATGGTAGGAATGACAGCCAGGTATAAAGGAAGGCAGAGCTGGGAAGCACAGGTGACTGCATTAAAAAAATGCCCTGTAGAATCCCCCTGTTGTATTCACTAAGGGCAATGAAAGCCTAGTGCCTTTTTTTTTTTTTTTTTTTTTTGGTGTCAAGGTTTTTTGTTTTAAGTATAGTTGATTTACAGTGTTGTGGGAATTAGTGCTGTACAGCAAAGTGATTCAGTTATACACATATATATACATTCTGTTTTAAAATATTCTTTTCCATTATGGTTTATCATAGGATATTGAATATAGTTCTCTGTGCTATACAATAGGACCTTGTTGTTTAAAGCCTAGTGCCTTTGAAAATGTCAACCCATCCAGGGTGATTCTGAGGTAGAAGGAGATCTCATTTTAATCTATTCTATTTGAATTGATGCAGGGATCAAGCTGCTCTGAAGACTGCTCCATCTTTGGCAAGAATATGGTCAGCAATTCAGATGTCCCCTTGAACAACTAGCTCAATGTTTTGCAATTCAGATTAGAATTTACTGCTGAATCATAACAACCACTGACATCCTCACAATGCAAGGACAAGGTCCTTCAGCAAGTCTGAATTTCCCAACATCCTGGAAACATGAATTGCTCAGTGAGGGCATTTGGTACTGTGGGCATGTGACTGCCTGTCTATCTTGAGTATCTGGCTGAAACCTCTAATAATCATGCAACTTTCTGGCACTATAAAGGGAAACCACAGACCAAATCCAATGTGAGGCAAAAGCCTGAAAACTGATTTCCCCTTGGAATCATGTGGCTCCTTGAAAATAAGAATCCAGCTGTTGTTCACATCTTGATTTGGTTAATGAGTTACTTGTGCACACTGGAAAAGCCAAGAGTAATGGCATTTGGGCTACAAGCCAGGTGAGCAGGGACCAAAAAATGCCCTATATGCCAAGTCCCGTGGCAATAAGCAGAGGCAAACACACTTTAGCCCTGACATTTGGAATAGGAGGAAGCAAGAAAGGCACACGCTGTTGGTCTATTAAGGTGATGAGCTGAGAATGACTAGTTTAAGAGGGTCCAACCTTAGGTTTTACTGAATTCAACTGACTTAAAGATCCTTGAGGAAACTTGTTTACCTTCATGGGCACCCTAAGGTTGGAGCTGATATGAACTAGAAAGAGCCTCTTAAAGAACAGATTCATAAAGCCCCACTTTCTCCCAACCCGGAAACCCAGAGCCTTTCTGAATTTCTATGTAATGTGGATTGGAGCTGAATAGCGTAGGACCTCAGTAATATTAGTGCCACTTGAAATCAATTTTTTAATTAGAGTGATTGAAATGTTTCTGGTTCATACATTGGAATTTTGATCTCTGGATCATAAAGCACTTTTTCATCATGGTATTTTAACACCACTGTGGTGGTCTAGTTCTCCTTTAATAAGAGATAATTGAGCAGCATACATTCTAATGGGACCTCAAAAGCAATTCCAAGGAAGAGCCCAGCCTAGAAACTAAACTTTCTAATTCTAGATTTTGGCCTCAGATCCCTTGTCTTCTTACTGATTTCTTTTATTTTTTTTTTTTTTTAAGATTCTAGCTCGGACTTCCCTGGTGGTGCAGTAGTTAAGAATCCACCTGCCAATGCAGGGGACACAGGACAGGTTCGATCCTTGGCCGGGAAAGATCCCACACGCCATGGAGCATCTAAGCCTGTGCGCCACAACTACTGAGCCTGTACTCTAGAGCCTGAGAGCCACAACTACTGAAGCCTACGTGCCTAGAACCCGTGCTCCACAACGAAGAGTAGCCCCCGCTCGCCCCAACTAGAGAAAGCTCGCACACAGCAACGAAGACCCAACGTAGTGAGAGAGAGAGAGAGAGAGAGAGAAAGAAAGAAAGAGAAAGAAAAAAAAAAAGTTCTTTAAGTACGGTGGGGAAAAAGCGTGTTCTCTTTTTTTTTTATACTTTAACTCAATTGCCCATGGAGTTAGATAAGTTGCAAAGGGCCAATGTGTTCACATTTCCCACTGAAAATCACATGCTACTGTATGGAAGATTATCATGAAGATTCTGCATAGTTCTGGATATACTCTCCTTGTAATAGTCTTGTGTTCACTTTTAGGCTTAGTATGGCCTTTAGTTAATTAGGTCACTGAAAAGGAGTGGGGTTTTTTTTGTTGTTTTTTTGTTTATTAATAGTAATCTTTTAGTTATTCATTTATTTTTATATTTATTTTTGGCCGTGTTGGGTCTTCGTTTCTGTGCGAGGGCTTTCACCAGTTGCGGCGAGCGGGGGCCACTCTTCATCGCGGTGCACGGGCCTCTTCACTATGGCGGCCTCTCTTGTTGCGGAGCACAGGCTCAGTAGTTGTGGCTTACGGGCCTAGTTGCTCCGTGGCATGTGGGATCTTCCCAGACCAGGGCTCGAACCCGTGTTCCCTGTATTGGCAGGCAGATTCTCAACCACTGCGCCACCAGGGAAGCCCCAAGGAGTGTTTTTTTATTGTTGTTGTTAAGTAGGTTTTCCTGAAAGATCCATTCATATTCTGAAAGCAACAAAGACATCCCAGTGTAATTTTTTTTAAGTTTATATAGGCTTATGTAAAATTACACAAATATCAGTCAGCACTGGGGTCAATGAGCCTGTCATTCTCTTGTTTTTTCTTCCCCAGATTCTCTGTTGCTTCTTATAGCTTGCTGCCACTATTCCTGAGTAAAACAGAACCCAGAAGCATAGAACAGAAGGAGTGGGGGTAAGGCAGAGGGACCTGGAGGGAGGGATAGGAGGAATAGTAGGGGATGAATATGGCACCTAAAGGACTCAGAAACACACTTAAAGGATATAGAGAGATGGCTAAGGCTAGGGAGGGCCAAAATGGCCTGGAAGGCAGAACTGTTTAATCTGGAACTTTCACATCCCTTTCCCAGGTGAACGGCTGACTCCCTTGGAGACTGTTCATAATTCTGAGACTCATCACTCATGACTTGACTAGAACTCTCATGCTGGAGAGGGCTGTGGCCCCCTTACCCCTCCTTGCCTGCCCTTCCCAAAGATTGGACCAGCTGCACACATTCCCTTGGGCCCAGGGGCCTGCTCTCTTCTCTTGCAGCCCTGCTTCAATGGACATATTTTCAAAAGGAAAAGATGTTTAGAAATCTCTGACGTGAACGTCACTTTTGGAAAGCATGCTCTTATCAAGACATTCAGGTATTCGCTTCAAAATTTTTCATTATTTATGACTCCTCCAACCGAAGACCAGGGTTTCTCGAAAACTTCTTCCCTAATTCAGGAAACACCAAGACAGCATGGTGCCAGGCACTTTATAAATGTTTTCTTAGAGACTAATTTGCTACAATCTACTCCAGATGATTATGAATTTTCAAAAAGTGTGTCAAATTTAATCTTAAATCACATTTGTAGCCCTAGAATCAAAGGCTCTGGAAACCCGGAGACCAGTACCAGCTCTGTGCCAAAGTAGCTCTGTAGTTTGGAACAGTCAATCCATAGAGCTACTCTGGGACAGAACTGCTATCGGTCTCTGAGCCTCAGCCTCTTTGTCTAAACAGTGAGGTTTTAACTTGATGATTGTGTAGTTTTCTTCCAACTCCAAAGCAGTCAAACCCTATGACTCCAAAAGGAACCTTCAGGGAGAGGAAAGCTAGTTTACTCCTTTCTGATATGATCACGCTATTCCTGATGTGGTCACATGCTCCACCATACCTCAAAAGAAATCCTTTTGTAATAACAATTAATTATTTTAACTTTCTGAGAGACCATCGAGAAAATTCCAGTTCCTCTAGAAGCTGCCACTTCAGTGTTGGATGGTTTCCCTAGAGAATATCTTTGGTCCTCTTGTCAGTATTTCCATAGCCCCTAGTTGAACAAGTTACTTTTGTGATTTCTCACTAAGTCAGGCTGAAATTATCTCCTATTTGGAGAAGCCCTGTTCTAGTTTCTGGACCTCTAAAGGTGTTTGGGATTTTAGGAAAGTAATGAAGGAACGACAGATAGACGTCCCCCTACTGGGCCTGGGGCCTGATCAGGGCCTGACTGCAAATCTCAGCGGTGCTCTTACTGTTGGCTGGGTGCTTTTAGTCTTCCAGGGCACACCCTGGTAGATAACTAGCTGAGTCATAGAAAGTGCAAGAGGATGGAGGCCCTTCCTACTCGCCCACCCTCAACTTCAGTAAAGAGAGCATGTTTCACATCACGCATATGAGCTTTTAGGCTCTAGAATTAATTGCTCAAGCTTTTGGACTTTAAGGACTTACAAAGTAAAAACATGAGTGTTCTAAAGATTTTTTTTTTTAAGATATTTTTGAATGAAGAAAACATTCTGGATTCTAGAGCTATCCTATATTTGTCAGGGAGGGGGCACAAGAATATAAATAGGAACCCCAGCTTGTTCCTGGCTTTTCCTCCCAGGCATGCATGTGGAATACCCCCTTACCATCCCAGCCTCTCTATTATTCCTGCCTCCAGTCCTGGGGTGGTAAAGAGACCTGCATAGGCCCTGGCAGCAGGCACTGGGATGACCAGGTACCCGCTAAATTCTGGGGACCCAGGTGCTGGAGGGTGGTCAAGGAGTGGATGGGAGGCCCTGCCGGCTCTGGGTAAGCATCCTTACCCCATGGAGAGGGGTGCTGCTGAAGGAGAGCTAGAGTAGGGTCCTCTAAAGCACAGGGCCCAGGAAGGGGACCCTGGTTGTCTGGGTCTGAAGACAGTACTGCTGCATTCCATTCTAGCCAAAATTAACCAAGTCTTTAAGCCTCTTTAAGGCCACCAAATACCAAGAGGGGTGTCAAGGGTTTTGGCGCCTTCACACACATTAGGTGTGCGCTGAACTGGGGAGGAACTGGACTTCTACACAGCGCTGTTCATGGGTGCCATCCTCTGACTATTTAGCAGAAGGGGATCCGATTGCTCCTTTGAATTATGAACTGTCTGGAGAATTCGGCAAACCTGGGGCTCTGGAGCTGAGCACATATTGAGAAGCTCACCAGTTGGTTCCTAAAAACTATCTTAATTCGTGGAATTTGAAGTCTTAAATAAGTCTACCAAAGTATGAGGAAGGGCAAACTTTCCCGACAGAAGTCCTCAGGCAACATTTCAGCCCCGCGGGTGGAGTGGAATGTAAAGAGGGTACCAGGGCTGCCTCAGCGCACGTGAACGGTTTAGGTCCTGATGTGCTTAGTCCCCGGGGTACAGGCCGCCCCACTTGAGACTACTCTGCAACAGAGAGTTTCCACTTAGTAGAAGGGTTTTCAACAAACCAGAATTTCTGTCCTGATTTCCTGAGCTTATGTCATTTCTTTTTAATAACCCATCTGCCTTGCTCTGTGACGTTAGTCTTCTTAGAAGTAGAACAAGCCCATACTAGGGAAAAATGTAAACAATGCATTTAATTTCCCAGTGTCTAACCCTACAGGCTCTGGAAAACTGCTCCCTTCTTAAAAGGCTGCAGGGCGGTAAAGTCTCTGGAGAAAGACTGCGAGTAAAGGGCTTCTTGGGAGTTCCATAAGGTTTGGACTCCCACCTTCCTGTTGCTGCAACAAGACTGAGCGTTAAATTGTGTCTGTTCCAAGCAGACAGACGTGGAAGGCTTCCTTAATCTGAGCAAACACAAAGGTTATGTGCTCTTGAGTGTTGGGAGAACCGGTTCTAAGTTGCAATTATATCAGCTGCTGGTCCAACCTTTCAAGGCCTAAGGAAGCTTCCCTGGCACAATGTTAGCTGCTCTGGTAGGTTCCTGGTTACATGCTACCAGGGTGGTGATGCGGTCTGTCTGTGAGGCCACACCTCTAAAAGGCTCCCTTGTCTTACTGTTAAGAAACTGATGTGTAAAGTTCTCCCTGGACTTCTTCAACGTGACAGTTAAACAGAACTGTGGGGAATTCTCTGGAGGTCCAGTGGTTAGGACTCCGAGCTTCCATTGCCGGGGCCTGGGTTCAATCCCTGGTCGGGGAACTAAGATCCTGCAAGCTGCGCAGCCCGGCCAAAAAAAAAAAAAAAAACAAAAAAACTATGTATGAGACAGAATAGAGTCGTGGGTTTGTAATTTGACCTTTTTCAGATGGCTGAGGGTAGAAACTCTTTCAGAATCTCAATATTAAGAGAGGTGCCCCATGCCCTGCCCCCTGCTGCACTTTTAGACCATGGGAGGGCCATGTGAATTTACAGCTTGAGCACAGACATACACTTCCAGGTCTGGAGAGATTTAGTTCCCTTCTCTAAATTATGCAAAATTCCTAATCTGTCAGGTGGATGTGCCTAAGTATTTCCCAAGAACAGGAATATATAAGTTGGTCAGAGAGGAAGAGAAGGCAAAAATGAAACTAAGTAAAATGCAGGGTAAGGATGAAAATAGTGTGCTTTGGTGTGAAAATTAAATTCAAACAAGAATGCTGGAGTTCATTACATGGACCTATGCCATACACTAGAGGGATACAAAGACAAACCCATCTCTACTTTTAATAAACACCTAGTCAGTATATAAGACACATCAACACACTGAGTCCAACTATAATACACATCCTACTATATCTGATTCACTTTACTTCTCTGAATATCTAGACTTATAAGACTTTCCCATCCTGTTCTAGGTGTAAGATAGCTCAGTTACCTAGTCATGGCAACATCAAACATTAAGGCTGAGAGGGTGCTAAGGCTCTTCTAGTTTAATTCTGTCATTCTGAGATGAGGGGGTTATGTGTCTTGTCTGATACACACAGACAGTTGGTAGCAGCAATGAAAGCAAAACTTGGGTATCTATATTCCCAGTAAAGTAACTATTAGCTTTTGCTGTCTTCCTGATGACTTCTTAAACCAAAAGTCATTTTTCTTATTACCCTGTACAAGGAGGAAGAGATTTATTTTGAATTGCTTTAAAGGACTTAGTTAAAATGCAATGTGACATGCTGCATAAAAATACACCCTAATATATATACAGCCTGGTCTTGGGTCTCCTAGGTCAAAAGGACCACAGATTTAGGTCACTCACCACTAGAGGGCACTCAGATTTCCCCAACTGATTTAAAGAGGCTTCAAATGCAGCCTGCAAATCAAGTTTATCAACATGACATTTTCTATCAATAGTAAAAGGTAAATGGCCATTTCCCCAGAATATACTGGCATACTGTTTCTGGGCATAGGCATCTAATGTGTATGTGTGTGTGTATGTGTGTGTGTATGTGTATGTGTGTGTGTGTGTGTGTGTGTGTATGTGTGCGTGTGTGTATACACACACATAAACATGTTATAATTAATATATTTGTTATAATTAATGTTACTATTTCATATTCAAGCCTGATGTTTTCTCAAAGGACACCTATTTATTGCGTTCAAGTGGTAAGCAGATTTCCGAAGTAAAGATTAACTTAAAAGACAACTTGCCTCCAGAGCACTGACACGAACCCCAGTGGGCTCCTGCCCAAATCCGCAGGCCTGCAACATTCTAAGTAAATCATGCTTGTTCTTGGGGCCCTTGGATACTCTGATTTAAAAAGGAGAAGAGAAGAAAAGGAGAGCTTCCTCTGCTATAAAAGGAGATGAATACAAGCCAGGCAATTTCTTTAACCTTCCAGTTTATCATCCCTGAAGGCCTTCTTCTGATCATGTGGGGAATTTCTGGAGATTTATACCTAGAGCTGTGGAAATCCATTCTCTCCAGGAGGCCCAAGCACTTTCTGGCTGTGTTATTTAAATTCTGCAAAAGTCTATTCCATATGCAAAAGTTAAATTAATATATAAGAGTGATTATTAACTACCACCATAGCATTGCCCCGTCTGAAAAGTACAAGAATCGTCTTTGTGAAAAAGGGTGGAGGGTTTCTGCAAAGCACCTGTACCTCCGGCTGTCTTGTCAGAGCTGCTGATGATTAGCCTTCTGAATTCTGGATTCGGCTGAATTGGTTTCCTGCCCCATGGCACTTACCTGATCAAGACTAGCCTGTTCTTTGCCAAGCACTATGGAAAACTTGGTTCACAGCACTGAAAAAGGATACATCTAATTCACTCTGGAAAAGAGAAAAGAGTCCAAGGATGAGAAGGAGACACTGGGACACAATGCACTTAGCAGAGACAGCGGCTGCTCTGGTTGCCAGCCTGAAAGCAGGTGGGAGAGGCTGCTCTGTAGGGAGAAGCCTGAGTGCGGGAAGGCCCTGAGTTTGGGACAGTGATTTAAAAAAACAAAATAGGCTGCAGTTTAGAGGACTTTTATAGGCTAAAACATTTCACCTTTAGAGTGTAGAGGGAATAAACTAATTCAACCTTTACAGATCATAGGTAATTTGATAGGTATATACAAAATCGTAATAATGTGCACACAGTTTGAATCCATCAGTTTTACTTCTAGAAGTCTCTCCTAAGGGAACAGTTAAATAACGGCACAATGATGTGTGACAGCATATTCAGGGTAATGTTATTTATAGTAGCAAATTGCTGAAAACAAGCTAAGTGTCTATCAAGGGGGGACTACTTAAATAAATTATAGCAAATCCACAAATGATGACATAGGTACATAAGTCCTGACATACTGTTAAATAAAAAAGCTAGTCTGGGGCTTCCCTGGTGGCGCAGGGGATAAGAATCTGCCTGCCAATGCAGGGGACACGGGTTCGAGCCCTGGTCCGGGAAGATCCCACATGCCGCGGAGCAACTAAGCCCGTGTGCCACAACTACTGAGGCTGCACTCTAGAGCCCATGAGCCACAGCTACTGAAGCCCACGCACCTAGAGCCCGTGCTCCACAACAGGAGAAGCCACCGCAATGAGAAGCCCATGCACCACAACGAAGAGTAGCCCCTGCTCACCGCAGCTAGAGAAAGCCCGTGCATAGCAACAAAGACCCAACACAGCCAAAAATAAATAAAAATTTAAAAGCTAGTCATAAAATGGTATATACAGCATTATCCCCTGTATATATGTAGATAGATATAGATATAGTTAGATACAGATACATAAAGCCTAAAAGGCAATGTACCTAACAGTATGTATCAATAAACGGCATGCTCACTGATCTACCCTTTCTTTTTGCTCATATGTATTTTTAATTTTTTTTAATGAACAAATTTATGTCCTGAAAAAGTCATAGATGGAGAAAAGATGAAAGCGCTAAATTCATCTTTGAAAGGACTTAAGGTTTGTCAAGTGCAGCACTGACAACTCTGATCCCACTTCCTCAACAGCAACAGCCCTCATCTCTTGCAAAACTGCCTCTCTGGAAGCTAACTGGGCTGGCTTTCTGTTTTGAAACGTGATGTTAAGATGCTTCTTTCAGCCCAGACAGCATGAGATTGATCTCCAAATTTAAGATTTGGAACCTCTAAGATTAAAAATAGCCCCAGAAAAACTGTTTAAAACTCACAAACCTAAAAATAAATCTTAGATGACAAGGCATTCTCCATGAGTGGGACAGATTCTATTTTCTTTCCCAGGGTTCTCCTCTCTCTCCTCTTTTTCTTCTTTTTGCTACTGTCATCCTAAACCAGGTCATCCCTTAGTACTCTCCAAGTCCTGTATAATCACCTGGCTTAAATTAAATCCTAATCTTTACTTCTGTGGTTTATGTGGTCACTGACTCTCTCCCTAGAATAACAGCTAAAATTCAGCAACCTGCTATTTATTCTTAGTTACCGAATATAATAATTTTTAAAACCTTAGCAATGATAGTGCCTGTACCCACGCTTTATTCTCCCAGGTTTAAAACATTGCTATTTTGGGAAATTATATTCTTCTTGATAGGTGTTCCCTTAAAGTGACTAACCATGGCCAGCTCTGAATCACAGACCCTGACTTGCAACCAGTCTGTCTAAGAAAGTGGTCATCAGGAGATAAGCCGGAACTACAACTATGCTGTCCGTATGGTAACCACCTGCCTCACATGGTGATTTAAATCAATTAAAATTAAATAAAATTATAATTTCAATTCCTCATTTACACTAATCACATTTCAAATATTCAAGAGGTACATGTGGCTTAGCACCTACCACATTGGATGGCACAGATAGAGAACATTTCTATCACTGCAGAAAGTTCTATTGGACAGAAAGTGCTGGTCTATAGTGCTCTCCCCAAGCAATCAATAAGAAGGTGGTTTTTTTTTTTTTTTTTTTTTTTTTTTTTGCATTACGCGGGCCTCTCACTGTTGTGGCCTCTCCCATTGCGGAGCACAGGCTCCGGATGTGCAGGCTCAGCGGCCATGGCTCACGGGCCTAGCCGCTCCACGGCATGTGGGATCCTCCCGGACCGGGGCACGAACCCGTGTCCCCTGCATCAGCAGGCGGACTCTCAACCGCCGTGCCACCAGGGAAGCCCAAGAAGATGGATTTTAAAACCAGACCCAATGCCCCCTGTCCCTGCAAGGCCAGTCTCTGGAATGGCCAGACCTTTTGCTCTTTCAGCTTTGGAGGGCACCAATCCCTTCCTAGCTAGAGGCACTACCATGTCGCAGGCCACTAGGCAGCTGCCCAGCTCCAACCGCTGAATTAGGAAATAGCTGACAGCAAGCCTCATGCATTAAGGCAGTGGTTCTCAAACTTAAGCATGCATCAGAATCACTTGGAAGGCTTCTTAAAACACAGTTTGCTGTGCCTCAACCCAGAGTTTCTGATTCAGTAGTCTGGGGTAGGCCAAGAGTTTACACTTCTAACAAGTTCCCAGGTAATAATTATGCTGCTGGTCCAGGAACCACACTCTAAGAACAAACTGCATTAAGGCAATGAAAACAGGCTAGTCGATTGCCCTGTAACGAAGTCTGCCAGGGCTTCCCTGGTGGCGCAGTGGTTGAGAGTCCGCCTGCTGGACTGAAACCCGTGCACCTAGAGCCCGTGCTCCACAACGAAGAGTTGTGGCTCCACAACAAGAGAAGCCACCGCAATGAGAAGTCTGCGCACCACAACGAAGAGTAGCCCCCGCTCGCCACAACTAGAGAAAGCCCGTGCACGGCAACAAAGACCAAATGCAGCCATAAATAAATAAATAAATTTATATAAAAAAAGAAGTACTGATATATGTTACAACGTGATCAGCATAACCTAGAAAACATTATGCTAAATTTAAAAAGCCAGTCACAAAAGACCATATTTTATTGTACTTTATATAATTCTATTTATATAAAATGTCTATAACAGGCAAAACTATAGAGACAGAAAGTAGACTGAAGATTGCCTAGTGCTTGGAGCAGGTGGAGGGGATAATTGGGAGAGAAATGCTAAATGGTATGGTGTTTCTTTCTGGGGTGATGAAATATTTTAAACTTGATTGTGGTGATGGTTACACAACTCTGGGTACATACTAAAAACTGTACACTTTAAATGGGTGAACTGTATGTTATTAAATTACATTTCAGTACAACTGTTAAAGGACTGCTGGAAAGGAACTCATGTATTCCTTAAGGGGACTTGGTTTTGATCCTCAAAGCAAGGGTCTGGATGGAAATGATTCTTAAACTAAAAGGGTCCTGGTGTCCTAGGAGGGGAAGCAGAAGAAAGAAGAAAAGAGAGAGGAAGTTCGAATATATAGCAAAATATCTTAATTGAGAGAAAGACACAAGAGGTTCTTAGTCTTATAGAACTGGTTCTTTATAAAGATCTAAGACACACGTAGGTTTCTAACACGTTGGATGAGCCAGAAGGAAAGGTAATGAAAATTTGGCGTCATTTGATTTTTAACTTTTACACATTAAAGCTCTATATTAACACATTTTTTTAAATATATAAATGTATTTATTTATTTATTTTTGGCTGTGTTGGGTCTTTGTTGCTGCGCGTGGATCTTCTCCAGTTGTGGTGAGCGGGGGCTACTCTTCGTTGTGGTGCGGGGGGCTCCTCATTGCGGTGGCTTCTCTTGCTGCGGAGCACGGGCTCTAGGCGTGCGGGCTTCAGTAGCTGTGGCACGTGGGCTCAGTAGTTGTGGTGCACGGGCTTTGCTCCGTGGCATGTGGGATCTTCCTGGCCCAGGGCTCGAACCCGTGTCCCCTGCATTGGCAGGTGGATTCTTAACCACTGCGCCACCGGGGAGGCCCATTAACACATATTTTTGACATAGACCCATTTCTGGGAAATTGAGCTAAGGACGAAAACCATTTTTTAGTCATTAGACTTACCACTCGGCTGAAGTAGTCGTCTAAAACTTCCACGAAGTTATGGATGAATTCATAAATTGCCATCTCATTCTGAAATAAAAAAGGAAGGGTGCAGTTAGTTTTATTTTTATTTATTTATTTATTAAAAAATATTTATTTATTTTTTGGCTGCGTTGGGTCTTTGTTGCTGTGTGTGGGCTTTCTGTAGTTGCGGCGAACGGGGGCTACTCTTCATTGTGGTGCGCGGGCTTCTTATTGCGGTGGCTTCTCTTGTTGCGGAGCACGGGCTCTCGGTGCATGGGCTTCAGTAGTTGTGGCATGCAGGCTCAGTAGTTGTGGCTCACGGGCTCTAAAGTGCAGGCTCAGTAGTTGTGGCACTCGGGCTTAGTTGTTCCGTGGCATGTGGGATCTTCCCGGACCAGAGCTCGAACCCGTGTCCCCTACATTGGCAAGTGGATTCTTAACCACTGCGCCACCAGGGAATTCCCGGGTGCAGTTAGTTTTAATATGACCTATTGGGGAAATCAGACATGGAGCTGCCCAGTCAGCAACCAGGTTTTAGAGCATTTGGTAAACAGATAATGTGAGCAAAGCAGCTTCCTATTGACAAATATTCAGAATAATTCTAGGACTTATTTCTTTAAAAGAAGCTTATCAATAGGGGAAATGTAGAAAACCTTAACCTCTAAGAGTTTTTGAAAAGTCCATGATGAATCTAACTGAACTGAAACCAGATTGTGTCTGGTGATTATAGAGTTCTGAGGTTTACTCCCTGACTTCATCACCAACTGGCTGAAGCCTGGTTTTTGTTTTGTTTTGTTTTCCCCCAGGGTCTTCATGTCATCACTTTCCCATCTGTGAAGATGGGGAAACCATCTCAAAGTTTGGTTCATGGATAAAAAAACAATCAACTGAGATTTCAAAGTATTTTAGATCTTAAATACCCTTTCAGGGATTCTATGGCCAAAGGTGCTATTGATCTGGGACTGACCATTTCTGAAAAGGTGAACTATATCTGATGAGATGTAATTACAACACAATCATATTTACAGTTTGCTCTGCCTTCTGAAATGTCAGCCTATGTTTAATGTCACAGTTGTTTGGCCCCTACCCTTGGCTAAGCTGCCCTACTGTGCCACACTGAATGAGGGCAGGAAACTGGTATTGCTTAGGGTCGAGGAAGGCATTCTGTGGTTTTGTGCTTCTCCACAAATTGCTCATCTAATCCAAAAAAAATCCTAGGTTTATCTCTTCCACACAGTTTCCCCAGCCTTGATAAAAACCAATATCCTTCAAGAGTCAAGATAATTGTTATGGAGGTAAGTGGGGAAGAAAATGTCAATTTAAGGAGGAATCAAAATCAGACTGTTGGGCTTCCCTGGTGATGTAGTGGTCGAGAATCCGCCTGCTGATGCAGGGGACAAGGGTTTGAGCTCTGGTCTGGGAAGATCCCACATGCCACGGAGCAACTAGGTCCGTGAGCCACAACTACTGAGCCTGCGCTCTAGGGCCTGTGAGCCACAACTACTGAGCCAACATGCCACAACTACTGAAGCCCGTGCGCCTACAGCCCATACTCCGCAACAAAAGAAGCCACTGCAATGAGAAGCCCACGCACCACAACAAAGAGTAGCCCTTGCTCACTGCAACTAGAGAAAAGCCAGCACGTGTCAGTGAAGACCCAACGCAGCCAAAATTAAATAAATAAATTTATTAAAAAAAAAATCAGACTGTTATTCCTAATTTTCTTGTATTTTCCATAAGCTCTTCTATTATCTTACCTCAGTGTCATTAACTCCGACCACAATGAAGAGAGCTGCATACTGCCGATATATCAGCTTAAAATCCTTATATTCAATGAAAGAGCACTAGACAAAACACAATTAGACATTAATTCCTGTGGTTGACAGGGATTTCTTCAAAATGGCATGCATAATTTCTAGGTTCTGATTTGAGTATCTGTCAACACATTCCTAGAAATATTCAACATTAAGATGTGACACAGTCTTTGCCGGCCGCCTCCTCACAGTACTCAGGGGAATGCTTGGAAGCATCTCTAGTGGGAGGTGGAGAAGTGGTCTTGGAAAAATGTCTGAGTGTTCACATGGGTTCCCACCTGTACTTCTTCTTATTCCTTTGCTTGGCTCTGTGTGGAACTCAGCCAGCAAAGAAAAGGCTACTAAATAATCAGCATTTTAGACTGCCTCCAAAAGTGAAAATAAGCCAACATGATAAAGAAGATTTTCTTCTTTCCATCTCCCCTGGGCTCTTTTGGAAGCAATTAGAGATTCCGTTTGTACTATCTGATAGTCATTCAAGAGCCAAATATACAGAGCATACACACATGCAAAAAAGAAAAAATCTTGATTTCTTTTTGAGAAGAATCAATGTAGGCTCTTTTTATAAATTATTTAAAGATGGCTTTTGTGTGGCAGACACTAGACAAAAATCTCCCACTGTAAATATTGCTTTATAGGAATTAATAACTAGCTTACCATTACTGACTAGTGGAGGAAACAACTCCCTTCCCATTCATCTCTTTCCTAAAGCCATTGTACAAAGGGGGAGAGGAAGGCACTGGGTGGACGGGAATTGGACAGCAGGCTGAAGGTACAGTGTTGCCCTTCCTTTGGATTTTTGGGTGCGCTTGACCAAATGTGACTGAGCAAGAACGGTATGACTTTTTGCACTGGGATATGTTGCTCTATGGTGCTCAGATGTACCTGGGAATGAAGCTGCAAGTTGTTTTGGTTTGGTTTGGTTTGGTTTTTTTTGGCCATGCTACACAGCTTGTGGGATCTTAGCTCCCTAACCAGGGATCGAACCCGCATCCCTGGCAGTGAAAGCACAGAGTCCTAACCACTGGACCGCCAAGGAATTTCCAAAGCTGCAAGTTTTGATTATGGCATTTCTTCCACGGGAAAGCCATTCAACGATCTATATAATGGAGGCATTTGAGGCTTTTATTTGACATTAGGATAAAAGTATTAAGTCCAGGACCATTCTGCAGCTTTTGGTTCATTGTAGAGCCAGTATTATTTCTGTTCAGTCAGATCTTTCAAGGAAACAAAATCTATTTGAAAGAACTGAGGAACATTTTTCAAAGACTCTCAGGAGTTTCTGACATTCAAAAAAAAAGTATCCAAGCACCTTTGTGGATAAAATAAAAATGAAGCTGAGATTGTGTTACTTTGGTACCTGATTATGCTAAAAGCCCAGTGGGTTCCCTTTAAAATCTAAGATAATTTAGAATGCTTCAAAAATATCTAATGGTATGTTCATTTCAAAGCATATATTTCAGAGGGTAACCTATCAGTGAAAACTATGAAACTGTAGAGTGCCTACATTCTGCAGAAAGATTCAAACAGAAATACTTCTGCAGTTTGTTTACCTTTACTTAAAGTATGTGGCTATTAACACAGTCCTTTAATAGTTTTTGTTTTCTTTTGACAACTACATAAAGCAGTGTGTGCCATGGCAGTCCAAAGTAGTAATTCAAAGAGGACTCTGAGATGTTCTGACTGGAAAATCAATCTAGAAGCCAAGGGAAACACAGTTCTAATGCGTAACTTGTGAGCACTGATGTAGCTTAATATTTTATGACTTACCAGTGGTTCCCAGGAGCAGCCTTTCTACATATGCAGTGAAAAAGAGAACTAGCAAAATTAATGGGTGATTTAAATAAGCTTTCTGGATTTGCATTAGTTTGCTCAGTGATTTCCAAGGATTCCAAGTTTAGGGCCTAGACTAAGTAATTCTCCAACTAAAGTCCTTTGTAAAAGTAGACTCAGTTTTTACAATTCCTGTTTACTATTATTTTAACGATTTAATTTAACCTCAATTTTGGCAGAATGGATAGATTTGTTGTTTCATATGAATTTTTTAACTTCAATTTCTCCCATCTATATAATAAGACAAGTTCAAATCAAGTTTGTTTTGTTTTTAAATTACTTGTTCCAGTATTACGTTGGTGGTAAATTTATAAAAATGATAAGCAGAAAAAAACTGCACTCCACATGAGAATCATGTTATTATCCTCCGGCACAAAGTGGGTCTTGACTGTTCTCCTCTATACTGGTCATCTGACCTTCATCTTTTGGCTTAAAGAAAGCCGTCTGCTACAGGCACTCCTAAGAGTTCCAAGGGCTGAATTCATATGAACAAAAAAAAAAGGTATGTCTATTAGCAGGCTTAAATTTGAGCTGCCACTTCCATAGTGCAATAAGACAAATATGCTGACCTAAATATGAACCCAAGACTTTTCCTGATTTTCTTTGCTTTTATTTTCCTTAAGGGGATGTAAAGAGAGCTATGCGGCAGTCTTCATTTCACTTCATTTGTTAATTTTCCCTAATAGCTATTGAAAGAATGTAGTTCAAAGAAAACGATGGCCCCTGCGACTCAGTAATAATAAATTTGCCACTGCTGAGTTGAATGCAGAGATCAAAGAGAATCAGAAACTTACTTGTTCATTGGATCGAGAGAGACAGCTCTTTATGACTTCTGTTTCCAGAAGCGTACGCTTATTAATCTCCACATGTTCATAGTACTTAGAAAGTCGGGTCTGCCCTTGTTTATTCACCATGAGGAAAAATTTTATCATTTTTTTTTTCTGGCCAGTATTTTTCCAAATATAGTTCAAAAGTTATGGCGAGGGGTAGCTGTAACCAGAACCTGAAGAATAAAAGAACAACAGAAAGGCAAGATCAAATTTCTCAAGAATCATATTAAATGTGTTCTGTAGATGAACCAGAAGTAAAACGTCTTCTGATAATATTGGTCTTCACTCCTGTGAACTAAATGAGACTTTAATAAATAACTAAAGATAAATTTTCCTTAGTTATCCTCCAAAACATTTTTGAGTATCTACAGTAGTTCTACTCATATTCATTCAATTGTTTCATCAATCTTGTTGGGCGCCAACTATGTGTCAAGCACCAGAAGGAGAATATGGATGAAGAAGTAATTATTTCTGATCTTCAGATCATGACACCTAGCAAAGGTACTGGATAGGTAAACAAATAACAGCAGTACAGAGTGATGAGTTTAACTGGGACAGGTATATTTCTGTGGTGCACAAAAGGGAGGGACAAGGAGCATCATAGGAAAGTTGGGAATGGCTTCCCAGACAAGGGGCATTTAAGCAAGATCTTGAAGAATGACCCAGAGGGAGAGACTCTGAGGCACAGAAAATAGGGGTATGAAAGCTCTGGGAAGTTCACTTTGGTTGCAGGTCAGGGGGCAAGAAGAATGGTCACAGGAAATTGAGCTGCTCGCATAAGATAAAATGGGCTTTAGAAGTTATGTTAAGGAATATGAAATTTATTCTATGGACAATGGAGACAGGATGTGTAGTGAAGCTCTTCTTTCCTTAGTGTTGAAAGCAGTAGTAACATCAACTATTTGTCGAAGTCCTCGTACAAGGCCCCGTAACAAGTCCTATAAGGTTCTGTACTGAGCAATTTACATACATTATTTAGTTCTCACAATTTTCTGAGGCAGGGACTTCTGTTATCCCCATTTTAAGGACAAGAAAACTGAATTTTACGGATGCTAAGGCACCCAGGATACCTGGATTACTGTATGTCAGGGGTGAGATGCAGGTCAGAGGCCAAGCGCATACACAGATCCATGACACCCCTACTCCTCATTCATGCTTGTGGGTTTATTTCAAACTCAGCTGTATTGAATCCCATGTTTGTTATTCTTATACTTAATATAGTTTTTGAAATAATCAATGCAAAAGCGCACAATATTGACCAATGGCCAATTCTTTCATCATGAGCATCAGAGCTGTCTCAGGCCAATCTTACAAAATCATATTCACATTTTGTAATATCTTTGAAAATCAGTGCAAAAGACCAAGGTTAACAATAGTTCTTAAGCGAAATTTTAAAACTTGGAATAATTTTACAGAATAGTTGCAACAGATGATAATATTTTTATATTATTTTTTGCCTTCCTAGCTCATCTTTTATTTCCTAAACCCTATCAGACAGGCGGTTATCTCATAACAATTCCAAACACTAAGAGCTGGTTAGAGGCAGATCCAGTCTGGCAAAGCCTGGGGCTGCTGTGTTCATTCGGTGTGCAGAACAGGATGTCATCTAGACCAGCTCAGCCGGGGATTTGACAGCTGTGCCACAGGGGGAGGCCTGTGGTCATTCACTCCCTTTTCCAGGAAGATAAACTCACTACTGTAGGTGGCATTGCAACATACTCTGTGTTATTTAATCGTCTGGTGTTAAGTCCTGCTTTTATCCTCCTTACAAATTACTGCCAGTAAAAATTATGGCAGATGACTAATAAATTAAGATTACCATCCTTTCCTTTATTCCCTTTCAGCAAAGTTATTTTAAAACCATCTTTATGAAAGTTAGAAATGACAATCCTATACCCTGGACTCCAACTGCCAGGTAAAAGAAAATATTGTCTCAAAGGTACTCATGGCCAAACCATTGCCTTTAAATGCCCTGGTTGCATTAAGTGGTAAAATGAGATGTAAAATGATCCCACTGAGATGCTACACCAAGGGATCAAATTGGTTTCCACCTTACAAGCACAGCATTCCTTCCCACTGACTTCAAGAGCAAGGATGACAAACAAGGACGTGCTGAACTGATACTCATTAGGACACAAGTCTTGAAAATAGTAGCTGAAGGCATCTAAAGACTTGAATACAGTATTTTTTTTTGCACGCTCATAAACAATTACACGATTTACAACTGTAGGATTACACAGTGGTAATAAAGCAGACAAGCAAAACTGTAAAGTATTTCTATAATAAAATATACAACACCAAAATATACAATGTGGAGACTCAGAGACAGGTACATGTTTGAGAACTGAAGATGAATGACATAAGCACCTATCCTGGTTACTAATTACCAGGGGGGAGGGAGATCAAATAATTATGAAACTGAGGTAGGGCAATAAGAAGGAATATGCTTAGACAAGTGCTGGGAGTGGTCGGGGAGCAGATATGAACTTCCTCTGTTAATATACTCTTTGCATTCAACAACACACGGGCTGGGAAAGATGTCTTGATTGCCAAGAAGTTAGGAGATTCCACACCCAAGAACTTGTGTGAATGTGTGTGAAAAATCAAGGAAGAATAAAAAAGAAACTTTACTGGGGAAGACATTACACAAAGGGTGCTAGGATGCCTAAAGGCCAAGACTAGGGAGGTGGGTAGATTCACAGTAGAATATAAACAGATCAGCGTCCCAGTCCCCTACATGATGTAAACTTAATGCTTAGAGAAAAGACAGACTGGAAAGACTGAAGTAAGTATTGAATTGGGCACAGTTTTCATACTTCTGATGGTGTATTTCTGGGAGTTAGAACTGGAAGAATCTTTATAGGTTGTCATACCCAAAGATGACAAATAGATTTCAACTTGGGTGCCAACTTTGATTAACTGTACTAACTGCATTGAGCACTGTGTTGAGAAGGATTCTGAAGCTGTTTTCAGGTTCAGAGCAAGACGATGTCATGAATAATTAGTAATGTCAGTTGTGGGTTAGGAAGCAGGGTGTGGCAACATATGCACCTTGTATCTGTCATCTCTGATGTGCACTCCATTTTGTAGATGGGAAAACTGGTAATCTGAGATGCAGAGTGAGGTCCTGAATTCTGGTCTCTTGACTCATAATGCTGTCTTTATCACATTGCCTCTGCCTCACTCAGTGTATTAGTGTCATTAATGTCCATTTAAGCTTAATAAGCATCAACTTCAGGTATCTTTGGGAATGATCAACTCAACATTATCTTTTCTAATGCTGCTGCACAATGAATGGAAAATACCAAACAATTCACTGCGTGAAAACAGTAGAGTAGGAAGTTTCTGGAAATGAAAATGTTATTTGATGATGGCTAACATCCTTTCTAGCTCTAAATGCTTTCTATGTACCCCAGAACCATAATATTGTAAAACTCACACACACACACATACACATACACACACACACACACACACACACACACACACTCAGGGAATATCAGACAAAAACTTTGTTTTTGCCCCATGAAAATGACTGAAATAAAATCCCCCAAGTTACAAAGCCAATTTCCACCAAAAACTGTATACTACTCGTAAGGTATAATAGTCAAAAGCATGAACTAGGTAGAGCTTGACTGTTTGGCTCTACTACTTATTAGCCTTGTGATCCTGGGAAGATTACTTAATCTTTCTGTACTCAGTCTGAGGTACAATGGGAATAATATTAGTACTGACCTTCTAGGTTGTGAGGAGTAGTTAGTGTATGTAACATTCTTAAAACAGTGTTTGGCAGTTGGCATGAAGTGAGTGCTATGTAAGTGTTGGCCAATGTCATTACGATAGTATATCACCTCTTCCTCAGACAAGCCTTTCCTGCCTATCCCAATCCCTCTTTCTAACCACAGAAAGTTGGCTGTCTTTTCTTTGAACCCATCACTGTATCTTACAAAACCTGTCACCCTAAATAATCACTATTTGATTACATTCTGAGCTCCCCAACCAGACCAGTGATTTTCACTGTTTTACTGTGATATATTTTACACTGTGATATATTTTACATTGTGACCCAGTATACAGGTACATACATCTCTGAATGGAAGTTCATAAAACAATACTCACCCATACTTTGTGTATTGTACTCCAGTATCTTCTATGACCTTTCATTTTATAAAAAATGCAGTTGTGAGGGGTATGGATTACACAGATGTATGGATTTTTCAAAACTTACCAAATGTAAATTTTATATAAAAAGAAACTAATACTCTGGTTAATGATATACATGCTGAAGTATTGGGGGGAAATGTACTGATGTCTACAATTTACTTTTGGGGGGGGGCGGTGGGCTGTGCTGCCTGGCTTGCAGAATCTCAGTTCCCCAACCAGGGATCAAACCCGGGCCAAGGCAGAGAAAGCCCGGAATCCTAACCACTAGGCCACCAGGGAACTCCCTATAATTTACCTTGAAATGCACCAAAAAAACTAAGATAAATTAATGGATGGGTAGACAGATGGATAGATGGTTAGATATATGATAAAGTAAGTACAGTCGGCCCTCTAGATCTGTGGGTTCCATATCCACAGATTCAACCAACCATGGATTGAACATATTTGGGAAAAAAAAATTCCAATATGTTCCTAAAAGCAAAACTTGAATATGCCGTGCACTGGCGACTATTTACATAGCATTTACATTGTATTAGATATTATAAGTAATTTAGAGTTATTTCTAGATTAAGTTATTTTAAAGTATATGGAAGGATATGCATAGGTTATATGCAAACACTAAGCCATTTTACATAAGGAACTTGAACATGCACCGATTTGGGTATGTGTGGGAACTCTAGAACCAATCCCCCACGGATACTGAGGGACGGATGACTATATAGTAAAAGATTAATGGTAGAATTTAGGTGGTGAGTATATGGGAATTCACTGTGCAATTCTTTTCAACTTTGTAGTATATTTGAAAATCGTCACAACAAAATATTGAGGAAAAATGCTAGTTGTGGACCACTGATATATTTTTTTTAATTCCATAGATTTTATTTTTTAGAATAGTTTTAGATTTACAGAAAAAATTGCAAGGACAGTATAGAGTGTTCTCATATACTCCACACCCAGTTTCCCCTATCATCAACATCTTAGTTAGTATGGTACATATGTTACAATTAATGAATTGATACATTATTATTACCTGAAGTCTATATTTTATTCAGATTTCCTTACATTTCACTGAATGTCCTTTTTCAGTTATAGGATCCCATATTATATTTAATCTTCACATCTCCTTGGAATGCACTTGGCTTTGACAGTTTCTTACACTTTCCTTGTTTTTGATGACCTTGACAGTTTTAAAGAACACTGATCAGGTATTTTATAAAATGTCCTTCTATTGAGATTTGTTTGATGTTTTTCTCATGATTAGACTGGGTATATGGGTTTTGGGGAGGAAAACAACAGAGGTCAAGTGCCATTTTCATCACATCCTATCAAGGGCACATACTACCAACATGACCTATCACTATTGATGTTACCTTGGTCACCTGGCTGAGGTAGTTTTTGTCAGGTTTCTTTACTGTAAAGTTATTCCCTAACCCCATCCCCTGCCCTTTCCATATTGCACTCGTTGGAAGGAATTCATTACGTGCAGCCCACGTTAAGGGGTAGGGATTTTAGTTTGATCTCCTTGAGGTGGGAGTATCTACATAAAATTATTTGAAATTCTATTGCACAGGAGATCTATTCTACCTATTTATTTATTTATTCAACCATTTATTTACATCAGTACTGACCCATGGATATTTTATTTTATACTTTGAGTTATAATCCAATATGACCCAATGATTTTTAATTTCATAATCTGCTAAAGGACTATGACCCAAAATTTGAAAAAGACTATACCAGACAATGAACTTGTGGGTAGGGTCTATATCTTACTTCAGATATTTGCATTGTGCCTAGTATATAGTGAACATCCAATAAATGTTTGTTGAGGGTATTTGCTGATGGTCCAGTGGTTAAGACTCTGAACTTCCATTGCAGGGGGCACAGGTTTGATCCCTGGGCAGGGAATTAAGATCCTGTATGCCGTGCAGCACAGCCAAAATATATTTAAAAATAAATAAATAAATAAAATTGTTGAATGAATGAAAGCTTTTTTTGTTTAGCAATAAATTTTCCTTAAATAAAAATAACAAAAGTATTCAAGGAAAGAAAACATATAAAATACCCTGGTATCCCAACTCCTGCTGCAAATCCTGTTCATCTTACCAAAGACTGAACCAATGTTTTTCAATATGTTTAATGCATATCCTTCTAGACCTTTTCTATACATTTACATGTAAATATTCATGCATGTGTAGCAACTCTATTTTTTAAACATAAATGTGATCAATGAACTCCAAAATGTCAAGAGGCTAGTGTAGTGTCTATTCTCTTCCAGTACCATTAAATGAACCTGGTCCACTCACAAGACCCCGGTTGGATTCTACAAAAGGACACTAAAGGGATGTATTTTTGAATTCATCAAAAGGACATCCTGCTGAAACAATCTAGCTCAGGCTTTCCTGGGTCTTTGTCCCATTGGTCCAGTACCTTGGCTCCCATTCCAGCTCAGGTCTTGGTGCTTAATGAAATGGTTTGGATTTCTACACTCTTGATCTTGATCTTCCACAAGTTGATCTTTGGTATCTGCCCTTTGGCTATAACTCCAAGGGGCTTTGACACCCAGCCCTTGCACTATATAATATTATATAATATCTAACTTACAAAGTGGTGGCAAAGATTAAATGAAGAAATAATACAGTTTTTGTAAAATGTTTAGCACACTGACTTCTTTCATTTCCTCCCTTTATGTGTATTAAATTAGAGGGACTTAACGTAGTGGCCCAGTGGGTAAGAATCCGCCTGCCAATGCAGGGAACACAGGTTTGATCCCTGGTCCAGGAAATTCCCACATGCCACAGAGCAACTAAGACATGTGCCACAACTACTGAGCCTGCGTCCTAGAACCTGTGAGTCACAACTAGTGAGCCCGCATCCAACAGCTAGTGAAGCCCGCGTGCATAGAGCTGGAGTTCCCCAAAGAGAGAAGCCACTGCTATGAGAAGCCTGTGCACTGCAATGGAGAGAAGCCCCCGCTCGCCACAACTAGAGAAAGCCCGTGCACAGCAACGAAGACACAATGCAGCCAAAAATAAATAAAATTTAAAAAATTATTTAAAAAATTACAGAGCAGAAGAAGAACTACAATCCTGCAGCCTGTGGAACAAAAACCACATTCACAGAAAGATAGACAAGATGAAAAGGCAGAAGGCTATGTACCAGATGAAGGAACAAGATAAAACCCCAGAAAAACAACTAAATGAAGTGCAGATAGGCAATCATCCAGAAAAGGAATTCACAATAATGATAGTGAAGATGATCCAGGACCTCGGAAAATGAATGGAGGCAAAGATCAAGAAGGTGCAAGAAATGTTTAACAAAGACCTAAAAGACTTAAAGAACAAACAAACAGAGATGAACAATGCAATAACTGAAATGAAAACTACACTAGAAGGAATCAATAGCAGAATAACTGAGGCAGAAGAACGGAAAAGTGACCTGGAAGACAGAATGGTGGAATTCACTGCTGCAGAACAGAATAAGGAAAAAAGAATGAAAAGAAATAAAGACAGCCTAAGAGGCCTCTGGGACAACGTTAAACACAAAAACATTCGCATTATAGGGGTCCCAGAAAGAGAAGAGAGAGAGAAAGGACCCGAGAAAATATTTGAAGAGAATATAGTCGAAAACTTCCCTAACATGGGAAAGGAAATAGCCACCCAAGTCCAGCAAGCACAGAGAGTCCCATACAGGATAAACCCAAGAAGAAACACGCCGAGACCCATAGTAATCAAACTGGCAAAAATTCAAGACAAAGAAAAATTATTGAAAGCAACAAGGGAAAAATGACAACATACAGGGGAACTCCCATAAAGTTAACAGCTGATTTCTCAGCAGAAACTCTACAAGCCAGAAGGGAGTGGCATGATATACTTAAAGTGATGAAAGGGAAGAACCTACAACCAAGAGTACTCTACCTGGCAAGGATCTCATTCAGATTTGATGGAGAAATCAAAAGCTTTAGAGACAAGCAAAAGCTAAGAGAATTCAGCACCACCAAACCACCTCTACAACAAATGCTAAAGGAACTTCTCTAAGTGGGAAACACAAGAGAAAAAAAAGACCTGCAAAAACAAACCCAAAACGATTAAGAAAATGGTAATAGGAAAAAAAAAAGAAAAAGAAAATGGTAATAGGAACATACATCTCGATAATTACCTTAAACATGAATGGATTAAATGCTCCAACCAAAAGACAAAGGATTGCTGAATGGATACAAAAACAAGACCCATATATATGCTGTATACAAGGGACCCACTACAGACCTAGGGACACATACAGACTGAAAGTGAGGGGATGGAAAAAGATGTTCCATGCAAATGGAAATCAAAACAACGTTGGAGAAGCAATACTCACATCAGATAAAATAGACTTTAAAATAAAGAATGTTACAAGAGACAAGGAAGGACACTACATAATGATCAAGGGATCAATCCAAGAAGAAGACACAACAATTATAAATATATATGCACCCAACATAGGAGCACCTCAATACATAAGGCAACTGCTAACAGCTATAAAGGAGGAAATCGACAGTGACACAATAATAGTGGGGGACTTTTAACACCTCACTTACACCAATGGACAGATGATCCAAACAGAAAATTAACAAGGAAACACAAGCTTTAAATGATATAATAGACCAGATAGATTTATTGATATCTATAGGACATTCCATCCAAAAACAGCAGATTACACTTTCTTCTCAAGTGCGCACGGAACATTCTCCAGGGTAGATCACATCTTCGGTCACAAATCAAGCCTCAGTAAATTTAAGAAAATTGAAATCATATCAAGCATCTTTCCTGACCACAATGCTATGAGATTAGAAATCAATTACAGGGGAAAAAACGTAAAAAACACAAACACATGGAGGCTAAACAATACGGTATTAAATAACCAAGAGATCACTGAAGAAATCAAAGAGGAAATCAAAAACTACCTACAGACAAATGACAATGAAAACACGAAAATCCAAAACCTATGGGATGCAGCAAAAGCAGTTCTAAGAGGGAAGTTTATAGCTATACAAGCCTACCGCAAGAAACAAGAAAAATCTCAAATAAACAATCTAAACTTACACCTAAAGGAACTAGGAAAAGAAGAACAAACAAACCCCAAAGCTGGCAGAAGGAAAGAAATCATAAAGATCCGAGCAGAAATAAATGAAATAGAAACAAAGAAAACAATAGCAAAGATCAATAAAACTAAAAGCTGGTTCTCTGAGAAGATAAACAAAATTGATAAACCATTAGCCAGACCCATCAAGAAAAAAAGGGAAAGGACTCAAATCAATAAAATTAGAAATGAAAAAGGAGAAGTTACAACAGACACCGCAGAAATACAAAGCATCCTAAGAGACTACTACAAGCAACTCTATGCTATTAAAATGGACAACCTGGAAGAAATGGACAAATTCTTAGAAAGGTATAACCTCCCAAGACTGAACCAGAAATTAATAGAAAATATGAACAGACCAATCACAAGTAATGAAATTGAAACTGTGATTAAAAATCTTCCAACAAACAAAAGTCCAGGACCAGATGGCTTCACAGGCAAATTCTATCAAACATTTAGAGAAGAGCTAACACCTATCCTTCTCAAACTCTTCCAAAATATAGCAGAGGAAGGAACACTCCCAAACTCATTCTACAAGGCCACCATCACCCTGATACCAAAACCAGACAAAGATACTACAAAAAAAGAAAATTACAGACCAATATCACTGATGAATATAGATGCAAAAATCCTCAACAAAATACTATCAAACAGAATCCAACAACACATTAAAAGGATCATACACCATGATCAAGTAGGATTTATCCCAGGGATGCAAGGATTCTTCAATATACGCACATCAATCAATGTGATACACCACGTTACCAAATTGAAGAAAAAAAACCATATGATCATCTCAATAGATGCAGAAAGAGCTTTTGACAAAATTCAACATTGATTTATGATAAAAACTCTCCAGAAAGTGGGCATAAAGGGAACCTACCTCAACAAAATAAAGGCCATATACGACAAACCCACAGCCAACATTCTCAATGGTGAGAAACTGAAAGCATTTCCTCTAAGATCAGGAACAAGACAAGGATGTCTACTCTCACCACTATTATTCAACATAGTTTTGGAAGTCCTAGCCACGACAATCAGAGAAGAAAAAGAAATAAAAGGAATAAAAATTGGAAAAGAAGTAGTAAAACTGTCACTGGTGCAGATGACATGATACTATACATAGAGAATCCTAAAGATGCCACCAGAAAACTACTAGAGCTAATCAATGAGTTTGGTAAAGTTTCAGGATACAAAATTAATGCACAGAAATCTCTTGCATTCCTATAAACTAAGCAGGAAAAATCTGAAAGAGAAATTAAGGAAACACTCCCATTTCCCATTCCAACAAAAAGAATAAAATACCTAGGAATAAACTTATGTAGGTAGACAAAAGACCTGTATGCAGAAAACTATAAGACACTGATGAAAGAAATTAAAGATGATACCAACAGATGGAGAGATATACCATGTTCTTGGATTGGAAGAATCAATACTGTGAAAATGACTATACTACCCAAGGCAATCTACAGATTCAATGCAATCCCTATCAAATTACCAATGGCACTTTTTACGGAACTAGAACAAAAAATCTTAAAATTTGTATGGAGACACAAAAGACCCAGAATAGACAAAGCAGTCTTGAGGGAAAAAAATGGAGCCGGAGGAATCAGCCTCACTGACTTCAGACTATACTACAAAGCTACGGTAATCAAGACAATATGGTAGTGGCACAAAAACAGAAACACAGATCAGTGGAACAAGATAGAAAGCCCAGAGATAAACCCACACACCTATGGTCAACTAATGACAAAGGAGGCAAGGATATACAATGGAAAAAAGACAGTCTCTTCAATAAGTGGTGCTGGGGAAACTGGACAGCTACATGTAAAAGAATGAAATTAGAACGCTCCCTAACACCATACACAAAAATAAACTCAAAATGGATTAGAGACCTAAATGTAAGACTGGACACTATAAAACTCTTAGAGGAAAGCATAGGAAGAACACTCTTTGACATAAATCACAGCAAGATCTTTTCTGATCCACCTCCTAGAGTAATGGAAATAAAAACAAAACTAAACAAATGGGACCTAATGAAACTTAAAAGCTTTTGCACAGCAAAGGAAACCATAAACAAGATGAAAAGACAACCCTCAAAATGGGAAAAAATATTTGCAAACGAATCAAGAGACAAAGGATTAATCTCCAAAATATATAAACAGCTCATGCAGCTCAATATTAAAGAAACAAACCAACCCAATCTAAAAATGGGTAGAAGACCTAAGTAGGCATTTCTCCAAAGAAGACATACAGATGGCCAAGAAGCACAGGAAAAGCTGCTCAACGTCACTAATTATTAGAGAAATGCAAATCAAAACTACAATGAGGTATCACCTCACACCAGTTACAATGGGCATCATCAGAAAATCTACAAGCAACAAGTGCTGGAGAGGATGTGGAGAAAAGGGAACCCTCTTGTGCTGTTGGTGGGAATGTAAATTGATACAGCCACTATGGAGAACAGTATGGAGGTTCCTTAAAAAACTAAAAATAGAATTACCATATGACCCAGCAATCCCACTACTGGGTATATACCCAGAGAAAACCATAATTCAAAAAGACACATGCACCCCAATGTACATTGCAGCACTATTTACAATAGCCAGGTCATGGAAGCAACCTAAATGCCCATCGACAGATGAATGGATAAAGAAGATGTGGTACATATATACAATGGAATATTACTCAGCCATAAAAAGTAACGAAATTGGGTCATTTGTAGAGACGTGGATGGATCTAGAGATTGTCATACAGAGTGAAGCAACTCAGAAAGAGAAAAACAAATATCGTATATTAACGCATATATGTGGAACCCAGAAAAATGGTACAGATGAACTGGTTTGCAGGACAGAAATTGAGACACAGATGTAGAGAACAAACGTATGGACACCAAGGGGGGAAAGTGGTGGTAAGTGGGGTGGTGTGATGAATTGGGAGATTGGGATTGACATGTATACACTGATGTGTATAAAATTGATGACTAATAAGAACCTGCTGTATAAAAAAATAAATAAAATTTAATTTTAAAAAAACGCACCTAAAAATTAGAAAAATATGCTGATAAGGCTATATAAGGAAACAGATATGTATATGTTATTAGCAATCCCTTAATTTGTTACAAATTTTCTACAATGAAACCTGGTAGAATGTAACAAAAAGAATCATGAAAGTGATTCTACTTTTCAACTCAAGCACTTCAGTCTTGGGAATCTATCCTAAGGTATAATTAAAAATCCACATGCATGAAAACATTTACAGCAACATCATTTACAGTAGTGAAAAATAAATCAAGCCCAGATACTACAAACTGAGAGCCAAGTTAAATGAACACCAACTTGATGTCTTTTAACCATTAAAATAAATATGCAGACTATGAGAATGGGAAAATGTAGATAACATAATGTTAAATCACAAAATCAGAACACCAAATTTATACCCATAATGATTACGTAGAAGGAACATCTGTATAGATAAAGATTAAAAAGACCAGACAGAAATCATGCAAAAACAAGAAATAAAACAAACAACAAAAGGACAAAAAGAAAAAGAGACCAAACAGATGAACCTTGACAAAACTACTAAAGTGAAAGAAGCTAGTCACAAGGATGACATGTTATATGATTCCATGTATATGAAATGCTCAGAATAGGCAAATCTGTAGAGACAGAAAGTAGATAAAGGGTTGCCAGGAGATGGGGGGTTGGAGGGTGAGGTCTAAGAAATGTGGGGTTGTGGTGATGGCTGCACAAATATGTGAATATATAAAAGCCATTGAATTGTATACTTTAAATGGGTGGTTTTTATGGTATGTGAATTATATCACAATAAAGCTTTTAAAAAGAGACTGACAGACGAGACAACCTGGAAGAGCTCCTAACAGCCAAAGCTAGAAAGATGTGAACAACAAATAACATAGTTCTGGATTATAACCCAAAGTATAAAATAAGTACACATGAGTACATACTGATTTAAATACATGATGGAATAAATAAATGGGACAGAAGAGTATCAAACATATATGCTGATACTCTCTCCTCCAGGAGGTAGAGATTAATTCTCCCCTTCCATCTGAGGGTTAGCTGAACCTAGTGGCTCACTTCCAAAGAACAGAAGATGGGAATGGAAAATAGTAACTTTATAGTAGAAAACCTGGCACACACCACCTTAGCCAAGTGATGAAGGCTAAATCATCACGATGTCATGTTCCACCCCTGCCACCATATGACATGATAAGAGTACTTCACCTCTGTGGTATTCTTCCCCAAACCCATAATCCCATTCTAATCATGAGAAAATACATTACACAAACCCACATTAAAGGATATTCTAAAAAATATCTGAGGCTTCCCTGGTGGCGCAGTGGTTGAGAGTCCGCCTGCCGATGCAGGGGACATGGGTTCGTGCCCTGGTCCGGGAAGATCCCACATGCCGCGGAGCGGCTAGGCCCGTGAGCCATGGCCGCTGAGCCTGCGCGTCCGGAGCCTGTGCTCCGCAACGGGAGAGGCCACAACAGTGAGAGGCCCGCGTACCGCAAAAAAAAAAAAAAAAAAAAAAATCTGAGCTGTACTCCCTGAAACGTGAAAAACAAGGAAAGCATGAGAACCTATCTCAGGTCAGAGAAGATTTAAGGAGATAATAATGACTACATGCAGTGTGGTATCCTGCAGGGGCTCACAGAACAGAAAAGGATATTAATGAAAAACTGGTGAATAGTCTAAGTTTAGTTAATAATAATGCTACCCAAGTTGTTTTTTTAGATTTGACAAATGTACCATGGTAATGCGAGAAGATAACATTAGGGGAGATAGGTGAGGGTAGAGATTCTCTGTACTATCTTTGCAACGTTTTTATAAATCTAAAATTATTCCAAATATGGGGAGTTCCCTGGTGGCCTAGTGGTTAGGATTCTAGGCTTTCAATGTCATGGCCTGGGTTCAATCCCTGGTCGGGAAACCGAGATCCTGCAAGCCTCGTGGTGTGGCCAAAAATAAATCAATAAAATAACATAAAATAATTCCAAATAAAAAGTTGACTAAAATAAAAAAGAGACCTACAAGTATTTCTATCAAAGTGAAGAGGGCTTGTTTGCTGGTGTGTATATTTAGTTATATTTGGTTCTATTGCTTAAATATCTTAATTTTTATCAGTATAATATAGATGTTTAGGTATGAGGTTCATTTTTATTAACATTCTCACTGATTATACTTGTCTTTCCTATTTTCTTTTAGCTAAGAGACATGCTAATTTTATTTATCTACTTATTTATTTATTTACTTATGCTGCGCCGTGCAGCATGCGGGATCTAAGTTCCCTAACCAGATCGAACCCGTGCCCCTCAGCATTGGGAGCTCGGAGTCTTAACCACTGGACCGCCAGGGAAGTCCTGAGACACGCTAATTTTAATACGTAAGGTGTGTGTATGTGCATAAATGTGTATGTTGTATAAATGGCTTAGTCTGCCAGTCTGTCAGGCTCTATTCTGACCTAGATAACATCTTGATCTCCCATTCATCTTTCTACCACATATAATCATTTGGGAACCTTCCCTCCTTTTCCTTAGCCCATGGGTTGGCAAACTTTTCCTGAAAAGGGCCAGGTAATATTTTAGGCTTTGAGGGCCATGTGGCCCCTTTCACAACTACTCAATCAGTCTGCCACTGCAGGATGAAAGTAGCCACACATGATGTAAATAATATGTAAAGAAATGGGTATAACTGTGTTCCAATAAAACTTTACTTATAAAAATAGTCAGCAACTGGATTTCATCTGCAGGCTGTCATTTGCTCTACTCTAGACCAGTGCTCATCAAACTTAATGAGCACATAAATCATTTGGGGAGCATATTAAAATACAGAATCTGATTCAGTATGTCTGGGGCAGGGACCATACTCAGTGCATCAAAGTGTTAAAGACTCATTAAAGTACACACGTACAAGGTCATGAAGTCTGCCTTTCTGCTTATGAAATCATATCAAATAACACCAACTGAGTGCTCACTAGGTACAAGACAGTAAAGGAAGAGAGTAAACAGAAACAAAGGCATTACCGGTAATTTCTTTCACTTGTTCATGGATCTTAATCCCTACTGTGCTGGATAAGAGGGCAATCTGGCTTGACATGTCACCCACAGATCCTCAGGTTCATCCAGTTGATTTGGCTGGCTTGGGTGGCAGCCCCATCCCTCATGGCCCCAGGTAGTCTCTCTCAAAGTTGTACATATATTGGAATACAGTGACATTTCCAAGAAGCAGAGGATCATTCTTTTGCCAAGGATTTACCAGTAGCTGACGAGAATATTTCACTTCACCTCAAGAAATTACAACAATGCATTTAGACCCTTATGTCACACCATATACAAAAATTAACTCAAAATAGATCATAGACCTAACTGTAAGAGGTAAAACTATAAAACTTTTAGAAGAAACAGATTTAAGACCAAATGCATAATCCATAACAGAAAAAAATTTTTTGACGCACTGGATTTTATCAGATTGAAAAATTTATACTTTAAAAGATACCATTAAGAAAATGAAAAGGCACAGACTGGGAGAAATTATTTGCAAATCATATATCTGATAAAGGACTTGTATCTAGAATATATAAAAGACTTTTAATAGAAAGACATGCATCACAATTAAAAAATAAACAAAGAGGACCTACTGTATAACATAGGGAATTATATTCAATATCTTGTAATAACCTATAATGGAAAAGAATCTGAAAAAGAATATATATAGGGACTTCCCTGGTGGTCCAGTGGTTAAGAATCCGTCTTGCAATGCAGATTCGATCCCTGTTCCATCCCTGGTCGGGGAACTAAGATCCCAGATGCCTCGGGGCAACTAAGCCCGCGAGCTGCAACTACTGAGCCCACAAGCCACAACTAGACAGAAGTCCGTGCACCACGATGAAAGATCCCGCATGCCACAACTAAGGCCCAATGGAGCCAAAAATAAATAAATTAAAAAAAAAGAATACACACAAACACACACCAGAAACATTGCTGTACACCTGAAACACTGTAAATCAACTATACTTCAATAGAAAAAAGAACAATGGATCTGAAAATACATTTGAACAAACAGGATATATGAATGGCTAATAAGCACATGAAAAGATGTTCAACATCATTAAACCTTAGGAAAATGCAAATTAAAACTATAACAAGATACCACTTCACACCCACTTGAATAGTTATAACAAAAAATGCAGAAAATAACACATACTGGCCAGGAACCCTTATATGGTACTGGTGGAAATGTAAATGTTACAGTCACTTTTTTTTTTAGTCGAAGTATAGTTGATATACAATATTATATGTTACAGGTGTACAGTATAGTGATTCACAATTTTTAAAGGTTATACTCCATTTATAGTCATAAAACATTGGCTATATTTCCTGTGTTGTACAATATATCCTTGTACCTTATTTTATACATACTAGTTTGTACTTCTGAATCCCCTACCCTTATATTGCCCTGCCCCACTTCCCTCTCCCCACTGGTAACTATATCTGTAAGTCTGTTTCTTTTTTGTTACACTCACTTGTTTGTTGTATTTTTTCAATTCCACATATAAGTAATAACAGAGTATTTGTCTTTCTCTGCCCGACTTATTTCACTTAGCATAATAACCTCTAGGTCCATCCACATTGTCGCAAATGGCAGAGTTTCATTTTTTTTAATAGTTCAGTAATATTCCATTGCATATACATATACCACATCTTCTTTATCCATTCATCTGTTGATAGACACTTAGGTTGCTTCCATATCTTGGCAATCATAAATAATGCTGCTATGAACATTGGGGTGCATGTATCTTTTCTAATTAGTGTTTTTATTTCTTTCAGATATACACCTAGGAGTGGAATTGCTGGGTCATATGGTAGTTTTATATTTCGTTTTTTGAGAACCCTCCATACTGTTTTCCACAGGGATTGCACCAGTTTACATTCTCACCAACACTGTATGAGAATTCCCTTTTCTCCACATCCTTGCCAACATTTGTTATTCGTGCTTTTTTTGATGATAGCCATTCTGACAAGTGCGAAGTGATATCTCATTGTGGTTTTTTTTTTTTTTCCTTTGGTACGCGGGCCTCTCACTGTTGTGGCCTCTCCCGTTGCGGAGCACAGGCTCCAGACGCGTGGGCTCAGCGGCCATGGCTCACGGGCCTGGCTGCTCTGCAGCATGTGGGATTTTCCCGGACCGGGGCATGAACCCATGTCCCCTGCATCGGCAGGCGGACTCGCAACCACTGCACCACCAGGGAAGCCCTCATTGTGGTTTTGAGTTGCATGTCTCTGACAATTAGCAACGTTGAGCATCTTTTTCTTGTTCCTGTTGGCCATCTGTATGTCTTCCATGGAAAAATGTCTTTTCAGGTCTTCAGTGCATTTTTTAATTGGGTTGTGTATTTTTTTTTATTGAGTTGCATGAGCTGTTTATATATTTTGGATATTAACCCCTTATCAGTCATATCAATTGCAAATATTTTCTCCCATTCTGTGGGTTGTCTTTTTGTTTCCTTTGCTGTGCAAAATTTTTAAGTCTAATTAGGTCTCATTTGTTAATTTTTGCTTCTCTTTTCTTTGTTTTAGAAAACAGATTCCAAACAATATAGCTACAATTTATGTCAAAGAGCATTCTGCTCATGTTTTCCTCCAAGAGTTTTATGGTTTCTGGTCTCAGATTTAGGTCTTTAATTCATTTTGGGTTTATTTTTGTATATGGTATTAGACAATGTTCTAATTCAGCAGTCCCAACCTTTTTGGCACCAGGGACTGGTTTTGTGGAAGTCAATTTTTCCACAGATGGGGCAGGGGGCAAAGACATGGTGGTTCAGGCAGTCATGCGAGAGATGGGGAGTGGCAGATGAAGCTTCATTCGCTTGCACGCCACTCATCTCCTGCTGTGCGGCCTGGTTCCTAACAGGCCGTGGACTGGTTCGGGTCCATGGCCCAGGGGTTGGGGACCCCTGTTCTAATTCATTCTTTTACATGTAGTTGTCCAGTTTTCCCAGCACCACTTATTGAGGAGACTGTCTTTTCTCCATTGTACATTCTTGCCTGGTTTGTCATAGATTAATTGACCATAAATGCATGGATTTATTTCTGGGATGTATATTTTGGTCCATTGACCTCTATGTCTGTTTTTGTGCTAGTACCATACTATTCTGATTACTGTAGTTTTATAATATAGTCTGAAGTCAGGAAGTGTGATTCCTCCTGCTCTGTTCTTCTTTCACAAGATTGTTTTGGCAATTCAGGGTCTTTGGTATTTCCATACAAATTTTAAAATTATTTGTTCTAGTTCTGTGAAAAATACCATTGGTATTTTAAAAAAATTATTTTTAATTTCTTTCTTTTTTTTTTGGCTGCGTTGGGTCTTCGTTGCTGTGCATGGGCTTTCTCTAGTTGCGGCGAGCCCATTGGTATTTTTATAGGGATAGCACTGAATCTGTAGATTGCCTTGGGTAGCATGGTCATTTTAACAATATTGCTTCTTCCAATCTAAGAATACAGTATATCTTTATATCTATTTGCGTCATCTTCAATTTCATTCATCAGTGTCTGATAGTTTTCCAAGTACAGGTCTTTTACCTCTTAGGTAGGTTTATTCCTAGGTATTTTATTCTTTTTGATGTGATAAGAACTGGGTCTTCTTTTTTTTTTTTTTTTTGGCCGTGCCACATGGCTTGTGGGATCTTAGTTCCCCGACCAGGGATCGAACCCGCACCCTCAGCAGTGAAAACACGGAGTCCTAACCACTGGACTGCCAGGGAATTTTGATGTGATGATAAATGGGATCGTTTCCTTAATGTCTCCTTCTGATAGTTCATTGTTAGTTTATAGAAATGCAACGGATTTCTGTATATTAATTTTGTATCATGCATAAATGATACAGCCACTTTGGAAAACAATTTGGCAGTTTCTTAAAACGATAAAGATGAACTTACCATATTATCCAGAGATTCTACTTCTAAATATATACCCAAGAGAAATGAAAACATAGGTCCACAAAAATAATTTGTACATGAATGTTCATAAAAGCATTACTCTTAATAGACAAAAAGTAGAAACAAACCATATGTCCACCAGCTAATGAATGGATTAAAATAAATGGGGTGTATCTACCGACAAGGGAAAACTATTCAACAGCAAATGAGAAGAAAACACTGCCACATGCTACAAAATGGATGAACCTTTAAAACATTGTTAAGTGAAAGAAGCCAGATGCAAAATACTATTGCACAATTCTATTAATACAAAATGCCCAGAAAAGGCTAATCTATCGAGATAGAAAGCATATTAGTAGTTACCTAGGGCCAGGAGAGAAAGGTCTGGGGGAAAACGGGGATGGGTTTCTTTTTAGGATGATGAAAATCTGCAAACACTGCATTTATTAGCATGGTAATATTTGCACAATTTCGTAAAGTTACTAAAATAGTACATGTACAAGTATATTATATAAAGTTCAGAGCTACTATAATAAGCATAAAAGGAAGGAATTATACCAAAATGTATTTTGCTTAAATCTGGATGGTAGGATTAGGGGCAATTTTTATTCTCTATCCTTACTTTGCTTTCTTTCCCAAGTTTTAAGAGATGTCTTACTTTTTGTGTTACACACAAAAAAGTTTGTTTAAAAAATGTTGAGCTGGGCTACCCTGGTGGCGCAGTGGTTAAGAATCCACCTGCCAATGCAGGGTACATGGGTCCGAGCCCTGGTCCAGGAAGATCTCATGTGCTATGGAGCAACTAAGCCCGTGTGCCACAACTACTGAGCCTGCGCTCTTAGAGCCCATGTTCCTCAACAAGAGAAGCCACCACAATGAGAAGCCCACACACTACAATTAAGAGTAGCCCCTGCTCGCCACAACTAGAGAAAGCTCACATGCAGCAACAAAGACCCAACACAGCCAAAAATAAATAAAAATAAATTTATTTAAAAAAATGTTGAGCTGCATTATATAGTTTTACAAAATTAGCCAACTGAAAAATAAATGTTTACTTTAATAATGAAGCTATTGTTTCATTTACTGTGGCATTTCTAAATGCCATACTTCTGTAAAATATGTACTCTTTCTCAAAATGGATGTGCTGGACTTCCCTAGTGATGCAGTTGGTTAAGAATCCGCCTGCCAATTCAGGGGACACGGGTTCGATCCCTGGTCTAGGAAGATCCCACATGCCGTGAAGCAACTAAGCCTGTGTGCCACAACTACTGAGCCTGTGCTCTAGAGCCCGAGAGCCAAAACTACTGAACCCTTGTGCTGCAACTACTGAAGCCTGCGCGCCTAGAGCCCGTGCTCCACAACAAGAGAAGCCACCGCAATGAGAAGCCTGCAACAAAGAGTAGCTACCCCTCACAGCAACTAGAGAAAGCCTGAGCACAGCAACGAAGACCCTACACAGCCTAAAAAAATAAAAAATAAATAAGATTTAAAAAAAAAAAAAAAGGATGTGCTGAGAGCATCTAATCAATATGGCCTAACTCAGGAAACATGGAACTAGCAAGTGCTAGATTCTATTTGCCACAGCATGTTGATTCATTCCGTAGGCCTTGAAGTTATTTAGCTATTTCTGAATTTCTCCATCCTTGAGTGAGAGGAAATAATACTGGTCATTAGCAGATTTTCATCTAATTTGGATCACCTCCCTCAGAGTTTGTAATATGTTATACACTCTTTTTTTATACACTAAAACAGTTTGTTTCTTTGCTTGAAAATTTACTGGAATTCTGAGATAATTCAGTTTTCTCATCTGTCAACTGGGAATAAAGACAGCTACTTCACAGACTTTCTGTCAGGACAAAAAGAGGTGAAGGAAATGCAAAGCACTCAATAGAGTCCCCCTTTTCCCTCCTCATTCTCTTCCCCAGTGTAGTTTGCACATTCTTCCCAATGAATTCTTTCTACTGCAGTTCTAAGACTACTGAAATTTGACTTCAACAAACCCATTACCACGTGCTTTTCTTTCCATCCATTTTCCTCGCTGCTCCCTATCTCTCCCTCTCTCTCTAAATCTCTCCTTTATGATTCAGAATACATTTTTTTAGTAGCTTCAGCTGACACTTTTACTTTCTGTTAAATCCCTGGGTCACTCAAGAAATATTTCAACCACATTTGATTAATTTTGAATGTGTGCTATTTTACTTAAATAGTTTTAAAATAATTAAAACATTTAAAATGTTAAATTCCAAACAAATTAGGATTTGCAGGAATCCTGAAGCTAACAGTTTTGCAGAAAAATTACTAAAGTGCTTTGAGAATAAACCTTAATAGTCTGGTCTACCATTTTTCTAGCAGTATATCTGAAAATTTTCTAATGCTTCATGTGATCCTCAGATCTTGATCTAAAGTCATTTTGGTAAATTGATCAAAAAGTCTCATCAGGACTTCCCTGGTGGCCCAATGGTTAAGACTCTGCACTTCCACTGCAGGGGGAAGAGGTTCAATCCCTGGTCGGGGAACTAAGATCCCGAGTGCCATGAAGTGCAGCCAAAAAAATAGAAAGAAAAGTCTCATCAAATTCTGGTTTAAGATATACAATATAAATCCAAGGGACTTCCCTGGTGGTGCAGTGGATAAGTATCCGCGTGCCAATGCAGGGGACACGGGTTCGATCCCTGGTCTGGGAAGATCCCACATGCTGCAGAGCAACTAAGCCCGTGTGCCACAACTACTGAGCCTGCACTGTAGAGCCCACAAGCCACAACTACTGAAGCCCGAGTGCCACAACTACTGAAGCTCGTGTGCCTAGAGCCCGTGCTCTGCAACAAGAGAAGCCACCACAGTGAGAAGCCTGCACACTGCAAAGTAGGCCCAGCTCGCCACAACTAGAGAAAGCCTGCACGCAGCAACAAAGACCCAATGCAGCCAAAAAAATTAAAACTAAGCCTTTAAAAAAGAAAAAAAGAAAAAAATATATATATATAAATCCAAATAAGAATGGTTATTTGTACACCAACATCATTAATCCTTAGGAAAATGCAAATTAAAACCACAAGATACCATTTCACACCCATTTAAAACACATACATAGGGCTTCCCTGGTGGCACAGTGGTTGAGAATCTGCCTGCTAACGCAGGGGACACGGGTTCAAGCCCTGGTCTAGGAGGATCCCACATGCCGCGGAGCAACTAGGCCCATGAGCCACAAGTACTGAGCCTGCACGTCTGGAGCCTGTGCTCCCCAACAAGAGAGGCCGCGATAGAGAGAGGCCCACGCGCCACGATGAAGAGTAGCCCCCACTTGCCACAACTAGAGAAAGCCCTCACACAGAATCGAAGACCCAACACAGCAAAAATAAATTAATTAATTAATAATAAAAAAAAAAGAATACGGTCTTTGAATGCAGAGAATGTGCTTTAAAAAAACAAAAACACAAACACATACATAATAATAGCAGAGACAAGCTGGAAGTTTTACCAAAACGGATGGATGTTGTATTTTTGGAGATGTTCAAGTATCAGACTTTCTATCTTAAATAGGGCGTGGGGTGGGGGGGGGTGAACTGAGGAATTCTTAAGGTCTTTACAGCAGTATGATTGAAACAGGGGAGAAAAGCCATATTTCAAAAACTGAGGATGAGGAGTTTATATACTATAAATAGACCATTACATTGTCTGTCCAAAAGTACTTGTTTTATTTTTATTCGTTAGTCATTTATGTGTGTGTGGAGTGGGGGATGGAGGGATTGAGAATAGACTGTCCATTAGTCATTTGCCAAAGAGGTGCTCACTATCAGATCTGGTGGTGGTTGGAACTGTGCAGTTTAAAGCTACAAAATCTTAAAGGCTGGAGTTCATAGAGTCTGTTCTTATTGTTGTTATCTTACCTTCCACTCTTGGAATAGAAAAGCTGCTTTCAGGTAAGTAACCGGACTCAACCTTCCCTTTACTACACACAACGGAGATAATGACAGGTATCTTTAAAAATAAAAATTTTTCTTCTAAAATTGTATTCTTTTTGGTTTTAATGTCAAGGGTAACTTATTTTGAAATTTAAAATAACATTAAAAAGGGGAACTAAATGTTTACTTTGACAAAACATGGGCATGGGCCATTAGTGAAGAAACACTTCTGGTGGTAAACCTTATTCCAAATTGTTTGGTTAATCAGCCATACAAATTAAATATTTGTGCTTAGCGCCTAAAACTCTTCATCAAAATTTTGGATTAACAAAGACATCTAATATCTTAATTTTAGAGAAGAGGAAGCAGGGACCAAGAGATCTAGGGGTCTTATGGATGGGCTCCTCCCAGGACTTGCTATTGTGATGTTACAATGTGTCAATAAGAAAGAACTCCAGCAGAGAAGTAGGATTACTATGTATTACTTCCCTTTCCTATAAAATGGAGTATCAAGTTACCTCTCAGATTGAAAATACTTCAAACAAAATGTTTTGGATTTTGATAAATTTAACCCTGTATTTCTTTTTTTCTTTAATATTTTATTTATTTAGGCTGTGCTGAGTCTTAGTTACAGTGGCACAAAGGATCTTTTAGTTGTGGCACGTGGGCTTCTTAGTTGTGGCATGCGAACTCTTAGTTGTGGCATGCATGCGGGATCTAGCTCCCCAACCAGGGATTGAATCCAGGCCCTCTGCACTGGGAGTGCATAGTCTTACCCACTGGAACACCAGGGAAGTCTCAACTCTGTATTTCTTAAATTAGGTTTTGTCAATTCTTGTTGGACATCTGATTTCCAGTGAAAACTGTGAAAGACTATGGAGATAGATTATTCTCATATTTTTTCCCTCTTCCGAAGAGTAGTGATCTTCTAATAGCTTTGCACTAGGACTCAAGTGATAAGCCTGTAAGCACTCTTACAGGGTCAAATACAATGTTACAGATTTTTAAATTCAAATCAAACTAAAGGAGTTGAGAATTAAAATTTGATTTGCTAATGGCTCCTATAGTTTTATGTCAAACAAAGAAGAAACAAACAAACAAACCCCAACTGGGATTCAGAGGTATCTCACTTTATACAAAAGTCTATAGACTTCCCTAGTGGTCCAGTGGTTAAGACTCTGCGCTTCCACTGCAGGCGACACGGGTTTGATCCCTGGTTGGAGAACTAAGATCCCACATGCCACGTGGCCAAAAAAAAAAAAAAAAAAGTCTATAGAAGTATAAAGTCTATAAAAAAGTTGACTATAAATTAAAATGCAATACCCAAATTATGGAAAATGTTTCTATAAAACCATCACTCCATAGTTTACCGACAATTAACTTGTTTCAACATTATATGGTCTTTTACTTTAGTGTTCACACTACCTGGGGGAAAAAATTAGTAACCATGTGGAATTTTTCCCAAAAAATGTGTAAGAAAATACTACTACAGGGGGGTGGAATCAAGATGGTGTACTAGGAGGATGCGGAATTTGCATCTCTTCACAATTAGGGCATCTACCAGGCACCGGTGAGGGACCACAGACACCTAAGAGGATGGGAGGAACCCCCAGCAACCAGGTAGGATGAGGGCCGTGGGGGGAGTGAGGGGGAGGAGAAGTGTTGTCGGGATGGGACTGGCACCTCTGAAGGGCAGCTGGGGGAGGGGAAGGGATCCCACGTCCCAAGGGGAAATTGGGGAACCACTGGGAGGGCAGAGGATCAAAAGGGAGAGTGGCCAGGTTTCCCTGCCCACTTGGGCCCCCAGGAACCTGCTGGTAGCCCAGGCCTGATCCTCTGCCCACCTAAGCACCCTCCAGCTGCGCAGGTCCTGAGGGAGTGGGAGGGTGGGAAGGAGGAGCACAAGTAAAGTCCAGACCTATGGGACTGGCCCCCCTGAGGGGGGGCTGCGGGAGGGGAGGAGTTCCTACACACAGTGGAACCCATCTATGGTTACGGGTCCAGCAGCAACCAGAGTGACCCTGGGGCAGACAGTGTGGGAAGGGTGAAAAGGAACGGAAGAGAACGCTGCCAATGCTTTCCCTGTCCACTTAGGCTCTGGGAACCCTTTTGGGCTCCCAGGCCTAATCCTGCGCCCTCGGAGTCTCCCTCCTGACGTGCAGAGCCCAAGCCCCACCCCTACACCTCCACCCAGGGCACTGCCTCCAAACTCCAGAACTCCACACTCCAGAGGCCCTTGTTTTGACATCTGCCTCTCCCCTTCTGTGCAGGTCCTAAGCAGAGGCCCTGCCCCACGCTTGAACATAACCTGCCTAGGCCACACCCCACGCTCAAACGTCACCACCCCCACCTGCCTAGGTCCCACCCCACCCTAAACCCCGCCCCTGCCTAAGTTCCACACCCTGCCTAAACTCCGTCCCCATAGCCAAGGCTTTTTTTTTTCTTTTCTTTTTCCTCTTTTAGATTGCGGTTCTGTTTTATCTTGTTGATTCATTGTTATTGATTCTTTTATACTTTTATTTTTCATAATAAATCTTTTATTTTTCTAATTTTATTTTATTCTTTATACTTTGTTATTCTTCTCTCCTTTTGGCTTGTTCCCAACTCTCCTTTTATTTTTTTCTTTTTCTGTTATGGTTGTATTTTACCTTGTTGCAGTTGTTTCAATGATATTTTATTTTTCCTAATATATTTTTATCTTTCTAATTTTATTTTGTTTAAATTCTTTGATATTGTACTGCTCCTTTCTTTCTTCCTTCCTTCCTTTTTTTTTTGCTGTGCCACAAGGCTTGCGGGATCGTGGCTCCCAGGCTGGAGGTCGGGCCCAAGCTCCTGTGGTAGGAACTCCAAGTCCAAACTGCTGGACTAATAGAGAACCTCAAACCCCAGGGAATATCAATCGGAGTGATGACTCCCATAGGTCCTCACCTCAGCACCAAGACCCAGCTCTATCCAACTGCCTGTAAACTCCAGTGCTGCACATCTCAGGCCAAACAACCAGTGAGGCAGGAAAACAGCACCACCCTTAAAAAAAAAAAAAAAAATGAAACGACAAAAAAAAATGTTACAGATAAAGGAGCAAGGTAAAAACCTACAAGACCAAATAAATGAAGACGAGATAGGCAACCTACCTGAAAAATAACTCAGAGTAATGATACTAAAGATGATCCAAAATCTTGGACACAGAATGGAGAAAATACAAGAAACATGTAACAAGGATCTAGAAGAACTACAGAGCAAACAAACAGTGATGAACAACACAATTATTGAAACTGAAAATACCCTAGAAGGAATCAATAACAGAATAACTGAGGCAGAAGAATGGATAAGTGAGCTGGAAGATAAAATGGTAGCAATAACTGCCAGGGAGCAGAAGAAAGAAAAAAGAATGAGAAGAATTGAGGACAGTCTCAGAGACCTCTGGAACAACATTAAACGCACCAACATTCGAATGATAGGGGTCCCAGAAGAAGAAGAGAAAAAGAAAGGGTCTGAAAAATATTTGAAAAGATTATAGTCAAAAACTTCTCTAACATGGGAAAGGAAAATAGTCAATCAAGTCCAGGAAGCACAGAGAGTCCCATACAGGATAAACCCAAGGAGAAACACACCAAGACACATATTAATCAAACTATCAAAAATTAAATACAAAGAAAAAATATTAAAAGCCACAAGGGAAAAGCAACAAATAACATACAAGGTAGTCTCCACAAGGTTAACAGCTGATCTTTCAGCAGAAATTCTGCAAGCCAGAAGGGAGTGGCAGGACATATTTAAACTGATGAAAGGGAAAAGCCTACAACCAAGATTACTCTACTCAGCAAGGATCTCATTTAGATTCGATGGAGAAATTAAAACCTTTACAGATAAGCAAAAGTTAAAAGAATTCAGCACCACCAAACCAGCTTTACAACACATGCTAAAGGAACTTCTCTAGGCAGGAAACACAAGAGAAGGAAAAGACCTACAAAAACAAACCCCAAAAAATTAAGAAAATGGTAATAGGAACATACATATCGATAATTACCTTAAATGTAAATGGATTAAATGCTCCAACCAAAAGACACAGACTGGCTGAATAGATACAAAAACAAAACCCATCTATATGCTGTCTACAAGAGACCCACTTCAGACCAAGGGACACATACAGACTGAAAATGAGGGGATGGAAAAAGATATTCCATGCAGATGGAAATCAAAAGAAAGCTGGAGTAGCAATTCTCATATCAGACAAAATAGACTTTAAAATAAAGACTATTTATTACAAGAGATAAAGAAGCACACTACATAAGGATCAAGGGAGAAATTCAAGAAGAAGATATAACAATCATAAATATTTATGCACCCAACATAGGAGCACCTCAGTATATAAGGCAAATGCTAAGAGCCATAAAAGGGGAAATTGACAGTAATACAATAATACTAGGGGACTTTAACACCCCACTTTCACCAGTGGACAGATCATCCAAAATGAAAATAAATAAGGAAACAAAAACTTTAAATGACACATTAAACAAGATGGACTTAATTGATATTTACAGGACATTCCATCCAAAAACAGAATACACTTTCTTCTCACGTGCTCATGGAACATTCTTCAGGATAGACCGTACCTTAGGTCACAAATCAAGCCTTGGTAAATTTAAGAAAATTGAAATTGTATCAAGTATCTCTTCTAACCATAACACTATGGGACTAGATATCAATTACAGGAAAAGAACTAAAAAATACAAACACATAAAGGCTAAGCAATATGCTACTTAATAACCAAGAGATCACTGAAGAAATCAAAGAGGAAATCAAAAAATACCTAGAAACAAATGACAATGAAAAGATGACAACCCAAAACCAATGGGATGCAGCAAAAGCAGTTCTAAGAGGGAAGTTTAAAGCAATACAATCCTACCTCAAGAAACAAGAAAAACCTCAAATAAACAACCTAAACTTACACCTAAAGCAATTAGAGAAAGGAGAACAAAAAAACCCCAAAGTTAGCAGGAGGAAAGAAATAATAAAAATCAGATCAGAAATCAATGAAAAAGAAATGAAGGAAACAATAGCAAAGATCTATAAAATTAAAAGCTGGTTCTTTGAGAAGATAAACAAAATTGATAAACCATCAGCCAGACTCATCAAGAAAAAAAGGGAGAAGACTCAAGTCAATAGAATTATAAATGAAAAAGGAGAAGTAACAACTGACATTGCAGAAATACAAAGGACCATGAGAGATTACTACAAGCAACTCTATGCCAATAAAATGGACAACCCAGAAGAAATGAACAAATTCTTAGAAAAGCACAACCTTCCAAGATGGAACCAGGAAGAAACAAAATATAAACAAGACCAATCACAAGCACTGAAATTGAAACTGTGATTAAAAATCTTCCAACAGGGGCTTCCCTGGTGGCGCAGTGGTTGAGAGTCCACCTGCCGATGCAGGGGATACAGGTTCATGCCCCAATCTGGGAAGATCCCACATGCCATGGAGCTGCTGGGCCCATTAGCCATGGCTGCTGAGCCTGTGCGTCCGGAGCCTGTGCTCTGCAACGGGAGAGGCCACAACAGTGAGAGGCCCGCGTACCACAAAAAAAAAAAAAGAACTTCCAACAAACAAAAGCCCAGGACCAGGAGGCTTCACAGGTGAATTCTATCACACATTTACAGAAGAGCTAACACCTATCCTTTTCAAAGTCTTCCAAAATATAGCAGAGGAGGAACACTCCCAAACTCATTCTATGAAGCCACAATCACTCTGATACCAAGACCAGGCAAAGATGTCACAAAAAAGAAAACTGCAGGCCAATATCTCTGATGAACATAGATGCAAAAATCCTCAACAAAATACTAGCAAACAGAATCCAACAGCACATTAAAAGGATCATACACCATGATCAAGTGGGGTTTATCCCAGGAATGCAAGGATTCTTCAGTATATGCAAATCAATCAATGTGATACAGCATATTAACAAATTGAAGGATAAAAACCATATGATAGTCTCAATAGATGCAGAAAAAGCTTTTGACAAAATCAACATCCATTTATGATAAAAACTCTCCAGAAAGTAGGCATAGAGGGAACCTGCCTCAACATAATAAAGGCCATATATGACAAACCCACAGCCAACATCATTCTCAATGGTGACAAACTGAAACCATTTCCACTAACATCAGGAACAAGACAAGGTTGCCCACTCTCACCACTATTTTTCAACATAGATTTGGAAGTTTTAGCCACAGCAATCAGAGAAGAAAAAGAAATAAAAGGAATACAAATCGGAAAAGAAGAAGTAAAACTGTCACTGTTTGCAGATGACATGATACTATACATAGAGAATCCTAAAGATGCTACCAGAAAACACCTAGAGCTAATCAATGAATTTGGTAGAGTAGCAGCAGGATACAAAATTAACGCAGAGAAATCTCTTGCATTCCTATACACTAATGATGAAAAATCTTAAAAAGAAATTAAGGAAACACTGCCATTTACCACTGAAACAAAAAGAATAAAATATCTAGGAATAAACCTACCTAAGGAGACAAAGACCTGTATGCAGAAAACTGTAAGACACTGATGAAAAAAATTAAAGATGATAGAAACAGATGGAGTGATATATCATGCTCTTGGATTGGAAGAACAAACATTGTGAAAATGACTATACTACCCAAAGCAATCTACAGATTCTGTGCAATCCCTATCAAACGCCAATGGCATTTTTCACAGAACTAGAACAAAAAATTTCACAATTTGTATGGAAACACAAAAGACCCCAAATAGCCAAAGCAATCTTGAGAAAGAAAAACAGAGCTGGAGGAATCAGGCTCCCAGACTTCAGACTATACTACAAAGCTACAGTAATCAAGACAGTATGGTACTGGCACAAAATCAGAAATATAGATCAATGGAACAGGATAGAAGGCCCAGAGATAAAACCACACACACGGTCACTTTATCTTTGATAAAGGAGGCAAGCGTATACAATGGAGAAAAGACAGCCTCTTCAATAAGTGGTGCTGGGAAAACTGGACAGCTACATGTAAAAGAATGAAATAAGAACATTCCTTAACACCATACACAAAAGTAAACTCAAAATGGATTGAAGACCTAAATGTAAGGCCAGACACCATAAAACTCTTAGAGAAAACCATAGGCAGAATACTCTATGACATAAATCACAGCAAGATCCTTTTTGACCCACCTCCTAGAGAAATGGAAATAAAAACAAAAATAAACAAATGGGACCTAATGAAACTTAAAAGCTTTTGCACAGCATAGGAAACCATAAACAAGATGAAAAGACAACCCTCAGAATGGGAGAAAATATTTGCAAAGGAAGCAACTGACAAAGGATTAATCTCCAAAATATACAAGCAGCTCATGCAGCTCAATATCAAAAAAACAAACAACCCAATCCAAAAATGGGCAGAAGACCTAAATAGACATTTCTCCAAAGAACATATACAGATTGCCAGCAAACACATGAAAGGATGCTCAACGTCACTAATTATTAGAGAAATGCATATCAAAACTACAATGAGGTATCACCTCACACCAGTCAGAATGGTCATCATCAAAAAATCTACAAACGATAAATGCTGGAGAGGGTGTGGAGAAAAGGGAACCTTCTTGCCCTGTTGGTGGGAATGTAAATTGATACAGCCACTATGGAGAACAGTGTGGAGGTTCCTTAGAAAACTAAAAATAGAACTACCAGATGACCCAGCAATCCCACTACTGGGCATATACCCTGAGAAAACCATAATTCAAAAAGAGTCATGTACCACAATGTTCATTGCAGCACTATTTACAATAGCCAGGACATGGAAGCAACCTAAGTGTCCACTGACAGATGAATGGATAAAGAATATGTAGCACATATATACAATGGAATATTACTCAGCCATAAAAAGAAACAAAGCAGTTATTTGTAGTGAGGTGGATGGACCTAGAGTCTGTCATACAGACTGAAGTAAGTCAGAAAGAGAAAAACAAATACAATATGCTAACACATATATATGGAATCTAAAAAAAAAAAATGGTTCTGATGAACCTAGGGGCAGGACAGGAATAAAGACACAGACGTAGAGAATGGACTTGAGGAGATGGGGAGGGGGAAGGGGAAGCTGGGATGAAGTGAGAGAGTAGCACTGACATATATACACTACCAAATATAAAACAGATAGCTAGTGGGAAGCAGCTGCATAGCACATGGAAATCAGCTTGATGCTTTGCAACCACGTAGAGGCGTGGGATAAGGAAGGTGGGAGGGAGACGCAAGATGGAGGGGATATGGGGATATGCGTTATGCATATAGCTGATTCACTTTGTTATACAGCAGAAACTAACACAAGACTGTAAAGCAATTATAATTATACTCCAATAAAGATGTTAAAAAAAAAAGAAAAGAATACTGTAAAACTACAGTTATATATTGAAATTATTATTTAAGATCTTCCTAATTAAATGAAGCGTGTCTTGAGTTAAAATGAAGCAGTATTAAAAGCTACATTAACATTTTTCAGTCCTGAAGAGATCACTTAGAAAATTATGGCTCCATTTTGCAGATCATTACTTTAAAAGAAACAGTGAAACACAAAAATTACTGTATTAAACCTTAATTTGAGGAGCAGTTTACTCAACCAACAGGATCTATCTTTTTTGTTAGTTACATGGCCACAACTGACTCTAATTCAAATGAGTAATTAACGCTCCTGATATTTGATGGTGGTCATGAAAGAATCCGCTGCTGTAACCTGAGAGGCATTATTCAGCCTTTGTGATAAGATGTCCTAATAACCCAACAAAACAACTCTTGAAGAGAGATAATAACAATAGAAAACACACAGTGCTTACCAAACAGCCAGGCGCTGCTGTTTCGAGCTTTACCTACACTCATTCAATCCCCATAATAGCTTTATGAGTTAGAGACTGTTTTTATCTCCACTTCACAGATATGAAAACTTAGTCACTTGCCAAAGGTCACCAAGTAAAAAGGCAGAGGAAGGACTCAATCATGTTAGCCAGGCTCCAGTGTCTGTGCTCTCACCCACTGCTCTTTACCTCCAGGTTTGCCTCAAGACTCCAGTAATTCAGTGACGGCTGTAATATGACCATGGACGTACAATTTCACTCTCCATTCACTAGAGTAAATCTAGGTCTACCCAGTTTGTACCCTCTGTTCAGAAGCTTTCACTGGCTAATGGCTATATGTGCATATTTTGGCAGGTTTAATCTTGACCCCAGAGTGTATCACAAAAGGTACAATTCTAACAGACTATTTGCTTTCAGTTGATCTCAACAGGGAGCCTAAAGCCCAAGAAGTGGCTTAATCAGATAATGTGAAACTTTAGGACAGAAAAGCTCATACTACTGCATTTATTACAGTGTGTTTAACATTTGTAATCAGACCTAAACTTCCAAAATTCTTATGTCTGACTCGCTCTCTTAGCGAGTTCAGCTAATCTCCCTTTCTACTTCCAATAGATAAAACATACCCAGCAAATGCTGTCCAAGGCAAGTTTTCAGACACGTATCTGAATTTAGTATCATTCTTGTTCCGATCAGGTGTCAGGGTAAACACAGAGCCTTTCAGGTGGACTGCTTGGCTGCCCTTTGCCCAGGAGCACTTTTTGCTTTACTGAATTTCACGGTAAAGTACAGCAACATGTTACAGCTCCTGGCTGAAAATGTAAATAGGAGAGTAAAGTTGTCAGACAAGAGCCTGCCCAACTGTTCCCAGAGGATATTATTCATACTTAAATTTACACTCACTTATATCTCACATCTCTGAATAGCAAAAATGTCACAATTATTTTAGCAGTGATCAAATAAGTTATTTCAATAGCAGGGCTCTAATAAATAAATTTAGGTTAACTAGCAGGCAATTTAAACCTTAAAACGCCAAGAGTGCAGAGAAGCAAGGGAGTGGTGTTAGTAGCAGAGCAGTTTTGGAAGTTCCCGGGATTCCCTTACAAAAAACAGTGAGAGCCACGAGGATGGAAAAAAAGAAAAAACTATACAGTAACATCTTTACCAAAAACCAAGGGAAAAACATCCCCTGGAACTCCAGAACACTAACTACCCTTAGCAACTAGAAAGGGGGAACCACACCTGTGCCAGCAGAAGTGGAGGTTTGAAAATGTGGTCCTGTAAGGGTCAAAAGAGCCAAGGAACCCAGAAATCACCAAGTCATCATCCAAAGGAAGGGCGCCTCCCCCCCCTCCTTGACATGGGAACCCCAGGAGGGAATCTAGGTACTACACTGAGAACTGGGAGGAGATCTGGCAGGATCTCTTTTGCCAATGAGTGCAAGGAAAGGTCCCAATCAGGACCCCGAAGGCTCGGCAACATCCAGTGGAAGCTCTTTAATAGAAAGACAGACTCTGCGCTGAGCAGAAACTGTTGAGAGTAGAGCACGATATATGTGTTAAAAGACAGCTAGCTAGCTAGCTAAGGCTGACAATAGCTAGATCAGGCTGATCAAGTTTAGTACATCACAGTACTAAAACTGAGACAACTAGACATTATGTGCTGCCTGGTGTGATGCAATAGAAAGTACATTGCATCCCCAATGTAGAAATATTTTTACCAAAAAAAATTAAAACCTGAATCAAACCTAGCCTCTAGATCTAACTCCTAGTTTACAGACAATACGGAGGAGAAAGGAATATGCTAAATAATACAATAAAAATGCAACCAGCCAAATGTGGGAAATTCTGCAGGATAAATAACCTCACCTCTTCAACAAATAAATGGCATGACGATGTGGGGGTGAGGGGGGAGACAAATAAAAAAAGACCTAAAGATACAGCAAATAAAGGAAATATATAGATTTTGTTTGGATCCTGATTTGAAATCACCAACTCTTAAAAAAAATTTTTTTTAGATAATTGGGGAAAATTGACGATGGACTAGGGATTATACTGTATAATGGAATTACCACTAATTTTATTGGTGTGATAATGGTATTGTGGTATGTTGAAAATAAAAATGTCCTAATCTGTTAGATACCTAGAGAAGTATATACCAATGAAATAATATGATGTCTGGGATTTACTTTAAATTATTCTGAGAGCCGGCCATGGAAGTGTGAGGAAGGCCACGAATTCCATTTCAAGGTATCTTTGAGCTTGTTGAGTAGACGCCATAAGCAAGGCTCACCCTCCTGAGTTGAAACATGTATGGACAAGAAGTTATCACTGAAATCAAATGGTGGTGGACATGTCCAAGGAATCTTTGGGGACTTGACTCCTTTATGAATCTTTCAATAGATAGATGTGCAGAGACAGCAATTGGTGGGTGACAGAACAATACTGGAATGGCAGTATAAGGGAAAATAGTATCATCATGTTAGAAGCCTTGGAATGAGTATAAACAAAGGTTGTGTTCATCAAAGATATCAATTGCTTCCTCATGTCCCATCTCCAAAGGGCCTGTTTTACTATCATATAAAAAATTGAGCAGTGTACATTTTCATATTAAACTTTCTTGTTAAACTTTTTTAATAGTCAAAAAAAATTCCTCACACAGAAAAAATGGGGAATAGATGAAATAAGAATGGCAAAATCTTGATAACTGTTGAAAATGGCAATTCATTAGACTTTTTTTTCCTACTTTTGAATGACTGAAATCCAAAATAAAAAGTTAAATAAAAATGTCTACAAGAGGGAAGACATATGGGAACATATGTTTATGTATGACTGATTCACTTTGTTATAAAGCAGAAACTAACACACCATTGTAAAGCAATTATACCCCAATAAAGATGTTAAAAAAAAAAAAATGTCTAGGGACTTCCCTGGTGGTCCACTGGTTAAGACTTGGAGCTTCTACTGCAGGGGACATGGGTTCAATCCCTGGTCGGGGAACTGAGATACCACATGCTGTGCGGCCAAAAATAAAAAGTCTTATGCACAACATGATTTACAACATCCGATTACTATATTGAAAGCTATAATACAAAAGGAGCAATAGGAGTTATTTAAAAGTGCTCCAAATAATTCTTTAATCTTTTTTTGTAGGGTAATTGTCAGGTACTTTAGGTTGGTCTATTAATAGACAAAACTAAAGGTTACCGTCTTTAAAAATGTTATCATAGAAAAATAAGGTTTTGTGAATTTTTGCCAAATTTAAAACATTTTCCAAAGGAAACTGTCTTTAGCAGAGATTTCCCAGGCAAGATGTCCATGTCTGGTACCATTCTTCTGAACATTCTCCCCTGCTGCTCCAACAGGAGACAAACCACATTTCCAAGATTGTTAAATTATTACCTAGGAAACTTTTGGCAATTTCCCATTCAGTCACATTTTCCAGTCATTTGGTTCTCATGTTTATAGAGCTGGTTGTTCACTTTTACCCAATGTTCAGGAGGGACTTGGCTCCAGGCAATCCTTTTTTCTTTTTTCCCTTTCAATTTTGACATCTCTATGAGTTAGCTATTATACAGTATTATCACAGCCTATTGCTTTCTGAATCATATTACCCAGGACACAATTCAGGAATGAACTTGGACTAGAATTTTATATAGCATGCACAGTTTCCTGAAGGTCTTGGTGCCTATTTTTCTGTAATCTGTGAAGGTCCTATTCCTTTTCTTTTCCACACAATATACTATTTGAATAGTTCAGGTATCCTGCATATATTTCTATACTTTTCTTAGCCACAAGCAACTGCTTTAATGAAAAGTAGATACCTGATCTTATTATGCTGGTTAAACCACAGTGCAGGTCAAAGCTGCCTCCTTTTCTGTTCCATCTCCATTATACACTTTGCTCGTTTGGTTTTTGAACACATGCCAACTCTTCTCAAAGATATTTCTCTGGGCTCTAATATTCATTTGTTTTCTATATTTATAAATGTAAACACTATGTAGTTTCCCCAAGTGACTGAATCACCCTGAAACTACCTAAAAAATGATTTCAAAAGTGCAAATGATTTGGGGGCCAGAGGTAGTAATATTAAATCCATTGACAGGACAGAAGGAGGCAGAATTGTAAAGGGAGACTTTATTTCTTGTTTCCAAATAAACATGTATACTCACTGATGTAAGAGTAGGAATACTTCCTATTCTACTAAGGGCTGCGGAAGTTACCCAGAACTCTTATCTCAGCTTTCTCTCTTCGTAGAGATAAGAATACTTGTCACAATCTTTTCAGATGATGGAAAAAGATGACTAGTTCAGTGATTATGAACCAGTCTGAGCTCTTTGTTAGTAGGATGACTGTACAATGGAATTACCATTAATTTTATAGGTGTGATAATGGTATAGTGGTATGTTAAAGAAAAAATCTGTTAAAGATGCCTAGAGAAGTATGTACCAATGAAATAATATGATGTCTGGGAAGGAATTCACATAGTTCTCAAAGTCAGGGTCAAAACACTTTGTACATCAGGTATTGCAGTAACTGGGAAGAAGGCATCTGAGTGTTAACCACTCTGATGTATTTAAAAGACTAGAATTCCTTAACATACTTTTGTTGATATAATATATGCACATGAAATGTGACAAGTCTCTTTTTGGTCAGGTGGAATAAAAACACAGGTGTCTAAGATTAGCTAATGGGGAAAAAAAAACCTTAAAATTCTAAACTGATTAAAGATATAAATAGGCAGGCATCCAAACTGAGAGAATCAATGGGAGTGGAGGAGAAATGAACAAGATTGATGAAAGGACAGAACAAACAAGAAGTTTCAAAGGTTGATGCTGAAAAGAGGAAATGACTCAGTCACAGTTTAGGAAGGGAATTCCAGTTAGGTGAGTTGTATGTGAGCCTGGGAAAGCTCATTACCTACAGAGAACAAGATTCTAGGAGCTCCCTGCAGACTGTCCTTGGAGTCATGTACACAAAGCACAACATCAATACTGTAAAAAATAATCTCCCGATAGAGGAGAAAATTTTGGTGTCTTTTACTATTAGTGCTCATGACAGTTCTGGTCATTGAACCTCAAGAGATAATTGGTACAATGGTAGCAAAAACTGGTAAAAAAAAAAGACTGAGGTGAAGGAAAAATATTCATATTAGTCTAGTATGAATTTAAGTTATTCATCAAACATTTATTGGGGATTTCACTGTCCCAGGCACTGGGGGTACAGTTTTCAACAAGAGGGGCATAGGTCCTGCCCCTCTAGGAGGCTACAATCCTGCAGATAAATGACTATGATCTGGGAAGAATATGGTTTAGGATTGCACTGTTGACATTTATAAAACCATGGACAAAGTGAATCCAGACATGTTCAACTGGAATTCTTCAAATAGGGAGTGTAAGAGACAGATCTGGATAAGACTTTGAGGAAGTAAGGGTGCTTGGTGCTAAGTAATTTGCCTAAAACTAGACTGGAAAGTCTGTGAAGGCAGAGATTATATCTGTTTGATTCACAGTGGTTCACCAGCGACTAACAGAGCATCTGAAAAATAGTAGCCAATCCAGAAATTTTTTTAAAAAAAAGTAAATAAGTGAAGCAAATATTTGCAGTACCTGTTATGTGACTGTCTTGCTTTCATAGTGTTTAGTATGAGTGTCACCGAGGAGTACATATATAGACAATTTAAATACAATGTAATAAGTATTAGGAGTTAAGCATGGGATACTATTAGGATACTATACTAAATAATTCACGGATCTGGAAAGCTTCTTGGAGGAAGAAATACTTGAGATGAGTTTTGAAGGAAGAAGGGAAGCAAAGCCAGTTGGATACAGCATGTATTAAATTCTTGTGGAATGAAACAGCATTACACATTTGAGGAACCCAAAATGGTGCTGCAGATTAGCTGGAGAGAATGGGATACCATGATGGTGTGATGGTAAATTAGGCAATAAGGACTTTTATATACTATGCTAAAATTTGGGCTTTATTGTAAGTCTGGTGATCATTAATATATTTTAAGCAGGGAATGATAGGATCAGATCTGACTTTTGAAGATCACTCAGGCATCAGTGGTAGTGGAAGGCGGGGGAACAGTAAAGGTGGGAAGGTTTAAATTAAGACATGTATGAAGATATGGAATAGATATAAAAGATATTACTGAGAAAGGGATTGGATGAGGGGACCAAGTGAAGGAAAGGTACTAGAATGACTGCAAGGCCTCAGGTTTGAATGTGGTGCCACTTAATATGATAGGTAATAGAAGAGCAGAGTTCGGGTTTTTTTGAAGGTGAGTGGGGAGGAAAAAGGATTATAAATCCAGTCTTTACTTGAACTTGACGTACCAGCAGGAAATATTAGTGGGTATGCTCCTCTTCTTTTGATGCCAACGTAAGGGAGATCAGTCACACCCTCTCACAAATTTTTCTTGATGTATATGGGTCTTGAGGCAGTACAGGATTTTTGAACTTTTTACGTGCTCTGAGGCCCCTCGCAAATGAACAAGATTGAATGAGCTGGTTGTATGTTGGTTGCTATGAAATGGAGAAATAGTTCTTAATAATTCTGCGACCTCAGACATCATTTCATATGTAAATAAAACATGGCAGCATGGGTAACAAGTCCAATCCTCTCTCCGTTAAACTATAATAACAGTAAAGCAGACATGATAAAATAAGATGTACTACTTTATCTCTTGGAAATTACACCGAGTGGTCGTGTATATTCCATAGTGAAAATTTTATTGGTAGTAGAGAAGCGAAAAATTTGAATGCAATAAATGTTATATGCGATTTTCCTGCATAGCTGTAATTAATGAATCTTTTTTCCTTATTGTTGTTAAATATCATTTTTGTCCTATTTTTTGACCAAATGGTTATTAGCTACATTAACTTTTAGAAACTTACTAGTTCATTAAGGATGTTTCCGTGCAACCTAAGCACATAAACACACACACTACGGTACTTAAAAGATTAACCTTGTCTTTTATGTGTATATTACATTCACTAAAACAACCCAGGAAAACATTTTTAGCCGTTCATGTAGGGTTTTAAATTGTCTTCACAATGCTCTTATTTTCTATTTCCATCAAAAGATTCTGCTATGAATGACAATATTTGTGAGCTCATTCACTTCTAAAATATCAAATTGTTAGTTTAACCAGTCCCCTCCAGTTTTCTTTCTCCCTCTGCCCACTATCAAGATCTAAAGATTTTCACCTACTCTTCTCCCCCCCAAAAATGAAAACAATCGCTACTGCTCCCCTGTCAAACTCCCCAAACACAACCCACCCCAGAATAGGAAAGACGGGAGGCAAAGCTATACAAGTTGCAACGCGCGACAGGGAGCACAGAATTGGGAGCAAAGCCCAGAGACAGAGAATCAGTCTCCACGTCCGGGACGATCTGGGCTCTTTGCCAAAAGAGAACGTCCCCAAAGCCCCGGGAACTGCCTGGTGCTAGGAAACCAGAGAGAGAGAGAGAGTGACAGGCAGAGAAAGAGGCCCGACCCTCTGGGACTGCCTGAAAACACGCAAGGAATGCAAAAGAAACGTCAGGAATCCGGGACCGGCTGCGGCCGGCCAGAGCGACCAACCAGGTTAAAACCCAGCTCCAAAGGCAGGCGCGCCGCTGAGACCTTTGGGTAGGGAACGGCGCTGGGGACTGACTGAGAGAGGGATACGGATTCCTGGGAAGGCAGAGACCAACTCTCTTCCAAAGATTGGATTCGATGGCCCACCGTCCGGACTCCACCGCCAGAATCCCGCAGCGAGCCTGCGGGGCGGGCCTAGGGGCGGGGCCGAATCTCCTTCCCCGCCTCTAACGGCAAGCCGACTGCGTCCTCAGTACGCCTGCGTAGGGTGAGGCCGGACTCTATTTGGCTAGTAGGCGAGCAGCGGCAGTGGCGTTCTCTACCCGGCATGCTGCGCGGGAGCGGCGGCCCTACGTCTCTCTCCTTCCCAACCCTGCCCCCCTTCCCCCTCCCGCCGCGGCCCCCCCTTCCCCTAAAGTGAGTGAGTGAAACTGGCAGATGGAGGAGGGACTGTAATGGCGGCGGCCGGCAGCTCCCTGCTCTGACCTACGGCAGGCATTCAGCAACAACCCCCTCCCCGCCCCTCTCCCAGCCGGCCTCCGCCCCGCCGCCAGCGCGGGGCCACCCTCCCCGGCCCTTCCCCCAGCGGTCGGCGTCTCGCCCTGCTCCCCGGCCGGGGCCCCACACACAATGGACGAGCTCGCCGGAGGTGGTGGTGGCGGCCCCGGGATGGCGGCCCCTGCACGGCAGCAGCAGGGACCTGGGGGGAACATGAGCCTTTCGCCCGGGGGGAATGGAGCGGCGGGCGGTGGGGGTGCTCCGGCCGCCGAGGGAGCGGGTCCCGCGGCAGGCCCAGAGCTGTCCCGGCCGCAGCAGTACACTATCCCAGGGATCCTGCACTACATCCAGCACGAGTGGGCTCGGTTCGAGATGGAGCGGGCGCACTGGGAGGTGGAGCGGGCCGAACTGCAGGTACCTCGCTGGGGTCGGTGTGCGGGACGGCTGCGGCGGCGGGGTTCCCGACCGGGGGGTGGGGGGGTGGGGCCGGGACTCCCCTCAGTTGGAGCTCGAGGCCTTGGGAGGCCGAGAGAAACCTACCTGTGCGGCTCGAGGGGGCGATGGTCCTGGCGACGGCTCTTCCTCTAGCCCCCCTCCCCCCTTCCCGCAGAAGCTTGTTACCCAGCTCTCACTAGCTGCGCGGTGCGGGCTTCCTTCGGGCAGCCATTTTGGCTTTTAGTATGGCGTCTGCGGGGGCTCCTCCGGAGGCGGCCTGCGCGGGTCTCCGGGGCTTGGGGCCGAGTTCCTCTCTGTGGGAGAGAGTCCGGCGAGGGGCTGTTGGGCACTGAGTTTGCTCTTGTTTGTGCCTCTTGAGATGGAGAACCGGAGGAGAGGGATTGGGACGGGCATTTTACCACCTTTACCCGGATCACCCTCCTTTTCCGATTTGGCATGTCTGCCCCCCTCCCCCGGAGTTGATAACCCTTACTCCTTGACAGCCACGCTTCTTTGCAGGGCTGCTACCGAGCACAATGGCTTGCGGCTGACCTGTGAAGTTTTCATTTCCTACCGCCAACTTTAAGTACCTTCTTACCTGGGATGCTGCCTTATTCACTTAGATTCCTTTGAGTTCTTAGTGATTGACTCATCAACGCTTCTCTGTACTGAATTTTTCTTTTTAGAATACCCTTCGCCGTTCTCCATCCCCTTCTTTACACATAAAAAGCCAAACCAGAATATCTGTGCCGTCTTTATGAAGATTTAATATTAACTTGGAGTAAAGCGTACTTGTCTCACGTTACCAACTCACGCAGGGGAAGCAAAGTTAAATATCCTCAGGATCCTTCATAATTGAGCCGGACTCAGTCTTAAGGTGAAACTTTGCTAGGTCGGTTTACCTAACTTTTGGAAGATTGTTGGTGTTTTAAGGACTTATGTCTTGTATTTCAGAAGGACTACATCTTTTTAAAAGTATTGTTCAACTGTTTTGGGTGTTTGTGTTTATTTTAAAATCACTTTCTAAGGCAAATTTTGGCTTAGAAGAAAAAAGGCATGCATCTAAATAGTGTTGCACCTGTTCTTCAGACTGGTATATATTTAGAATGTAAGTAGTATTGTTCGCTGACATACATGTCATATATGCCTGGGGTGAATGGTTAGGGAAATGCAGTGTTGAAAGAAGGAAGATTGGATTAGCTTAAAAAGGGTGTCCTCAAACAAATATGTATATCGTCAGTTTGATTTTGAACCAGTCGACTTTTATTTGTCTTTACAAAGTTGGGAAAGTTAAACTTTTGAAAAGTAAGAAACATATATTTTGACACTTTACCAAGTCTTGAGAAAGTTAATTATAAATTAACACCTGTTAGTCAATTCATTGTTTTAGTGCTTTGATATACTATTGGGCTCTTAAAAATATAACATTTAAAAAGCTAAAGTCAAAATTGTTTTTTTGTGTGTGTAGTCTGCTTTAAAATATCTGGGATGTATAGAGTTCTATTGATGTACAACTTTTACTACACCATGTGCAAACTTAATATTCGGTGTGAGGCATTTATTTTTAAAAATTGCATTTATTAATGCATTGAGGCTTGGGCTCACTAAATAATATTTCACCAGTCCCTGATACAGTGTTTATAACCTTTGTACTGTTATAGAAAAGCTTGAATTTAAACACTTTTCAAGTTAGCAATTGCATTAGTCATTCATAAGTTTCACTGGTGTAAGTAGCTGAAAAATGTCTTGTGTCTAAATTAGTAAAAAATCTATACAACAGTGAGGTCTATCTATATTGTCTACCCTAGCCCTTGCTTTCCCTTCTAATTCTCTTCTTGACCGAAGTCTTTTAAGGAAGATTCATTTTGCTTGCTTGCTTTCAGTTTATCTACAGTTGGCATATTAGTTCTGATATAGCCATTCTAAACTTTTTTTGTTTGCTGTTTTTTGAAGAAGTTCTGCAGTGTTTCTAGACTCTTAATTTTTTTCCAGGAATTTTTATTATTTCACACTGATTCTTTTGGAATAAAATGTTCATGATTGTGTATTTTTGCTCTGTATATTTCTCTAAAATGTTTTATTGGGCTACTTAGTTATTAGGATTTCAGGTTTGCTTCTGGAATGCTGAATTTGCTTTACACGTCTTCAGTCTTTAGTAAGAATGCTTGTGAGATGCACATTTTAAAATGTATGTGTTGAATAAAAAATTTATTGGGAAAGTTTAAGTGAAGCGTGAATGGATTTAAATTGTAAACTTAAACTTAATTTTAAGAAAGATAACAGAAATAAGAGAAGTTGCATATCGTTATGGTATACATCCTTGGGTACACTGTTCATCTATACATTATTTAAAGTATTCAGTATTAAAACTATTCAATAATGAATACAACGAGGCTAAGGTATACCTCATTTTGATATAAAATTTCAGTGTGGAATTAAATTTCCTGGCTTTGGAAAGGATTTTAAACTGGAAGTTTGCATTATGGTTCTCTTCCCTGTAAAAGGAATTTTGGGTAAAGGTCTTTCTTAGAAGATTGGAACTAAACCAAAGGATGTCTTAACTCTCTTTCATCTTTGTGATGGTTCCTTACCTGGGATTTAGGTAAAGCTTTGTTAATAAGGCTCTAGGACAGTGATTTCTAGAAGAGAGTGCTAGTGGTAATCACTTGTAAAACTATAAAAAGTATGCAGGCCTTTGTCTCATCCTCCAGAGATTTGGATTGATTTGGTCTAGGACTTGGGAAAAAATGGACTGGACTGCTTGTGAGATTTTGGCAGTCACATTAAATAGAAATTATAACTGCCATTTCATCAGCACTACAACCTTATGAGGTAGGTATCATTTCTATTTTACAGATGAGGAAACACAAACAGTTTAAATAACTTTGCCAGCTATAAAGTATTGCAGCTGAGATTTGAACCCAGGTTTATCTGAATCCAAAGGCTTTGTTTGGTCTTATTACCACTCTTGAAACCATTGTGTTGTATTGTTTTTTCGGTATTTTTTGTAGAAATGGAATCTGACTTGTAATTCATTATGTAGCATACACCACTTCAGTACATTTCAAAAAAGTTTTATTGAGCCCCCATGGCATGCCAGGTCTAGTTTATATATATTGCAAATATGTCCTTATATTTTTTTCTGTAGTTAGTGTGTAATAAATGCACTTATGGCATATACAAAATGCTTGTGTGCCAACTATAAAAATATGGCATAGGTAATACATAGAAAATGTAGTCCTGGAGTTAGTATTCTAAAACTACTAATTCTCCAGCAACTGTAAACTTTTTTTTTTTTTTTTTTGCGGTACGCGGGCCTCTCCCTGCTGTGGCCTCTCCTGTTGCAGAGCACAGGCTCTGGACAAGCAGGCTCAGTGGCCATGGCTCACGGGCCTAGCCACTCTGCGGCATGTGGGATCTTCCCTGACCGGGGCACGAACCCGTGTCCCCTGCATTGGCAGGTGGACTCTCAACCACTGCGCCACCAGGAAAGCCCAAGTGTAAACTTTTAATTAGTGTTTGTGTTTGCATACTCTGGCATACAGATTTGTCATAACGTGACAGATATTGCCATCTAAAGATCTTAAGTTAATAGGAGATGTTTCTCTCAGACATAACTTGATTTCTTCATTTTTAATGGGGGGAGGTAATTGTTTCCCTTTTAATCTGTTATTGCCAGGGTTTTCTTAGGGTAGTCTAGAATAATGATTTGCAAATCCGTGTTCCTTTTCTATTACAAGATTTTTATAAATCTACTATGAAATTATAAAAAATAAGAACAGTATAGAGATTTTTCATAAAGGTGTTCCTTTTATTCCGAGAGTTTTAGCCTTCATAAAGACTTGCTGTTATGCAGTTTTCCTTTTTCAAATGGTGGTGGCAGTAGAGTAAAAAAAATTTTATTTGATAGAATTGAGTCCACAATCTTATGTCATATTCTCCCTGTTTCTTTTTTGAAGTCCTTGGAAACAGAAAGTCTAGGGACCCCTAATCTAGATTTCTTTTCTCCATTTACCCCTTGATCCTGCTGTATAGTCTTTTTTTGCTCTCTCTCCTTATACCTATCTAAACACTTTGTAGAACACTTCTTTCTGTTGGTGATTGACCTTCAAATTGCCAAATCTTGAGGCCTTCTTACAGATTATATGCACTTAACCAACACTTTTTGCTTTTGAGAGTTTCTTCCTCAAAATCCTTTTTTTTGGCCTATATTCTGTAATTTCTTATTTTCCCTTTGGTCCACTTATCACTTTTCATATATTTCCTCTCCTTTGGTCTCAGTTATCGTTACTTGGGGTTCTGGTTCTTTTTGTTTTCACTGTAAATTTCGAAATATACTGTGTTTTTTGTTTTTGTTTTTTGCTGTTATTCCGATGCTTCAGTATTTAGTCCTTTAATCCTAAAAAAACCCAATGAGGTGAGCACAATTGGTTTCTTTGGTTGGTGGTGGGTTTTTTTTGTTTGTTTGTTTTGTTTTCTGACACTAGAGTATTGGGGCCCAGAGGTTAAGTAATCTGCCTAAGATCTAAGATCCTATAACTAGGAGTAGCAGAGCTGGGATTTAAACCTAGGCAGACTGACTCTAGAGACCATGTTCTTAGTCACTACTGTATTTTTGACTTTCAGATGTCTCAGACGTATTTCTAACTTCCTGTTTAAATTTTCTACTTCGAATTCAATATATCCATTATTCAGTTCATCTCAAATGCCTGCCTCTTTCCCCCACAAAAGGCACTTAACTTGTTTATTCTCCTTTATTCCCTGTTATTGTTTTTTTTAAAATAAATTTATTTTATTTATTTATTTTTGGCTGTGTTGGGTCTTCGTTGCTGCGTGCAGGCTTTCTCTAGTTGAGGCGAGCAGGGGCTACTCTTTGATGCAGTGCGCAGCCTTCTCACTGCAGTGGCTTCTCTTGTGGTGGAGCACAGGCTCAGGTGTGCAGGCTTCAGTAGTTGTGGCACGCGGGCTCAGCAGTTGTGGTTTGTGGGCTCTAGAGCACAGGTTCAGTAGTTGTGGCCCACAGGCTTAGCTGCTCCGCAGCACGTGGGATCTTCCCAGACCAGGGCTTTAACCCATGTCCCCTACGTTGGCAGGCGGATTCTTAACCACTGTGCTACCAGCGAAGTCCCCCTGTTATTGTTAATGTTTATCATCATCCTTCCCATTGGCAGATGCTAAAGAGATCAATGGGTCCTTCTAAAAATGTTGAGTCTTTGGGTCTTATTGATTCTAGTATGATTATTCAGTGAATATATTTCAGTGTTATTTTGTGCTACATACTGGGTATATAATGATATGTGAAGCAAGGACCTTACTGTTGGTGCAGTACTTGAGAAATAATAAAATGTGATAAATCAGAAATTAACAGGATGCTGAGAAAATAAATGGTGGTGGAAAACCTGTGTAGATAGTGAGCTTTCAGGTAAATAGCTAAGCAATTATTGAGCAGTTCCTATATGCCAAGAATTATTTTAAGTTGTTAATACATATCTTAACGCATTTAATTTTTGTGAAACCCTTAGGAGGATAAGTATACTTTGAGATCTGAAGTGTGACTACCTAACCATAGGTTTTTCAGTGGAAAGGAACAGCATTAAAATAAGTTCTAAAGCAGGAAAGAACTTTGTTGGAAGTGTGAGCTGGACTTTAGTGATTCAGTGGGCTATCTAATATAGATAGCCTCAGTATCCTAAAATATATTTTAATTCCGTGATTATTAATTTTTTGGAAATATAGTCTTCTTTGCATAAAAACTTTGGAGCCTTTTCTAGTTAAAAAACAATTTTTTGGCTTCGAATATACTTGAAGCCTAACCACTGTCCTAAGGAAGTAACACTGATTTAATCTGTGCTTTAAATTTCTTTTCTACAACTGTTTTAGTTCAGCGTGTTCCTCCTGCCTGATTTCTCTGGAGGAATCTTAACGGTTTCCCTCCATACATGCTCCTCTCTTAAGAGTTTATCCTTCATATTGTAAAGGATGTATTATATGATTGTATTACATATACCCTTTAATTTTTATTATGGAGAGTTTTAAACATATTAAAGAATAATATAGCGATCTGTGACCTCCCATAAACTTGTCACTCATCACTCAGTAACAACTCATGACCAATCTTATTTTACTTATACTTCTGTCCACTCCTTCCCTGTCCCAAATTATTTTGAAGCTAATCCCAGAAACATACAATTTCATCCATGAATATTTCAGTATATATCTAAAAGATAAGGACTTTCAAAAGACAACAGTTGTAGTTGCATACCAAATTAAGAAAATGAATAATTCCTTAATTTATTGATATTATCAAATATACGCTGTTTGAATTTCCAGTTTTCTCAGTTATCTTTGAAGAGTTTGTTTGAATCAGGATCTAAATAACACATTGCTTTTGGAACCCCCTCCATCTTTCTTTCCTTTTCTTTGCCATTTTTTGTTGAAGAAATCAGATCTTTGGTCCTATAAAGGTTCCCAGAGTCTGTGTTTTGCTCAGTGCATCTCTGATACAGTTTATCAGATACAGTTTATCTGTTGTCCTGTTTGCTTTCCCTGTAACTTGGTTAGTCGGATACAGGGTCTTGCTACATATTGGTTTATTTTCTTTTTTGGGGTGGTAGTGGGGGACGAGACTACTTCACAGGTGGTGATGAGGTCTTCCATCAGAAGGCACAAAACAGTTCGTTGTCTTTCCTGATGTTAGCAGCTGTTGATGTTAGTGTTTAGGAACATTCATCCATTAGGGCCACCCTTAGTTTTTAAAAAACTTCAGAAATTGAGATATAATTCACGTAACATAAAATTCACCCCTGTAAAGTGTACAGTCATCCCTCAGTATCTGTGGAGTGATTGGTTCCAGGACTCCCCCACCCCGCTCTCCCCTCTATCCCTGGATCTGAAGTCCCTAATATAAAATGGTTTAGTATTTGCGTATAAACCATGCACTTTATTCCGTACACTTTAAATCTTCTCTAGATTACTTATAATACCTAATACAAAGTAAATAGTTGTAAATACAATGTAAATAGTTGCCTGCAGTTGCAAATTTAAGTTTTGGTTTTTGGAACTTCCTGGAATTTTTTTTTCCTGACTGTATTTGATGCACAGTTGGTTAAATCTATGGATGCAGAACCTTGTGGATACAGAAGGTTGACTGTACATTTCTCTGGTTTTTAGTATATTACTGTGTTGTATCGTCATCATCGCTGTCTAATTTGGAAACATTTTCATCACCTACAAATGAACCCAGTTTAACCTCTTAGTAGTTAGTCCCAATTCCCCCTTTTCCTTGGCAATCACTAATTTCTGTCTCTATGATAGAAAGAATAGTCTTTCTATCATAGAATATCAAGAATATTCTGAACATTTCATATAAACGGAATCATACAATATGTGGCTTTTTGTGAATGGCTTTTTTCACTTAAGGTGATGTTTTCAGGGTCCATCCATGTGTAGCATGTAACGGTACTTTATTCCTTACTATGGCCGAATAATATTCTGTTGTATGGATATACTACATTTTGTCCATCAGTTGGTGGATATTTGGGTGTTTCTACTTTTTGGCTATTATGAAAAATGCTGTTATTAACATTTCTGCACAAGTTTTTGTGTGAACATATGTTTTCAATTATCCTAGGTATATACGTAGGAATGGAATTGCCAGGTCATGTTCTACTTTTTCAGGAACCTGCTGAAGTGTTTTCCAAAGTGACTACACCATTTTACTTTCCCACCAGCAATACAGGAGGGTTCCAGGGCCACCGTTACTTTTTTGTCAACTTTGAAATATATTACTAAAAATTTTTTTTTACAAAATACCTTTCCTTTGATTTTTTTTTCCAAGTTGTGTTTTCTCTGTCATAGACTTTATTTTTTAGAGCAGGTTTAGGTTTATAGCAAAATTTAGCTGAAAGTACAGACAATTCCCACATAACTCCTCCCCCATCAAAACCTCCCCCAACATCAATAGCTCCACTACTGTGGTACATTTGTTACAATTAATGAACCAACACTGACCCATTATTATCAACCAAAGTCCGTGGTTTACATTAGGGTTCACTCTCTGTCTTGTATATTCTTTGGGATTTGACAAATATATAATGACAGGCATCCACCTTTATAGTAAATAATGCTTTCACGGCCCTAAATATCCCGTATGCTCCACCTGTTCCTTCCTCCCTCACCCAAACCCATGGCAGCTACTGCTCTTTTTTTTGTTGCTTTGCTTTTTTGTTTTGTTTTTGCTTTTTTGTTTGTTTTTGGCTGCGCTGCATGGCATGTGGGATCCCAGTTCCCCAACCAGGGATTGAACCCGCGCCCCCTGCAGTGGAAGCACGGAACCTCATCCACTGGACCACCAGGGAAGTCCCAACTAGTGCTCTTTTTACTGTCTTCCATAGTTCTGCTTTTTCCAAAATGTCACGTAATTGGAATCATACCGTGCATAGCTTTTTCAGACGGCTTCTTTGACTTGGTAGTGTTCATTTAAGGTTCCTCCTTAAATGTCTTTTTGTGGCTTGATTGATCTTTTTAGTGCTGAATAATATTCCATTGTACATATGTACCACAGTTTATTTGTCCGCTCACCTGTTGAAGGACATCTTCAGTGCTTCCAAGTTTTGGCAATTATGAGTAAATGTCGATGTGCAGGTTTTTGTGTGGATGTATGTTTTCAAGTAATTTAGGAGTTTGAATACTGGATTGTATGATGAGAGTATGTTTAATTTTTTTAAAAAACTGCCGAACAGTTTTCCAGAGTGGCTGTGTACCTTTTTTGCATTCCCACCAGTGGTGATTGACAGTTCTTGTTGCTCTATATTTTGTCAGCATTTGATGTCAGTGTTTTGGATTTTAGCCATTCTAATAGGTGTGTAGTGATATATCGTTTTAATTTGCTATTCCCTAATGACATAACAGTGTTGAGCACTTTATTTGCCATCTGTATGTCTTCTTTGGTGAGGTTCTGTTCAGAGCTTTTGCCCTTTTTAAAATTAAATTCTCTGTATCACCTCCCTCTTGACATTTACTTTGCTTTGGGATGGAATGGTGTTGGGTCTTGTTTCCAGTCATTTATGAGTAATTGTTGGGTAAATGGCAGTCATATTATTACTTAAAACACATATATTTACCTTAAAAAGTACTTTAATGACTTAAAGGAATGAGTAATTATAATATCAACTTGCCTTTAGCTGTCCTTCCAGTGAAGCTACCAAAGGCAATGATTAAATTTATTTTATCTGGAGATACTTGTAAAGTCTCTAACTGTAAGAGGGGGAGATCTGTGGTGGTTCCAAAACCTAGTAACCTGGGATCTTTAATAATACAGATTCCCACATTCTGTCCTTGGTCATTGTGATTCAGTAGTTTGAGGTAGGATCTGTGTTTTTAAAATGTATAGCTGGTGATTCTGATAATCAGCCAGGTTTGGGAACCTGAATGATCAAAGTCTCTTAACGATTTGGTGTCATCCAGCTCTCTATCCCCTTTCCCTTTAACATTGTCATTCCTTCTATTGATACGTTAAACTTGAGCAATATTATCACCCCTTCTCTGCACTCACGATGGCTTGCACTGTGTATGATTACATCGTTGCACTTTTTTATTTTCATTTGCTGCTTTCCAGTAAATTAAAGCTACTTGTTAACAGGAACTTGCTGGTTTTGAATATGCTGCGAATTTTTGTTGGATTCAGTTGAAACACCCTGTGGTGTTTGATTACATAGATGAAAGCATTATATGTCCATAGAAAGAACTATTAATAATAGTACCTGTTAACATTTAATGAGTGCTTTCTGTATGTTTGGAATCATTCTAATTTGTATACCATCCCTAAATCATAGATAACAAGTATTTCCATTTTAGAGAGAAGGAAACATGGGCAAGAGTTTAAATAACTTGTTCAACATAAAACAGTAAATAGGTAGTGAAGCCGCGTGCTGCCGAGTTGCTTTTGTCTGATACCTTATGCCATTTTAAGGTAATACTGGTACCTGGTGTTCATTGGGACCACCTCGGTGGTAAAGAATTGTAAACAAATGAATAGGGTCAGTGTCACAAGATTTAAAAGGCTATATATAAGTGAAGTAATTATAAATGTGTAGTGAAATTTTGGATCATGTTTAGATAGATTTTGTAAAAGAGTTTTAAAAATTCTAATTAAAACATTTTCAGACTCTTAATTTTATTTTTTGAATAGTTAATGCATGGTTCAGAATTAAATCTTGTACTTACCATGAGCCTGTCTACCCTTAGTGTCCTACATTAGTAACCACTTTTATTAGTAGTACCATATGTATCCCTCCAGTGTTTCTTTATGCAAATAGATGTAAGCAAATATGTATGTTGATTTTCTTTCCTTTCTGATACAACAGTTCGTAAACTATATACCTGTTTTTCACTTTGCTTTTTCATTTAACATTTTTTGGAGATTATTCTGAGTCTGTCAGTAGAGAACATTCTCACTTTTATAACAGCTGCATAGTAGTAGTATTCTACTTTGTATACACGCCATAGTTGATTTAATTACTCCACTATTGCTGAATGGTTGTGTTAAAGTTTCAGAAAACATTTGTAACTGTGTTCTTAAATGTGTGAGCAACCAACCAGCCTTCTGCCAAAAATAAACTCTATTATATTGCTTTTTTGTTTTGTAGGATTATAATATTAGCAGTTAACAAAGCATTATACAAATTTGTAATTTTTTTTATTTCATGGCTTGCACTCAAGTCTGAATTAGGGGTCACCAATGTTTTAGCTGTGAAAGCCATTAGTTAACCAGTTTCATTTAAGCTGTAAGTCTGTTACTGAAATCTTGAGGAACAAAGGAGTGAGAAAGACAAAACAAAGAAAAAGATGAAATAGAAAACAAGGGGAGTGGGGTGGATGGGAAGAGGAATAAAGGCAGTGATAGAGAAACAGTGGATGGGTGTGATAATATGCCACCAACAGTTGTCTCACATAATAAAACTATGTCAGAGTGGCCTAAACTAACATTTGTGTTTTTGCTTTTTCCCAGAGCTTTAAAAAGTGGACCAGGGACTTCCCCGGCAGTCCAGTGGTTAAGACTCCATGCTTCCAATGCAGGGGACGTGGGTTCGTTCCCTGGTTGGGGAGCTAAGATCCCACATGCTGCCCGGAGTGGCCAAAAAAAAAAGTGGACCAGACTTCCATAAGCTTATATTTCATAAGTGAGGGTGGGGGTGGGGTCGAGACTCTAGAAAGTATATAATTATGAATCTTTATATTTTGCAGTACGCGGGCCTCTCACTGTTGTGGCCTCTCCCGTTGCGGAGCACAGGCTCCGGGCGCGCAGACTCAGCAGCCATGGCTCACGGGCCCAGCCGCTCCGCGGCATGTGGGATCTTCCTGGACCGGGGCACAAACCCGCGTCCCCTGCATCGGCAGGTGGACTCTCAATCACTGCGCCACCAGGGAAGCCCCATTTTCTTCTTAATATTTAATGTAACTTGTAATTTTAAAAATTGTCTACCCCCCCATGCACACTTTTAAGATTGATTGTAAGCTCTTTGAGAGGAGGGACCTGTCTTTTTGTAAAAATTAATGTATACCCAGTGTGACAGTAAAGGGTCTGGCACATAATAGGTGTTTGCTAAATATTTATTAAATGAGTGAAGTTGCTGAGGATGTTCAATTAAGCTGTTAGATATGAGAAACTGAATTGTAATTTTTGTAGTACCATACGGAAAAAAGCCCACAAGATAGAAATAACACCAGTAGTAAATGACTACTCTTCCCTTATCCCCTCATTTGATATTGGAATGATACCAAACTTTCTGGTTTTTATTATAAGGTATTCAAAATACCTTAGTCCTGTCTCCCCCTTGTGGGAAATAGAGTATAAGAGAGATCACAACTGCAGTTAAAATGAATCTGTGCTTGGGATTAATGCATGGGGGTGGAGGTTACTTCTTCCCCTCAAATAGTAATGAATGATTTTTATGAAGAATATTTGATGACCAGGCAATGCTTATGATAAACTAAAAAGCAGAGTTGCATATTATGTGCTAAATCAGCTATGTTAAAAATTATATTGAACAACCCAGTACAAATGTTTTAAAATACCTTTGTGATTTTGGGGTGATGGGATTATTGGCAACCTTTCTATTTTCCCTATTAAAAAAAAAATAAAAGGCCCAGCAAACATAAAGTAGGTATTTTCTTTTACTGAAATGGATATTTCAGAAATGGAGTGTTTATTTTGTTTTTTTGTTTTATTTATGGCTGTATTGGGTCTTTGTTGCTGCGTGCGGGCTTTCTCTAGTTGAGGCAAGTGAGGGCTACTCTTCGTTGCGGTGCACGGGCTTTCTCTTCGTTGCAGTGCGCGAGCTTCTCATTGCAGCGCCTTCTCTTGTTGCAGAGCACGGGCTCTAGGCCTGCGGGCTTCAGTAGGTGTGGCTTGCGGGCTCTAGAGCGCAAGCTCAGTAGTTGTGGTGCGTGGGCTTAGTTGCTCCACGCCATGTGGGATCTTCCTGGACCGGGGCTCAAAGCCGTGTCCCCTGCATTGGCAGGCAGATTCTTTAACCACGGTGCCACCAGGGAAGCCCCTTGGAGTGTTTCTTTATGTACATATATATAAGAGAGAGGGAGACACAGATGAGCAGACACCGTTGAAAAATACTTTATCATAAAACAACAAGTTGAACTTAGTATTTTTAATGAGTTTATCTTTTCCCCATTTTCTTTTTTAATTGATTTCTTTAAAAATTTACAAATACCATGTTTTACTCATGAAGATTTTTTGATGTTTTAAATTTTTTTGCGGTTGCATTTAGTTGCTTTTATTTATTTTGTAAATTTTTACATTAGTGTGTTTTTTTAACTTTTTTAGTTTATTGCAGTGTTGGGTCTTCATTGCTACGAGTAGGCTTCTCATTGCGGTGGCTTCTCGTTGCGGAGCACGGGCTCTAGGCACACAGGCTTCAGTAGTTGTGGCACATGGGCTCAGTAGTTGTGGCACGCTGGCTTAGTTGTTCTGTGGCATGTGGGATCTTCCCAGACCAGGGCTCGAACCCATGTCCCCTGCGTTGGCAGGCAGATTCTTAACCACTGCGCCACCAGCGAAGCCCTTTACATTACTTTTAATTCTTAGTTATTGTTAAAGTAATGTATGAATATTAAGCTACAGAAATGTCAAAAATAAAGTAGTGCCTTTTTGGTAATCTTAATCTTCTAGGAATAGCACTGCATTTTGGGTGTATATCTTTTCAGAACTTTTTCTGTACAGTAGTCTCCCTTTATCTGCAGGGGATACATTCCAGACCCCCCAGTGGATGCCTGAAACCATGGATATAGTACCTTACCCTATATATGCTGTGACGGTTTATCACACCTCTTACATCTCCATACCATATTTCAGTATAGGTAATAAAGTTAGTTAAATCATTAGCTTTTATGTTATTGTGACCATGTATATAATATTTTTCTGAATCAAGTATAATAATTTATGTATAATATAATTTGTGAGTCAAAAAGTATACTGTGAATACTGTTCCTTTTCTGCACAACTTTTTGTTTTTCTTGGAGTTACTTGCCTCCATTTTTTATTTGTTTATTTTTCTATGTATCTATTGCTGTTTTTCCAAAAGGTGTTAGAAATCTGTCGGGGTTTTCAAACTCAAGCACATCACATCTGTTGTTGGTTCTGCCTCTTGTATGGAGGGATTGGAGTGGGGAGAACTTGACTTCAGAACTGTCATTCTCCTTGCTCTGATCTAGACTTGTTCTTAAGACTTGTTGCAGAGTTATTATTCTGTAACTTCTGTAGTCTTTTCAAAAAGGGAATCCCCTGCACCCCCACCCCACCCCCTTTCTTTTCCCACTGGCTCCCTTTCTGCCTCCTGCCCTGGCATATTTAGTCCTTTGTTTGGCTGAAATATGTTATCTGGTTGTTTCTTGAGAAAAGTTGCATAGGAGGTAAATTTTAGGGACTTGTATCTTTTTTTAAAAAATCTGTATTTTATTTTCACACTTGATTGGTAGTTTGGCTGGAAATAAGTTTCCATCAGCATTTCAAAGACATTTCTCTTGTCTTTGAACTTTCAATGTTGCTTTTGAAGAGTTTGATTATATAAATTTATTTATTTTTGGCTGCATTGGGTCTTCGTTGCTCTGTGTGGGCTTTCTCTAGTTGTGGCAAGCAGGGGCTACTCTTCGTTGTGTTCTCATTGCAGTGGTTTCCCTTGTTGCCGAGCATGGGCTCTAGACGCACAGACTTCAGTAGTTGTGGCACATGGGCTCTAGAGCGCAGGCTCAGTAGTTGTGGCACGTGGGCTCTAGAGCGCAGGCTCAGTAGCTGTGGCACACGGGCTTAGTTGCTCCACAGCATGTGAGATCTTCCCAGACCAGGGCTCTAACCCGTGTCCCCTGCATTGGCAGGTGGATTCTTAACTACTGCGCCACCAGGGAAGCCCGCTGTTCAGTTTCTTGATCCTTTTTTTTTTTTTTGTATGTGATTTGAATTTTTTTCTAGGTATCTTTTGTTTATACTGGTGGTGTTAAATTTTATGAAAATGCATATCGTATCAGGCATTGAGAGAATTCTTTTTCTCCGTAATCCATTATTTCTCAGTAGAGGGCATGGTGGGCATTTAGGTAGTACCATTTTTGTGTTTGACTGTATTGTGCTTATGGGGCTTTGAGCACCCTGGCTCCCAGTACTAAATGCCAGAATAACCCACTAGTTTTGGGGACAACTAAAAATGTCCCCAGACATTTCCAAACACCCCCTTGGGAGAGGCAGTACTAATCTTTTTTGAGAAGGGTTATTGTAGTCCCGAGTCCTTAGGGCACTTTTTTGTTCAGTTGATGATGGACTTACTGATTTAAAATTTTTCTTCTGTTTCCTGATTTTCTCTTTTTGGTCTGTTTTCTGAGATACTTTCTTCAACTATATTTTTCAATCCTGTTATCTTGAATTTGTAAATGTATTTTCCTACTTGAATTTTTAAAAAGAATGGTATTGTTTTTATTTAATATATATATTTGTTGTTGAAGTTTTCTTTCCCTTAATTGTCAGTTTTCTCTGAATTTCTTGTTTTTCTTTTGCTTCCCTTCTTTCTTACCTCATGCTGTCCTAACATATTGGTGACCACTGACTGCCTGTCTGTATTTAAAAGTAAAGTACTGGGGCTTACCTGCTGGCGCAGTGAGAGTCCACCTGCCGATGCAGAGGACACGGGTTCGTGCCCTGGTCCGGGAAGATCCCACATGCCGCGGAGCAGCTGGGCCCGTGAGCCATGGCTGCTGAGCCTGCGCGTCCAGAGCCTGTGCTCTGCAATGGGAGAGGCCACAACAGTGTGAGGCCCGCATACCGCAAAAAAAAGAAAAGAAAAGAAAAAAAAGTAAAGTACTGTAAGGCTAGATGGTAGCTGTGACCCTTTTTGCCGCTTTTCTTAAAACTCATTTTCATTCCATTTTTTCCAGAATGGCCTTCTTCCTAATATTAGTTTTTAAAAGTCATTGACTGGAATTTTAATCTTTAGCCTTTCCACAGGCTTGTTTTCTTAAATCTTTAACTGTTTGTAATTGGTTCTCTCAGTTATTATTCTCTGAGTTCTTGTATAGACTTCTTTCAGTCTCAAATGTCCATCATTGTCATTTTTTCAAATTATATCTATATAGAAATAATTTACTATTCTTGTGTTGCATTTTGTTTAGAGGCTACCTGCAGGATAATATTCTGTCTCTGCTGAACTTTTTGGACTCTAGTTTTCTTCAAGTCTTGTTAGTTCTTTCCAGAATTTTTTATTTCTTAGGTCTTCCATTTGTGGTCACTTTCTCCCTAGATTCTTATTTCCAGTTTACCAGCCTTACATAAATTTTAGCTCCTTGACTTTTCTTCAGTTATTCCTGTAGCCATACTGTATCTTTCTGGTTTGTAGTGTCCTTTAGTTCTGTGCTGTTGTTTTCACTGTTTCTGGTGTCCTTAAATACTAGTTTTTGTAAACCAGGTTCAGTTTTTTTTTTAAGTCCCCTTCTCTAAGCCAATGGTATGTCAGACCTTTAGCTTCTGTTGTGCTGTCTGGTATAAACAAATACATGGCATCTGGTATAAATTTCTTTTTATTTAAATTCAGTCTCTAAAGAAAAAAGTTGTTTTTTTTTCTTTTAAAAGTAACAGTATGTCATTTATACTGCCCTTTAATACATATTAAAATAACTGACTTTACCCCCCAGTTTTTTTTTTTTTAATTTATTTGGTTGTGCCACGTCTTAGTTGTGGCTCACCGGCTCCTTGGTTGTGGCATGCGAACTCTTAGTTGTGGCATGCATTTGGGATCTAGTTCCCTGACCAGGGATTGAACCCGGGCCCCCTGCATTGGGAGCTCAGAGACTTAAACATTGTGCCACCAGGGAAGTCCCTTCCCCCCCCCACCCCAGTTTTTTATTGTGGTAAAATGCACAACAAAATTTACCATCTTAATTTTTTTTTTTTTAATTGTGGTATGCGGGCCTCTCACTGTTGTGGCCTCTCCCATTGCAGAGCACAAGCTCCGGACGCGCAGGCTCAGCGGCAATGGCTCACGGGCCCAGCCGCTCTGCGGCATGTGGGATCTTCCCAGACCGGGGCATGAACCTGTGTCCCCTGCATCGGCAGGTGGACTCTCAACCACTGCACCACCAGGGAAGCCCCATCTTAATTAATTTTAAGTATACACTTTAGTGGTATTAAGTACATTCATATTGTGCAACCATCACCACAGTCCATCTCCAAAACTCTTTTCATGCTATAAAACTGAAATTCTATACATATTAAACAATAACTATCCCCTGTCCCATTAGTCCCTGGTAAGCATCGTTCTACTTTGTGTCTCTGTGAATTTGATTACTCTGGGTACCTCATGTAAGTGAAATAATTCAGTATTTGTCTTTTTGCGACTGGTTTATTTTATTTGCCATTATGTCCTCAAAGTTCATCCATGTTTCAGCGTGTGTCAAAATTTCCTCCCTTTTTAAGGGTGAATAATATTCCATTATATGCATTACCACAGTTTGCTTACCCGTTTGTCAGCTGATGGACAGTTGGGTTGCTTCCACTTTTTAGCTATTGTGAATAATCCTGCTAAAACATGGGTGTACAGATACCTCTTCAAGACTCTGTTTTCACTTCTATTGATATAACTGATTTTTACTTGTTAATAGAATTGATATATCCAGGGGCCAAGGACGGTGCAGCTGCAGCCGAAGCACTGGTGGAGGAGAGCAGAGCATGGCCGCGAGCAAAGGAGGGAGGGAGGGAGGGAAGGAAGGAAGAGAGGGAGGCGGGCAGGCAGGCGGGCGCGGGGGTCGGGGACTGAGGCAGTAGAGGGAGGCGAGAGCCGGGCAGCCGCTTTGCGCTGTGTTTGCTGCGCGGGCTTTTGTGGGGGCAGCCGTGGTGTAGGCCTCCTCGGCCGAGGAGAAGCAGTACCGGCGGTGTAGGTGCTGGCGCCTGGGGGCGGGGGGCTGGGGAGGCGAGAAGGGGGGTCGCTTCGGTGGTTCTCTTGCTCTCGCGCTCTCCTTGCCTTTCTCTGGCTCGGTGGGCTCCTCCCGGCATCTCCCTTGCCTCCTGGGCCCCTATCCCCGCCCCCTGCGGTATGTCTTGATTGCGAGCAGCAGGTTTCCCGGGGCTCCTCAGGATGATGCCGTCCAAGTTTCAGCTGCTGATGATGGTGGCCTTCGCAGTGGCAATGCTTTTCTTGGAGAACCAGATCCAGAAACTGGAGGAGTCCCAGTTGAAGCTAGAAAGGGCTATTGCAAGACATGAAGTTCGAGAGATTGAGCAGCAACATGCGATGGATAGCCCCTAGCAAGATGCAGCTTTAGATGAAGAAGAGGACATGGTGGTCATTTATAACAGAGTCCCCAAAACTGCAAGCACCTCTTTTACCAATATTGCTTATGATCTATGTGTAAAGAATAAATACCATGTTCTTCACATCAACACTACCAACAATAATCCAGTAATGTCACTGCAAGATCAGGTGTGCTTTGTAAAGAATATAACTTCCTGGAAAGAGATGAAACCAGGGTTTTATCATAGGCACCTTTCTGTTTTGGATTTTGCAAAATTTGGTGTGAAGAAGAAGCCAATTTACATTAATGTCATACGGGATCCTATTGAGAGGCTAGTTTCTTACTCTTTCTGAGATTTGGAGACGGTTATAGACTGGGGTTAAGAAGACAAAAACAAGGGGACAAAAAGACCTTTGATGAATGTGTAGCTGAGGGGAGCTCAGACTGTGCTCCAGAGAAGCTCTGGCTTCAAATCCCATTCTTCTGTGACCACAACTCAGAATTTTGGAATGTAGGAAGCAGGTGGGCTATGGATCAAGCCAAATATAACCTAGTTAATGAATAGTTTCTGGTGGGAGTTACTGAAGAGCTTGAAGATTTTATCACGTTATTGGAGGCAGCTTCGCCCTGGTTCTTCAGGGGTGCTACAGAACGCTATCATACAGGAAAGAAATCTCACCTTAGGAAAACCACAGAGAAGAAACTCCCTACTAAACAAACCATTGCAAAACTACAGCAGTCTGACATTTGGAAAATGGAGAAAGAGTTCTATGAGTTGGCACTAAAGCAGTTCCAATTTATCAGAGCCCATGCTGTACAAAAAAAAGATGGAGACCTCTGCATCCTTGCACAGAACTTTTTCTATGAAAAGATTTACCCTAAATCGAACTGAGTACAAGGTGTGGCAGTTAGATTCTTGAACTACAACTTTGACTGTCTTCACCTTAGTTCTCAGCTCCACAACTTGGATTGCTGATGGGTGTATAAGACAGTTTGTATTAAACCGAGTTAGAATACAGACAGTGATGTCAAGGAAGTAGATTCTGGCTGATATGTCAGTGGTCTAGGAAGTTTTAAGTTTCAGCCTTTTTTTTTTTTTCCTGGTTAAATTTTGGTGGGAGTTACAACCTCCTGTTTGGACACAACCTACACATCACCTAAAATAAACACATAGCAGGTCTAATTGAAGGCTAAATACTGAAATACAGTTTCAGAAAAAGTTCTGATACTGTTTTTGATAAAGCGTTTTTTTCAACTAACCATGAATGAAGATGAATCCATTTGCTACTTCCACCTTCATCTGGAGGTTTGCATTATACACCACAACTGGATAGTGTTACTAACTGTTTGGCAGTGTGTACTTTGTTTTTGTGAATCACGTCCCATGAAATTTATTGAAATGTTTGATCAAGTTTGCTAAGAATGTTTCTGCTGTAGTTGGAACTGCCCTTATTTATGTAGGTCATTTTAATTTTCTTTAAAAAATGATTATTAGTGTTAAAAATCAATTTAACCCATTATTAATACTGTAAAAAGAATCGAAGCAGTATTTCTCATTCCTGTCTCTCCAATATCTAAGATTGGGGAAACACGTCAAAGAATGTTGACATTGCCTGAAGTTTTGGTTAAGGCTTCCACACATGAATATCAGAAAAATAAGTTTAGTATTTGTTTCTCAATCCATTATTTGTAAAGGTATAAACTGAGGTATTGGTGAGTCCATATTATAACTTGGTTAGTGAGCTGTGGTATGGGTAGGATTTTCCTACTTCTTCTGTACTTTGTAGACTGTTTTAACTAAGGTGCTTTATAATGTATTTTAAAGCATTGTATTTACAAAAAAAAAGGAAAATGCTGTAAATATTGCATATTTTATGTATTTGGACCAAAAGGTTATAAGTAATTAGACAAAAGTGGTTTTGCACCAGTTTTATTATGTCAGGTAAAACCATCAGACCTACTGTTCTCGTATTTCTCATTTAACTTTACTGTTAAGGTATCACTGAAATGAACTTCAATAACCTTTCAATTTTGATATGCAGTACATTATTCATATTTGGGGGCAGTAGTTATAGTGGAAAGAGTACTGGATGAGGAGTCAGAAAACTTGATTTCTTGTCCTGGCTCTGCCACTTATCAGCTGTGTGATCTCGGGCGAGTCACTTAACCTCTCTCAGCCTCAGTTTCCTCATCCTGATATGAGGATGATAATACCTGCTGTACCTACCTCACAGGGGTGTTGTGAGGATTAAATGAGATGGCATGTGAAAGCACTTTGAAAACTAATGTGCTATATAAATGTAAGGTATCATGGAAACATCTTTAACATATAGTTTCATACCATTCGTTTTTTTAACAAAGAAAAGGTCCACTTAAAAGCTGGTTGAAAAAGTTAATCTGTTTGGCCTCTCACTGTTGTGGCCTCTCCCGTTGCGGAGCGCAGGCTCAGCATTGGCCATGGCTCACGAGCCCAGCCGGTCCGTGGCATGTGGGATCTTCCCAGACCAGGGCATGAACCCGTGTCCCCTGCATTGGCAGGCGGACTCTCAACCACTGCGCCACCAGGGAAGCCCTGAAAAAAGTTAATCTTGATATAAATTTGTGTTTAATAAATATCTTCTCAGCGGAAAAAAAATTGATATATTTTATAAACTCTTCATCTAGTGTGGCACTCTTTTCAAACTGAGTTCTACACATTCATTTCTTTTTACTGATCCTTCTAAAGTGTGAACACTTTTTGTTTTAAGTTATAAGAATGCATGAAATTTTGGTGTACAGTTTTACATGAAATCACATGACTGCTGATTTAAGGCAGCCGTGTCCAATAATATCAGAATTTGATTTAGATACTAATTTCAACAAAAATGTGCAGGGCTAGGTACTCTCTGTAAATCTTCAACACCACCACCTCCCCCTCTGACTCAGCAGGATGTCTTTATCTCCTACTTAACAGAGAAAATAGCAAACCTATCAGATGGGGAGTTCTTTATATTCCTGCTACTAAATCTACAAATTGTACATGTAGACATATATTGGTTTTCTTGGGCCACTCTTAAAATGGGAGACATTTCGTATAAGGCTTATCTCTACTGGTTGTTCATTTATTGGGTGTTTATTGAGCACTCAGTAGCTGTGTGGGGGGCACTGAGGATAAAGCTATAAATAAAGTAAAACTGCCCTCATTAAGGTTAAATTCTAGTGGGTCGAGGAAGAAAATTTTGTTTGTCAGATAGGGATAAGTGCTATAGAGGAAAGAGGATAAGTGAAAGAAAAGTTTGTTAGGTAGGGTTAAGTGCTATAGAGGAAAGAGGATAAGTGAAAGAAAAGTTTGTTAGGTAGGGTTAAGTGCTATAGAGGAAAGGGGATAAGTGAAAGAAAGGTTTGTCAGATGAGGATAAGTGCTATAGAGGAAAGTAAAGCAGAGAGAAGAGTGATAAGGAGTGGATCTGTGTGTAAGAGATTACTATTTCAAAGGTTCCTTGGGGAAGACGTCACTGCTGAGATTAGGTACCTTTGTTTCTCCCTTCCTTCTTAACTGCTTTCTTTTGTATTAAACAGATATCTTTTAACGTACCATTTTAATTTCCTTGTTGTTCTTTTACTGTATTTTTTTTAAAGATTTATTTATTTTTTAAATTTTGGCTGCGTTGGGTCTTAGTTGTGGCACATGGGATCTTCGTTGAGGCATGCAGGATCTTTCATTGTGGTGCGCGGGCTTCTCTCATTGTGGCGTGTGGGTTTTCTTTTCTCTAGTTGTGGCTTGCAGGTTCCAGGGCATGTGGGCTCTGTAGTTGTGGCACACGGGTTCCAGAGCATGTTGGTTCTGTGGTTTGCGGCACTTGGGCTCTAGTTGAGGTGCGCCAGCTCAATAGTTGTGGCTCACGGGCTTAGTTGCCCCCTGGAATGTGGGATCTTGGTTCCCTGACCAGGGATCCAACCCACGTCCTCTGCATTGCAAGGCACATTCTTTATCACTGGACCACTGGGGAAGTCCCCTTTTACTGTGTTTTTGTTGTTATTTTCTTAGTCATGGTTCTGGGGGTTGTCATTACCATTTTATCTAGTTTGAATACCAATTCAATTACAATAGCATATAAAAACTTTTTTCTATAAAGCTCCATTCCCTTCCCTCTCCTTTGTGTTGTTATCCTGCAAGTTTCATCTTTATCCATTGTATACTTACCAACCATCTTTCTAATTATTGCTTGATGTTTTTGGTTTTAAATAAGATAGGAAAAAAAGAGAAAAACAAATACATGTATACTGTTTTTAATAGTTACCTATGAAGTTACTTGTACTGGTGCTCTGTATTTTTCATATGGATTTGAATTACTGTTTAGTGTTATTTCATTTCAGCTGAAGTGCTCCTCTTAGTATTTCTTTTAGGGCAAGTCTACTAGTAACAGCTTACTCAGTTTTGTTGATCAGGAATGTCTCCTGCAATTCTGAAGGATAGTCTTGTTGGATATGGAATTACTGGTTGACAGTCTTTTTTTTCCACACCACTTTGAGCATATCATCCCATTGCCTCCATGGTTTCTGATGAGAAATCAGCTGTTGGTCTTGAAAGGATCCTTTATTTGTGATGAGTCGCTTTTTTCTCTTTTTTGTTAGCTTTCAACAGTTAATGTGTGTCAGTGTGGGATGCCTTTGAGTTTATCCTCCTGAAGTTTTTTGAGCCTCTTGGATGTGTAGATTAATGTGTTTTTCAAATTTAGGAAATTTTTGGCCTTAATTTCTTCAAATACTCTATCCTTTTCTCTGTCTCTTCTTCCTTATGTGTATGTTGGTGTGCTTAATGGTGTCCCACAGATTTCTGAGTCTCTGATCTTTTTTTTTTTTTCATTCTTTATTCTTCCTGAGACTGGCTAATCTCAGTTGACTTATTTTCAAGTTTGCTGATTCTTTCTTCTGCCTGCTCGTATGTACTATTGAGCCCCTCTATTGAATTTTTTATTTTATTACTATATTATTCAAATCTATAATTTCTATTTGATCTTTTTTAGAAAATAATTTTTGTCTCTTGAGATTGTCAATTTGGGTGAGACATTGCTCTCATATCCTGCTTTAGTTGTTTTAACAAACTTAAATTAACTGATTTAAAGTCTTGGTCTAGTAAGTTCAATATCTGGGCTTCCTCAGGGATATTGCTGCATGAGCCCACCACCTGTGTGTGTGTGTGTGTGTGTGTGTGTGTGTGTGTGTGTGTGTGTGTTTAGACTGTACTTTCTCTTTCTTTGCATGCTTTTAATTTTTTGCCAACTGGACATTTTTAAATAATGTAGCAACTGTACAAATCAGGTTTTCTCCTCTCCCCAAGATTGATTGATTATCTCTTTATTTATTTATGTGACTTTTTTGGTACTAATACTGTAAACTCTGTTTTTCTGTTGTTTTATGTGGTCACTAAAGTCTCTGCTCAGTTAGCTTAGTGGTTAAAGTAATGAATAGACATAGGTTTCCTTGGATGCCTGAAACATGTAAATCTTCCAGTCTTTGCTAAGGGGCTCTATGTGTATGTTGAGACATGCCTTCAACACTCAGCTAGGCAATTTACAACTCTCTCTCAGCTTTCTTTTCTTGCTTGTGCAGAGCCTAAAGGTTAGCCAGAGGTGAGAGTTTAGGGCTTTCTCAGGTCTTTCCTGAGAAGTTACACAGGTTATGTGTGAGTGTGGATTCCCAGGAGTATATTGGAGCTTTCCAAAGCCCCCATGGACATCTCATTCCCCAGCTTTTCTTTTTAAGCTTTTTAATTATGCTATTGTTTGCCCCAAATATTGTCCATAATCTCAGGCAGCTGCAGTTTTTGACAGTTGCTTCTGACTGTTTTTGACCAGAAAGAAGGCTGTTTGCTCTGGATGAGTTCAGAGTCAGGCCACATAAAGACAACTTTGGTAGTAGTAGAGTCTTCCAAGGAACTACCAGACATGTCAAATAATGACAGTTCTCTGGGAGTGGGACTTTTAAGAAGATCCAATCCTGTTCTGCTCTCCCGCCCAGTGGCTGTTGACATTCACTATGACTGCAGGCTGTTGGTTTTCACAGAAGTAGGAAGGGGTAGAATGGAAATAGGGTAAATTAAACACCACAAAGCTTGCTGTTGTTACCAAGATTCAGCCATTATTTGGTGAATAAACATTCCCCAGATTGCTTCAATTCTTTGTAATTTTCAGAGTTCTGAAAAAGTTGATTCTCCCAGCTTTTGCCAGTGTTCTCATTGCTTTTATGAAGGAGAGAATTTCAGAGGTCTTTACTTGGTAATTCTTGCTGATGAGAATAACAGTTGCACCTAATAAGGATGTGTGGATTCCTTCTCCAAGCTCAGAGGTCTCAAGGAGACTGGGGATTGAGAATTTTCAGGTTAATCAACCCATCTCTCTATCCCATTTTTTCAGGGTTCCAATGTGTTCTCTTTTCCTATGCAGGCCTTAACCTTGGCATAGCAGACTTATCCAGATTGAGACTTTAACTTTCTTTGGAGCCCTGCCACTCTTACAATTAAGTCTTGGCCCTTAGCCTTTTGTGGCCTCCTGCTTTTAAAGATTTTATGCTACCAAAGAAACTTCTGGCTTTTTCACATTTAGTTTTTAATTCCCTGTCACTCATTTTAACCTCTTGTTATATTTTTCCAAAGAGTCAATTGCTTTTAAAGCAACAGCAACCCAGTTTCATGGTCTTTATAATTACTGTTTTCCTTATATTTCTCAAATATCTGATACACTGCACCTTTAAAGTTCAGGGTTCGGCAAACTATGGCTTGCTGGCCAAACCCACTCTTGTGTCTGCCTGTTTTTGTCATGCCCTATTTTTAAAGAGTTGTAAAACAAAAACATCAAAGCAGAATATGAAATACTATCTGGTCCTGTAAAAAAAAAAAAAAAAAGTTTGCCAACATCTGCATTCTCTTCCACTGGATAACTACCCAGTTTACCAACAATGGAACTTTTAGCCATTGCACTGCCAGTTTGTGCTCAGTTTCTGTTCTGTCATCACCAGTGATAGTGTCCTTTGCCAGCTGCCTGGCTACGTGGATGGTGATCCAACTCCAAAACTTCATTTTAGAGCCTATTTTCTTGGACCATTCTCAACACCAGTGGCTGCAAGTTGGGTCCCTGGGTAGGCTAACTATGATTAGCATGCAGAAATGTTCTTAGGATCAACATCTGTAGAAGGAATGGAAAGGAAGCAGAAGGGGTAAATTGGGCTGTAATGTATTATCAACAAAAGCCACTGTTGCCCCCTTGAGAAACTCTGAAGCTGCGATAACCTGTGGAGTTGTCCAAAATTGTGACAGGGTGCTGGGCCCTTATACGCCTGTTTTGATCAGTCCCTCCCTGAAGGCTGCTAGGGCATGCAGCTGTCTTTAGCTGAGGCAATTCCTGAAAAGGCCTGACAGGTGAAGGCTGTTTGACAGCAGCTGGACAATAAATCCTTCATTTCTGAAGGGAGGTCTGGATAGCACATCAGTGTCTGCTACATAGCTTTATGTGAGTTCTTCTAATTATAATTTTCTTCTAAAATTTTTTTAAATTGTAACTTTAATGAATAAGTTTTTTCTCATGAGAAAGCTGTAAAATAGAATTCTTTTAAGAACTATATACATTTTTACTCATAATAAGATAGACAATTTTTTCCTAAGGCATTTTTGAAAAACTGAGCTATTTTAGTTTTGATTTGTGTCATTTTAATATCAGAAGTGTCATCATAGAATTCTGAAATGCTAATCTTAGTGGTTGAAATTTACAACTAGCAGATCTTAAGAAGACATCTAATTCAGCGCTCTTATTTGACAAATGAGTAAGCTGAGAATGAGTGAGCTAAGGGGTTATAAAGCTAGTTAGTGACAAGTGAGGATTCGAATGTAGGTCTCCAAACTCCCGACTAGTATCCTTTTATCAGTATTCCTTATCTTAGTTTCTTACAATAGTTTCGAAGAAAAGAGTATTAGGTTTCTGAAACTGAGCAAGAGTTTTTTTATGGCTTTTAAAGTCATTTTGTTGCTCCTGGGAACCATGGTAAACAGTATGCAGATGCTTCAGTGATGACAACAGCAATAATAGTAAAGCCAACTTTTGGAGTATATCATTTTCATCAGTCCTGAAATCATTTTGGACAGATGAATCTGATTTATTTTTAACCTTTCTGGAAGATGATTCCACAGTTATCTTTGGAAACTTCTTCCTGATGACTATGGGTTATCAGATAATGGAAACTCTTCACTATTTGCTGGCAGGATCATACAGTGAACATATGATTATCAAATGAGGTCTGAAAGTGCTCTACAATTTTAAAATTTAGTGTTTTATTTTCAATGGTAGATTATCTTAAACATGTTCTGGATCACCTGAGTCATAATTGAATACTTTCACTTGATGCTGGGGTTAGAATATGTGTTAGTTTTTGGTGGTGCCAAGTGTTACTGTTTTGATTGTTAGGGACTAATATTAAGGAAAAGAATAGAAGTACTAGTCTTAATGAATAAGATGCTTTTGAGTTAACTGAAGACCAAATGCTTTTTTAGCATCAGGAATTAATGTTTCATAATAATGTGAAACTGAGAAAAATTTACCTGCCTTATTACCATTTAGTAGTACAGGCATTCCAATCTTAAAGAAAGCTTATGGTCGTTCAGTTAGTGCCATTTTTGTGTTGTGAGCAGAGATTTATTCAGCAAAACCATGCCATTTATTTTTTAAGTGCTCGTGTTAAATTGAATTTTATTTAGAAGTTTTGTATTTGGTTTTTGGTTTATCTGACTTTCTGTATTTATGTAAGATCTGTGTGCATAAAGAGTTTACTTAAAGGTTTATGTTTATCAACTATACTGTGATAAAAATTAATTTTTAAAAAGTTTGTGTTTGCATAGGTTTAAATAACGTTAGGATTACAACTTTTGTAAATAACTGGAAACTGCAGGAACAATTCTCCTTTTTTAAGGGGTCTGTATATTATTGAAGTTTGAGAATGTCTTTCTTCAGAGTTCTAAGTTGATGTTGGGCTACCTAAAAGTACATACTTAAAACTTTATGAAAGTTTTAATGAATGTGCAGTCATATTAATATATGTGTGTGTGTAGGCAAGGAAGGAGGAAAGGGGAGATTTTCTTGTGTAGAAGAAAAATATTATAAATTATAATAATAGGAATTAGGTTTCTTCTGAATAAAGGGTTTGATGCCATTGACTCCTGGGAGGAAGTTATGATAATTTCAGTCTTCAAAGATTCACTCTATTTCTCATGCTATATTGAATTCTTTTGAATGTTCTAACTCTTGAAAAAAATTCTGTAGTGAATCTTGTAATGAAAAACCTGCTAATTTGTTTTGTAAGTTGAAATTTTGGCAGATTGCTATTTAGTAGAGTTTAAGTATTTATGATGGACTAGTCATGATCTACCTGGTAAGATCTACTCGATAAATCTAATTGTAGATAAATACCTGTTTTGGGGTCAGGCACAACTTGTAGTTTACTCACATTATTATATAATAGGGGAATATAAATGTGTATGAAAATAATTGTGATGAATTCAGCTGAGTATAGAAGTTTTACTGAGTGAGTACTCAATATCTCAATTGAGATATTTCACTAATTTTAATTTATAATCTTAATAAGATATCGTTTGTCACCACCATTTTCCTTCTAATTTTAATCTATATGTATGTCATTAAACTTTCCACTGGACTTTTTTTTCTTTCCTTCCTTCCTCACCCCTCCACCTGTCCCCCCCCCCCCCCGCCCTTTCTTCCTGGCCTGCTAGTTGCCACACACTGTTCTAAATGCTTGGGATATAACCATGAACTAAACAATCAAATATTCCTGCTCTCATGAAACTTAGATTCTTGTGGGGTCTGAGGGTGGGCGGAAACAAGCAATAACATGTAAATAAATTGTTGAGAAACTGTATGAATAGATAAAGAAGAGATTTTTGTTAGAAAGTGATTAAGCGTTGTGGTAAGAGAAAAAAGTAGAGGAGGGTTAGGGCAATTAAGAGTATATGGGGAGGGCTTCCCTGGTGGTGCAGTGGTTAAGGATCCCCTGCCAATGCAGGGAACATGGGTTCGAGCCCTGGTCCGGGAAGATCCCACAAGCCACGGAGCAACTAAGCCCGTGCGCCACAACTACTGAAGCCCACACGCCTGGAGCCCGTGCTCCGCAGCAAGAGAAGCCACCGCAATGAGAAGCCTGTGCACCGCAAAGAAGAATAGCCCCTACTCACTGCAACTAGAGAAAGCCCACGCGCAACAACAAAGACCCAACGCAGCCATAAATAAATAAAGAAAGAAAATTTTTAAAAAAGAGTATATGGGGATGTGGAACAGTTTGTAATTTTTAAAAGGATAGTTAGGATAGGTGTCACTGAGAAGAGGACATTTGAGCAAAGTTTTGGTAATGGAGTTAATTTGTGTGAAGGAAGAACTCACTGGCATTGCTGTTAGTGGAAAAGGCCCCAAGGCAAATAGGTGTGTGCTTGATGGATTCAGAAACTAGCAAGATGACCCATGTGGTTAAGGTGGAGTGAAGTCCACGGGGGAAGAGTGGTGGGAAAGGATACCTGAGATGTAAAAAGGACCAGACAATTAGGACTTTGTTGGCCATCATAAGGATTTGGGCTTTTATTCTGGGTAAGATGGGTAGCCATGGCAGAATTTTGAGCATAAGTGATGTGTCTGGCTTTTTGTGGGGAGGAGTGCACTGGTTGCTGAGTTGAGAATAAGGTGTGTGTGTGTGTGTGTGTGTGTGTACGCATGTATCTCCCATGCTTACACAAGCGCATTGCACTTAGACAACTATATATTATGCAGAGTGTAAATATAAGGTCTATATTTCTTTAGCCAGGGGTCAAAAGTTGGATTTTAATACTCATTTAACCAGTAACAGGGCTGTTCAAAACCTGAAATCCAGCAGGAGGACAAATTGTGTGGAAGAAAAAATTATGCATATTTTTATCAGTGTGAGAAGAGAGAAGATTAATGAATGTTTAGAGGGGATGTTAAAATTGATAGCAACATTCTTTTTTTTTTTTTTTCCGGCCATGCTGCGGCTTACAGGATCTTAATTCTCAGAAAGGGATTGAACCCAGGCCACTGCAGTGAAAGCGCCGAGTCCTAACCACTGGACGGCCAGGGAATTTTCAATAGCAACATTCTTCATTTTAAAATATTTTTCTTTTAATTGGGGGGACTATAGAAAAGCCTAGAAAAGAAAATGAAAATTGCTTATCTCACCACCCAGAGATAACCATTATTAGTATTTTGGCATTCGGGTATGTATGTGAGAGTGATACTTTTAATGTATTTTTGCCTGAACTTGTAAATTGAAGTATAACATCCACTTAGTAAAGTACTCCAATTTTAAGTATATAACTTGATGAATTTTTACAAATTATACACCAATGTAAATACCACTCAAATCAAGATAATATTGCCAGTGCCCTATATGTGTCCACCTCGTTTTCACTTAGTCTCTCCCGCCAACCCCTAGAAGTAACTATTCTGACTTCTACATCACAGATTATTTCGTCTGTTTTTACATTTTAACTAATTTTACGGTAAATGTCCAGATTTTTTTTTCCACTCAACATTGTATTTTCTCTTTTTTTTAAGCAGTGGTTTTATTTTTACCCTTTTTTTTGAATTTTTGAGTTTTATTTAATTTATTTTTTATATAGTAGGTTCTTATTAGTTATCTGTTTTATATATATTAGTGTATATATGTCAATCCCAATTTCCCAATTCATCCCACCCCCACCCCCCCAACACCCCACCACTTTCCCCCCTTGGTGTCCATACGTTTGTTCTTGACGTCTGTATCTCTATTTCTACCCTGCAAACCAGCTCATCTGTACCATTTTTCTAGATTCTACATACGTGCGTTAATATACGATATTTGTTTTTCTCTTTCTGACTTCTCTCTATATGACAGTCTCTAGATCCACCCACATATCTACAAATGAGCCAATTTCATTCCTTTTCATGGCTGAGTAATATTCCATCCTATATATGTACCACATCTTCTTTATCCATTCATCTGTCGATGGGCATTTAGGTTGCTTCCATGACCTGGCTATTGTAAATAGTGCTGCAGTGAACATTGGGGTGCATGTGTCATTTTGAATTATGGTTTTCTCTGGGTATATGCCCAGTAGTGGGATTGCTGGGTCATATGGTAATTCTATTTTAGTTTTTTAAGGAACCTCCATACTGTTCTCCATAGTGGCTGTATCAATTTACATTCCCACCAGCAGTGCAAGAGAGTTCCCTTTTCTCCACATCCTCTCCAGCACTTGTTTCTAGATTTTCTGATGATACCTTTTCTAACTGGTGTGAGGTTGATACCTCATTGTAGTTTTGACTTGCATTTCTCTAATAATTAGTGATGTTGAACAGCTTTTCATGTGCTTCTTGGCCATCTATATGTCTTTGGAGAAATGTCTGTTTAGGTCTTCTGCCCATTTTTGGATTGGGTTGTTTGTTTTTTTAATATGGAGCTGCATGAGCTGTTTATATATTTTGGAGATTAATCCTTTGTCCGTTGATTTGTTTACAAATATTTTTTTCCATTCTGAGGGTTGTCTTTTCGTCTTGTTTGTAGTTCCCTTTGCTGTGCAAAAGCTTTTAAGTTTCATTAGATCCCATTTGTTTATTTTTGTTTTTATTTCCATTAAGCTAGGAGGTGGATCAAAAAAGATCTTGCTGTGATTTATGTCAAAGAGTGTTCTTCCTATATTTTCCTGTAAGAGTTTTATATTGTCCACTCTTACATTTAGGTCTCTAATCCATTTTGAGTTTATTTTTGTGTATGGTGTTAGGGATAATTTCATTCTTTTACATGTAGCTGTCTAGTTTTCCCAGCACCACTTATTGAAGAGACTGTCTTTTCTCCATTGTATATCCTTGCCTCCTTTGTCATAGATTAGTTGACCGTACGTATGTGGGTTTATCTTTGGGCTTTCTGTCCTGTTCCATTGATCTATGTTTCTGTTTTTGTGCCAGTACCATATTGTCTTGATTACTGTAGCTTTGTAGTAGCCTGAAGTCAGGGAGTCTGATTTCTCCAGCTCCATTTTTTTCACTCAAGACTGCTTTGTTTGGGGTCTTCTCTGTCTCCATACAAATTTTAAGATTTTTTGTTCTAATTCTGTAAAAACTGCCACTGGTAATTTGATAGGGATTGCATTGAATCTGTAGATTGCTTTGGGTAGTATAGTCATTTTCACAGTATTGATTCTTCCAATCCGAGAACATGGTATATCTCTCCATCTGTTTGTGTCATCTTTGATTTCTCTCATCAGTGTCTTATAGTTTTCTGAGTACAGGTCTTTTACCTCCTTAGGTAGGTTTATTCCTAGGTATTTTATTCTTTTTGTTGCAGTGGTGAATGGGATTGTTTCCTTAATTTCTCTTTCTGATCTTTCGTTGTTACTGTATAGGGATGCAAGAGATTTCTGTGCGTTAATTTTGTATCCTGCAACTTTACCAAATTCATTGATCAGCTCTAGTAGTTTTCTAGTGGCATCTTTAGGATTCTCTATGTATAGTATCATGTCATCTGCAAACAGTGACAGTTTTACTACTTCTTTTCCAATTTTTATTCCTTTTATTTCTTTTTCTTCTCTGATTACCGTGGCTAGGACTTCCAAAACTATGTTGAATAATAGTGGCGAGTGTGGACATCCTTGTCTTGTTCCTGATCTTAGAGGAAATGCTTTCAGTTTTTCACCGTTGAGAATGGTGTTTGCTGTGGGTTTGTTGTATATGGCCTTTATTATGTTGAGGTAGGTTCCCTCTGTGCCTACTTTCTGGAGAGTTTTTATCATAAATGGTTGTTGAATTTTGTCAACAACTTTTTCTGCATCTCACAGTCTCAGTTTCATTACTTGTGATCAGTCTGCTCATATTTTCTATTTCTTCCTGGTTCAGTCTTGGGACGTTATACCTTTGTAAGAATTTGTCCATTTCTTCCAGGTTTTCCATTTTAATGGCATAGAGTTGCTTGTAGTAGTCTCTTAGGATGCTTTGTGTTTCTGCAGTGTCTGTTTTAACTTATCCTTTTTCATTTTTAATTTTATTGATTTGAGTCCTCCCTCCTCTTGATGAGTCTGGCTAAAGGTTTATCAATTTTGTTTATATTCTAAGAGAACCAGCTTTTAGTTTTATTGATCTCTGCTATTTTCATTGTTTCTATTTCATTTATTTCTGCTCTGATCTTTATGATTTCTTTCCTTCTGCTAACTTTGGGTTTTGTTTGTTCTTCTTTCTCTAGTTCCTTTAGGTGTAAGGTTAGATTGTTTACTTGAGATTTTTCTTGTTACTTGAGATAGGCTTGTATAGCTATAAACTTCCCTCTTAGAACTGCTTTTGCTGCATCCCATAGGTTATGGATCATCTTGTTTTCATTGTCATTTGTCTCTAGGTATCTTTTGATTTCCTCTTTGATTTCTTCAGTGATCTCTTGGTTATTTAGTAACGTTTAGCCTCCGTGTGTTTGTGTTTTTTATGTTTTTTTCCCTGTAATTGATTTGTAGTCTCGTAGCGTTGTGGTCAGAAAAGATGCTTGATATGATTTCAATTTTCTTAAATTTACTGAGGCTTGATTTGTGACCCAGGATGTGATCTATCCTGGAGAACGTTCTGTGTGCACTTGAGAAGAAAGTGTAATCTGCTGTTTTTGGATGGAATGTTCTATAAATATCAATTAAATCTATCTGGTCTGTTGTGTCATTTAAAGCTTCTGTTTCCTTATTTATTTTCATTTTGGATGATCTGTCCATTGGTGTAAGTGAGGTGTTAAAGTTCCCCACTATTTATTGTGTTACTGTCCATTTCCTCTTTTAGAGTTGTTAGCAGTTGCTTTATGTATTGAGGTGCTCCTGTGTGGGGTGCATATATATTTATATTTGTTATATCTTCTTGGATTGATCCCTTGATCATTATGTAGTGTCCTTCCTTGTCTCTTGTAACATTCTTTATTTTAAAGTCTATTTTATCTGATATGAGTATTGCTACTCCAGCTTTCTTTTGATTTCCATTTGCATGGAATATCTTTTTCCATCCCCTCACTTTCAGTCTGTATGTGTCCCTAGGTCTGAAGTGGGTCTCTTGTAGACAGCATATAGATGGGTCTTGTTTTTGTATCCATTCAGCAAGCCTGTGTCCTTTGGTTGGAGCATTTAATCCATTCACGTCTAAGGTAATTATCGATATGTATGTTCCTATGACCATTTCCTTAATTGTTTTGGGTTTGTTTTTGCAGGTCCTTTTCTTCTCTTGTGTTTCCCACTTAGAGAAGTTCCTTTAGCAGTTGTTGTAGAGGTGGTTTGGTGGTGCTGAATTCTCTTAGCTTTTGCTTGTCTCTAAAGCTTTTGCTTGTCTCTAAAGCTTTTGGTTTCTCCATCAAATCTGAATGAGATCCTTGCCAGGTAGAGTACTCTTGGTTGTAGGTTCTTCCCTTTCATCACTTTAAGTATGTCATGCCACTCCCTTCTGGCTTGTAGAGTTTCTGCTGAGAAATCAGCTGTTAACCTTATGGGAGTTCCCTTGTATGTTATTTGTCGTTTTTCCCTTGTTGCTTTCAATAATTTTTCTTTGTCTTTAATTTTTGCCAATTTGATTACTGTGTGTCCTGGCGTGTTTCTCCTTGGGTTTATCCTGTATGGGACTTGCTGTGATTCCTGGACTTGGGTGGCTATTTCCTTTCCCATGTTAGGGAAGTTTTCTACTATAATCTCTTCAAATATTTTCTCAGGTCCTTTCTCTCTCTCCTCCTTCTGGGACCCCTATAATGCGAATGTTGTTGCGTTAATGTTGTCCCAGAGGTCTCTTAGGCTGTCTTCACTTATTTTCATTCTTTTTTCTTTATTCTGTTCTGCAGCAGTGAATTCCACCATTCTGTCTTCCAGGTTACTTATCTGTTCTTCTGCCTCAATTATTCTGCAATTGATTCCTTTTCGTGTAGTTTTTATTTCAGTTATTGTATTGTTCATCTCTGTATTGTATTGTTCAACATTTCTTCCATCTTCTCGATCTTTGCCTCCATTCTTTTTCCGAGGTCCTGGATCATCTTCACTACCATTATTCTGAATTCTTTTTCTGGAAGTTGCCTATCTCCACTTCATTTAGTTGTTTTTCTGGGGTTTTATCTTGTTCCTTCATCTGGTACATAGCCCTCTGCCTTTTCATCTTGTCTATCTATCTTTCTGTGTATGTGGTTTTTGTTCCGCAGGCTGCAGGATTGTAGTGTTTTTTTGGTTTTTTTTTTTTTTTTTTTGGCAATACGAGGGCCTCTCACTGTTGTGGCCTCTCCTGTTGCGGAGCACACGCTCCGGACGCGCAGGCTCAACAGCCATGGCTCATGGGCCCAGCTGCTCCGTGGCATGTGGGATCTTCCCGGACCAGGGCACAAACTCGTTTCACCTGGGCAGGTGGACTCTCAACCACTGCGCCACCAGGGAAGCCCAGGATTGTAGTTCTTTTTGCTTCTGCTGTCTGCCCTCTGGTGGATGAGACTATCTAAGAGGCTTGCTTAAGTTTCCTGATGGGAGGGACTGGTGGTGGGTAGAGCTGGGTGTTGCTCTGGTGGGCAGAGCTCAGTAAAACTTTAATCTGCTTGACTGCTGATGGGTGGGGCTGGCTTCCCTCCCTGTTGGTTGTTTGGCCCGAGGCAACCCAACACTGGAGCCTACCTGGGCTCTTTGGTTGGGCTAATGGCCGACTCTGGGAGGGCTCACACCAAGGAGTACTTCCCAGAACTTTGCTGCCAGTGTCCTTGTCCCCACGGTGAGCCACAGCCACCCGCTGCCTCTGCAGGAGACACTCCAACACTAGCAGGTAGGTGTGGTTCAGTCTCCCCTGGGTCCTGATGCTCACACTACTTTGTGTGTGCCCTCCAGGAGTGGAGTCTCTGTTTCCCCCAGTCCTGTCGAAGTCCTGCAGTCAAATCCCACTAGCCTTCAATGTCTGATTCTCTAGGAATTCCTCCTCCCGTTGCCGGACCCACAGGTTGGGAAGCCTGACGTGAGCCTCAGAACCTTCACTCCAGTGTGTGGACTTCTGTGGTATAATTGTTTTCCGGTTTGTGAGTCGCCCACCAGTTATGGGATGTGATTTTATTGTGATTGCCCCCCTCCTACCATCTCATTGCGGCTTCTCCTTTGTTTTTGGATGTGGGATATCTTTTTTGGTGAGTTACAGTGTCTTCCTGTCAATGATTGCTCAGCAGTTAGTTGTGGTTCCGGTGCACATCCTTCTACCCTGCCACCTTGAACCAATCTCAACATTGTATTTTCTATTCCTGTGTTCCTTTTTTCACTTAAAAACAATTTTCCATGGTATTAATATTCTCCACCCTTAAGAGACATAACCAAATGCAACATGTGGACCTGATTTGACCAAAAAACCTTATAAAGATATGTGTATATATTTTTTTGAGATATAGTTGATTTACCATGTTGTTAGTGTCGGGTTACAGCAAACAGATTGTTTTAAATCTATAAACACACACACATACATGTATATTCTTTTTCAGATTCTTTTCCATTATAGGTTATTACAAGACATTGAATATAGTTCCCTGTGCTATACAGTGGGTCCTTGTTTATTTGTTTTATATATAGTATTGTGTATCTGTTAATCCCAAACTCCTAATTTATACCCCCCCTTCCCCTTTGATAACCATAAGTTTGTTTTCCATGTCTGTGAGTCTGTTTCTGTTTTGTAAATAAGTTCATTTGTATCATTTTTTAGATTCCACAATAAGTGATATCATATAATTTGTCTTTCTCTGACTTCACTTAGTGTGATATTCTCTAGGTTCATCCATGTTGTTACAAATGGAATATATATGTATATGTGTAATATTCCATTATGTGTGTATACACACACACATGCACACACACACCCCCCACATCTTCTTAAACCAGTTTTCTGGTGATGAGCACTTGGTTATTGTTAATAATGCTGCTGTAAACATTGGGGTGCATGTATCAGAGTTTTTGTCTTTTCCACATATATTAACAGGAGTGGGATTGCTGGATCATATGGTAATTGTATTCAATATTTTTAGTTTTCTGAGGAACCTCCATACTGTTCTCCATAGCGGCTGTATCAATTTACATTCCCACCAACAGTGTATGAGGGTTCCCTTTTCTCCACACCCTCTCCAGCATTTATTATCTGTAGACTTTTTTTTTATTTTAAAAATACTTTACTGCTAAAAAATGCTAACCATCATCTGAGCCTTCAGCAGTGGTAGTAGTAACATCAAAGATCACTGATTACAGATCACCATAACAAATATAATAAAAAAATTAATATTATTTAATTTTGTTAGCTGTGGTAATGGCATTTTTTCCCTGTAAACTAAATATTTGTTAGCAAAATATAGTGAAGTATTTTTGGGTGAAATAAGATATCTGAGAATTGCTTTAAAACATACCAGTGGCATCACTGAAAACAAACTTGTGGTTACCAAAGGGGAAAGGTGGAGGGCGAAGGGATAACTTGGGAATTTGGGATTAAGGTACACACACACACACACACACACACACACACACACACACACACACACGTGTGTGTGTATGTGTGTGTGTGTATATATATATATAAAATATAAATATATATATAAAATAAACAAGGGCCAACTGTGTAGCACAGGAAACTGTGTTCAGTATCTTCTTATAACCTATAATGGAAAAGAAGTGAAAAAGTGAAAAGTGTATGAATATATATGCGTATATATATACACATAAATAAAGTGAATCACTTTGCTGTATTCCTGAAACATTGTAAATCAACTATACTTCAGGTGAGGAGGTGAAACAAGACAATCATGCATTGATTCTCTTTGGAAAGGTAGGTATTGGATACAAGGAACGTGTGTGTGTGTGTGTGTTAGAAACCTATAACATAAAATTTATCATTTTTCTAAGTATACAGTTAAGTGGTGTTAAGTGTATTCACATTGTTGTTGAGCCAATCTCCAGAACTGTTTCATGTTGTAAAACTGAAACTCTGTAACCATTAAACAACAACCCAGTTACCCTTCCTCAAGCCCCTGGCCACCACTATTCTACTTTCTTTTTCTGTGAATTTGACTACTCTAGATACCTCCTGTAGGTGGAATCATACATTACTTGTCTCTTTGTGACTGGCTTATTTCATATACTATAGTGTCCTCAAGGTATATCCAAGCATCAGAATTTCCTTCCTTTTTAAGGATGATAATATTCCATTGTATTTATATACCACAGTTTGTTTATCCATCCATCTGTGATGGACACTTGGGTTGCTTCCCCTTTTCGACTGTTGTGACTAGTGCTGCTATGAATATGGGTGCACAAATCTCTCTGTGAGAACCTTCTTTCAATTCTTTTGGATGTATACCTAGAAGTGAAATTGCTGGATCATGATAATTCTGTTTTTAATTTTTTAAGGAACTGGTGTACTCTTTCCCACACCTGCACCCTTTTACAGTCCCACAAACAGTGCACAAGGGTTTCAGTTTCTCTGTGTCATTGTCACCACTTATTATTTTCTGTTTTTTGAATAGCCATCATCCTAATATATGTGAGTTGATATCTCACTGTGGTTTTGATTTCCATTTCCTTAGTGATTAGTGGTGTTGATCATCTTTTCATGTGCTTATTGGCCGTTTTGTATCGTCTTTGGAGAAGTATCTATTCACATCCTTTGCTCATTTTTTAATTGGGTTATTTGTTGTTATTGAGCTTTCCCTGTACTATGTATTATCTCCACTGTTTTGTCAGGGAGTATCCAGAAGAGGTCTTCATAAAATTTTTTAGTGTCTATACATTATGTTATATGTATTGATATATTCAAATACAGCTTTTTAGTGGTATTTTCTAATAAGGCCTTTCACAATATGGCTTCTGCTAACCTTTCAGCTTTATTTCCCTTGTATCTCTCCTCCTTTTTCCTCTCCTCCTCCCCCCCACCTCCCAGTTCTCCCAGACATACATGTTCCAGTTATACTTTGTTTCTCTAAACTTGTAAAGTTAGTGTATCCTCTTTCCCCTCCAGGCCTTCACACATGCAGTTCTATGTGGAATACTTCCTCTCCTGTTTGAACTCTCTTCTGCTCCTTTTCAGTCTAAAGTTTAGCTGTTATTTGCTCTGGGAAATTATCTTTGAGCTTGCAAGTACAAAGGCCTCCTATGTGGTGAATTTCCATTATCATAATATTCATTAAGCTGCATTGCACATGGCTAGTCTATTTAATGTCGGCCCTCCACGTCCTCAGGTTCTGTATCCATGCATTCAACCAACCGCACATGGAAAATGTTCAGAAAAAAAGTTTCCGGTTAGTTCCAAAAAGCAAAACTTGAATTTGCATATGCTGGAAACTATTTATATAGCATTTACATTGTATTTACAACTATTTACATAGCATTTTCATGGTATTAGGTATTATAAGTAATCTACAGATGACTTAGAGTATAAAGGACAGTGTATGTAGGTTATATGCAAATACTATGTTATTTTATATAAGGGACCTGGAACCAATCCCCTGAGGGATACTGAAGGAACGAATGTACTGTCTCTCTCACGGTACACTATAAGCTCTGAGAGTAGGGATTGTATTGGTCTAGTGCATCGTTGTATCCCTAGAGCCATAGGGGGCACTCAGTAAACAATTGTGGCAGTGAACACCAGTACCAGTATTACTTCGTTAGATTTCTAATATGTATAGGGCATGCTGGGTAATAATACAAAATAGAACACAAGTTCTTTTGTTCAGGCAGCTTAAAATTTAATGGAGGAGAGTGAGGTTTCCTTTCCTCTTGCTTTGTCCTACTCTACATCACCTTTTAGTAGTGAGAACTACAGCCTGGTAAAAGATAAACTGTGGCACATTAAAAATTTTAAGAGTTTGGGCTTCCCTGGTGGCGCAGTGGTTGAGGGTCCGCCTGCCGATGCAGGGGACACGGGTTCGTGCCCCGGTCCGGGAAGATCCCACATGCTGCGGAGCGGCTGGGCCCGTGAGCCATGGCTGCTGAGCCTGTGCATCCGGAGCCTGTGCTCTGCAACGGGAGAGGCCACAACAGTGAGAGGTCCACGTTTGCAAAAAAAAAAAAAAAAAATTTTAAGAGTTTATTTGAGCAAATGTCTATTCAAATTGAACAGAAACAAACCAGAAGTCATAGGAGCACTCTGGACAGGAGCCAGGGGAAGACTTCTAGAGAGGAGGTGAAAGTAAAGCAAATAAGTTATTAGCTTAGGTAGTAATTCCTTTATTTGGGAAAGCCTAGTTGACTGGTCGTATGGTTGTCCTTAGGTTTGATTTATTATTATTACTATTGTTACTACTAATATTATTGGGCTGTACTGTGTGGCATGTGGAACTTCCGGACCAGGGATGGAACCCTCGCCCCCAGCAGTGGAAGCCCAGAATCTTTTTTTTTTAATAAATTGATTGATTGATTTTTGGCTGCATTGGGTCTTTGTTGCTCCACACGGGCTTTCTCTAGTTGCAGTGAGCGGGGTCCACTCTCATTGCAGTGAGACTTCTCATTGTGGTGCACGGGCCTCTCATTGCAGTGACTTCTCTTGTTGCAGAGCGCGGGCTTCAGTAATTGTTGAAGCACGCGGGCTCAGTAGTTGTGGCTCGCGGACTCTCGAGCTCAGGCTCAGTAGTTCTGGCACACAGGCTTAGTTGCTCCATGGCATGTGGGATCTTCCCAGTCCAGGGCTCGAACCTGTGTCCCCTGCAGTGGCAGGCGGATTCTTAACCACTGCGCCACCAGGGAAGTCCTAGAAGCACGGAATCTTAACCACTGGACCACCAGGGAAGTCCTAGGTTTGATTTATTAACCTTTAGGCATTACAGGCTTAGGTTTTGGTTTGGCTATGTAGGCTCCTAAGGCATTAAAACCAACTCAGTCTAATGGCTTCCTTGTTTAATTTAACAGGGCTAAATGATGTGATCTTATCTGGTCAAAGGCTGATGAAAATAGAGCCTAGGACTATGTATTGCTGACTTGACCCTGAAGCAGCTGATTATACTGTGGTCAGCCTCCTTGACCTTCCCTGAATTCCATCCAAAGGGCAGATTCAAGCAGTTGCTTATGAGAGAAGGGAGGGAATGCAGAAACAAAGGAGCAGCAGTCAAGAACAATAGTGCAGGGTCCTGGTTCTTCCTCAAGGAATATATATAACAATACCTTTGAGTTCTTCTGTAGGAACTAAGGCCTCCACCCAGGTGGAGGATGGTAACTTCAGGCTGAGCACAAGATTCCTGGAACACTGCCCTATTACCTCAGCACCACCCAATCAGAAGAAAGTCTGCACAGAGTGGAAGACAACAGAGACTCTGACCCCCTCTCAAAATGGTTCTCCTTTTAAAAACTTTCATGGTCAAGCAGAATCTTCAGAGTTGGTTTTTGGACACGAGTCCACCTTCTCCCCAGGTTGCCGGCCTACTGAATAAAGGAACTTTTCCTTTCCAACCAACACCCTGTTGAGTATTGGCTTTCTGAGCCGTGAGCAGCAGAACCTGAGTGTGTTTAAAAAAACAAATAGACGGTTACTTCTTTAGCAGAGATGGGTTTATTTGGGATCAGAAGAGAATTGCACTTCGAGGTATGTAACCATGGCAAGCCGTGCACATTCTAGGACTTTCTATATACCTGTCATATATTCATATCATTATTTTTACATTAGTTTTAAAGATGTGCAACAAATTAAGCTATTAGAATTCCTAGTACCAAAATTGCATGAGCAGGGCTTCCCTGGTGGCGCGGTGGTTGAGAATCCGCCTGCCGATGCAGGGGACGCAGGTTCGTGCCCCGGTCCAGGAGGATCCCGCACGCTGCGGAGCGGCTGGGCCCATGGGCCGTGACCCCTGGGCCTGTGCATCCGGAGCCTGTGCTCCACAGTGGGAGAGGCCACAGCGGTGAGAGGCCGCATATCGCAAAAAAAAAAAAAAAAATTACATGAGCAGTGCACTACGTTTTGTTAAATATATGAGTGGTTTTAATGAGCTAGTAAGTTACATGAATAATTTTTCCCCTAGAGATTTAAAAGGCACCTTTCTTTTTAAAAGATAGCTGACTTATTAACAACTAAGTTTTAATTCTTACCAAGGATTTTTCAGGAAGAAGAGTAAATTTAACCCTTTTATAAGCTTTCCTTGTGGGAAAATGAACTAAATTTAACCCAGGGTATTCCACAGAATTCCAGAGCACTAAAGCCCAAGGTATCTTCTTAGACCAACAACTGTGGTAGCTTTGGGCCACATCAGAGACATCCTATTTTGTGGAAACTTTTATTGAGTAATAGTGTCTTACTTGAGCTGTTAAAGGGGATTTCCAAAAGAAAATTGTTTTCTTAGTTGACATTCTTAAGGTTAGTTAAGTATATATTAGGGATTGTGTTCAGGGCTTTTTTCCTTGAAAATGTAAGATTTTAGGTTAAAAAACTGTACGTTGATTGGATTTAGTACTGTAGCAACAAATGTGGGCACAGATACATAAGACTCCTAAATTTAGGATTATTTCAGCTTATTCATGCTTAGTTTCTTAAATGTCTTAAATATTTTCTTAATTTTTGATCATTAATATACTGAATTAACATAGACTAGATTTAAAAATTACCAAATCACAAACACAGTTACTTAACCAAAGTAAATTTTTCCTTTATGCATGTGAAAAACTTTACATTTTCTTTAAAGAAATATCACCTACCATAGATGAATTACGTATTTTGAGATTCAGGAAGAAGTTGTATATATATATATGGTCACTCCCAGATTTTACAGTTGAGTAAACTGAGAAACTGTAATTATGATTTCATTCATTTATTTAGCAACAAATATTTATTGAGTTTTTACATATTCCAGGCAATGTTCTTGATAATAGGAATATATTAGTGAACAAAAGACAAATATTCATACTTTAATAGAGCTTATATTCTAGTGGCATTTGTCTAATTGGTGGTAAAACAAAGACAATTGATTTGGTTTAGTAATCCAGTTTTCTTAGTATGAAGTTTGTTTGGGCTGACAAATAGTTTTCATCCTGCTTGCCAATTCATAGTTTTCTTATGCCACCTGGAGCCTAAGTTATGTTAAGAATTCTTTACTAAGGCAAAGTTATTGATGTCTGACTTTGGGTTTGGCCAGTCAGAAGAATGTTCATGAGCTGATCAGGCCCGCTGCCACCCTTACCTCTAATGTTGCCTTTAAAAAAACCCTTCCCTGAAAGCCATAAAGGAGTTTGGGTCTTTTGATGACAAGATGCCCATTCTCTTTGCTTGGTGCCCTGCAATAAATGCTGTGCTTTACTTCACCACAACCCAGTGTCAGTAGATTAGCTTTGCTGTGTGTTGGGTGACTGGACCCAAGTTTGGTTCAGTAACAGTTTTGGAAACCACAAATGAACTGTCATCCAGAGTGGGCATCTTGCCTGTGGCACATCAGCCCCTGGCTGGTGGCAGCTCTCAGATCCTGTCCAGCAGCTTCCTGAACACCTTTGTTTTAAGGGCAGCCTCTTGCTGTCGACCAGGCATCACTGTCCATGGTGCTTCTGTGGTGAAGGAAACAAGGCTCTGGTCCTGGTCTGTAAGTCATCTCTGGTAATTGACAGAACCTTCGTGTGATTACACCAGGGTATTCTTTCCTATGGGGTTGCCTTAATTGGAAATTTCCTTCTGTGGGGAGGGGGAAGGCATAGGACTTGGTAATCTGGTTTTGAGTGGAATGCCACTTTAATTGGATTTTCCCTTCTGGTTAAGTGAGTATTATTTCATAGTGACCTTTAATCCTGTTTGACTGAGTGTTTTTTGAAGCCTTATTGATGTTTTTAGCAAACTTCCCAAAGATCAAATTCTGATTGTTGCTCTCCTGATTTCTCACTAACTTTGGGATGCTCCATAGGGCCCCTGAAGCACCTCAGAGAGATATTAGACTAATTAGTTGGGATTACTTGATATGTTAAGTTACATGGGAAACATTGTCAAATGAGTGGTGATAAACCTTAGGTTATTACGGGTAAATGTCTTAAATGTAAGTGTTCCAAAAATAATGTAAAATTTCTAAAATTTGGATGTGTCTTGGTATAATATTATCAGTCATAATTCTAGTTATTATCTTAAAATGTTGCAGGTCACAACAATAACCAGGTTTCTTTGTGAATTGCGTTGGAATCAGATCTTTAACCATACCTTTTAAAGTCTTTTGTCATTTGTAGAGTTTTACTCTGATGCTTCTGCACAAATACTTCATCTTCAAGAAGTTTCATAGAAAGAACTTTTTGACAAGTATAGGTTTCTGATAAATTTCAAATCATACTGCTGAACTGGGTAAAAAAAAATTAAAGAATTCTAATGGAAAACCTGATGGCTTCATGAAACCATTAACAAAAGACTGAGATAAAATATTAGTTACACAGGACTGAGTGAATTGGTTAATATAGTTATATAATTTTTATGGGGTTTTTTTTGAAATGTTACTGGCTTTTAATTTGTGTTCTCCAGATATAAGGGAACCTGTCTCCTTCAGCTCTAACTTAGAAAAATTTGGTAAATTATACCTTTGTAAGCAGAATTGAAACATTTATCTTTTCTCTATATCTGATTCCTCCAGAAATTGAAAACTCTTAGGTTCCCAGCAGCCTTAACAGGTGAATAAGGAAGAACACCTCCTGGCAGGTGCAGGAACCTCAAGATATTTTGGAGACCTCTGGAAGAGAGGAATTCACTCAGATCTATAGATACCACAGGCAGAATCTTTGGCAAGCCTTTGGTGTGGCTTTCCTGGCCTTGAGAGGCTTTTAAAGAATTCAATCTGAGACTCCTTATGAAAAGTTCCTGGATGGCTTGTTAGTGCCTCTGTGACCAGTTAATCAGACTTATTTTGTGATTAAATTAGTCTTAATTTGGCTATATTTGGTAGAAATGAAGGCAATTTTAGGGAGAAAAATTGTTTCAGTGGATATTCTAGTTTTGTTAATTGAGGTCTGTTTTTACCGCCTTAGACCCACTTCCCAGTTAGCTCTTTGTTAAGTCACATAATGGTAAAGTTTAGTTGAATTATTAAAAGGACACTCTTAACTTTGTTTCTAAAGCTTATCGCAACAAACTATCTTTGGATGAAGATCAAATACCCCGTGATGTACAACCAGGAGATTATGCATACTGGGAAAGGCATAGTTTAAAGGACTGTCTCCAATCTAGAGAAAAGGATCCTTATTAATTACTCTTAGTTGGCTAATGCACAACGAAACTGAAGGACATTGACTCTTTAATTCATACTTCCCACTTAAGAAATTATGCCTCTGCAGTGGGCTGGGCTATAGAAAAGACTGTTGACCCCAAGTGACACCCACATCAGGATGAGAAGATGACAGCAGTGGTAAGCAGCTGATCCAGGAATCCAGACCAGGCCTGTAAGACCTATCCTACTAATTCAATTGAATTGATTACCAGATATTTGTCTCCCTATCAACACTGAAAGTTATTGTTTTACTTCACAGCATACTGGTGGCCCCAGTGTTTAGGATGAAAAGAAAATTTTCTAGTGAAGTTGTCACAGAGTATAACTACTCATAACATGTATTGCTGCTTGCTTTAAGTCCACTGCTAAAAGCACATGTACAGTGTTCGTGTTACAATTTGGTATAATTGATAAAATGTATAGACTACAAAATGCTTCTCTATTATCATAGGTCTGAGCTTGTTCACTATGTCTGATTAGTTTTCATCCAATGTGGATAACTAGGTAAATACATGCACGCACACACACACACACACACACACACACACAATTAGGCCTAGCACCAAAGGACGTGATGGACCCAGAGGAAGCAACAACCATCCTAGCATCTAGGAACAAATATTTTGATCTATGGAAAGATTTGCAAACAAAAGGGGAAATGATAGAGGAAATTTTCCCACATCGAGGTATGGGGAAATCTTTCTGCCTTATACATCATGATTTAACTTAAAGTAGAATAGCCTGTTTTGTGGCCTGTCAGACATATGTTGTTCATCTCCTTTAACCATTAAGGGGGGAAAAATGCATTTAGAAATCAAAACTGAGTAACTGTGGTTCAGGCATCCAAGGTAGGAACTTGGTGGCCATTATGGACATGATTTTAGACACATTTCTGTTTAGCTGGGAACTTGCATTTTCTGAACTGTGTTGGACTCAGGGATGACACCAGCTGTTCTCAAAGCAGTGTCTGCTGGCACCTGCCAGCTCCAACCTTATAGTTTCAAGATCTCTTGTAATTATTAAATTTTTTCTTTTATAATAGTAACAAATGAGACAGCTCAAGCCCTAGTTTCCTAGCAGGAGGCGCTAGGTTCTTTAGCCAGAGTATTACATGACAATAGAATTGTTAGATTCTATTAGATTTAGATTTTTAGCAGGAAAAAGTGATGTGTGTGTAGTGGCCAGTAGCTCCTATTATTTATATGTTAATACCACATCAGAAGTTAAACCTACTTAGATATAATTTTATATCTAAGCAGCTGGCTACCTGGCAACAACAAGTCTCCCAGATAGACTGATTTTCAGGCTTATTCTTCTGAATTCCTCAGGGAATGAGATCTGTTTTCTGAGATTTATTTAAAGTTTGGGTTTTCACTCTTCCTCTTAATTCTAATTGGGTCTGTTGCACCACAGTGATGGATCAAGGGACTAAGATCTTAATCATGCAAGATTCAGATCCAAGACTTGGAACTCGGGAATATCTCTAACTCATGGTCCATTCCCCAAATTGAAGCAGGACTATGCCCCCATTTCAACAGGAAGTAGCCAGAGTGGTTGTTGCCCCATTCCCGTAAAGATTGGGGGAAAGTTAAAACAGGAGTAGGGAATTGAAACTGAGTCCCCCTGCCAAAATTTATGATGAACGTTTGTATCCAAAACTTTATTTCCTTTCTTGTCCTGCCCTTGTTTCCCTCAGGATTGAGGAAAATCAAAGAAAAGGGGGGCGTTGAAACTGAGCAGTACCCTTCAGGACCTTCCTAGATTCAAAAGCACCTCTGTGTCCCTTGTTCCTTGTTTATAGAAAAAAAAGGCCTTAGTCTCCTAGCCTTACCCAAGTTCTAAAGAACAGACTCAAGTAGTTAATGACTAGTATATGACTCTGTTATTAGAGTCACAGGCCTCCTAGTTCCTCCTGAAGGGATATAGATAACAATCTAATGCATATCTTTGAGTTGTTCTGCATCCATTTGTGGAGAGGGGTGATTATATGCTGGACTCAAGCAGTAGACCCCAGATTAGTTGGAACCAGAAGGTTGATGATTGAGATTCCTGAAACATCACCCTGTTACCTTACCACCAACCAATTAGAAGAGTGTCTACAAGCTTGTCAAACACCCTGCAACACTCACCTCTGATGTTGTCTTTAAAAACCCTTCCCTGAAAGCCACTGGGGAGTTCAGGTCTTTTGAGCATGAGCTGCCTGTTCTCCTTGTTTGGTACCCTGCAGTAAGCTGTGTACTTCTTCACCACACCCATTGTCAGTAAATTGGCTTTGCTGTGTGTTGGGCAAGTGGACCCAAGTTTGTTTTGGTAACAGCTATTTATAGTCTTTATCCCACATACTGAACACTCATATATACTTTGTTGTATTTGTTTGATTTTGTTATTGCTGCAAGTTGCATTGGATAAGGTTAAGTAATTTGTGGTACATACATTTTAGTAATAATTTCCAGAACACATCTGGCCTAAAGGATTTTAGTAAAGGAATGTGGACCCCTACTAATGAAAATCATACTACACAACTAAATGTCTTTTTCTCACATTAGCAATCTCAAGATTTGTAATGATTTTAAATAACTTACCTGATCAGTATTGCCTTAATTGATTACTAAAAGTACTTTAAGAGGAAGAATAATAAATTAAGCTGTTCTTAAAAACTTGCTTGTAAAATTATTTTTTATTATTTGTAATTACTTATTTTCATTATAAACTTAGAAATATCTCTTGGTTTAAAAATGTGGTTTCAAGAAACATACCAGTCTTGAGAACAAAAGTTTGCTCTCCAATAATAACAAGAAAAAATGTTTTTTTCCTCTAATTGTAGTCATGTGAAAGCCATTTTGCTATTTTATGATAGAACCATAATCTTTCATTTAAGTCAACATTCTTTTGTCACTGGCTTCCCCAAAGAATCAGTCTTGTCAGCAGAAAACAATGAAGCAAATAATAAAAGGTGAAAGTCACTTACGTAGAAGCTTTTCCCACTTAGTTTTTTAAAAGTTTATACCCAGCCATATTCTTAAAAGAATTTCATTCTCTTTTCAAAGATATGTAAATAGCAATAAAATACGTTAGAGGAGTAGAGTCCATTTATTCTTTTGGTTTCCTAGCCTGGTACAAAATAGAATGATTGAGGAAAGAGGGAAGCTTGTTGCCAGTACCTCAGTAGTATAGAAAACAAGCTTGACCAAGAGAGTGAGTGGGAAGACTCTTTTTGGTAGAAGTTTTAAGTATATTGGTAAGAAGTGGTTCTGTGCAGCTAAGGGGATGTGTCAATTTATTATTACTCTGCAGGTTCTAAATCAGTGCTATTAATACCATATTACTGGCTTTTGCAATATTTTAGTATTTTTATGAATTTGTATTGATGGTGGTGCAGTGGTTGAGAGTCCACCTGCCGATGCAGGGGACACGGGTTCGTGCCCTGGTCCGGGAAGATCCCACATGCTGCGGAGCGGCTGGGCCTGTGAGCCATGGCCGCTGAGTCTGCGCGTCCAGAGCCTGTGCTCCGCAATGGGAGAGGCCACAACAGTGAGAGGCCCACATACCGCAAAAAAAAAAAAAAAAAAAGAACAGATTTTAAAATTGGTCAAGATGTCACTAAATGTGTTTCTATTTTTAAAAAATTTTTTTATTGTTAAAAATTTGTTGGGTTTTTTTTTTTTTTTGGCCTCTGCGTGGCTTGTAGGATCTTAGTTCCCCGACCAGGGATTGAACCCAGGCCACGGCAGTGAAAGTGTCAAGTCCTAACCATTGGACTGCCAGGGAATTCCCTAAACGTGTTTTTAGAAAGTCTATTAAAATGGTTTATAGTTTTATACCTTGAAGGGGTAAATTCTTATGTTTATAGAAAATGGGCTTATACCTGGAGCTTTATGCTTTCAAATGCCAGATAAATGAGAACTTACTGAAATACAGGTTTTATAGTTAAAAATTTAAAATCTTTTATGCTTTAAGCCAACTACTACCATCTAAAATTACATTGAGATTTTAGAGGATGGTTGCAGTATTTCTATTAAATTCTGTTTTAGACTCTATTATAAAGAGCAGAAATAAAAATAAAATAAAGGTTTTATTTGCCTCTGGAAATCTTAGTATTTTTTGTTTCTTTTTTCCCTGTAATTGTTAGCAATATATAAAATAGGAAAATGTTATTTTTATGAAAAATGTTACAGGCTATTGCAAGCATGCTTTTTTGTTTATTCTTCTTGAAAAGCCATATACTTTTTTATTTAAATAAATTTATTTATTTGTTCATGGCTGTGTTGGGTCTTCGTTGCTGCACAGGGGCTTTCTCTAGTTGTGGCAAGCGGAGGCTACTCTTCATTGTGGTGCAGACTTCTCATTGCAGTGGCTTCTCTCGTGGAGCACGGGCTCTAGAGCGCAAGCTCAGTAGTTGTGGCACACGGGCTTAGTTGCTCTGCAGCATGTGAGATCTTCCTGGACCAGGGATTGAACCCGTGTCCCCTGCATTGGCAGGCGGATTCTTAACCACTGCGCCACCAGGGAAGTCCCAGCAGTATACTTTTTGAGTGTACCTTAGGTGGGGAACTGACTGCTTGTGTTACCAGATGGTTATACAAAATTTTCTGTGCAGTTCCAGTTCCTCAACACACTGAATTATGAAGCTGTGTGTTTGTGTGTGTAAAATCTAACCTCCTTGGTTATTTCTGATAATTAGCCAGCTTTTGAAACCTCTATATGTTATGAATTTTTCTTGTATTTTACATTTCAAATAAAATTCCATGGGTCAGCTGACTCTGTATTTATACCTTAAGTTATTTACAGCTGAACTTGCTTAACCTAAAATATTTAAGTGCTTAGAATAGAGTCACCTGTATAATTTGAGTTTATCCGTACGGGGAGAGGTTCCTAACATTTGTTGAGAGCCTACTATTTTAAATACTAATAATATGAATTTATTAGTAGTTGCTATAGCCTGATTTTGTCTTTAATTTGCTTCCAAATCTGAAGTATTTAACACTATCTTTTAAAATTCCTTGCATGTTAGTTTGCTCCTTAATGATGTTGTCGTTTCTGAATATATGTTTTTAAAATAACCTCTGAAGACTGTTTTAAAATAATTAGATAAAAATTACCTATATCCAGTGTTTGCATTCAGTTTAAATTTTGTTTAAAGTAAGAAGAATCTTACAATAAAACATTTTGTTAAGTAATTTATTTGTTTTAAGCAAAATGTTCTTATTTAGAAATATTGGAAACTACAGTAATTGTGAAATACTTTAGGTTGATAGTATTAGCTGAATCAATGTTGGATGTTTTGCACTGGTGACCTCTAGTGGTCTTGCAGTTAAAAAAGTTGTTCTGCTGTCAGTGTCAAGTAATTTTTTTAGATTTTCATGTGATAATCACCTACTGATTGTTGAATAACTCAGATGATAAAATATAGCCCTAATGGGTACCTTTATCTATATTCAGAGGAAGAAAAGTTGTCTTAACAATAAAGTTTTGTTACTCTGAATTAACTGAGATTGGATATGGAAACAAATTTATAAAAAAGCTCATTTCTGTCTTACACTGTGTATGTAGTAATGAATTTCAAGTTAGTTATCTACTCAGTTTTATACTTTTGAAGTCAAATAATTAAAAACATTAAAATTAGTTGATTCTGGCAAATAAAAAATGAAAATTTATGGTTCTTTAAAAAGTTTATCCTTTATTGAACTTACTGCATATTCCATTTTTGAACCTTTTTCTCTTCTTAACTAAAGGACCTAGGTCTTTGACAATATCTTCATAATAAAAATATACTTCTTAAATCTAACTCTTAAGAGTGAGATTAATTTTTTAAATTTTTAAAAATTGTGAAATATAACTTACAGAAGTGTGTAAAATATAATTGCACAGGTTAGCGGTTTATTATAAAGAGGACAACCATGATATCACTCTTGGAGAGGTCAAAAAATAGAGTACTGCCAGCACCCTAGAAGCCTTAAAACTTGCCCCTTCCAAATCACCACTGCCTCCTTCCCTCGTAGGGGTAACCACTATCCTGGCTTTCTGTGTAATCATTTCCTTGCTTTTTTTTTTTAGTATGTTACTATCTAAGTGTTCATTGCTTAAATGTATTAGTTTAGTTTTGCCTGATAGTGAAGTTTATATATATCAGTAGATCGTATAGGATGTTGTCTCTTGTGTCTTGCTCTTTTCCTCAATGTTATATTGGTTCATCTTTGTTGTTCGGAACCTTAATTTGTTCATTTACTTTACTTGGTAGTATTTCATTGTACTAACATACGACAATTTGTCTGTTTTCTGATCTGATGGTTATTTAGATTGTTTGCAGTTTTTGGCTGTTATAAAAAATGGGTGTGGGAATATTTTACATGTCTCCTAGTAGGCACATACATACATGCATTTCTGTTGGGTATGTAGCTAGGAATATATGGTTTTAATGTATTTATATCTTCAACTTTAATAGATAATACAAAACTTTGCAAAGAGGCTATACCATTTTATGGTCCCATAAGTCATTTATGAGAGTTTCTGTTGATTCACATCTTCCTCAACAAATAGTATTATCAGATTAAAAAATTTTTAGCCAACCTGGTGTTGTGTTTATTGTATTTTTAATTTGTATTTCTCTGAATACTAATGAGGTTGAGAACTATTTCACATCTTTATTGGCCATTTTGGTATCTTGTGACCTGGTATTGTCAGTCTTTTTACAATATTTCTATCAGGCTGTTTTTTGTTGGTTTTTTTTTAAGTTGTATACCTTTTGGGGGAGCAGATAGGAATTATATATATGAGCCCATTCTCAGGTATATGTTTTGCAAATTTCTTCTATCTGGTTTGCCTTTTCAAAGAAAGATATTTAAAAATACTTTTTAAAATTTGTGCTAAAAATATAATATTTATCATCTTACCTGTTTTTAAGTGTACAGTTTAGTCAAGTGTATTCACACTGTTGTGAAGCAGATCTCCAGAATTTTTTCATCTTGCAAATCTGAAACATTAAACCCATTAAACAACAATTTCTCTTTCCTCCTTCCTCCCCACCTTGTAACTAGCATTCTTTTTTTTTTTTTTTTTCCTGCCACATAGCTTGCGGGATCTTACTTCCACAACCAGTGATCCAACCAGTGCTCTTGGCAGTGAAAGCACAGGGTCCTAACCACTGGACCGCCAGGGAATTCCCCTCTACACTCTGTTTCTTTCAACTTGACTACTTAAGAGACCTCATAAAAGTGGAATTATGTAGTCTTTTTGTGACTTCCTCATTTGACATAGCATGTCCTGAAGGTTCATTCATGTAGCATGTGACAGGTTTTCCTACCTTTTTAAGGCTGAATAATATTTCTTTGTATATACCACATTTTGTTTATCCGTTCATCAGTTGATGGACAGTGGTGTTGCTTTCACCTCTTGGCTGTAGTGAATAGGCTGGCTGTGAATTATGGGTGTGCAATATCTTTTTGAGACCATGCTCTCAATTTTTTTGGATATATACCTAGAAGTGGAATTGCTAGATTATATGTTAGTTCCATTTTTAATTTTTTGAGCAACCTCCATACTGTTTTACATTATGGTTGCATCATTATAATTCCAACTGTGCACAAGAGTCCCAGTTTCTCCACATCCTCACTAATGCTTGTTAACGAACACTTTGTTTTGAACAATTTTAGATTCACAGAAAAATTGAGCAGATAGGACAGAGCTCCCATATGTGGTGTGGCACTGCTGCCTGCCTCCCCTCCAGTTTCCCTTTGTTATTAATATCTTGCAATAGTGTGGTACATTTGCTACAATTAACCAGTTCTCATACATTATTATTATTAATGTTTGTCCGTAGATTAAAGTTCATTCTGTGTTGTACTGGCTTATGGGTGTTGACAGTTGCATAATGTCCTGGATCTACCATTATAGTACCACGTAGAACAGTTTCACCGTTCCTAAAAGTTTCCTGTGCTTCACCTGTTCATCTTTTTCCTTACCCCCAAATGCTTGGCAACTACTGCTCTTTTTGCTGTCTCTAGTTTTGCCTTTTGTGGAATGTCATATAGTTGGAATTATACAGTGTGTCGGCTTTTAGACTGGCTTCTTTCACTTAGGAATATGCATTTAAGGTTTCTCCATGTCTTTTCTTGGCTTGATAGCTCATTTCTCTTTAATGATGAATAATATTCCCTGTATGGATGTACCAGAGTGTTTATCCATTTACCCATTGAAGGGTATCTTGGTTGATTCCAAGTTTTGGCAGTTATGAATAAAGCAGCTACAGACATTCATGTTCATATTTTTGTGTAGACACAGGTTTTCAGCTAATTTAGATAGATACCAAGGAGCATTGTGTTTTCAGTTTCAATTTTCAAATTCCAGTTATTCATTGCTAGTATATATAGGAAGGCAGTTAATTTTTGTCTTACCTTTGTATCCTCTAACCTTCCTATAATCGCTTATTGGATCCAGGAGGTTTTTGTAATTCTTTAGAATTTTCTTCGTAGACAGTCATGTCATCTGCAGAGTCTTATTTTTTCCTTCTCAATGTGTGTACTTTAAAATTTTCTTTTTTAAAAACATGGAATACTTCATGAATTTGCATATCCTCCTTGCTCAAGGGCCACGCTAATCTTCTTTTTATGGTTCCAATTAAAATGTTCTTTTCTTGTCTACTGCATTGGCTAGGACTTTGTGTATGACGTTGAATAAGAGTGGTGAAAGGGGATAGCCTTTCCTTGTTCCCTGTCTTAGGAGGCAAAGCATCTAGTTTCTCACCATTAAATAGGATATTGATCTATAGGTTTTTGGTACATTATCTTATCAACTGCAGAAGTTCCCCTCTATTCTTAGCTTGCTGAGAGTTTTTGTCATGAATCAGTGTTTGATTTTATTGGATGCTTTTTCTGCATCTATTAATATGGTCATATGGTTTTTCTTCTTTAACCTGTTTAACCAGTTAATGATAGATTACATAAATAGATTTTCAGATGTTAAACCAGCCTTACATACCTGAAATAAATCCCACTTGTTACGTAATTCTTTGTATATATTGTTGGATTCAATTTGACAATATTTTGTTGAGGGTTTTTGCATCTGTGTTCATGTTCATGAGAGATAATTGATCAGTAGTTTTCCTTTCTTGTGACATCTGTCTGGTTTTGATAGTAGGGTAATGCTGGCTTTATTGAATGAGTTAGCAAGTGTACCCTCTGCTTCTATTGCTTAGAATAATTATAGAGAATTGGTATCATTTCTTCCCTAAATGTTTGGTAGAATTCACCATTGAACCCATCTGGGCCTGGTTCCTTCTGATATAGAAAGTTATTAACTATTGGTTTAATTTCTTTAATATCAATAGATACAGTCCTATTCACATGATCTCTTTCGCCTGTGTGATTTTGGTAGATTGTCTTTCAAGAAATTGTTCCATTTCATGTAAATTATCAAGTTTGTGGGCATAGAGTTCATAATATTCCTTTATTATATGTTCAGTGTCCTTGGGATCAGTAGTGATGATCTTTCTTTCATTTCATTTCTGGTATTAATTTGTTTTTTCTCTCTTTTCTTGGTTAGCTTGGCTAAGAAGTTAATCAATTTTATCGGTCTTTTCAAAGAATCTTATTTCATTGATTATTGGTATACTTTCAGCTTTATTGGTTTCTGCTCTAATTTTATTATTCTGCTTGCTGTAGGTTTATAATGCTATTCTTTCTCTGTTTGCCTAAGTTGGAAGCTAAATTGTTCATTTTAGATCTTTTCTAATATATACATTGACTGGTGTAAATTTCCCCATAAGCACTACTTTTCCTACATTAAATGTGAATTTAAAGCCAATTTGAAAAGCTGTCAGAGTGGAGAGCATGTTTGTATGATTTCTAATTCTTTATATTTGCTGAAAGTGTGTTTTCTGGTCCACAGTGTGGCCTGTCTTGGTGAATGTTCCATGTGACTTTGAGAAGAGTGTGTATTTCTATTTCTCTAAGAAATGTCACTGGGGGGAATTCCCTGGTGGTACAGTGGTTAGGACTCCATGCTTCCACTGCCAGGGGCACAATGTGGCCAAAAAAAAAAAAAAGAAAGAAAGGGGAAAAAATATGTCACTGGGGTTTTGATAGGGATTGCACTGAATCTGTAGATCAGTTGGGTAGTATTGATATTTTAATAATAGTAAGTCTTCCAGTCCATGAACATGGAATGTGTTTACACTTATTTCTGTCTTTAATTTCTTTTCTTTCTTTTTTTTAATATTTATTTATTTATTTTATTTATTTGGCTGCTCCAGGTCTTAGTTGCTGCATACGGACTCTTCCTTGCCGTGTGCAGGATCTTTAGTTATGGCATGTGAGATGTTCAGTTGCAGCATGTGGGATCTTTAGTTGGGGCATGTGGGATCTTTAGTTTGCGGCATGCAGGATCTAGTTCCCTAACCAGGAATCGAACCCAGGCCCCCTGCATTGGGAGCCCAGAGTCTTAACAACTGGACCACGAGGGAAGTCCCTCTGTCTTTAATTTCATTCAGCAATATTTTTTGATTTTCATTGTACCAGTCTTTCACCTCCTTATTTAAATATCATGTTAACTAAGTATTTTGTTCTTTTTGATGCTTTTGTAAATGGAATTGTTTTCATAATTTCCTTTCATGATTGTTCACTGATAGTGTATGGAAATGCTATTGATTTTTGTGTGTTGACTGTGTCCTGGTATTTTGCTGAATTTGTAGTTGTAACAGACTTATGGAATTGTTTGGGTTTACTACATATAACATCATATCATCTGTGAACAGAGATAATTTTACTTCTTCCTTTCTAACTTAGATTCCTTTCATTTTTCTTGCCTCATTGCTCTGCTTATGACTTCTAGTACTATGCTGAACATGAGTGTTAGAAGCAGGCGTCCTTGTTCTGATTTTTGAGAGAAGGCTTTCAGTCTTTAACCATTGAGTACGACGTTTGTTGTTTTTTCTCATAAATGGCTTTTATTATGTCATGAGAGTTTCCTTTTATTCTTAGTTTGTTGAGGTTTTTTAATCAAGAAAAAGGTGTTCAGTTTTGTCAAATTCTTTTTCTGCATCAGTTGAAATGGTCATGTGTTTTTTATTCTGTTAATGTAGTATATTATATTAATTGGTTTTCTTATGTTGAGCCATCCTTGCATTGCAGGAATAAATCTCACTTGGTCATGATTTGTAATCTTTGTAATATGCTACTGAATTTGATTTACTAGTATTTTGTTGAGAGTTTTTGCATCAGTGTTTATGAGAGATACTGGTTTTCTTGCAGTACCTTTATCTAGCCTTGGCTCTTGGCACAGTGCTGGACTCATTGAGTTAAGGAATGTCCCTCTTAAATTTTTTGAAATGTTTTAGAAAGATTGGTGTTAATTCTTTAAATGTTTGGTAGAATTCACTAATAAAGCAATCAGTCTAAAGGTTTTGTTTGTTGGGAGATTCTTGATTACTAATTCAGTCTCTTGACTAGTTATAGACCTTTTCAGATTTTCTGTTTTTTTCATTATTCAGTCTTGGTGGATTTTGTGTTTCTAGGTTATCCAATTTGTTGGTGTACAATTGTTTGTAGTACTCTTATAATCCTTTTTATTTCTGTAGAATTGGTTGCAACGTCCCCACTTTCATTTCTGAGTTTAGTTATTTGTGTCTTTTTTTCTTAGTCAATCCAGGTAACGGTTTGTCAATTTTGTTGATCTTTTTGAAGAACCAAGTTTTGATTTTGTTGATTTTTTTTCTGTTGTTTTTCTCTGCTTTATTTTATTTCTATGCTTTAATCTTTATTATTTCTTTCCTTCTGCTAGCTTTAGGTTTAGTTTGTTCTTTTTCTGAAATTCCTTAAGTTGTAAAGTTAGGTTGTTGATTTGAGTTCTTTCTTGCCTTTTTTTTTTTTTTTTTTTTCCGGTACGTGGGCCTCTCACTGTTGTGGCCTCTCCCGTTGCGGAGCACAGGCTCCAGACGTGCAGGCTCAGCGGCCATGGCTCACGGGCCTAGCTGCTCCATGGCATGTGGGATCTTCCTGGACCGGGGCACGAACCCATGTCCCCTGCATCGGCAGGCGGACTCAACCACTGCACCACCAGGGAAGCCCCCTCTTTCTTGCTTTTTAATGTAAGCCTTTATAGCTATAAATTATTCATTTAGCACTGCTTTTGCTGTGTCCCGTAAGTTTTGGTAAGCTGTGTTTTCATTTTCATTCCTAAGTATTTTTTAATTTTTCTTATGATTTTTTTGTTTTATTAGTTGTTCAAGAGGGTGTTGTTTAATATCCACAAATTTGTGGCTTTTTCAAGTTTTTTTGTTACTAATTTCTAACTTCATCCATTGTGATCACAGGAGATTTTTTTAAATGATATTTAAGTTTTAAAATTGATTAGAGTTGATTTGTGTCCTAACATGTGGTCTGTTTTTGAGAATATCTCTTGTGTATTTGAGAAGAATGTATTCTGTTGTTGTTGGGTAGAGTGTTCCATATATGTCTGTTAGATCTAGCTGGTTTATTGAGTTGTTCAAGTCCTCTGTTTCCTTATTTTTGGTCTGGTTCTTCTATGTGTTATTGAGAGTGGGATATCGAAGTCTCCAGCTATTATTATTGAACTATTTCTTCCTTTAATTCTGTCAATTTTTGTGTCATATATTTTGATGGTCTCATTAGGTATGTAAATATTTATAACTTTTTTGTTTTTTGCTGTATTAAACCTTTTATTAGTATATAATGTCCTTTGTCTCTTATGACCTTTTTTCATATAAAGTCTATTTTGTCTAATATTAATATAGAAGGCTTGCAAACCTTAATAGTATATACTAGGCTTTGCAGGTCACATTGGGTCTGTGTTGCCTATTCTAATTTTGTTTATTGTTTTTTTTTTAAACCATTTTTCACTCTGTGGCTGTCCAAAAACAGGTAGGTTGCCAATTCCTACTTTATCTTGAACAGAAGCTTTTTAATTATAGTGAATTTATCCATCCTTTTCTTTATTGTTAGTGTCTTTGTAAATATGATTTTTGTGGTTACTTTTTAAAGTGTTTATTTGCAAAGATGATGCTGTTCATGGTGCATTATGACCTGTAAAAGCAATCGAAAAGTCCACTGTCCATGATCCTTTACTAAATGTCAAATCTGTTATTTTATTGGTCCTTATTATCACTATCAGACATAATCTTTACCTTTTTAGTCTGTACAGGTCATAAGATCAGTTCCAGTAGTCATGACTTTTCTGTTGTTATCTGCTTTTTACTCTCCTCTCCAGTATTTTATGTTAGACTCTGTCCTTTTAAGTTTCATTTTAATGAATTCTTACCATTTCCTTGTCTTGTGTCTTTGTGAGTTACCTTCCTTCAGCTCCTGTTCAGAAGTTGCTTTGGGGTTCTTGCTGTTTTACAGGATTTGTGCTTCTTTGTTTAATTTACTGGATTCTCTAGGTATGGATGACTTTTAATACCAAAATGCCAAAGAAAGAAGTGAAAATGAATTCTCACAACAGTATAAGATTCTAATAGGAAGTATTGTAGTCTTTTTTTTTTTTTAATTCCTTAGAGGACAGTATGACTTGCACTTAGTTTGCAGTATCTTTCTCAACCAAAAAATTACCAGTTACTACTACTACTTTTTTAAAATTTATTTATTTGGCTGTGCTGGGTCTTAGTTGTGGCATGTGGTATCTTCATTGTTACGTACAAGATCTCGCTGTGGCATGCAAGATCTTTTTAGTTGTGGCACGCAGGTCTTTTTAGTTGTGGCATGTGGGATCTTTTTTTTTTTTTTTTTTAGTTGTGGCATGCATGCGGGATCTAGTTCCCTGACCAGGGATGGACCCTGGGCCCCCTGCATTGGGTGCGTAGAGTCTTATCCACTGGACCACCAGGGAAGTCCACTACTTCTTAAGAAGCAAAATAAAATGAGCTTCTTTCATTTTTTTCTGTTGCTAATTGTAAAATACTTATGAGATCTGGAAATTAGAGTCACGTAAGGGTTCTACAGTATGTGATTCATGTTTGTTTTTTTTTAAAGCCAATACAGGAGAAAACCCTCAATCAGAATTTCTTGAAGCTGTGTAATGAAACTGATATATTCTACCTTTGCTCCACAGCTTAAGAGAGTCAGAAGTACTCCTTTTCTCTTTAGGATCTAGACTATTATTAGGTTCTGAATCTTTACCATTGCTCCTAGATCTTTATTTTTGTTTTGAAATTTGTATGTAGACTAAGTGTTATATAGTTGTGTATAATTTCTCAGGTCTTACGGAGTTGTGAATGATTTCATTTAATTTTTCCAAACTTAATGTGTTAAATTATTCAGATGAATTCATTTGTTCTGATTCCATGTTCACTGAAATTTTTAAAAAATTAACCATAATTTAGCTTACAAAGTAGCTTACTTTATCTTCATGGGCAAATACACCTATTGGTCATCTCGGCAAGAGCATGAAAGTTAATTTTATTGTAAATATGTTCATAACAGCAAATATCCCCATGTAGATGCCAGCCTCCTTAAACATTACTCTTTAGTGTGGGGTGTATAAAGGAGGCTGACATGCTGGGAAGGGCCAGAAAAAGATGGAGAATTGTCTCTCTGAGAAAATAAGGCAATTAAAAGGAAAAAAAATTCTCTCACTGTAGAAAATGACAACAGAAAGTAATGAGGTCATTGAACATAAAGTGGCTTAACTTAAACTATTTGCAATACTCTGGATAATTGTTTCAAGAGATAAAACAATTTGGAGTGTGGTGGATAGAATGGAAAAGATTATAAATTTTTAAGTATTTCATGAAAGAAATGCTTTTGAGGGAATATTACTGTTTTTTAAACAAGCAATATCTAATTTGAGGAAAAATATTTATCTACTTGTGAATATAATATTTTTTAGTTCTTTGTGACTTGTTTGTTAGGAATTAGGTGCAATTTTTACATACAAAATTTCCTTTCAAAAGTATGTAAAACTTAATATTAGAGACCAAAAGGATTATAAGCAAATAGCTAATTTATAGTTATCTTTATTTTAAAGTGATTGTATTATCTAACAAAGAAAGTTTGATCAACTGCTTCTTTGAATTTCAAATCTTGCTGTCATGAGTAAAAGGGCAGAATTTTACATTTATTGTTTTCCTTTTTTCAATTTCCTATGTATAGTTAAGAAAAAAATGAAAATAAATGAACTTTTTGTATTTTTAGGCCCGGATAGCATTTTTGCAAGGAGAAAGAAAAGGTCAAGAAAACTTGAAGAAGGATTTAGTAAGAAGAATAAAGATGTTAGAATATGCATTAAAACAAGAAAGGTATGTGTCCCTCATTTTCTTATATGAATAAAATAAAGTAGAACAATATTACTCTCTTTATGTATACATAAATACAGTGTATTTAACGCCTTTTGAAAGATACAAAGGTTTGCCCAAAATACAGGACGATGTTTTGATTTGATTCTTATATAGGAAAAGAAAAAAAGATTAAAATCTTTAAATTGAAATAATATCTTTTATTATAGAGTCCAAGTTTTTTCTTTTTTACAGATTAGGAAAAATTTATCTTTACTTGGGTGTATATTTTAGTTGGGCAATTTATCTTATTTTTTTTCTTTTACATCCAGTATATTTTTTTTCTCCAACTTCTTTTGCAAGTAAAGTTTAAAGAAACAGACATTCATATTATGCTTTATTTGTCATTGAGAAATATATACCAGTAGTTAGTTACTTACCTATGTAGAAAAGGAAAAAAAAAATTGTTTTTCTTTCAACAATTTATTATTAAATTTTCAGGGCAAAATATCACAAATTAAAATACGGCACAGAACTGAACCAAGGTGATTTGAAAATGCCAACCTTTGAATCAGGTAAACTTGATTCTTCTGTTAATCTCCCCCCGCCCCCCACACACACACCCCATGCAAGGAAAACTGGTTTAAGCTCATTTTTATGTAACAAACATGTTCTCTTTACCCCCATTTTGCTTTGAAAGCATCAGTTAGTTAGATGGTTGCCTATTATAATACTGTCTAGAATTTGGGGAAAAATAATAAATGAATAAAAGTAAGTATCAATAGTGTCATCTACATAATCTCCTACATACTTTCTTGTTTTGAAACCTGTGTAAAACTGGGTGTATTTTTGGTTGTAATTAGAAGTGGAAGGTAATGAGTAACTCTTTGTACCACCTGTAGGCAATTCTTACCCAAGTCTATATAAGCTTAATTTTGTATTATTAAAAAGTTATTTTTTTTTTCTAGAGAAGCTGTGATTAACTCATAAAGAAATTGCAAATTTGAATTTGGAAACTACGGAGGCAGCCAGATAAGGATAAGAGAAGGAAAACATTATCTCCAATTGACCTTGCTCTTTACTAAAGTAGTGAGTGTGAGAGTAGTATGTGATGAACAGTTATGCAGGAAGAGAGGGCTGGATATAGGAAAAGGCTATAACAGTTTAGTGTTAATTTAGGATTCCATATGATTACAATTTGAGTAATCTAAAAGTTTAATAAGGAAAGAATATTTTGATTTATGTTATATAATATTTGGGAATATTACTGCAATTTTCTATTTCTGAGGTATATGTAGAACCCATTTATATACACAGTTTGATGGTGCAGGCAAATTGAATTCTATACTGTTCTTGGCTGCTGGTTACTAAGATAAGGAAAAAAATGTGTCTTTATTTTGATATACAATTTTTCTTCTCCTTGTATTGTTGTTTCCATTCCTAATAAAGTCAAAGTGTACATGGTAGGGAAAATAAAACAAGTAGGGATTTTTTTTTTTAAGTTAAATGTTACAGTAAATTTTTAAAATTTAGCTAATTGGTTTTGGTTTAACATCAAGTACTTAAAACTTGGCAGAAAACACCCTATATGTACAACCTGCAGTTGATTTATTCTTAGGTCTTCTCCACTTACCAATTTTAGCACCACAACCATATCTTCCTAGTTGTCATATATAAAATTAAGAGACCAAGATAGGAGTGGCATAGGTTTCCTTTGATCTAGCTTTTAAGTGGTTACGAAGACTCAGATGCCAGGGGACAATATTATGGTCTCCTCCTTGGAAAAGCTATAATAAATGATAAAAAGATGGAAGGCCTGTATATTTTGGGCCATGTTTACTGCAGCAGTCCCATTATAGTTAGAGGGAGTACAGTGGTTTCACCATAGAGAAAACCTGATGTCTTCATAGCTTTTCTTTAACTCATTTTTTTTCTAATATGGCTAGAATATTCAGAAAATAATCACTTTTTTTTTTTGGCCGCTCCGCATGGCTTGCAGGATCTTAGTTCCCAGACCAGGTATTGAACCCGGGCTACAGCAGTGAAAGCGCTGAGTCCTAACCACTGGACCACCAGGGAATTCCCCACTTAGTATAACTTGAGGACTGTCCCCCTAACTTGGTCTGTATAAATGTGAGGAACAGCCCCACTGTTCCTGGAACTAGAGTCGGAATTGGCTAACTGGTCTTGGTACAAGTTGGTATAAAGGAAAATCATTAGCACGTAATCTCTCCTGCCCCCAACTGAAATGAGAGAAAAACAAGTCTGTTTTTATCTATATAAACTTAACTATTAAAACTTCCTTAAATTGAAGAATAAAATAACAACCAAGTATTTTATTTATAGGAAACAATAATAATAAAGTAGATTATTTCTACTGATGTAGAAAAACTACTCAGGATGTTTAGTGGAAAACAAACAAAGGAATGGGCAAAAATACACCATGCAAACAATGAGATAAAATTATTTACATCAAAGTATAGAAAGAAATAAACATTAAATGAATCAGTGTTGCCTTTTATATACTTAAAATAAATCAAAATGTAAAAAAGAGAAAACGTACGAAATACTGTTATGAAAGAAGTACAAGGTATGTGTGTTTTTATACCCTTGTCCTAGTAATACCAGTATATATATCCTAAACTTAACTCTATGAAAGGGGGTGTATCCAAATCTGTAAACAGCTCCTATTTCCCTACATTTAAGGGAAAAAATCTACAACAGTAAACATATGGGTAAAAGACTTGAAAAGCCACCAATAAAAGACGATATCCAAATGGCCAATAAACATACGAAACGATGCTCAAATGTATTGGTTTATACAACTTACAACCACAGCACAGTACAATTAGACACCTACCACAATGTGAAAATGAAAAAGAGAAAATGTCATGTGTTGCTGAGGATGTGGATCAACCAGGATTTGCACACCTTCTGGTGTTGGAATTCTAGTTTGATAAAACTGCTCTGAAAATGATTTGTCAGTACAAGTTTCCCCCAGTATCCCAAAGTAGAGCATTCCTGTTCATAAGCCAAAATGACATAAAACAAAGACGCAATTTACCTTTGGACACATCTTGCTAATGATGCGCAAAATAGATCAAGATAAAGCACAGATGATAATAGACACAGTTCAAAAATATGGGCTTGTTACGGAGCTTGGTGGTGCCTCTCTCGCTGCTTGGGGGTGCGTGCTGCCACTGTTAACAGTTCACTGCAAAACAAATGCTGAAGGCTGTTTTTTCTTTTCGCCTTTTTTCATAAAGAGTGAAAATTCTCTCTGAATTTTTTCAGTTAGGCTAGCGAAAACAGGTACTAAATGTAGGTCTTTCATAAAAGCGAGGTGGCCTAAAGAGAGCTTTCGAAAAGCGTGGGATAACTGTATTGCTAAAGGGAACATAGCATGCCCCGTGGCCCAGTAATTCCACTCCTTAAAATGTTCATCACAAGGCTTGTATAAGAATGTTCATAGTATCATTACTTTTAATAGCAAAAAACTGGAAGCAATTCACATGTTCTTCACCAATAGAATAGACAAATATATTGTGATATTTTAGTGTAAGGAAATGCTGTTTAGCAAAAAAAAAAGTGAATAAACTATAACTAGACTAAGCTATAACCAAAAGTGAATAAACTATAACTAAATTTTATGTGGATCACATAAAATTGAAAATTGATAGAAATGATTTCATATATATCAAATTCAAAAATTAACCTAGTGTTTAGAAATCAGGGTAGTGTTAATATCCTTTTAGGAATATCTAGTTAGACTTGGGAAAGGGCACGATGAAAGTTTTTGGGGGTGCTGATAACATTTTATTTCTTCATCTAGGTACTGGTTACATAGGTGTGTTAAAAAATTCATTGAGCTGTACGCTTAGGATGTACTTAAAGAATATTTTTACCAACATTATTTATAATAGTGAAAAATGGAAACATTTCAACATTAGGGAACTGGTTAAATTAAATAGGTATATACTTTCTGTAGATTATATAATTATTTTATATGATGTTAATCTATATTTATTGCCATAGAATGTTCAAGATACATTAAGTATTGAAAGCAGCTTGTAGTGTAGTACACACACTTCGACCTTTTTTTTTTTTTTTAATTTAAGGAGGGGAGAAGCTGATGTTATTTTCAGATGGAAAATATGGAATGATAAAATCTCAAGTACTAACACTGTTGGTGATAGGATTTGGGGCAATTTGTGTTTCTTTTTTTTAAATGTATTTTTTTGGCCAGTTAATTATGTGTTATATGTGATTTAAAAATAGGCAAAATGGTATAAATAGAAAAAGTTATAAATAAAAAATGGGGGCTATTAGAATGAGATAATTATTTCTGGAAATTATAGATGTTTCTACGTGCACAGGGGAAGAATGAGAAGATATTAATAACGGATTGTTAAGGTTAGAGAAGTAATACCTGCAGAGAATATTTGAATTGCTACCAATAACTGTTTGTTCATGTGACTCTGAGGAGTCTAGGAGCCTAATGACTGTAAGCCATGGTAAGAGTTCTCAACATTCAATGTGAGGGCTTGTCTTCTATGGCCCTATATTCTTTGCTTTATCATAATTTTTATAATGGGAAATTGCAGGAAAATATTTCTGTATCATTAGTGCCAATGAATAGTTTTAAATATCACTGTGGATATACTTGTTGAGAGCTTAACTCATCTGAAGTTATACTGTTTATTAAACTCTTTTTTAATGCATACACTTTGTTACCGGAGAATAAAATATGACTTTTTACATATAGTAAAAACTGTTTTCTGGTCTAACTTTTAGTTCTAAAAATGAAATCGACTGTATAGAGTCTTGTATGTAGCCTTAGAGTCTACTGATACAGACTCTAAGTTATTCACTAGTTTTATAAATATATATCTAATTTCTAAACAATGTTGATTTTGAAAAGTTTATATAAATAGTAAATATCACTTTTTAATTTCAAAAGCATTCAACAGCAGAATTCTGGTATTAAAAAATTGATTTTAATAAAATTTCATTTCAAAGCCTGGGCTTTTGATTTTTAAATCACTTGTAATAAAACAAGGAGGGTGGTGCCTAAGTGTTTGGACTGTCAGGATAAACACACTTTAAATGAGTGATCCACAGTAAACACTCAATAAAAGTTAATTTTCTTCTATCCTTTATAAAATATTTTGTTATATTCTTGTGGGACTTTATCCCTAAGAGAACTTTGGCAGTATTATCAGGAGTTGAAGTAACGTGTATGAAACTTGTCTTGTTTTTGTTGTTGTTGTTGTTGTTGTTGTTACTGTTAATTTTAGAAGAAACCAAAGACACAGAGGCTCCCACAGCACCTCAGAATAGCCAGTTAACGTGGAAGCAGGGCAGACAGCTGTTAAGACAGTGAGTAATGGTTCATTTTCACCTTTCTTTAAGGATCTAGGTATGAAAGTGCTTCTATTCAGTCACTTTGCAAGTGAAAATTATTTAATGATAATGGGACAATGTGTATAGTTTTCATATTGCTTCTTTTTTGTTTTGTTAGATGCTTGGATCTTTTTAAAGTTTTGTTTCCTCTGAATGTTTCTCTAAACATTTCTCAGAATGATGTTTTTTTCTTATTTATGGAGTAGGATGTCATAAAGACTAGATGTCTTGAAGACCAGAACAAAAATAGGGAGTTCATACTTACAGACATTCTCATTTCCATCACTGGAAAATTTACATATTTCGTTTTAAGTGAGATTGTGACTGGCTTAGAGAAGCAATTTAACTGGTTATCAGAAACTTTTCAGAAGTGGCTTGCTAAATCCTGCTTCTACTTGAATCTTTAAGGAAGCTTTTTTTTTTCGAGGAACCTTTTTGATGTTTGAATTCTTTGCCGTATTAGAAGTACTTACGTGGCAAATATTATTGTCTTATCTATTTGTTCTTTTCCCTTGTATTTTGAAAACTTTGGTACTCGCATATTACTGAAATCTTAGGTAATTCAACTTTCTCAACTCTAGGCATCTTTACCATCGCTTCAGTAACCCAGTGAAGTATGGTCACACCCTTGATCTTGTTATAACCTAGAACTGCCCTACCTCTGGAATATTCCTTGATCATATTCCACTTTTCTTACTCCAGTTCCCAGGTTATTTGTCCTCTGACCTTTGATCTTTAGATCCTTGACTGTTTCATTTCCCTTACCTCCTTTACCTATTGTTGGTTTAATTTTTTTTTTTTTGGCGGTGGGGTTTTTTTGTTGTTTCTTTTTGTTGTTTCCCTAGCTTCCACTTAGACCCCATGATCCTTTACCCTTTTGCTGGTACCCTTAACTTTCCTGCTGCCCACTCCTTACCCCCACCACCAGTCATTTTACTATACCTACCTACAGTATCCCAGCCCTAATGAGTCTTACTGTCTGTTGCTTCTGTTTCTAATTAATTCTTAGAGAAAAATCACAGAATTGTGTGAATGCCATTACACATTCACGGTTTCCTGTCCAAACATTGCATAGAGCCTTTTTCCATATCCCTGGTCATCTCCTGCTCCCATTGCCCTCAGTGGATATTCTGAACTTTTACCACATCTCAGCCCATTCTCCCTTACTCTCATTAGAGCACCTCAAGCTCTACTTCACTGAAATCATGAAGGCTATCAGGTGAGAACTGTCTTCACTTTTTGCTTTCCTTTCTGAAAATGTATTTAAACCTCATATTCATCATCTCGGTTTCTAATGTTCCATTCAAAGAAGTGTTTATCAATCTGGACAGTTAGTGACTAAAACTCACACAAACTTCAAAAACAGATTACTGTCTGGAAGGATGCTGGGATAGCTAGCAGAGTTGAGGGAAGTGCTGACTAACTGAGTGTTAGAAACTTAAGAGCTAGTGTATCACTGAAGATTTCTCAGGGACTGGAAACACCCAGGATATGTTCTTACTCTCTGGTGTTCTACTCCTCTGTGTATCAGTTTTATTTTCTACTGAAAACCACTTTTCTCCAGGTGGCAGGGGATCCCTTATTTTAGTCAGAATAATTTCTGAGGATTGGATTTGTCTTAACTTGATCAAATAACTGCCCACGAGTCAGTTATTTTTACCTGGGTTGTTTAAGATCTTGACAGTTCTTTTAGACCACATGGCTAGAGTGTGGTGGGAGTTTTTTTCCTCAAAAGAGGATCGCGTTTTTTTAGAAGAGTATGACGGCTATAGAGAAATCAGTTGCACAGTATTTCTCTCATAAATGCCTAATCCCATTGCCTGGCTTTATATTGTGTCTCTTCTCATTTTTCTGTAACAGTAGTTTATCTCCATAGTCTTCCTTATTCATTTCTCAACTGTCTAGTTTGTTTTCCATTTTGATATTCCCCTGAAGCTTCTATCACAAACATGTTTATGAGAACCTTTTTGTTCATATTGATCTTTTGGAAATATTTGACATTAACTCTTCATTTCTTTTTGAAACTCTGTTTTTCTTACTTTCATGAAACTACTCTCTGCTTTTTTTACCCTCATTTCTCAAGTTCTTTCTTTTAATTTTCCTTTGAGTTTCTTATTCTTCCAGCCCTTTAGATGTTTGTGTCCCCAGGTTTTGTTTTTACAAAACAAAACCTTTGAGTTTCTTATTCTTCCAGCCCTTTAGATGTTTGTGTCCCCAGGTTTTGTTTTTACTTATGCTTTTTCTCTGGGTAACTTCATGTAAATCCATGGCTTCAAATATCTCCAAACACTAATGACTCCCAAATCTGTACACCCAGTCCAGTCCCTTCTGAGCTTTTGACCTTCTTACCATTGTGCCTAATAAATGTTACCACTTTCATAGATACTACTTGATTGTTTGATAGGTACCCTCTAAACCATATTCTGACCCTTTATTCTTTATTTTATTCAGTAGAACCACCATGCAACCATCCCAGCTAGAAACCTGAAAATTTTCCAAAATTCTTATATCTTCTTTTATTCTACTGCCATATTTACTTGTGTACCAAGTCACTAAGATATTTTATTTTTCTCACATTTCTCCTCTTCTCAAGTTTTAATTCTTGCTGTTAGTGTCCTAACCAGTCTTCCTGTCTTTAGCTTTCACTTAAAAATCCTCTATTATTTTGTCAGCAACATATAAAAAGAAACAAAAAAGGCTTCTTTTTAACATCTTCCCTTAGCCTGTCAAATACTTTAGGAAGAAATTTTAAAATTTGTCACACAAAGCCGTTCATGACCCATTATCTATACTTATGTCATGATTCAGTCCCTTTCTTCTTTTTGAGTCTCATCCTAGATCCTCGGTTAGGTACCCTGGTTTAGATAACAAGGAAAGTTTGAAAACCGCGGGACTGTAGGACTGCTATAAGACCTTAGATCCTAGAAGGAGAACTAATCTATCCATCAACCTCTGGCTAAGACCCAGGGTTTAAACGTAGCATGTCATTGTTCTGAGGTTTATTTCTGTTCATCCTTTACCACTTTCTGGAATTTTTTTTTTTTTAAGTAATATATATCATCAACTCCTAAAAGTTTTTTAACGCTCTAGGTCTTTTTAGGCTTCAGGATAATTGGCCCTTAATTAGTGTTAGCCATCTATATGCTTTTTAAATTAAACTATGGTTTGTAATCGGCCTTTTTTTTTTTTGTAGAACTGGAACTAGTCTAGAGAGAAGAAAGTTATTGAGACAAAGGAAGAGTAAATTTTATAGGATTATGGATTTTTCTAAAATCTTTGATGTGATTTTGATTTGACAAGATTGCATGTATTAGCAATATGTGGGATTTAATATTTTTAATTTTCTCTTATAGATATCTTCAGGAAGTAGGTTACACAGATACAATATTAGATGTACGGTCTCAGCGGGTAAGATCATTACTTGGACTATCTAATTCAGAACCAAATGGATCAGTAGAGACAAAGAATTTAGAACAGATCCTGAATGGAGGTGAATCTCCTAAGCAAAAAGGACAAGAAATCAAAAGGTATGACCTATACTTATAGGTTAACATTGTTTATATAGCAGGTATTGTGAATTTCTTTAGCTTCTTGTTATTGCTATTAACAGTTATTGAAGCATGTAGAGTTCAGATTTAAAGATTCCTTCCCGCCCTGCAAATGGTACCATGGACAAAGAAACTTTTTATTTAGGTGCTTTTTAAATTTATTTATCTTGGGGCTTCCCTGGTGGCACGGTGGTTAAGAATCCGCCTCCCACTGCAGGGGACCTGGGTTCGAGCCCTGGTCTGGGAAGACCCCACATGCCGCAGAGCAACTAAGCCCGTGTGCCACAACTACTGAGCCCCTGTGCCACAACTACTGAAGCCCACATGCCTAGATCCCATGCTCCGCAACAAGAGAAGGCACCGCAATGAGAAACCCACGCACCATAACGAAGAGTAGCTCCCGCTCGCCACAACTAGAGAAAGCCCGCATGCAGCAACAAAGACCCAATGCAGCCAAAAATAAAATAAATTTATTAAAATTATATAATAAATTTATTTATCTTGGGACTTCCCTGGTGGTCCAGTGGTTAAGACTTCATGCTCCCAATGCAAGGGGCCTGGGTTCTATCCCTGGTCAAGGAAGTAGATCCCACATGCCACAACGAAGATCTCGCACGCGGCAACAAAGATCCCGCGTGCCGCAACTAAGACCCGGTGTAGCCAAATAAATAAATAAATTTTTTTTAAAGATTTATTTATCTTAAGTTTTGATGCGAAGAGAATGACTGTAGTTCTGAAATAGGTTTAAAATTAGAGAGTGATTTCATGTAGTTCAGAGTTATTTTAATGTCTTGATTTTTAAATTTTTGTTAGAGTATTTTCAATAAATTATACTACTATATAATTAGAATAGTAATGGTTGTTTAGACACTAGTGTTAAAGAAACAAGGCTTTGCATTGTGTTTGGACTCAGAAAGCTACCAGGTATACTTTAAAATTTTAATGTCTTTATTGATAGAGTTCACATACCATAAAGTGCACCCACTTGAAGTATATGAGTTTAATAGTTTTTAAGATAGTCACAGAGGTGTTCAGCCGTCACCACAATCTAAGTTTTGAAAATTTTCATTACTCCATAAAGAAACCTCGTACTCATTAGCTACCACTCCCCATTCTTTCCCATATTCCTCCCACTCACCAACCCTAGGCAACCATTAATATACTTTCTGTATCTATAGATGTGCCTATTCTGGATATTTTATGTAAATGGTTATTTTGTGAGTAGCTTCTTTTACTTAGTGTAATATTTTTAAGATTCATCCATGTTATAGCATATGTCAGTAATTCATTTCTTCTTACTGCCAAATAATATTCTTTTCTATGGATATACCACATTTTGTTTATCTATTCCTTATCCAATTGATGGGCATGTTGATTGGTTCCACATTTTGGAATAATGAATAATGCTACTTTGAACATTGGTCCGCAGGTGTGGACATATGTTTTCAAGTCTCTTGGGTTTATACCTAGGAGTGGAATTGCTGTGTCATACAGTAACTCTGTGTTTACCTTTTTGAGGAATTTCCAAACTCATTTCCAAAGTGGCTGGACTATTTTACATTACCATCAGAAATGTATGAGAATTCTAATTTCTCTACATCCTCATTAACACTTGTTTTCTGTCTACCAAATACACTTTTGATTATAGTACAGATTTGATAAATGCAAGTTGTCAAGCAGATGGAACTTTCTTTTCATTTTTTACCATTAGATATTACATTGAATTACATAGGTTGGAACGACAAAGAAAAAAGAGTGGAAAAAACCAAAATGAATTCATTAGTTTGGTTAGAGCTTAAGAAGTTAATAATATGTACAGTTTATAAACTAGCATTGTTTCATACCTTAGATACATTTTATCTAAGATACATCATGCAGTTATTTAAAGACTTTCAAGTTAACATAAGCCTTTAGTTTACGGGTTTTATTTCTGAGAAATAAGGTCTCTTTAATAAAAACAATTTGACATCTAACAGAGCCCTTGTTTTCTTTACTCTGGATTTCAGGAATCATAGAGCTTTCATAGCTTTAGAGAAAAAGCAAGGATATTACTATGTTATTTTAAACTAAACTTGTCAGCTAACCAGGCTAAGTAGTTCTTAGGATTTATAACTACTTTAGAGGAACACAGTTTACTATATCACACCTGAATCTGAATTAAAAATCCATAACAGACTGTATCTTCTCCTTGTAAAACTTCTTCCCTTTGCAAGATTTAGAGTTCAATAGTTTTTTTTTTCTGTTGTGGTAAAAAACACATAACATGAGATCTATCTTAATAAATTTTAAGTGTACGGTGCAGTGTTGTTAACTGTAAGCACAATATTGTAGAGCACTTCTCTAGAACATTTTCATCTTTCATGACTGAAACGCCATACCCATTGAATAGCAACTTCCTATTTCCTCCTTCCCCCAGCCCCTGGCAAACACCCTTTGACTTTCTGTTTCTACGAGTGACTACTTTAAATACTTTATATATATTTATATAATATATGAATACTTTATATAAGTGGAATTAATACAGTATTTGTCCTTGTGTGACTGGCTTATTTCACTTAACATAATGTCCCAAGGTTCATCAGTGTCATAGCATATGACAAGATTTCCTTCTTTTTTATGGCTGAATAATTATTGAATGTATTCACCACATTTTCTTTATCCATTTATCCGTCCACAGACGTTTAGGTAATAATTGTTTTTAACCAATGTGATTTCCTTCTTAATGAATATAGCTGTATATTGCGAGTCTGTACTAATGTAGGTGTGTATGGTTCAGCTATGATCAGGGCCTTTGAAAATTCCTAAGAAATACGAAAATGACCTAACATGTTGATAGAGGTGTCAACAAAAAGATGTTTATCGTATTCTCATTTATAACAATAAAAAATTTGAAGCAGTCTACATGTTCAACAGTAGAAGAATGGTAAATTGTAGATCATATTATTAGAGACAGTATGCTTAATGGTTTAGAATGGGAACTCTGAAGACAGACTGGGTTTGAATCTGGACTTTGCTGCTTACTAGCTGTGACTTTGGGCAGGGTACTTTACCTTCCTGTGCCTCAGTTTCCTCATTTATAAAATGGTAATGATAGGGTTGATGTGAAGAAGAAATGAATTAATGTAAGGCATTTGGAACAATGCTTGGTGCATAATAATAACTATGATGAAATATTGCTTATCCAGTTGAAATGTGACCCAATCAAGAGTAATATTTACTAGATTCTACTGAGTAAATGTCATTGTTGTCTTTCTTGGTTTATTCTTTGGTTTATTGTAGGGGGATGTTGTGGGTGTGTAGTGTATCATATCACACAGCCTCCACCTTATAAGGATTCATTGGGGGAGAGAGTTCTCATAGGTCTTGTAACTGAAAAGCTGTGCTGCTTCTTAGTGATTGGTCTGATTTACCTTTGAACCTCCAGTAGTTGCTCTCTTTCTTTTTACTCTGTTTGGAATCTTGCCATATTTGTGGGTTTCCCTTATCTCTAGAAAACACTGACTCTTTTTTACCCTTTTACTTACGAACCTTACTCTTGACTTCATTCTGTTTTCCCTTCATCTGGATATATAATTTAAAAAATTCTGTTGATTGCTTTTCATTGAATGAGAAAGGATAGTAAATAGTTGGCAAAGAAAAAAATTATTATAAAATTCCATAGATGTAGATGTCCACTTAAGCATGTGGATTAAAGGCAGATTTACTTGTGTGCCTTCTGGAACCTCTGTTAAAATATCAGTTAAAGACATTTTAAGACACACTGATTGACACATAAGGACAAAAAATTGAATATATAGAAAGAATGAGAGGATATACTGTCCATTAGATAGGGAGAACTTAATAATTTTGGAAGCTGGAAAGAAGAAAAGGAACAAGCCAATTCAAGTCCCAAAATGCCAGTAAAGTTCCAAAAGCTAAGGAGTTAGAGGTATCAGGTACATTTGGAGTCACGTTTAGAGGGGATTATTAATAGAGAATTAGTTTCAAGTTTATGTAAGAGGCAGTTAGAATCTTAAACCCCCTCTTTAATTCTGTATAGCCGCTTGAACACCCCTCCCCTATCCCAAAGAATGGTGGTATATTTTCTGGTGAATTCCAGTGATTTCTGATTTCTTAAGAAAACAAGCAACTGTAGGGTGGGCTACTGTACTGAAAACAGGAGGATTATCTGAAAATCTCTAGCTGAGCAGTGAGATTCCCTGTTTCCTTCTACTTGGCTTCAGGTATGTTGGCAGCTGGTCTTAAATCCCTTTCAGGCAGGAATATGATCACATTAATAGAGAAGACCTTATGATCCGACAGTTGGGATCTGCCAGTGAAATGGCTGGGACTCTGCCCTGTTGTTATAACAGAAGTGTGAAGCTAGCTACTTTGACAAGCCTCACCCATGTACACAATATATCCAATTAGTTTTTCTGTGCCTCACTGTTAAATATTAACAGTTAAGGAAAGACTTTAATATGAAAATTGGAGACCAAAGGAACCAAACATAAAAAAGGAACTCAGAGAAAAGAGGGAGCAGAAGACTTTCAAAACTATAATTACTCTTCTGAGAGGACTGAGAGAAGATAATACATCTATAAAACAGTAATATGTTATTGTATAAGGTTCAGTAAGAGATCAGAAAAGAGCTAATAGAAATTTAGAAGTGTGATTTAAATAATTTTCATGTAAGACTTGGGAGATAAAAGACTCTCCCAGAAAAGAGAAAAGGGGAAAAAAAGTAAGACTGAAAAGAGAGGAAAATCTAAAGATCAGTCCAAGAGGGACAACATCTGAATAGGAGTTTCAAAAAGAGAGAACAGGTAAACTGGTGTTGAAAAAATTTTTTAAAGAGTAATTAAAAAAAATTCTTGAATATATTTATAGAATGTGTTTCCAAGGATGTTTGTTTCCACATTGAAAGGATTTCTCCCAGTTACACTATAAAGTGAATTAAAAAAAATCCATACAAAGGCCATCATCGTGAATGCTAAAAAGAAAACATCTCAAGAGAAACAGCATGGTAGCTTGCAAGTAGGTCAAAGTCTCAGACCCTTCACAGTCCATGGTTGCTTTAATTTCCATTTTGCTAAAGACTAATGACGTTGAGCATCTGTGTATGCCATCCACATATCTTTTGATACAGGATCTGTTTGAATAATTTCCCCATTTTTTCATTGTTTTATTTGTTATTGTTGAGATTTAAGTGTTCTTTATATAGTCGTTCATTAAATGTGTGACTTGCAAATATTTTGTCCCAATCTGTAGACTTTTCTTTAAATTCTCTATAGTGTCTTTCAAAGAGCAAAAGTTTTTAATTTTGGGCAGTCTGATTCATCTGTTCTTTCTTTTATTGATTGTGCTGTTTGACTTTTAAACCTTGTACGTGTATTGTTGTGATCAAATACAGTTTTTAAAACCTGAAACGTGAGTTCTCACTTTAGAGACAGGAACTTCTATCCAAGGAACCATAATACTTTATTAAAGTTCAAAACAAAACTCTCATGTCTTAAATTTTTTATTTTTCTGTCATTGAAGTGCCAATTTTGTCAAATATTTTCTTTGCCTTTCATTTAATCCCCAGATATCGAGACGTATTACTAATGTTGAACTGAAAAGTATGTGTTTTGTTATTGTGGTAGTTTTTTGTTTGTTCTTACTAATTTGCACTTGAAAAACACATCTCTTTCTACATTCAGTGTTGATACAGGTCCTTGAACCATGTGCTGGATTAGGCAGAGTATAATAGACCTATTAAAACCCTATGTCTGGGATGAAGTGAGAGTGGCATGGACATATATATATACACTACCAAATGTAAAATAGATAGCTAGTGGGAAGCAGCTGCATAGCACAGGGAGATCAGCTCGGTGCTTTGTGACCACCTAGAGGGGTGGGATAGGGAGGGTGGGAGGGAGATGCAAGAGGGAGGAGATATGGGGATATATGTATATGTATAGCTGATTCACTTTGTTATAAAGCAGAAACTAACACACCATTGTAAAGCAATTATACTCCAATAAAGATGTTAAAAAAATAGTCTGAATTGTATTATATCCTTAATTTGGACTAAGAACCAATCAGGGAGGGAAAAAACCCTAACTTTTAGACTATTATTCTTTTTGTTACCATGTACTGTTCGTATTAGTAAGGATATTTGAGGTCATCTAGTTTAACCCCCCCAGTTTACAGGTAAAGAAGTTGAGGCCAAAAGGTTTAAGTGACTTGGCCAAATTCAGGCAGCTAAGTCAGTGGAAGAGTTGAGACTTTCATTGTGAGAGTCTGCATTCAGCTGAAGCTTTCACCGTTCTGTTGCAGCCTCTGTTTTTAGACATTTAAACAACTATTTGAAAACCTTTTTTGTACATAGAGGAGGAATTCAGATTATAGTTTTAAAATGACTTCGTAAGTAGATAAAAATAGATTATCACTGTTACCTATTATATGAGTGGTTCTGAAACACTTCAAAGGTTTTTTTTTTTAAGTAGTTTTTCTTTTTCCCCCTTAAGTATTTATTTATTTATTTATTTGGCTGCGCCGGGTCTTAGTTGTGGCATGTGGAATCTTTTACTTGTGGCACGCAAGCTGTTAGTTGTGGCATGCGGGATCTAATAGTTTCCTGGCCAGGGATCGAACCTGGGCCCCCTGCATTGGGACCACCGAGTCTTAACCGCTGGACCACCAGGTTAAGTCCTGAAAGTATTTCTTTAGTATATTAATAATCCTGTTTTCTAGGTAAGGAAATCTGTAAAATGGATTGGAATATTCTATATCTGATTTACCATAACTTTAAATCTGAGCATCCCGATAAAGTTCAGTTTTAGCTGTAAACATTTGCACCAAGCTGTAAGAGGTTGTAGAGCTATAAGAAATGCTGAGTTTAAGTTGCTTGCTCATGATGGCTTTATTTTGAGAAATAATAGCACATTTGAGTGCCTAATACTATAGGGTTTTTATTTTGATGCAGCAATTACTTAAAGTATTTTCATTGTAGAAACTTAACAACTGCTTTTATTGATAGATACTTTAACTGTAGAACATAAATGATCTTTCAAACATTTTTGTGTAGAATATTTAGATAATACATTATAAGTAAATTTTCATTTGAATCTCTCTACTACCTTCAAGTACTATTTTAAAATAGGAGACAGAAAGAAATATTAGAATTAATCATTGGAATATTTTGGTTCATCATTTTTCCTCTCTTACAGGCCTTCTGGTGATGTTCTTGAGACATTCAATTTCTTAGAAAATGCTGATGACAGCGACGAAGAAGAGGAAAATGACATGATTGAAGGCATCCCAGAAGGAAAAGACAAACATCGGATAAATAAACACAAAGTAAGAATTCAATTTTCTATTCTTATTAGCTAAAATATATGTAGTCATGTATTTGGAATAGAAAATTTCAAGATGTCTTTCGTTACATTGGGAGTGATTGATCATTTATTATGTCACTTGGAAGTTTTTTATAGTCAGTTCTTATTGAATTACCTACACATAGTACAAATTATTTGCTGTATTATAAATGGCAAGAAAGGGTCTGTTTTTATAGGACTAGTCCAGTGATTTGAAACTTTTTTTAAAAAGTTGCATCCTTTCCACTCCTGTCACAATTAAGAATCACTGCTGAAGTCTCTCTCTTCCTGTACAGTAAACAAGTGGTAAATTGTAACTGAAGTGGGGTGGTACTCCCACCCTGGGTGAGGGAGTAAACCAAGAATTGTAAATGTACGTGTCAACACTCATTGTTTGTTAAGGATTAATAAAAATTTGCTTTTGCTCATAACCTAAGAAACAGGTTTATGTATTTTAGTGTTGATGCGGGTTAGCTATAAGAGCAAAAGTAGATTAAATGATCTATGTGTGAATTGTCATAATAGTGTACAGTATTTCAAGTATGTTTTTTTAAAAAAAAAGTGGATGGGTTCTGTTGTGGTTCTTTGGGATTTTACAGTAATATGGGAAAAATGCCAGTGTTTCGCAGAAGCTTCTAGTCTATAAAAGCAGTTTTCAACCTTTCTGCCAAATTTCATGTGTGTAACACACTCATATGTGGAGCATAGGTGAATAGAGATTTTGATCCTTCCCTATTTTTTTGTTCTGGGAAGCAGTACTATAAATACCACAGCTGTTGACTTGCATTAATGTCCGTATTAACTATGCCATATCCTTATATGTTACGGACTGCCTGTGCAGTTCTCAGTGAATGAGGTCAATTCAACACAACATATTAGAATGTAAGTTAGTGCATGGGTCTTTTGGTACCTGTGAATCTATTGTAATTAGAGAAGTTCTTCGTAAGAATCATCATACTTGAAGATTAAGATTTTAACCATTCTTATTACCACATTGCTTGCATCACATTTTATAACAGTGTTCACACAGCACTGTTGACAACCATTTATCTAGGGTATAATTTGGGATTGGTGAACTATGTGGAAAATCTAAAATTTTGTATCTAATCTAAAAATGAGAGTGCAAATGTAAAGATAATTGTGTGAAAACATAAAGGACTCCTTTACAATTTAGCATAAAGGTAATTCTTGGCTTATGTTCCATTTACAGATAGGTAATGAAGGTTTAGCTGCTGACCTAACCGATGATCCTGATACTGAGGAAGCACTGAAAGAATTTGATTTTTTAGTGTCTGCTGAAGACGGTGAAGGAGCTGGAGAAGCACGGAGTTCAGGGGATGGCACAGAATGGGGTAAGGTGATAAAGAAATGGGGGTGGGAAATCATCTAGCCCTTAAAGTTGTATTTTATTAAATATAATATGTGGAATGTGTATATCTGAACGTATGGTGGCAGTTAAACTGAGAGCAAGGAGAAGAGTGGTATTGAATAATTTCAGAGTATTTTGCACCAATTTATTTAGATTTGGTGACTAAACTTTAATATATGGCTTTTGGTGGATTTTGATTTTTTGAAATTTGTCTTGATTTAAAGTTGAAATATTTAGTCAATTTAGAGATCCAATTCCTTTCTTCTTAGCAGATTTTTTTTTAAAGCATGTATGTAGTTTTAAACATTCCTATGATTTAATTTGGTAATGAACCTGGGTTTCAAGAAGATAACTCTTTTCAGTATTGCTGTATGGTATTATCTGATTTATTGCTAGGAAGTAATAAAGCTACTAATCTTGAATTATAGCTCTATATTGAGCAAGATTTATTGAAGTATTAAACTTCATTACATGTAATATTCAGTGTACAAATGCATTAGAGCCTAGCCTTTGGAAGTGATACCTACTGCTAATAATAATCCAGCCATAACTAAAAGGGATAAAACAGTTCTATTTATACAGGGTTTAAAAACCCCATTAGAAAGTAAAATAAAAGTGTACAAAGTATTTTAAGTTAATAGCTGAGGTCCAGTATGTTATTCCTATTAAAAATGTTCATTTAATCATCATTTAATATCAACACGTTACCTGGTAGGGAGAACTCAAATTGTGTTTACAGAGCTTTATTGGAGAAGGTTACTAAGTACCTTAATGCATATTTCACATGAATACCAAAGTTGCTTAGTTACTAGCAAGGGGAATTATCACTAGATTTTTATAAAGTACTTTGGTAATAAGGAAACACACTTGGATTTTTTAAAAATGCCTCACTTATATATTGAAGCTGAATATTGCTAACAGCAGGAGAGACAAGACCTAAGAGATAATGTTTATTGACTATCCTGATACAAATTGAGTACTTAAAAGATCTGAATGTTGTTATCAGCTTTCTCATTGTTTATGATTCTCAAGCATTGTTTTCAGATCTTTACTTGTCTTCTAAGGGGAAAGAGGAGACATACTAATTGAAAGTATTAAAAAATTCCACAATTACTTTCTAGACTTCGAATATACACTTTTGTACTTACTATTTGAAAATAGCTATGTTATAGAAATTTTCCCTTCTTAAGAATTAGCTTTGCTCAAGAGCAAGAATTAACCTTGCTCCAGAAAAATAAAAGTATGTTTTCTTCTAACTTCTCTGTGCAACCCATTCAAAGTTGGAAATACCTTATTTTTTTCCGAAAGTTTCTAAAATACTGTTTATTTTTTTATGGATTTTAAAATAATTATATAAATATATTTAAATTGTATAAATACATAATTATTTTATAATTCCTGTGTTTTTTAGGAGGTTTAGAACGCACAGATACATGTGAAGAAGAAAATTAAAAATCACCTGTAACACTGCTATATAGAGAGAATCATGGTTAATATTTATATCTTTATTTAACAAGGATTTTGCTGCGTGCTGATATATAAACCACAGTTTCCACTTAATATATTATTCTTCCGCAACATCATTTTCAAAAACTGCATAGTATTCTTGATGGAATATGTTCCACTATTTCTTTAACTCTGCTGTACTGTTGTACATTTAGATTATTTTTATTAAAGAAAAAAACGATCAAAAGCAGTTTTCAAACATCTGTATAGCTAAATCTTGGCACATATCCATTCCTATTTTCTTCACCTAAAATTGCTGGAAGTTTAACTGTCCATCAGAAGAATACATAAAAATTTCAGGAATGTAATTTGTATAAAATGGCATTATTTCTATAATCAAAGTACTATATTATGTGCAGTTGATTGTCCTTCTGTCCAGAGACTTCTGGCTGTAGAGCAGAGTTTCAAGTGAGGACCTAATTAGTGTGAATGACAAGTGTTGATACTTTATTTACTTTTACTGTTAATATTTGAGAGTGACCTGAATCTTCTTGTGTAATTGGAAGTAACCGACAAAGTCTCTTCCTTCCGGACAAGTCTAAAACACCTTTAAAGCATTTTAAGTTCTTGAGAAGGAAAGGATTCTGTTAAGAACAAAATGGTTCAAGTAGTTTCTTTCCTTAAGAAATGAAAATTATCAAAGGATCTATGCAGTGATTTTGAATTTATCATTTTTACTCAACAGGTGTCATACTCAGTTTTTTTCAAAACAAAGAGGCTGGATATACAAATACCCCTTTATATTTATTTAATTCATTTACTTAAAATTTGAATTTACTTACAAATGGGAAGGTGATGCTTTTCAGATAAATTACTTGGTAAAGGACACAGTTGTTGTTGTTGTTGTTGTTTTTAAAAGTAAATAGTCTGTCATAATGAAACATCCCAGTATTCACCCACATCGGATAATCTATGTTATTTTTTATTTTGTATACTAGCAGTCTACTCGGGTACCTAATTTTGAATCCTTTTATCCTATGAAACCACTGCTTTTAGAAAGCTTTTAAATCTTTTTCTTCTTCTGTCATCTACATTAGGTACTCTGGGTTTAATTTTAGTAGTTTTTACTTCTTGGCATAATCAGAAATATTGTGAGCATTTCTAATTTCGGTATTTCTCTCATGGAGACTAGGCATTTTAAGGTTGTTTAGTTATTGTCTCCTACACTTTGAAACTGTGGTCTGTAGAATGTATAGGACTACAAAATACCAAATGTTTGTATTTAAATATAATGAATAAAGTACTGAATATTTGCATAAAGTTAGTTACCAATTTATGCTATATTAAGTAGATTTGTATAATTCCTTTGCTTTGGTAGTTAGAATCACCATAACAAAATTTTAGGCCTTTGTGGTTTTGAGTTGTCAAGGGTCATTTTTTTGGTGCATATTTGTGTTTTCTTGTAAACAAGAAAGTTCCCGCAACTGATTCAACCTCATTTCTTGGTATTTTTTTTCCCCCTAGATTTTTTAAAAACAGAATTAATATGTAGAAGATTATGCTGCTTCTTCCCTTTTGCTCTTAACTATTTCTTATAAGTAATATCAAATCAGCTGTTACCTACCAGGCAAGTTTCAGGATGTTTGTGCACATATGCATTCACCAACCTTTTCTTTGCACTGCCTTAAGTTTACCTTTGTTTTCTAGATTTGAGTTTACCTTGCAAGTAGTATTTGTATTTTTCTTAAGCTTATCCTTTTTTATTCCCTTTGCTTTTTCACTTCACTACACTTTGCTACTCCAGTTAGAGCTATTCACAGATTTATTTTTCTACAAAGGTCTTTTAAAAAACATATTAAACTTTACTGTTTTATCTAACTTCCAGTGTAAAGTATATACCACTTAAATTTTTTGTTGTTGTTTCTATGAGTTTTAACAAAGTTTGCTCAAAATGTGTCCATTTGTCACTTTTAAAAATAAGAATTGTAAGCTTTATTAAGATGAGTACAAGCGATTCTTTAGATCACATTTTTTCTTAGAGTATTTGATAAAGTGACAGAACGGATTCCTGATATAGCATTGTTTTCATGATTAGAGTACATGAAAAGTGGATTTTCTATTTAAATCATTATTACAGCTGTATTACAAACAGTATTACAGTTTGCAGATTTGACAAATAATCGTGTAAATTTCAGGCTTGAACAACCTAGTTTCAGGTAATTCAAGTTAGCAAATTTTTGGATTTAGCTTTTTACGTACTGACTACCTAAGATCATAGTACCGTAAGGGAGAAAGTGATGACAATTATAGTAGGAAAAGCTCAAGGTACAGTAAATTGAATTTCTGTGTACCTTTGGCTTGCGAGATCGTGGTTCTTCAACCAGGGATCGAACCCGGGCCCCGGCAGTGAAAGCACCAAATCCTAACCAATGGACTGCCAGGGAATTTCCCTGTGTACCATTTAAATATGAGAATTTTTTATGTTTACTTACATACAACTATCTATAAGGAAAAAAGGCTTTTTGTATGTCCACTGTATAGATGCAATCAGTGAGTCCTAGGGAGTTTATAAGGCTTGTAAGCCAGAATATAATGAGTTAACAAAAATTTCTAAAGTATGTTTTCTCTAAAATCTTCCTCTTATGTCAGTCTTCTTGATTGACTTAGCCTATGTGTTTTGGTATAATTTTTATTTAATAACAGGGTTAAATAAACTCTTAGTTCTTTAACAAAATGTTAAACTTCCTAATAACAGCTTTCAACTTAAACAGTAAGTTTAAAACTTAAAGGATGGAAAAGCCTTTAATGCCTAAAATAATTCGAATAGACATATTTTTATTCTGCTTCTTTTTAATGCTGTTTTTCCTTTAGTTTACTATAGGGTAAATTTATTCTAGGCACAAGTATTTACTTAAAACAAATACGGATTTGTTTATTCAGCTAAAATAGCTAAAGTATCATCCTTAGCAGATTTACAGCAATGTGTGTTTTCACTTCTCCATACTTTTCACTGCTTTTATCTTACCCTAAAAGTATCAACTCTTAAAAAGTTCTTCAGTGGAATTTGAGTTTTGTTTTTTTTGTTTTTTTTTTGCTAATCTTAGTTGTAGACCAATGGAAGAAGGTAATGAGATGTTGAACTGTTTGGGTGGGGTGGGGGCAGAGGTGGGATTCTCTGAATGCTTTGTATGGATTATTCGAAACATTGTAGTTTGGAATATATGTATGTATTATATTGGACTAGAATGCCTCTCCATTAGTACAGTTATTTTGTGCATGCAGAATCAATGTGACAGAAGGTGCATGAATATTTTCATCAATAAAATGGCACTGACCTTTCTAGCTTGCACTTTTATGAGTAGTTCGCATGTAATTCATTCATTTGCTTTTATGATGCTGGCTGAATAATTTTTTATTAACATTTTTATAAAGATGCAGTGATCTATTTTTGTATAACATTAGATTTCTAATGTCAGTCCATTGTAAGAATATCAGTTATTGAAAGAATAATAACCTTCAAATTTGTGATTCATAGAAATGAAGCACCATTTAACTTTTGTTAGTGGTATTAAATGTTTAGAAACTTACTAGATGAGCTTTTAGAGTTTGAGTTGTGAATACCAAAACTGAGACTGCACCTTTAAAGTACTTTGAATATATGCTATTAGTACATTTTTATTATGATTATATAAAGCTATAACAGTTTACTGCCAACAGCTTGCATTGCCAACTGCTGATTTTTTTTCTTTTAATAATATGCTGCATGTAGATAAAGATGACCTCTCCCCAACTACTGAGGTTTGGGATGTAGACCAGGGACTAATAAGTAAACTGAAGGAACAGTACAAGAAGGAACGAAAGGGGAAGAAAGGGGTAAAGAGTAAGTGCAGATTCTATTATAATTTTTGTATACCAATCTTTGAGAAAAAAAAATTCTTCAGTTCTGATTTTTTTGTCTACTTCTTTTTGTTTTATAAAGGGGGCAACTAACTTTAAACTTTGTCTGTTGTATAATTGAAATTTATTTGAATGTAATTTAGGTTGTGTTATTGATCAAGTGGGAAATCATTTTAAATATGTGGATAAGGATGAAGGAAGAATTTCAGGGTTTTTGTCTGTATTTTAAGCTTTAAAAAGTTTACCAAACTGTAAGGAATATTGGCCTTGTGATGAAAAATAATAGAAATCTGTTCAAAAGGAAGAAAGTATAACTTTCTGTATTGTTGATACATAGGGTGTTACTGCTATAACCAGCTCATGTCCAGGTTACATTTCTTAGTTTCAGAATTCCAAAATACAGTGAATAGGAAAGCCCTTTCCATAGTTTGTGCTTTCTGGCCTTAATCCAACCACAAACAACAACAGTAGCAAAAAAAAAGCTCTCCTAGGCAGTATTTTCTTGGCTACTCTGATGGAGTAAGGCCAGAGGAGAGGGTAGTGGTGGCAGTAGGGTTTGTTTGGTCAATCACTGAGTGTCTTTGGGTACCTCAGTGTATTTTTCACTGTTAATATCCTGACCAATGAATGTATTGTAAAAGTATAAATTTAGCTACAGCACATCTCAACGAAGTAATTCATTTCCATTTTGTGAATCAAGCTTAAGAACAGTCGCATGAAAATCATCTTCAGACCTATGAGTATTAAATGGAGAAACTGAAGTTTAGTTTTGGGGAACTTTATTTTGAACTGGCCATTGAATCCTGCCAGTCTAAATATTTTGACTGTGTGTAGGAGAAAACAGTAGACTTCAATGGCAAAAACCATGTAGGCATTCTTTCATATTCCTTTCTCTGGTGACAAATATATTAATTTATGAAATGGCAGTTGCAGTGGAAAAGGGTGTAAGTTTTCTTCAGTGAAGCAGTTTTTGAATGGTTTAATTTATTGTGGAGGTAAATAAGGAATTTGGGAGATTTTACGTGTTGTGCACTTTTATAACCTTATGCTTATTTATGTTATTGCATGTGAATAAAAAGATAAATTGTTCTCTAAGAAGTTTCATATTTTATGTTGAACTGCTTACCATATTTAAAAATGTTTAATGCTGGGCAGGGACTGTGTTCAGCTCTAACATCACTTACCTATATAATTAATGCATGTTGAGTATAAAAGTACTTTTGCATGATTGGCCATTTTAATATAGACACAATGACATTAGAATTTTAGGGTTTAGATCTTTTTTTTAAGAAATAGTTTATTTGAATATTAGATTACTTATTTTCTGTATGTTATTCATAAACTGACTTACCTGCTGAAGATTTCTTTAGAAAATGCTAGGTAGTATTGCTTTTAATTTAAAATATAGATACTCCATTTTTTCCCTGATAGAATGTGTTTAGATCTATACACATTTTTTTTTCTTTTTAACAAATTGAAGATTTGTGGCAACCCTGTATTGTTTTTTAGCAATAGAGTATTTTAAATTAAAGTATGTACATTTTTTAGAGACATAATTCTGTGCACAGTACAGTGTAGTGTACACATAACTTTTATATGCACCAGGAAACCAGAAAATTCATGTGACTTGCTTTATTGTGATATTTGCTTTATTGCAGTGGTCTGGAACTGAACCCTCAATATATCCAAGATATGCCTGTACCTTTTTGAGGTTTAGAAAGAAGATATAAGTCAACTTAAGGTTTTTTAGTTGTAGGTTTTACATTTTTCTAAAAAATGTTTTTTATTGAAAAAAATACCTGTTTAAGAACTATTAGAAACAGATGAACTGAAACTAAAGTCTAAAATCCCCATAAAATTGTAATTTAATTAATTTTCTTTAGTAGGATCATAATATGCAGTTTTGTTATTTGCCTACTTAGCTAACAGTTCATAGAAAATACCATTTCATGTCAATAAATATTCCACTGTATAACGTTTTCCAATTTCTTTATACCAAGCTACCCTGTTGTCAAGCAGAATATTGCAGAACCTAATATGTGAAATGGGTGAAAGGGAACTACTGTGATTAAATCAGGATCTGGAGACCTCACAGCCATGCCCTGAGGCTCTCATGTCTCAATACGATTTTATTACCAAAATGTGTACTGTGTTATTCAACCAGTCCCCTTTAATTTTGATTTTGTATCTGTTTTCTCAAAAAAAAAAACTAACTTTATATAGCCATAAAAATAGAACATACTTATGATTCAAACAATACAAGTAGTATGTAGAGACACAAAAAAGTAAAAATTACCTTCAGTCCTACAACTCAGATATTAATATTTGGCATATATTCTTCCAACTTTTTCTAAATGTCTTTATACATAAACCTCCTTTAACAATTTCCAACAAGAATATCATATTGTTTTTAATTCATTTTTTCGTAATTTTCATATTCATCTAAATAAAATATAATTTTAGTGGTTATATAGCATTGCATTTTGTGAATTTAACCTAGCCTCCATTAGTTAATCCTTCAGATTGTTTCTCATTTTTACTGTTTTTATAAACACCAGTGCTTTTAAATTTACCCATGTATGTAGATATAAAGATGAGGTTTCCAACACTGTCTCAGGAGTGAATAATTAGGAAATAATAAATTATGTTTCTCTTTACACTTCCTTTGTGAATTAGTTAAATAAAAACTTTTTGCTCTTTAATATAGAGTTCACCTTGAAAATGTTGGCTCTGAATCCCTGCCATGGAAATAAATTTTTTTTTAATTGATGGATAATAAACTTAGGTCTTAATCCAGGTAGAACATCATGTTAATGCTAAGATACAATTTTACATGAAAAGATAATTCATGAATTTCCTTAGCATTCTTATTATCTATTTTTGTTGGGTTTTCTTCTGATATTTTTGCAGATGTGGCTTTGTATAAGTTAGAATAATTCATAAACTTTAGCCTTTTTTCTTTATTCCAAAATGTGAATGAATCACACCTGTTGGATCATAGCACTAAGTTTCTACAGAGTTTTTTCCAGCTTCTTAAAGGGAAGAAAATTATTTGCTAACTTTACCATATGAAATCAGATATAATCCAATCTAAATGCCTTTTTTTTTTAATGGGAAAAAAAAGTGGTGAGAATGCCAACTGTTTAACTTTGTAAAGACTCAACCATGATTTGACTATTAAAAATGGAAAGACTTCTAAAATCAAGAGGCAGGAAGCTAATGTTTATCTATCTTCCAGTTTGTTCACTCCATTTCACCCTTCATTTTTCCCACCTAAGGCAAAAGAAAATAAAAGTGACATCCTTGCCTTGGACTGTAGATACAATTCAGTATTAATTTTCTTTTTCTTTTTCTTACTTTTTCTATTAGTATTTCTAAGAGTCAACACCGTGAAACTAAAGAGACTTGATACAGTTATTTTGGTCTTAAGCTTCAGAAGGGTTAAGCTTCCTTTTCCTTGTAACTTTTTATTTTGACATAACTTCAGACTTAAGGAAAAGTTGCAAGAATAGGGTAAAGAATTCCATGCACTTTCACAGTTTCTTTAAATGTTAACATTTTACTACATTTGCTTTATCCCTTCTCTCTTTAAATATGTACCTTTATTATTTTGAACAGTTCAGAAAACTGAGTAAGTAGTAGACATGTTGCTCCTTAGATACCTTAGCGCATGTTACTTGAGCACAAACACATTCTCCTATATGACCACAGTACAATGAGGAAAATCAGGGAATTAAGTGATATAATACTGTTATCTAATCTAAAACTCTGTTTTCTGTAATCTTTAAAAAATTTCTAAGCTTTCTGTAATTGGGAAAGGGAGTGAGGGGGGGTTCGGAATTAATCTTTTGTCAAAATCTTGGTTTGATAGGATTTTTCTAGCTTTCTATGGTCTCCTTTTTTGCAGTATTTTATGTTTCAGTAAAAACATGTAAATCAATAACAAAAATCACACTGTGTATAGCAACTGAAGTAAGGGTAAAGCATCTGAAATTTAGAACCTTTATTTAGAATATGAAGGAGGAGGGTAAAAATCTTTTAAGACTTTGGTATTTGTTTTGGTTTTTCAACATGGAAAGTTTAAATTGTGGATTGTAATATGTTTTCCTTTAATAGATAGTCTTATTCTTGCTTATTGTTATTCCTATGCTGTTTTATACTTATAAAATTGAGGCTTATAAAGAAGATCAGATTATTTCGTGTCCTTTCTTCTAAAGATTTGTGTTTCAAAGATTCACATATAAATGAGCATCCCTGGATCATTTTCTAGTTTTCCTTTTTTAAAAAAAGTTTCATATTAGTATTTGTCATTTGCTATTCCAGATTCAGGATGACAGACTGTCAAGAGGGAATATAATATTTTTGTAAATTGTGACTTAAGTCCAATCATCTATATATTAGGCATTTTAGAACATTTAAGGTGAAATTATTATTTTGTAGCAATAACTTTCAGTAAGCCTATAAAAGCACCTTGGCACATACTATAAAATGACTGTGATGATTAACCTGCTTCTGTTTTGGAGAGAGTCCATAAAACTGTTCACTATTCTCTTGCATCAAATCAAAGACGAACAGTTGTTTCATAGTTAAGGGATATTATTTTCAGCTAAGAAACGCAGTTGTTTTATATTTCTGGCTTCAATTTCACACTTCTAAAACAGACCACTCTTCAACTCAGGTTTCTTTCTCTTTTTTTTCTCCCCCAAGAAAATAATTCAGGTATTTTCACAAGGGGGAGAAAGTATTTTGATGCTTTTTCAGTGAGGACACATTTTTAAACTGCAGAATCACTTTGCAGCTAAACTATTTTTTCCTTAATATTATGATGTCATTTTTTTTAAGATGACATTTGTCATGTCAAAGCTTTCTTTTAATTAAGATGATAGAAAATACAACAGATCAAGCAAACATGACATAACTAAATCTTATTCTAAAATAAACTTATCTTCTCCAGATTGCCTGCTAAACATTTGGTTTCACTTCAGAATATAAGGCTGATTAACAAAGGGAGAACAGTAGATTGAGAAAGGGAAAACAGTAGATTCAGTTAAAAAAAAAAAATTACTCTTTTACTTAATAGAGTCATGGAAAGATAGATTTCATGTCATGAGTGTGTATGTTTGTGAGTGAATTTAAAAACACTAACACACACACACAAAAAATAAAAACAAAAACACTAACAGCAGTTGTCAGTCCATAGTTTGGCTTACACATGGCATACTGTTTTTCGTTTTCCTAGAATCTGTTTAGATGATTGTGCTTTTTTTTTTTTTTGATTGTGCATTTGTATAGACTTGATGGTCGTGGTTAAGAGATAGATGGGTTGTTTTATTATTCATAGTGGTGAAAGGACAGTTTTTCTTGGTGTTACAATTAGAAAGAGTATTTCTTCTATAGATTAGAGTAATAATTGAGAATCAACTTCTGTTTAATACCTAATGAGTCTTCAATTATGCCGTTGAATATTTTTATAATATTATGTATAACATTCTATTACACTAATATGATTACAATTTTCTCATTATTGCTAATCAGACTTCAAATTTTTTATTTGAAATTGCATTTCATTACAATTACTGTATTTAGAATACAGGATAGATTTAGAAAGAGAATGAAAGAGCATTAAATGTAGTTAGTTGAAAGATGTTCTACAAAGTAGGTGCTAGATAGGACTGTTACATCTGTTTAAGAAATCTGCTTTCATCTTTTAGCAGTTTTTGAGAAACTAGAATTAAAGCAGGGACATTCCTATCTTTCCTAAACTTGCCACTGTGCCAAACAGAAACTAATGTTTGGCTATAGTATGCAAGCCAAAAAAAGTAATAATTATATAATTTGGGATCCTCAGTTTAAACATTAATTAACTTTCATGTTGTCTCCTGCTTTCCTTTTCTTCCATATTTCCCAGTCCATGTGTTCAGGAAGATATGACTTACCTGTAATGATAAAACTTTTTCTTGTCTTTATTATATTTAGCTATCATATGATGAAATTATTTATAAGTAATATCTAATAAAGTCAAATTTATGGTATACATAAGTATGATAAGAGTGAGCAGAGAAAGATCAACAAAGGCTCACAGAGGAGATGGAAGTATGTGCAGGAAGTATTCTCACCTTTCTAAGGGATAGGTAAGGACAGATATGACAAAATATGGTAGAAAGAACCTTGGTGAATATTGATACTATAGGGAAACTGCTCTGATTTGAAAATTAGGGAGATTTGTATTGTGGAGCACTGAAAGATGAGATTGGTTAGGAAAATAGGATCAGCGCATATGAAGCACATATAGGGTTAAGTACAAGATTTTAGTTAGCTTTGATTCAAAGAGTGTTGAAGTGCTGTTTGTGGTTTCAGAGTAAGGAATGATATGATAAATGTGATAATTTTGGAAAACTAATCTAGCTGTAGTATTCAAATTTGATTAAAGACAAATGGAGCTGGAAGAGAGGAAAACCAATTAGGAACCTTCTGCAGTAATTCATAAGAATGCAAGCTTTGACTAGAATAAAGTCAATAGCAAGAAAGAGATTAATCTGAAGAATATTTTTTTATAATATGTTTTATTTATTTTTAATTTTTTAAATTTACTTTTGGCTGCATTGGGTCTTCGTTGCTGTGCGCGGGCTTTCTCTAGTTGCGGCGAGCAGGGGCTACTCTTTGTTGCAGTGCACGGGCTTCTCGTTGCGGTGGCTTCTCTTGCTGCGGTGGCTTCTCTTGCTGCGGTGGCTTCTCTTGCTGCGGAGCACAGGCTCTAGGCACACAGGCTCAGTAGTTGTGGCTCACGGGTCCTAGAGTGCACGGGCTTTAGTAGTTGCGACGCGTGGGCTCAGTAGTTGTGGCTTGCGGGCTCTAGGGTGCGCAGGCTTCAGTAGTTGTGACGTGCAGGCTTAGTTGCTCTGCAACATGTGGGATCTTCCTAGACCAGGGATCGAACCTGTGTCCCCTGCGTCGGCAGGCGGATTCTTAACCACTGTGCCACCAGGGAAGTCCCTGAAGAATAGTTTAAAGGAGGATTCTATTTAAAAACAGATCTCCCCCCCTCCTCATTTATAAGTTGAAAAGGAATTCTTAATGTGTGGGTGCAGGGCTTCCCTGCACTATGGAGCCCGCGAGCCACAATTACTGAGCCCACGTGCCACAACTGCTGAAGCCCACTTGCCTAGAGCCCATGCTCCGCATCAAGAGAAGCCACCACAATGAGAAGCTCGCACACTGCAACAAAGAGTAGCCCCTGCTCGCCGCAACTAGAGAAAGCCCACGAGCGGCAATGAAGACCCAACACAGCCAAAAATATAAATTAAAAAAAAAGAAAGAAAGAAAAAAGATGTGGTTGCAGAATTTTAAGAACAGAAATCAAGTCAATGATGTTGGTACTCATAAGTGGGAAAGTTATAAAGGAGAGCTATTTTGTGAGAAAGGATAACATTCATCTTCTTTCATGTTGAATTTCACTGATGGTTAGATATCCAGTTGGCAGTTTTTCATTTATTAGAGAATTTGTTTACAGTCACTTCATTGTTGGGGAAAATCCTCAGATAATAACTGAGTTTTCTCCATTATAATTACTTTAGGAAATTCAGACTACTTGACATTTTGCGTACAGTAGAGTTGCTCAAGCGTTTCTAAGAAGCTAGGGATTACTGTGAAATAGAGTTAATAAATGTATAAGATTCCACCTATTTCCATTAAGCCTTATAATCTCACTATCTGGCATTCTGTTAGGGATACATAAATGAATGATAGTTCCTATAGAATTACTAATATTCTCATAGCCATAGTGAAATTTAATAATTATGTAGTCTAGTCCATTAATGTTGACATTAGTAAATAAGGTCATAAAGTGTGGCCTTGGATTTGCCTATTTTAATTGTTTTCACTTTATATTGACTATAAAGCATTTTCTTTTGTCTTTTCAAATTATTTTTTATGACATTCTTAAAACTATTTTCTTTCAAAATACATAAGAGAAATGATTCTCCTGTCATTTCTGAATTTCACAGTTTTAAAGAGATCCCACAGTACTGTAGATGCTACTGAGTTTTGCATATTTGGGCCTGAATTATCCATGCAACAGCTGAAATTCTCTCCTTAAACTTATGGCCTATGACAATGCTGACTTTTTATACTATGATGAGAAACTAAGAGAGCTCATGGGTAAATCAGGTTTTTCAAATTTGGGAAAAGTGAAAAAACATTTTGAGGAAAATTGGAGTTGATTTGTTAATGACATATTTGTGTGAATATGGCAGGAAAATATCCACATAAACACAGGGAAAGTTAATTGTTTGTTGCACCCTCATAAAAATCATTTGTACTAATTTCTTTGTTAATGTTTTAAAATAATGGATTATGTTGGAAAAACTCATGTTTTATTCTTTACACTGTTAAATGGTAACTTAAACACCAAAATTTCTTGTTTTAATGGTACCTTCTGTGTCTGTGAGCTTAGAACTTTGGTTGTGTGACAGAAGACTCAATTTTATGTATATATGTATCTCCACAGAAATAGTGAATATCTTAAATATTTAAATTATTTGGGGGGGTTGGTATGGAAAATTGAAGACATCTTTGATTATTGGAGATTTTTATAACTGGAACTTCTTAAAAATAGCCTATTTTGTTAGTAAGTAGGTTTTTAAGGCTGCTAGCAAGTCAAGCGGTAGCTGTTACATGAACCTCTGCTGCTGACATTAATTTACAGGGGTCAACAGGACAAAATTCTACGACATGATAGCTGATCTGGGAGATGATGAGCTGCCCCTCATCCCTTCAGGATTCATAAATCAGTCTAGGTCAGCCTCTACTAGAACTGATCATGAAGGTGCAAGAGCAGAGGAAGGTACAAAATTTAGCTGTCATGTTTATTTACATTGCAGAAGACATTAATTCCAAATCACATCTCCTTAATATTATAAACTTGCTGCTGTTTTAAAATGATCAGTTTGTATGATCTTCAGAGAAGGTGTTGGGCAAGCTCTTGGTGTAATTGTCCTAAGGGATTTTGAAATTTTTGGCTTCTGTGTCTTTATAATTTTTTTGTTTGTTTTTGGTGTTAGGTGGAGTTGTTTCATATATCATTTCAAAGTACCTTTCTGAACTGTGACTTTAGCTTACAGTTCTAGTAGCAGAGAAATAGTAGACTTGAAATAGTACATATGGAAAAGAACTATTTAGTCATTTTGTCATATTGCTTACATTTAGTAACTAATAATAACTGTCACTGATTAGGAGACAACTAAGTGCCAGAGATTGTGCTTGGAACTTTACATGTATTATTTCTCTCTCTATATATATAAAACAGTTGCCTGATATAATCATTTTAGAATAAGGCAACATCATTATTCTTTAACCTGGTGCTAGGTATATACTACTTGTAATGAATTTTCTAAAATTTGCCTAAATTAGAAATGTACAGAAAATGAAAATACTATTTAGGCATTTTTTTCCATAATTGATTTTAGCTGAAGGTATGTAGATGTACTTGAGTAATTGATAAATCTAGGTCTAGATCATTATAATTGTAAGTAATGAGACTGAATTCTTACCAAAGGTTTATTGTGATATATAATACATATATATAAAGGATAGTCCATTATCTAATAATTTGGCATATAGATTGAATTTCACTGATATTTCTGCTTTTGCTCTGTAAGGTAATTTGATAGCCCAGTCAAAAAATTTTGAATACATCTTATGCTCTTCTAAGGGTTCTCTACTAGTACATTTTCCTTAAAATTAAATAATTTTGCATTTTCCTTTACAGTCAATCATCTCTGCATGCATTTACCACTCATCATAATCTAGGGATATTTGAGGAAGGATAAAGAAAATCACCAAAATAATAAAGCCAAAACAAAACATATTAAAGCATGAAAAGCAACAGGAAAAGTAAAAGTCTATTGATTTTTTTCCTAGATCTCTTTCCCACTGTTAAGCTATTTTCCTGTTTTACTTTAGGAAGTATTTTCTAAAATGCATATACCAGCTCCATTATTCTTCATTTTATGCATTTAGTAATGGTTTACCAAACAGTGCATAGGAAAACTTGCTAAAATTTTTGTAGTTAACACTGTACATAAACTGCAGATTTTACAGCTTAAGGCAAGGCCGTATTAGCAGGAATTAGGGACCCTTTTAAATGTTTCAAACCAATGACCTATAGAAAAAAACAGTCAAGACTCATGCTACACAAAAACCAATTTAGAACTTGTATGTATGTTTGTGTCTAATTGTGCTTTTTAAAGAAAAAAAAGTAACTCAGTGATCTGACTATTAATAGTGGAAGGTCTAGGGGGTGGGAAGATAAGCATAACATTATTACACTTTTTAAAGGGTAAATATTATTAGAATTTGTTACTAAAAAAGATTCAAGTTCAGCTTTGACTTAGAGCTAAGAAGGGAACATTAGAGTTCATAATCTTTTATTTTCTGTGGCCATCTCCAACTTTATGCATTCCTGTTGAAGGCCATGTCATACCTCATTGTATAAAGAAAAAATATCTGTTTTCAAGGAGAGAAACTTATACACATTACAACATTTCAGACAATTTTTAGTTAAGACTTAAGGTATACCATGTTGCCACTGGCATGGATGGAATCAGTTACTGAGCTGTGTTCTTTAGATTTGATAAAATTGAAGGAGATAGGAAGAGTTTGATATGTGAGCTACAGGTTTCCTTGGTCATTAGTGTCCATAAAAAAGGAGGATTAATTTAAAAAGTACACAAAGGACCTTGTTGTAAGACCTCGTTTTGTAGACCCTAAGATTTCCGTAAAGGGAAATGCTAATATGATTAATAGTTTTCTTAAATTGCTTGATGAAATCTTTTAGGCTATCTAATAAAAGGTATCATAATTTATATCATTAAAAACTGTTCCTTTTAATAATTTTTCTTTGAATTGCTAATAACATTTTTATGCTTATGTAATCATGTGCTATAGGTAATTATGTTAACATTAATAAAATGAATTTATAGAATAGAAATTAATTCCCTCTGCAAACAGGCAAGGGCAGATAAATTGAGTATTTATTATGATTGCTATATGCCACAGTAATGGGTGATTGTGGAAAGGAGAAATACAGCTTAAAAGATTTGTTTCACCGAGATGTATATGTAGTAAATGCTGAGTGAGCAGGATAGCTTGCTATATATAAATGGATATATGTGTATAGAGATAGAGAACTGTAGTTATGTGATTAATTAGAAATTGGTATACTTTTTATTTAATACAATTAATCTAAAACTCTAATAAAACTAGCTAATATTGCTTAGACACTTCCCTTCACATGCTCTTAAATTGGCCAGTAACTGTTAAGAAATATCTCTGCAAAAAGAATATGTAATAATGCAGAATAATTAGTTACCATGTTAAAGTTACCAATACTTTATTGGGCATTTATCAAAAGTTCTGTTATTGAGTGTTTGTATAATTGTGAGTGGGAGGAATTGTGGCATTTTGTTCTAACTTGTCTTAGAAACAAATTCTGAGCTTAAAAGAAAAACATGTCCTTGTACTGGCTAAAAATGCTTTGAGAAAGTAATACCTAATGAATTTTATATAATTGTTCTTAAACATAATTTTAAACTATTGATTTTATAATTCTCAGCTGCTCTGGTATTACCAATAACTGCATACTAGATAGTGATAGGAAGGATCAGTGCTATAGATTATTTAGATTCAGTAGGTATAGTCATTATAAAATTAATTAAATACTACTATCCCTATGTGTATTTTCTTTCTGATTTACCCTATATCAGTTGCTGACACACAGCTTCATTTTAGGAATGTCATTCAGGACCCTATTTGAATCAAATTATATAGCTTACTTTGATATTACAGATTACTTTAATAAATAATAAGATATTCTAAGTAAGGATGAATTTTACTTTTGCCATAGTATATATCTAGGAGAAGTTGACTTGTATCTTCTCAGAATATTTTCAGTAGTATTAGTGATGACTGACAAGTTTTATGACATCTGTTATGTTTCCTATAGTGTATTAAATTTATATCATCATCTTTTATAGGAATTTTTCAAAATTGATAAATAGCTTGAATTTTTATGTTTCCCTTTTAAATTTGCTCATGGATTTTAAATATGTATTGATATGTTGAGTTGTTTTGTATTACAATGATTTATGTACTTTCCCCTTGTATTTTAAGATTAAAATTTTGCTTTCAAAGCATGTTTGAAATGATACGGAGAATTATTGCTTATACTATAACTGTAATAGCAAAATTTATAGTAGTGTAGTTATTCTAATTATGGCAGTGTTTGATTTTAATTGGTCCAAGTATCAGAAGTTTAAAGTGCTATCCATAGTCAGTATAGATTAGTTATTTTATTTTAGAAGTATAATGGTAAATAAAAGGGAAGTTAAAATAAAAAAACATAGTCAAAGTTTGAAAGCTGGAAGCCATTCTGAAGATCACATACATTAACCTTTTGGGGAAAGAAAACGGACAGTGATGGTAGAACTGCCCTTTTCCTAGACCATTGCTGTTACTGAAGAAATCTGAGCAATTTAAGGCTTCACTTCAGTAAGCTGATACACTGTATTGCAGACTGGAAACTATTTACATGTGAATAGTTATATTAATTTTTACCAGGGACTAGAATACCTAGCACTTTCAAGCAAATATGATAGAAAGCAAAAGGACTTAGCAACAACCTATTATGTTTTAAAAATACTATAATTATAGTTGTACCAAAGTGATAAGTGATGTAAATAGACAAAGCTTTTGTGCCCCACCTCCCACCCTGAAATAATATATCTTAGTGCACATTTGATTTGTGGGAAATTATGTTCAGTTCCAAAATAAACACTTGTTTATTACTACACAGTAATAGGATTTTTTGAGTGGAAGAAATGAGGGAAGTGGGAAAAAATTAATTATATTACTGAATATTGTAACTGTTAAGTGCTTACATTTCCCCCACAATATTGTCTTGTACTGTATGATTTTTCAGCATTTAAGAAGCGGTTTTGTTCTTTATAGCTGAACCAATAACGTTTCCATCTGGAGGAGGCAAGTCATTTATTATGGGTTCTGATGATGTTTTGTTAAGTGTACTGGGCCTTGGAGACCTTGCAGACTTGACGGTAACAAATGATGCAGACTATAGTTATGATGTAAGTGCAGTTTTATTTTTAATTTTTTAATGATTTAATAGAAGGCTCCTTATTTTTTGGAAACACTTATAAAACAGAATTAATGTCAAGGTGCATGGAAAAGATAAGTTTAAGTGTGACATTGTGTTTATTTGAAGTGACATGTAGTTTTTTTCTTATAACTACTTTCTTTGTGGTGTTTAAATTTTTTCTTAGGTATTGTGGTGGATTAGTTAGGAGTTCGGGGTGATTGATTACCTTAAAATATTGGTTGATAAATATCTAACTGAGTAGTCAACTCTCAATTACCTACTCAAATTAAGCCATATTTTGCTGTTAAGAGAAAAATAGGTAACCTGAATCACTTATTTGCCTTCAGGATAATTCTTAAAAAGCACGTTTTATTGTTGAACTTTTTTTTTAAAGGATAATGTTAGAGTTAGTTTGTCATTTCCTGAATATTTAGTCCTTCACTTGAGGGATGGGGAGAGGATGGAGAGGACGTGGGAAGGACAGTGTTAGAGGTGAAACTAGTCTTGGGTTAAATTTTTTATAGACAATAAACACTCAATCGAGAGTTAACTATACTTGCTTAGATTTTGTATTAGTGTATTTGCAGTTTTTCAGCAAATTAATTTTTTTCCTTTCATAACAAAGTCCTTTTTTCTACATTTTATACTTAACGTTAGCATGCTTTTTTAGAGACATCAGCCTTGGTGGGCTGGATTATTCTCATTAATACTTTTAAAGTATATAAGCAACTAAATTCCAATAAACTTTTGACTACTTTAGAAGTGGTTTCACAGCCTGTCTTTACAGATGGAGAAATGAAGGTAAAAAGATTAACCTCTTATCAATATCAATAAAGTGTCTTTAGTTCAGACTTTTGGAAAGTACTTTAACTTGATGCCTTGAAAAATATCACATGCTGATTTTCTAAATGACAGCTGTATTGTTAATGTTGCACCCTTGGATTTTTAGTAGTAATTCATATAATTTTTATTGTTTTCATGTAAAGTATTGCAGCATGGTAGTTGTTTTGTTTTTGTTCTCATTTGATGTTTAATAGGACTTTGGGTTTACCCTGATGATTAGGTAAAACAGATTAAGGGACTCATTTGATCTAAGTATTTGAAAGCTAATGAAATTATTCTTCTTAGCTCTTATTAAATGATAAAGATTTGTTATAAAGTTTTTAAGGTATACTAAATTTCCGCTGGACATTTTATTTTAGCAAAGCACTTTTGAATATATATTTTAAACACTCCAAAACAAACAAAAATTCCACATGCCTATCAGTTAACTACTTTTACCACTAAATATTGCACTCTTTCTTTTTAGTTGCCTGCCAATAAAGATGCCTTTCGAAAGACATGGAATCCCAAGTATACACTACGTAGCCATTTTGATGGAGTACGGGCATTAGCTTTTCATCCTGTAGAACCTGTGCTGGTTACTGCCTCTGAGGACCATACTCTGAAACTATGGAACTTGCAAAAAACAGTTCCTGCCAAAAAGCAAGTATTTTAATGTTAGCCTATTCTTTTTCCTTCCAAGTTTGCTAATTATAAATAATTATTATTCTTTATGGTCCCATATCTTTTATGTACTCATTTGATCTTTCCTAATGACCCTTGTATATCAACCAATGATTTACCATTATTTATCTTCTCCCCCCCCACCCTTTTTTTCCCCTTCTTTTAGGAGTGCCTCTTTAGATGTAGAGCCTATCTACACATTTAGGGCCCACATGTAAGTTTTATTGAATTAGGACTTAATTAACAACCATAGTTATTGTTAATTATTATTTATCAATTGTAAAACCTTACAATTTTCTCATAATGTTTGTTTTATGTTAGGAAAGACATACTGAACAATATTTCATTTGATTAATAATTGTATTAGTGAGAATATAATCAGTACTGTTCAAATGTACATGTTTACCTAAACAGTTTTAGATACCACATAAATTTAGAGAGAGGTTGGGGGGATGCAGATGTGAGTTTCTTCTTAGGCTTTATAAGTAATTTCTTTCCTCTTTTCCTATAATAGTGGTCCTGTTCTATCATTAGCTATTAGTTCTAATGGAGAACAGTGTTTTAGTGGTGGTATTGATGCAACTATCCAGTGGTGGAATATGCCTAGTCCTAATGTGGATCCATATGATACATATGGTAAGTAAAAGTCTCAAGATGTCTTTTTTTTTTCTTTCTTTTTTTTCTTTTTTTTTTTTGTGGTATGCGGGCCTTTCACTATTGTGGCCTCTCCCATTGTGGAGCACAGGCTCCGGACGTGCAGACTCTGGCCATGGCTCACGGGCCCAGCCGCTCTGCGGCATGTGGGATCTTCCCGGACCGGGGCACGAACCCGTGTCCCCTGCATCGGCAGGCGGACTCTCAGCCACTGCGCCACCAGGGAAGGCTTCAAGATGTCTTTTTTAAAGTGAATGGGGCTGACAAAAATAATCACCTCAAATATTATAAGATTATTTAAATATGTATTAGTCTCTTCATTTAGTCCTTCCATTTACTAGTAATGTGCTTTTATTAAAGAGAAAAATTAAGAAATATCATGCCATGAATATTTTAGCCTGCAAGTTGGTACTTCCTCTATGGTGTTCAAAAATTAAAAACTGTATTAATTCAAACATTAATTTCAGTACTAGTTACAGAAAGGAGAATAAAATTTAATATAGGGAATAATTTTTAAAACTTAAATACTTTATGTAGTTCAAAAAATATTTAGTGGGAGACGACAGAAACAAATTAGGGACATAAGGGAATATAAATCTGTCAACTTGAGGGACAAAAAATTCCTTAATTAAAAAAAAAAACTTTTATTCCCAAATGCCACTTTTAGAATCTGGCTAACAAATACCTGCACATGTATTCAAATATATTTACAAGGGCATTGTTTGTAATTATAAAAAATTAAAACAAAATGAACGTTTATTAGTATGAGAATGGTTAAATAGTTGTCTACTTAATGGTTGGTTCATTTAAAAAGAATTTAAAGGACTTCCCTGGTGGTCCAGTGTTGAAGACTCTGCACTCCCAATGCTGGGGGCCTGGGTTTGATCCCTGGTCAGGGAACTAGATCCCACGTGCCACAACTAAGAGTTCACATGCCACAACTAAAGATCCCACTCGCTGCAACAAAGATCCTGTGTGCCGCAACCAGCACAGCCAAATAAATGTTAATATTTTTTCAAAAAAGAATTTAAGAGCTCTTTGGTCTTTTTATTTAACACACACTTGGTGCCTAAATTTGCCAGATGTCAAGCATACAGCAAATAAGAATTAGTCTGATAGAAAAAATTAGACTTTAAACACAAACAAGGGGATGGATAGTTACAAATTGTGGTAAGTGGTATGAAGATACAGTACTATGAGAGAGAGTAACAGCCAAAGTCTTCTTTAGATATAGTCTAAAATAATCACATTCAAGCCAAAATCTGAAGAACAAAGTTAACTTTTAGTAAAGAGTTTTAAGCCAGGAAGCAAGTTGGAAATGTAGGGTTTAAAAAGATAACTCTGCCTGTTGCAAGGAGAATAGATTGGGGGTGGGAAGAGTGGAGAAAGGAATACCAATGTGAAGTTGTAAAGTTGTAACATAGTGATCTGGTAGACTAGGTGAGAGATGATGTTGCCAAGATTAGAGTGGGTAGTAGAGCAGTTGGAGAGAAATAGATTTAAGACATACTGGGGAGATAGGGTAGAACAGACAGAATCTATTGATAAATTGGGTTGAGTGGATATAGTGATGGATGAGTGACTCTTGTTTATTTTTTAACAGCTTTATTGAAGTATAATTCACATATGATAAGATTCACCCTTTTGAAGTGCACAGTTCAGTAGTTTTTACCATATTCACAGGGTTGTGCAGTCATTACCACTATCTAATTCAGAACTTTTTCATTACCACACCTGCATTTTTGACATTAGCAACTGAGTGTACAATGGTAGCATATTGAATGGGAACAGAACAGGTGTGAGAAGATAAAGGATGCTGAGTTTGGGGTTTTATGCATGTTAAGAGATGGCAATATCAAGTAGGTACCATCAGTGCCAAGATGAGAATGGGTGGCATTACATAGGGAGAATGTGTTGTATAGGGTAGGAAGAGAAGGCAAAATCCTGAGGAGCTCTGACATGGCAGGTGGGGTGGCTAGAGCAAGAGAGCCAACCAAAAAAACTAAGAAGGCATGGCCTGTGAGGTAGGAGGGTGTCCAGAAAAATGTGGAATCATGCAAGCATACCATTTTGAGAAGAAATGGTATGCACTTTCATATGTTGCTTAGAGGTCTAATAATATAAAGATAGGAGGGTTCTTTTTTATAAGTAACAAATAGATGTCCAGGTTTGGGCCACACAGAGGTTGGATGTTGGGGCTAAGACCAAAAGGTAAAGGGACCTCTGGATGACCTTTCAAGGTACACTCTATGGATGAAAAGGCACTGTGATGAGAAGAAGGGAAAGGAGGAAGGAAGGAAGGGAAATGTTATTAAATTTGATAGAATAGACTTTGTCATTGGTGATTTTAGCAAGGGTTGTTTTGGTGTGGTGATGGTATTGGAGTGATTTAGAGAGTAAATGGGAGGTAAGAAAGCACATTTACTCAATATGGTTTTCTATTATTTGGTGGAAGGGTGGTGTAAGGTTTGTTTATTAGGTTGAGAGATTTTGGAGCATATTCGTTTGCTGTGGTAATGATCCCAGGGAGGAGGATAATCTGTGTAGTAGAAAAACTAAACATGAAAGCAAGTTAGTGTGTTGAATGGAATCCAGAATACCTGGTGGAATTAGCCTTTTGAGGGAAGGAGGATAATTCCTTAGTTGTATCTGGAAACACGGAGAAGATGGTTTTAGATACAAGTAGATTTATAGGTTGGGTGACAGAAAGGTAGGGGAAAAGTTTCTATTTCAACTCTGTATTTCCCCAGTGAAGTATGAGAGGGAATCATTCATGAGTAAGGGAGGTTACGAACTGTGAGTATTGCAGAGATGATGAGAAATATCTGTGGAAAGTGGGAATTTAGTAGAGAAACAGGATTGTAGGACAAATGATGTTCAATGTTATTAGCCCCCATTGTCTATCACATGTGGATAAGTAAAATGTAGTATATCCATACACTGGAACATTATTTCGCAATAAAAGGAAATGAAGCACTGATACATGCTACAACGTGGATGGACCTTGAAAACATTACGCTAAGTGAAAGAAGTCACAAAAAGCTATTTGTGTAAAATGTCCAGAATAGGCAAATTTATAGAAGCAAAGTAGAATAATGGTTGCCTAGGGCTGTAGAATAATGGTTGCCTAGGGCTGCAGAAAGGCAGAGAGGAAGATTGGGGGGAAATAGCTAACAAGCAATGAAGGTGTCCTAATGTTGATGTGGTGATGATTGCACAATTTGTTGAATATACTAAAAACCATTTAACTGACACTTTAAATTGGTGGTTTCTATGGCATGGGAGTTACATCTCCATAATGCTGTTTTTGTTTGGTTTTTTTAAGTGTGTGTTCCTGTTAGAAAATTGCAAAAATATAGGCAAGTATTGGAAAGGGAAATAAAAATAACCCATAACTCCACAACATAGAGATGGCTATGTGCACTTTGGTTTATCTTATTATGACCGTATGTGTAGTCTTTATACTTAATTATGTAGTAAGTTATCTTTATATACAAAAGCATTTTTTTAAAACTTCTTTCAGCTAACTTTTATTTGTTTCTTTTGTTACAGAGCCAAATGTTCTAGCTGGCACTTTAGTTGCTCATACAGATGCTGTCTGGGGTCTTGCTTATAGTGGCATAAAAAATCAATTACTGTCATGTTCAGCAGATGGCACTGTTAGATTATGGAATCCACAAGAAAAATTGCCATGTATTTGCACTTACAATGGAGACAAGGGTGAGTAAATTTTGCCTCTTTGAAAAAAGTTAATTTTTTAAAAATTTGGAAGATAAAAAAGACAAAGTAGTTGATTTACTATTTCCTGACTGCTTAAAGAGATAATTGAAAAAAATTTATAAAGCTGTGATAATCTTTTTTATTCCTAGTCATTTTTTTTATAAATAAGAAAGGTGCTTTGCAAGTATATCCTGTAGCTCAGTGCTTTTTTTGACCATTTTCAGGACATGTCCTATGTGAAGAATAGAATTATTTGTATGTGACAGTAGAGTAGACAAACGAGGCTACTTACAGGAACAGCAGGAGGCCCTCCACCAACTCCATCCAAGTGGCTGCTTACAAAGATTGAAGGGATCACAGTCTCAAGCATACCTATAAACCGCATATGAGCACACTGGTTGAGAAGTCTAGCCATAATCATTGAAATAGCACCCTTAACTGGGAAGTGCAAACTGAGTTACACAAGTAATTTTTTAAAATCATACCTTTTATTTTTACTAAAAATAATTTTTTGTTTTAAAACATTTTAGATGAACACTTATGCTTAATTTTGTTGGGTCTCTAGATACCTTAGTGATTCTACTAATTTTTGAATTGCCTAAATAAGCTTTTGAGGTGAAAATTCATTTAGATAATTTGTTTCTTGCTTCATCCAGGTAATTAATTGCTTACTCCAGATTTCACGTAGTTGTGCATTGATCTGGACAGTTGAATTTAATATGTTAAAGAGCAAAATTGCTGCTTGGGACACTTTAGGATAGTACTGCATCAGTGCATTCCAAAGTCCAAACCTTCATTTTCACAGATCCAAAAATTTGACTTGTATTAGCTATTTGATAAGGCTTACCAGTCTCAGACAGGTGAACAGTCTCCCAAGACAGTGATGTGAGAATGCTATTTTATCATTTTACAGGAAGAAATAAAATTGCAAGTGGGCCAGTAAACTAACCTAGGGTTTTTTTTCTCTCTCAGAAGAAAATGCATAGGAGAACAATAACTTTTGTATATATCTACTCTTACTTTAAGAGCCTTCTAGCTATATTTTTCTTATAATGTTATAAAAACTCCTAATAATTGAGGAAAAGTTACCCATTATATCTTACCATCCTAACATAATTGCTTTCTTTTTCATTATTAACATTATTTCAAGAATATTCAAATTCCTTTTTCTTACTAGAAAATCAGAGATTTCTAAATTATTGTGTTTACACTGTGTCTCTTTGTGCTCCCTTCAGAGCATGGAATACCTACATCGGTTGACTTTATAGGCTGTGATCCAGCTCATATGGTGACTTCTTTCAACACTGGTAGTACAGTAATTTATGATTTAGAAACATCACAGTCATTGGTGATGCTTTCATCACAGATAGATTCTGGTAAGTTTTCTGGTAAGGTTGGAACCTTAAAAAGGATTATTTCACAATAGTTGGGTAACCTTTCAATTTTTATATTTTGACTGTATTTAGGATGGAAAAATAATTACTTTCACTGTATACTTATTATTTCTGCTGTTTCCTCAAATTATGCTTAAAAGCTTGGGTGAATATGTGGGGACAGAGAAGTGAGTAGAGCAATGTAAAGGTAAAAGAAAGCAAGTGAATTAATTAAGTTTTTAATGAAGATACATGTGAAAGTAGAGAAAATATAATGAACCAAATGAACTCATCATCCAGCTCCATTAATTATGTGTAAATGGCCAAGGTTGTAAGTATAGGATGTGTATGTATTTTACAGTTTATTCAAATAGGGATCCAAATAAGGCCCATGCATTGTGATTGGTTGGTAAGTCTCTCAGGTCTCTTTTCATCTGTAGGTTCCCCCTCCATCTCTTTTATTTCCCTTGCATTTTTTAATTGAAGAAATTAGGTAGTTTGTCCTATAGTTTCCCATAGTTTGGATTTTGCCAGTTACGTCCTTGTGGTATCATTTAATGCGCTCCTCTATTCACTTTATTTCCTGTAAATTGTTTGTGGATCTAGAGGCTTATTCAAATTCAGGTTCAATGTTTTTATTTGTCTTCATTTTAAAGTTTATAAGTGTTTTTCGCAAGATTATTTCATAGTAATCTGCACTTTTTTCAGAAGTAAATATTGTCTGGTTTATCTTTTTCTTATGTTTCCGTTCATTGCTTGGGTCCATTAATTCATTAACTGCTGAAAAATTATTTTCTAATTTTGTCATTTCTTCTCCATTATTAGCTAGAATGCTTCTATAAAAAGGAACACCTCTCATCAGTAATTTGGTTACCTGGAGTTAGTAGTTATAAAGGAAAAGCAAGATAAATGATTGCTTTAAAATGATGAGGTAGTTCCCTAGCATCCTCCAAAGGTGACCAGTGAGTCTTTTGGGTATTGTTTGGTTTTATTATCATTATAATCTTTCTTGGATATAAATGTATTTTATGTATTTCAGTCTGTTGCAGGTATTATCTTTATTGCTACTCCGATTATTTCATCTTTGGCCAGTGAGAGCTTATTCAGCTTGGCTTCTGAGTCCTCCTTTTGACATGACCCTGTTAGTTGTTGATGGTTTTCTTGCCTTCTGAGATGACAAGGTGTTCTAGGTTCATCTTGTTCACTTTGCACCCCAGGTCTGAAATCAGCCATTTCTCTAAGGAGCCATGGTTTCTTTTAGTGGAAAATGGCATTTAGAGACTACAAGATAGGTGCTGTGCTATTGAGTCAGTCCCCATGGCTTTCATGTCTCTTGAGTTGGTCATTGGTTTAGACTTTTTCAGTGGACAGAGCTAGAAATACATTTTTAATAAAGAAAAAGACTGATAAATTTATACAAATACTTCCAATTCTAATTCAGATTTATCTCATTGATTTCATATCTTTATCTCATTGATTTCGTATCTTTATCTCATTTTAACAATGTTGAAACTCTTGGTTCTCAGCAAAATCATCATAATTTCTTGTTTGATTTATCTCACAGTACAGATACAGTCATCTCAGAATAATAATAGCAACACCACCAACAGTATCATTACTGATAATAGGGTATAGTCTACTAGTGTCGGACAGTCTAATTACTGTGCTTTAAAAAGTCACTTGAAGTAGTTCATTTCTTTGTGCTTATACTGCCGATTGGATATATGGTTAAGTTCATTTAATTTTATCGTTAACTTTCATTTGTTTGATTTTTCATGACTGCTCTTCTAAAAGTCATTTTATAATTATAGAAAACATTTAAATGGTTCCATGGTCAAATCTCAAACCACATTATACCCAAAGTGTCTTTTCAACCCAAGTCCCCTTCTTCCTCTTACATAGATTATTTTTTTCAATGTGTTTAAGTTCAGTTAAGAGTTCTTGTATACATGTAGAATGATTGATTTACTTAGTCTAATAAATGTTGACAATATTTTCCCTTTTTTTTTTAAATAATTTATCTATTTGGCTGCCTCGGGTCTTAGTTGCGG